>NC_137942.1:4875116-5515532 GCF_963969265.1 Rhamphochromis sp. 'chilingali' | reverse complement strand
CTGTGTGTGAGTTAACTGCATGAATGCTGCCATGCCTGGACTGTATGTGTGTGTTTGTGTGTGCATGAAGCCCCCCCCGCGGAGAAACCCAATCACCTCTTTTTCTCGCTCTCTTCCTAAATGCCCTCAGTTCTTTCTTTCTCTCTCTCTCTCTCCCTTTCTCTTTTTAAGCCACCTTATTCTCCTTCCTCTCCCCCTCCTTCTCTTTTCTCTCCCTCTCTCTCTCTCTCTCGCTCTGTGTCGCAGTCACAGCGAACCATCTCCATCCCTCACTCTCTCTCCCATTCCTCCTCTCTCTCTGTCTTAAGTATGAAGGGGCTGGGAGTGCTCGGCCCTCTCCCTTTCCCTTCTTCCATTTCTCTCTCCTCCTCTTCCTCCTCCTCTCCTTCTCCTCCTCTCTCGCGGCTCGCGCTCTCTACTGTCTCGCTGGAAGACGAGAAGGAGAAGGAGCAGGAGAAGGAGGAGGAGGAGAGGGAGGGGAGGAAATGGCGATGGGGGCATGCGGCGAGGAGGATCTCTCCCTCTCCCTCTCCCTCTCTTCTTCCTGGCCATCGCTCGGCCCTGTGAATAGGAGCGTCTGGTTCATTTACAGGTACCTGCCATGGCTTTTTATACCCCCCCTACCCTCTGCTTCCTGCCTCTCTTTTCCCCCCTCTTCCTCCAGTTGCCGGGGGGGAGGAGATGGAGGGGCAGAGGGAGGGATGCATGCATGTGGACATCATGGATGGCAGGGCAGGATCGATTAGATAGACTGACAGATGTTACAAAGCATGCCTGCAGACAGATGTTTGTGATTCAGCGTGCCTGAGTGTGAGTGTGTGTGATGCATGTGTGTGAAGACGGACGAGTGCTGCTGCTGCACAGCCCGGTGTATGAGCAGTGCAGTCGTTCTGTTTTTCGCTGTATGAACATGTGTGTGTCATCTTCTTTCTCTCTGCTTTGAATCACTCTCTGTTCTCTCAACTGTTCTCTTGCAATGCTGCACCAGGAGAAGTGACGCTTGCTGCTTTTACTGACGTGCAGATTGATAGCGTGTTTGTTTGCGTGCATGCATGCCAATGTCTGTGTGTTTGTATGTGTGTGCGCGCTCTGGATAGATGGATGGCATGTTTGCTGCTGTCCATCTAAGACAAAAAAAAAAAAGGTAAATGGCAAGCAAATTACCCCCCGTCCCCCCATATTGGCTGGTTGATTGTATATGTTCTTGTGTCCTGTTTGCTGTGTGGCGTGTTTCTGTATGTTTACCAGAATGTACGTACATGTGTCCGTGTGTGAGAGAGATAAAAAAGGGGGGACTGCCGACAGAAAGGAAACAGCGCATGGTGAGGGAGTTTTAAGGATGCAGCATGCATTACAAGTTCCAGCTTCTCTCTGACACCTCTATGGAAGCCTGCTTGGCCAAACCTGTTTAATGCCTTGGCTTCCTACCTATGCAGCATGAGACACACTCTACACTGTGCTGCATTGTCCAGCTCAATCGCTTTCTGATGACAACACTGTGTCCTGGGTCAGTGGCTGGATCCTCTGAGCGATGCAGTGCACAGAGGTGTATCTGAGCGCCTGAACCTCTTCCTCCTCATTAAATGAGACGGCAGAAGCTCACAGTCTGAAACCTGTGTTGTGTTCAGGTATCAACTTGAGAAGAAAACAATCTCCAAAAACTAAAAAAAAAAAAGAAAAGTGGAGATTTAATCAGGGATACGTTCAATTAAATCCGCTCACAGGTTTGACAAGCACACATAACTTGGAAATAATGTTAAGATTTTTCTGTAATTCTCTAACATGACCAGACTGCTAACAACAAGTGTTCATGGCTGGCTTCTGTCATTGGGACACTGAACCAAATTCCTTGTGTACAACTGATTGGTAATTATCTGAATAATAAAACTTGCTTGAGCAGTTTGTTGACCAGCATGGTGAAAGATTCCAAAGATGAGTAAAATTAGGCTGCATTTGCAGTAGCTTTTAAATGGGCAGGTTTTTTTTATTGATGTCCAAAGAAGTCACATGTCGATAAACTAAGTAAGTGACTTTTGATCGCACTCATCTTCCACTGACTAACTTTTAATTAAAAATGTAAATAATTTAAACTGTTTGGTTCTTAAACTTTTGATACAATATTCCACATTTCTCTGCATTTTTTATTTTTATTTATTTTATTTTTATTTTTTTATATTCCCAAATACTGATTGATTAATAGCTCTGGGTTTGGGCACTCATAATGCATCATTTGTTTTCAGAAATAAAAGCCTCAACTTTCAGAGCTTATTCATGGGGTATATCATAGATGTAACACTTCTTGAAGGATCTTTTTCTGTAGTGTTACCTCTCTTCTAAAACTTGAACAAATCTATGAAAACTTTGTGATCAGTCATTTATTTTTTGGCCATTTGTAAAGATGCCATATTTAAGCTGCTTTAACATCTGCAAGCCACTTTGCAACCCTCTCCACTGCTTCTCCTTATCATTGCTGTAATCACATCTGTTGTCATCAGTGCCTCCTCTCTTCTGTTCTCTGGTCTCACTGCAGCTGCTGCTTTTGAAGATTACAGCCATGCCACTTAATATAAAGGACTGCAGATGAAATAAAAACCACCTTTTGACTATAAACCTTTTCAGTAAAGAAATAAGTTACCTGCACATAAGTCAATGACTTGTTGCTTATGTTGTATGTCGAGACAGAGCAGGTTAACCCAGCGTCAGTCTGATGTCTGTGTGCATTTAACAGTTCTGACAGGTCATATTTTATAGAAAATGTGCTACGCTGTGCAATTCTATGGATGAATGCGATTTTTGCTACTGCTCATTCCTACCTTATTTTTTTGGTAATTATGCCTATTGCCGTATTGCGTGCAAAGTCATTAACTTGGTCCTTCATTTGAGATCTGTGCTGGGTAGCAGAAATGGACAGAAACGGATGAGAATAACAAAGAGACACAGCCTTGGCACAGATAGAGAGGCTCTCACAGCTTGTAGAGTACCATGCACTCAATGGACTGAGAGAAAAAGATCAAGAGGGGGAAATGTGATTAGAAAAAAAAGTTACTGTATGATTAGAAGTTTGGAGAACAAGGGCAAGAAGCCAATATTGAGAGCTTTATGGAAAGGCCGTCAGGATGGAAAAATGTAAAATAAGGAAAAAGCCAGTAAAGAGAAAAAGAGAGCGGGATGAACAGATGGAGTGGGTTGGGACTATTTTGGTGCACGGTGGGATTATCAGCAAGTGGTTACAGTATGTTACAGCTGAAACGTGTTTTATGTATATACCTCTCTGACTCACTTGGTGACTGAGCGGTTGCTTGTATGGCCTTTTCATTCATAACAACAAGCTTTGCATACCTCTGAGGTTGTGGTGGACCTTAGATTGTCTCATATGTCTGACCTCTGTGCTAACAGGACAACAAAAGCGTCTGGTTATGAAAATATAATGCACAAATATGTAGTATCTAAATTTGCTTGCCCTTCATGTTGTGAACCACTGTGTTCAGTGATGTAAGAAGTGATTATATTGTCTACATAAAGCATTATAAAGAAAACAGCCAAGGTTTTAATAACCAGGAAGTAGGGCTGCCACAAACGATTATTGTGATAGTCGACTAGTCACCGATTATTTTTGCGATTAGTCGACTAATCAGATCATCATCCATTGGATGTACAGCGTACAGCTTATTGCACCAGCAGCATCTGCTCTTATATAACTATCATTAGCTTACAGCTTGAAGTGTTTGTGCTAACTAAAAATAAAGACAAGATGGTAGTTTATTAATTTTTAATGAAATTTGCAGATTATTTCGGTGAAGTTTAATAAACTCCTTGCTTTCTAAAATATAACAAGACACCGGAGTATATTCTCCAGCGTCTCACACTTCTGACAATCAGCTGTCTGCTTGACAGTTTTAGCTGTGCAAAAACTATAACTTTAATCTCAGCCAAACCGATTTACTCAGGAACAAATAAAATACTAAAGAAAGCCAAACAATAACATTTTTAAGTTATCTAAGTGACTTATATATATGTTTAACCTGACTAGCGAAAGACGGCGGTGGGTTTGAAAACGATTTGCCGGGAGTCCGGTGTTCTCACGGCTCTAGTTAGCCTTGCCCCCGCCTAGCTAACGAGCTAGTGGGTAACAGACGTCTCCGAAAACGTCGGAGCGCTTTTGAAAATATGTGGTGTCTTGATAAACTGAGCAGATATTTGAGGTTTACACAGCTACATTCAAGCCTGAAAATATGTTAAACGTTTATTTTGTGCCCCAGAAAGAATAATAAGAGTAAAGTTAAAACTAACTAGCTGCCGCCATTGTTGACAACTGCGCTATGAATTCTGGGACACAGCTTCTTCTTCTTCGGGGTTTAACGGCAGCTGGCATCCTTGTACATGCAGTGCTGCCATCTTCTGTTTCAGTCCGTTATTACACTCTTAAATCCTACTGCCGGTACTCATTCCTGCGTCCTTTGTGATCTTACAAAGCTTCAAACGATGCGTTGACTATTAAATTAGTCGTCGACGATTTTAATAGTCGACATAATCGTGACTAGTCGACTAATCGTGGCAGCCCTACCAGGAAGTATCAGAAGGAAAAAAAGTACTCGTCGAGAAAAATGTCCTCGGTGATTATATATTAAAATTTTGGAGTATTGTGTGTTCAGCACTGCTGGCTGATAAATCATCGTATCTTTGTCATCACAAAGTAAATATAAAGACAAACACTGAAATGCAATGACTGTGAATAAAAGTCCTTTTATGTACTTGTGTAGTTACCTCATACCAGGAGGCTCTGGGTTCGAACCTGCTGGGATCTTTCTGGGTGGCCTTTCTCTTGTGTTGGGCACATTGGTGATTCTGAATTGCTCTTTGTTTTGTGTGTTTTTGTGTGTTGTCTTTGGACATACATGGTGTTGAGAGAGTTTCTGTAACCATAACTGTAAAGAGTAAGTTTAAAAGGAAATGCTGTTATACTTGAACTTCAGTAAATGCACTTCTATCACACCTCAGGCTGCTTACACTCCATCTGTGCCACAGCACAGAACAGAAAATATACTATACTATATGAGCCGCACCTGTGAGCATGCAGTGCCTGTTCTCTGCTGTCAGTGACTAATAGTTTACCATTACATAGCTTGGCTCTGGTGTGGACCTACCCAAATTTCCCTGCGTCCAGTTCTAGCTGTTGCTGAGGCAACAAGCAGCGCCATAGAACTGTATATAGCATCTCTGACTGAGGTTCTGGTAAAAACTGGCTCCATGCTCGCTGTCAAAAAGCATACACGAAAGTGAAGCGCAAAAAGACACGATTCTAAGTCATCACTGTACTTGTACTGGCATAGATTGCAATTTAAAGGTGGTTAAAGTTTGGCTAAGATTAACTAGTTTTAGGCTGGAACTACAATATTCCAGGAATAAACCTTTACCTTTGATCCCTCTCTAATGTTTTCAGGAGCAACATATTTCAGAGTATATAAAATGCCAGTCACATTAGGCTTTATATTAGATCTGCTATAATTTTAAGCCCCTTTTATAGCTACCTTGGAAATATAATGAATGACAAACTCTGAAGTCTTGGAGGTGGACTTTTCTGGATGTTAGACTTTAAAAACATAAATAGGATGCTATGATATAATTTCATTTGAAAACAAATTCTTGAGCAGATATTAATAATATCAAAAAAATCTAAGCTGAAGTATAACCTCATACAGAGCACCTGTTTCACACCCATACACAGCTGATAGGAGTTTCAGGTGATGTAACCGCAGGGGGGAAGTTGGAATCGTGAAGACTGGACTGGAGTGGTATAGTTGAAAAAAGGTTGATGTGATGTGCTTTTCCAACCATCATCGTGAATGAGCAACGATGTACAGCACGTGTCTAACCATCATACTCTGTGTCTCCTCTGTCTCCTCTCTGGTAGTGACTATATAATCAAGGAGAAGACAGTGCTTCTGCAGAAAAAAGATAGCGAGGGTTTTGGCTTTGTCCTAAGAGGTGCAAAAGGTAAGACATGAGCACGCTCACAAAACCTTACTGAAAATACAGTATCTTACACGCAGTGCTAATGCAATCTCATATTGTCACACCATCTTCAGCTCAGACTCCTATCGAAGAGTTTACCCCCACCCCTGCCTTCCCTGCCCTGCAGTACTTGGAGTCAGTGGATGAGGGAGGTGTGGCCTGGAGAGCCGGTCTCAGGATGGGGGATTTCCTAATAGAGGTAGTGATTATCATTATTTATTATTTATTATAGTCATTATTTACCAGTGAATCTGATTTCCAAAGTCAGAAAACTTGATTAAAATGCTATATCTGCAACTGAATCACCATGAAAATCAGCAGATGAGGAGAAGCAATCTAGACAAGTGTGAGTGTGAATAAAAAGACATTACAGTAGACTACTTCTGCCCATTTCCTGGTTTGTATTTTTATTCTGTAGTTTGCTAAAGTAGCTCTATAGTTAAATAAAAAGGTCATTATTTGTCTTTTACTAAGCTTTGGTGCAGATCATCAGTTTTCCTCTTCCTTTAAGCCAACTTTCATTGACATCACACAGAATCAAGAGTAGCAAAAAACAAAAAGTTTGAAACAATTCCTTGTGAGCCAAAGCTAACAAAGAACAATTTTTATAAATAGTGATGTGTAGAAACTCTAAACTACAAGTGCTTAACGTTGTCAACCATCTGGTTCATTGACATGCTGTAAATGAAGGGGAAAGTTATAAAAATGAATTTTCTTAAAAGAAATAAATATCTACACCTGTGTTGTGCCCCAGGTCAACGGTCAGAATGTGGTGAAAGTTGGTCACCGGCAGGTCGTCAACATGATCCGGCAGGGTGGTAACAGCCTCATGGTCAAGGTTGTAATGGTAACCCGCAACCCTGACATGGAGGAGGGTTCAAGGAAGAAAAGTAAGAGTCTGCTTTCTTCTTCCTGGAGTGCCATCCTGTTCTCATTCCTAGGGTGTCAAATTTGACATTGACAAAATGTCACTATTTGACACTTACAGACGACTGCGCAAGATGTCCTTTGCTGTGGCACACAGGTCTATCATAATGCATAGACAACTCTCTCACTTCCAGCTCTCGCAGAGCCATGTTTAATCACTGTGTAGGCATCATTTGTCAATTTGCAGGGTTAATGTTTGAAGAAGTATATTTAAAGCAAAGGCACAGTCTAACAGAGCTAACCGAGAAGTTTTCTGTGCCTAAACCAACCAACAAGTGAAAGCTCCCAGATGGGAAACACGGTTCAACTACAAATGAGTTTTAGTTCATCTTTAGATTATTTTGGGGTTTTTTTACTGTAGGAAGTCAAAGTCCTAATTGTGGTTAAAATCTGACTAAATAACCAGCCCTACCAGACACCCCACAGATGGTTGAAAAACTGTGATGCAGCACAAACTGCCATCATCTGAATGGACAAAAACTGTGGTCTCACCTTTAAAAACACTCTCTAAAAGTGTTTGTATAATTTTCCTGTGCAGGCTTGAATCATATGCTGGCTCCCTAAATTGGCACTCAACCATCATAACCAGTGCCAAAGGACATCTTGTGGATATCTCAGTGATGCCAGCGGCATCTGACGGGACGGCAGTATACGGGATGAGAACACGTTGGTGTTGGCTGCTGTTGATGAATTCTGGTCCTAATTGAACCTTGTTCGTGAACAGCTTGACTGACCACTGCTTCCTTTTCTCTTCACTCTCCTCCAGTCCCCCAGCAGAGTAAAAGGCTGAGCACTCCAGCTATTGCCCTGCGGTCCAAATCAATGACGTCAGAATTGGAGGAGATGGGTAAGAAACTAGTTTAAACCACTGTTTTTTTTTTAAAGAGATGAATTGAAACAAGTAAGGGGAGCTAGGAAGATGTAGACAAAGAAGCGGGGTGCTGTACTGGGTAGAAACAGATTGAGGTGGTGTTGAATGATAGGACAGTGTGAAACCAGAGTTGGGGGTTGTTAAAGATGCTGTAAGTGTGAAGGAGAGTTGAGCAAGGGCTAAATTTAGATGGCAAGACAGTAGTGAGGAGAGAGCGCACTTATTCAGTGATAGAAACTAGCAGGAAAGAAGATTGGCTGCCGCCATGGATGACAGTCTCAATGCATTTCACTGTTCTTTCAGAGGTTCCACACTGTCACTTCCAGCACCCCCACTACAGGTAACCCCACCCAAAACGAGCGTCGCCATCTACCCTGTGATCCCTCTCTCACTGCCCGCTTCTCTTGCCTCTTACCCCTTGCACCCCTTACTGCTCCCTGGCCCCGCCCACTTAACCCCAGCACCCACAGAGTAGCCTACCAGCCCCTCTGCTCGCACTCATGCTGACACTCAGCAAGCATTTGTCGCCAAGGTAACACTGAAACTGCAAAGGTATCACCTGAACAGAGTTTGCGGGTGCTACATGCATCAGAGCGAGGTGTCTGGTCTTAATACATCTGTGAGAAAGTTGCAAAATAGCCACTCCATTTTTTAATTAATTTATTTTTTTGTTGAAAATCTCTGTTATTGATTTGGAAGAAAATCACACCAAGGATAAAATTATTGAGATGAGTAATTTTTGAAAAAAAAAAATTGAAAGAAAGAAAAAAAAAACTTTGTTCCAGGTCTGTTGCTATGGTGACTGCATTATGTGTGGCTATGCCATCTCTATTTGAGGCAAAATAGTGGGAGGAGAGTTGCTGATCAGAACGCTGGCCAGTATTTTACTGCTGATTGGGTTATATCTTCCAAGCACTTAAAACGCTCTGGTTCTGAGCATGCCCAGTTAACGGCTAATAATATATGAGAGCTGATGACATGAGAATAAGTAGAATGATCAGCTAGGCTTTGTTAGGTAACTCTTGAGCTCCTTGCATTGTTGACCCATATGTGCTATCCAGAGCTATACACACTCTTCTACATGATGTCGCTGCATATACACTCTCCAGGGGCCAGTGTCAAAAAAATATCTGGGCTTGTTTTAGTGGTTTTACCTAACATGCAAAAGATCCCTGGTTTCATCCTGGCAGGAGATGCCCCCTCTGGGGCGTCCAGTTTAATCATTTTCAAGTAGCTTGTTCTTCTTATTATTCTAGTCTTGTCCAAATCAGGATCAGACTTGATGAACCTGAGTGTAGAGATTAGGCTTTTGCTTAATTCCGCCCCCATCTCCTCCCCTCACCTGCCCTGTTTTTGTGGTGTGATCTCACCTGACCACCCAAAGCATGAGCACCCAGTCTGACACACAAGTGCAGGTTTCCTAAACCCCTTAACCCACTTTCCTACTGTCCCAATGCTCACTATAGACTCCTCAATCTTACCAGTAACACTGTATGTATGATCTGATCCTTACAGTTTCACTCCAAGCAACAAAAGTGTTAATGCACACACAATAATAGTCATATTAATATTGTTGCTTTTAGTACTGTTCACCTAGCAAGTGAAGGATTCCCTTCCTGATGCAACTCCAAATCCATTTGGGGTTGCATCAGGAAGTGGATTCTGTATAAAAATATGCTGAGCTACCAAATGTGGCGACCCCTTATGAATGAGGGAGGAGCCAAACTAAGCTTAAGAAACATACAAGCATATGCTGCATAATTTGTAACCACTCTATTGTATATCTTTTTCACAATTCCTAACAAGGTATCTGCATCGATATTATCTATTTATGTGTTAATTTAAAACAAGAAAAATCTGTCAAGCCTTATATACTGTTATCATATGATCATACCGGGTTTTTGGCCTGAAAACTTCGTGCCCAGCCAGGGCAGAAGAAAGTCTTTCCACTTTGGAGTGGTTTTTTAAATGTCTCTGGGCAACTATTCTGAAACTCCTGTACTAATTAAGTGAGAATGTATCCATAACTATAACACCATTGGCCACTGGGACATAAAAACTGCATGAAATTTGATGAAAAAAAGAAGTTTAGATTCAGGCTTGAAAACTTTGCCCCAGAATATTATACTTCTGTAGAAAAGTTGCACGATATTATGACTTCACCAACAGCAGAGCACTCAAGTTATAGATATAGTAAGCCAAGAACAATGTCAAAAAGTGCATTTATGACATCTTTGCTTTGATAACAAGGAGCTTTACCTTATGCGAGGCAACTAAATCTGCCGTGAACCTCTGCTGTCTGCATGTGTCAGTATAACAAAATGAATATCATAGTTGAGTCCCAGTTCGACTATTTTATTGGCTTATTCTAAGGGCAGAGGTGGGACAACCGCCATCTTTGGGGTTACAGTAGTCTCCCATGGGTGCTGTTCACTATACTCCATGGCGATGCTTAGCATGTAAATCTAATCTCTCTTTATCTAAAGTCTGACTCAATATAAAGTGCATTCGTCCTTTAATAACCAAAGTTGAGATCTGGTTTCTTCATTTGCACTTGAATCTGGTTGCTTGTGCCTCCTCTACTAAATCAAGGTGAGAGGAGCACAATGTGTGATGAAGCCATGTCAGCCGCTGCCATATGCTTACTCTAATGCATTAGAATTCATTTAGCTGTGATGCTTATTAAACTATCTCACCCCTGTCATTGGTGCAGTGTCCCGGTTCAGCTAGAAGTCATGCTGCAAGATAACAAGGGCATTAAAACCAGAGTGATCCTGCGGTGCACTTTATTCAACAAATTGTTGTTTTCTTGACAGTAATTACATTCAAGCTTTGTTTAAATATGTTTGGACACTTGTTTCAATAAAAATATGGCTTATTTTGAAAAGATGTGTGCAGTGTAGATTTTGTGAGAGATGAAACAAACACAAGCACAGAAACCCTTCATAGCTGGTTTAACCATTGTGCATTAGATTTAATTGCTGTTTAATCAAGCTCAATAAACCACACATTATGAAATATAACTGCTCGAGTATGAGTAGCGCAGATGAGCACCCCCCCCCCCCCCCCCACACACACACACACACACGCATACACATACACAAACTCACTCAAACCAGCGAATGCTAAGGGTCACCTTTAATTCCTCGACTTTCCTCCTGCCTGTTCACTCGGTTAACCACTAACTCTGCTTTTCTTTGTCTCCTTTGTCCTCACTCCCCTGCTGACGGGATCTTAACCATTTCACAGTGGAGAGAGGTGGGAGTTGGCTTCAGTCTGCTTCCAATAGTGTGTGTGTTGGTCAGAGCATATTGTATGTGTGTACAGCATATTTACTGTAACACTAGTGTGCATGCTTTAGCCGTCCTAAAGCGTGGGTGTGATGCACGTTGTTTTACATCGAAGATCGAAAAAGCTTGGAGAGGTGACTCAGTTTGTCGGGCTCTGGGGAATATGATTAGTATTCACATTAACAACGCTATTGCACTTTCAATCCTGCCAAAACTTAAGTCTCCTTTTGTCCTCCTTCCAGCTGCTACCCCTTGGAAAAAAAAATCAGGTATGCTCTGGTGCACTCCCGTTTAAGGCATTGTATTTATGTCTGTCCAAAATGACTTGGCACTCACCACGCAGTGTCTTACCGAGCTTGTCCTGCGTTTCTTCCTATAGAATTCGAATCCTCACAAGTTACCGAGAAGAAGAGGACAGTCTATCAGATGGCTTTGAGTAAGAAACCTCGTGTCTTTCAGCGGATGTTTCCTGAACCTCTTCCTCTCTTTCTCATCCACCTTTGTCAAGTGTGGCCCTTCCTGCACATTGTTCCCTTCATTTTGTTGCTGTCCATTTTTCTGTTTCATTGTCGTATGTTCCTTTGTCTCTCTTGCTCTCTTTCTTTCTGCTTCTCTCTGTCTGTCTCTTTCCCCCTTTTTTCTTCTCTCAGATAAACTCGATGAAATTCTTGCAGCAGCTCAGCAGACAATCAGCACCAATGAGGCGCCGGGGACACGGGGACAGGGGCCAAAAAGGGACAGGGGAAGAAGTTTCTATGGCAATGAGGTGTGTATTGTGCTGCAGTAAATTTACGAGTGTTCAGAGATGTGTGTGTGTGTGTGTGTGTTTGTGTGTATGTGCCAACATGGCTACCATAAAATGAGATAAAAATATGTGGGATAAAATTTCAAAGAAAAATATGATAGAAGTAGTTTTAGATAATAGCGCGGTAAAGTGTGGTCAGTTGGCCTTTCTCAGTATTATCAGGTCACTTAAAACAATGCTTAATCTCGTAAAAAAATGCTATCAATACATTACCAGTTAAACTATGCTTATAAAAGAAGCTTTAGGGCTGAAAAACAAAAACAAAAAACTAACTAAGCTAAAAAACAAACAAACAAAACAAATAATTGAGTGGCCAATGCCTGTTAGAATGGACATATAGGCCTATGGGGAAAGAAGGTCTTTGTCACAAGTATAGACATTCTTCCACATTGGAAAAATTAAAACAATACAGAAGTGTCTAAACCTGCATTCTATCTAACGACCACAAGATGGCGATAGCTGTAATTGACAAAAGACTTCCTATAATATACAAGTCTTTAGGATAGACTAGAAACCACATATAAACCAATTGCTGATGACTTTATGGTCTTAGTCACTCATTATGCATCATATTGAATAAAAAATGAAGTCTTCTTTGACAATCTTGGTCATACTATGACTAAGCCAAAAGTAGCCAGAAGTAGTATTTACTTTTGTCTATAAATGTTACTGCTATAATCTAAACATGGTCCTACGATGAAAATCTACTAACCAACCATTGGTGCACAACTATTATAAACAAAGCAGATGGCAATAAATGTTCAAAGAAAATAGTTCCTACATGAAACTGCTCACAACAAGTTTTACAATTTATAATAAAATTAACATAACAATATATGGCAAGTCCTGGCAAAAGGAAAAGAACCTTGAAAAAATGGCTGTAGCTAAAGAGAAATTGTGAAAAGAATAGCAGCACATCTTAAATTTTATTTGCAACAATGAGCAGTAGAATGCTGCCACCTGGTGGCGAAAGTTAAGACAAATTCTGCTGAGGATGATTACACAAAGTACCTTTAAAATCATACAAATATTGCTAAGTGAACAAGTGCTGTACCGGTGAAGAAGAACAAAACAAGAAACTATTTGCAGACTTGTTTTAGTCTCATCTATTGTTGTTCCCATGCAGTGTTATATACATGTGCGTCTCATGACTCTCAGGCTTTTGATTTTTATCATTTCAGCCAAACTACGGGGATCAGTCCGGGATGGGGGTGATGTCATCGGGGTTGGGCCTAGGCTACGACCGTGGACAATACACCTCAGGTCATGGCCCACCGCACGGTATGCTGCGGCAAAAATCCATCGGTGAGGCTGTCTGTTTTTTCCGTCTGCCCCTCTGTCCACCTGTCCGTCTGTCCTCTGGGCCAGTAGAGGTCTGTGCTGTGCTGACCTGTTTGTCTGTAGCCAAAAATGTCCTGTCTGTGGCTCTAAACTCTGTGCATTTTATCTGTAGAAAAAAAAGATATTTGTTTGTCTTATACTATTTCTAACAGTGCTGGTAGTGCTGAAGTAGTGCTGGTAACCTACATTTTTCTTTCCCTCTGATGGGTTATTTTATGGGTGTGTTGCTTAGTAAGGCTTTGCTAAGGTTCCCTCAGAAATATTCATGTGCTCTCTTGTGATCCACATCAAAAATGCTGCTGTGCTTCGCTTACTAATTGCTAGTGCTTGTGGAATATGTAGCACTAACTGAATTATATACTAACAAACATAAGATTTGAGGACAGACTTGCTGGCAGGTGCTTGGGCAGGCAGATTTAGACAGACACTCTCATATATTACTCTCAGCTTCTCTTGTTCTCTACCTTTGTACATTTAACACCCCCCCCCCCCTTTCTTTTTTTCTTATTTCTTATATGCTCATAGTTAAACCCCAATTCATCCCTATTTTTTCCTTTTATGTAGGGGTGCCTGAGGAGGAGAAGCAGTTCCTCCATCCTCCAGCCATGAAGTTTGCCCGGAGTTTGTCGGTGCCTGGCCCAGATGACATCCCCCCTCCTCCCACCACAGCCCCACCGGATCCACCGTTCTCCTCTGCTCCGCCACTCGGTTGGAGAACAAAAACATCGCAGCAGCCCTCTGTCTCCGTGTCCCAGTCCACATCCACCTCTGCACACTACCAGCCCTACTCCCAGGCATTACACTTCACTCATGGAGGCAGGGAGAGGACTGGTGGTGCCAGCACAGGCCCCAGTGCTGGAGCGGTGGACCACACAACCCCGTATGCACACACAGCTGCCCACACTGCTCAAAGCAGGACTGCTTCGCGGAAGGTTGCCTACACTGGGGAGCCTGTTGGAGCTGGCGTAGGGGCTGGTGCAGGGGCCAAGGCAGCTGGTCTTAGGAGAGGATACAGCACTGCTGTCCCCCCGTCTAGCATTGCCACTGTAATGCCTCAGCAACAACAGACTACCCAGAGTCAACCCCAGCGTGCAGACCGCAGTGCAGCTGGCGCTGGAGCAGGTGGTCCTAAAGGAGGGGCGCGGCGAGGTAAGGGTCCATTGGTAAAGCAGTCTAAAGTGGAGGACCTGCGTATGGGCCAGGGCACGCTGGGGGGCAAAGGCTCCATGGAGAAAAGCTCCATTCCTATTCCCACCATCATCGTTAAGGCCCCCTCAACCAGCAGCAGTGGGCGGAGCAGCCAGGGCAGCAGCGTGGAGGCTGACGTTCCAGCATCAGGGGAGGCAGATGAATCCAAAACACCGCATGGTCCTCCACCCTCCACCCCTGCTCCACAGCCCCCTGCTCCACCATCCATTCCAGCACCCCCACCTCCATCCTTGCCTTCTATTCGAGCCCAGGATAATCTGGACTTTACCAGCCAGTTTGGGGCCGCCATTGTGGGCGCAGCTCGGCGAGACAGGGAGCGGTTTCACGAAGCCCGCAGAAAGAGTGCCTCCTTGTTCATGTCTGCTGAGGAGGATGTGAGCCTCGGAGGAGTGAGCGATGGAATAGGAGGAGTAACACGGACTCAGGTATCACAGCAACCGCTTAACACACAGGCTGAAAGTTCATCAACGAGGCTGCGCCCGTCCAAGTCCATTGATGAGGGCATGTTCTCTGGGGATACTTTCATCCATCATACTCGCAGTATGCCTCCTGCTTTTGGCTTACCTGAGTACTCTTCATCTGCTCTGGACTATCAGCCCAAGTCTGTGCCTACTGATTTATACACAGCAGCAGGCAGGCAGCCAGCACCCGCTACTACCACCACCTTCATCCACCCTCTAACAGGAAAGGCTCTTGACCCCACATCGCCACTAGGCCTTGCCCTAGCTGCCAGAGAGCGTGCTCTGAGAGATGACAGCAGGTTAAGGAGGGGAGCGGAGCATCACTTTACCCGCCAAATGTCGAGCGTGGTGTTTCCTTCATCTAGTGTCACCTCTCAACCAGTGTCATCCGCCTCCCAGTCTTCAAGTTCGTACCTGGTGACCTCCTCTTCTCTGGCGGCCACAACAGCCACTGTCGGACGGCCACCCTCACCCAGAATCCTCAGAGGAGTTGGGACAGTTTGGGGTGAGGACGGTGGCGGTGGGGAGAGGGAGCGGGAAGGAGGAGGGGCCCGTGAGGGGCTAAGAGTTCGCTTTTCAGAGGACAAAACAGTCCACACACACCACTATCAGTCTCAGCCGTATCAGCCAAGTTACAAGGAGAGGGAGCGGGAGAGATCGAGGGAGAGAGAAAGGGAGAGGGAGCTGTCCAGGGAAAGGGAGAGGGACAAGGAGAGAGAGGGCTACATGAGGAGGGTGGAACAGGCAGCTGCTAATGCAGCAGCGGCTGAAAGCGCCGCCCACCAGGCCGCTCAGTCACAGCAGCCGCGGAGGCCCACTTTTCTCAGGATGGAAAGTCAAAGTGATGCCACTATACTATCCCTCACACCTCCCTCTCCTCCTCCTACCAGTGCTCAGCAGACAAGGAGCACTACAGGGAGCACGGGAAGTGGGCTGATGGTTCTCCCTCCCCCTGCCCCCTCAGTCGATGCAGATGATGAATTTGTCTACGCAGACCCACTCCCGCCCCCTTTAGAGTTCGCCAACAGCTTCGACAGGGGAATATCGGGATACTCACAACGCGCAATGCTCTCCAACAACCTGACCTCCCGCCAACAGCAGGTCCCGCCCCCTCCACCACCACCCCCACCTCCTCCACCACCGCCCCCTCCGCCCCCCCAAAAAGAACAATTTATAAGTGGGTTTCCTGCTCATACACCCCTTCACTCACCTCAGGCCGGGGACTCCACCGCCTCTAGTCTCACATCTTATGACAGTGAGGTGGCAAACCTGACTCAGTCTGCTCCCTCCCCATCACAAACATCACCCAACCCACAGCCTCCACCCTCACCCTCTACTCTGCAGCCCACCTCGGGCCCTCCACCTCCACCATCAGTCTCACCCCCACCTCCTCCTGGCTCTTACCACAGACCCTTTTCTATGTCCCACCATCTTTACAACAGCACTCACACTCATGGGCGCTCTTCACCAACACCTCCCCCTCACACTGTTGCTCCTCCTCCAGCCTACCGTGGTCCCCCAGCGCCCTCGTCCACTGCTGCCACCACTGTCCCACAAAGGGGCACTGCCTCTCATGCCACGACCGCTAGCTGTGCTGCTACAACCACCACCGCTGCCACCACAACAAGCACCTCCACGCAGCTCTACCAGGAGCGAACACACACCACGCATTCAGCATCTTCTGCCGCAATCACAGGAAGCCGAAGGCCAGGAGAGCACCACCGTCTTCCCCCGACCGCCAAGAAAGGAGAGTCCCAGGAGACTGTGGTGGACTCTGGGATCGAAGAGCTGGACAGTCGCAGCAGCAGTGACCACCACCTGGACAGCATCCTGGCTCTAAGGGGAGACAGACTAGATAGAGGGGAGAGAGGAGGACCTGGAGGACGGATGGGAGGGGGAGGGGATGCAGAGAGGGCAGGAGATTTTCTGGAGTCTTACATGAGCTACCTGGATGGACAGACTTTTGAGATGCAGAACGCTACGGCAGCAGCATCCACCTACCCTAAAACAAGCAGGTTCAGAGAGGGAGGTCGTGCCGGGGAGCTACAAAGACAAACCAGCACTGCTCCCGCGTCCTTCCACTCCCACAGGCGGCGAGATGAACAGGAAGAGGATGAGATCGAGGAGGGAGTGGCAGAGGACGAAAGCGGCCAGGACGGATATGGAGTAAGGGACATGCAGAATCTGGGACGTCCCACTTCACCATATTTTGAGCGGCCACGCACTCCTGAGATGAAGCCTCTTTGGGGAGAGAGTCAGATGTCTGGCGATGGGAGCGGCCAGCGTGGGGCGCTTTTAGAGGGGAAGAAAATTTACCCTCCCGCATCCAGTATGAAGCCCAGCATCATCAATGAACTGAGCAGCAAGCTGCAGCAAAGAACCAAGGACAGCTGGAGCAGCCAGACACAGCTGAGCAGACACAGGTACGGCTTGCCGTAACTTGACTGCATTATGTTTTCTCGTCAAAGCATGAACTTCATTTTTCGTTACTGTCATTCTGTCAATGTCTGAATACATCACTTGTGATGTGCAAGCTTCTGTGGAAAAAACCTCAAACTGTGCACTGTCTGTTTATGTCTTGCGTAAGTGTGTCTATACTGTGTAAACCTCTCTTATTTCTCTGGCTTTTTCCATGTTTTTCTCTCAGAAGCAGAAACAGGTAATAGAGCACTTCCACACTATTTTGTTTTCTATCTCTAATCAAGGATATTGCAGCATACCGTATTGACAGTGATAATTAAAAATGAAAATATATATATATCAATTTAAAAATGTGCACATAATAATATTACAAAACAATCCAATGCCAGGACAGTCATTATTAGAGAGTTGTGTTTTGGTTAATTACAGCTTTCCTGCTTTTCAGTAACTGCTTTAACTACTGCTGACTAAAGTAGGGAGATTACTACGCTTCTCTGTTCCTGCAGCTCCTTTTCTCACATGGGAGATATTCACGTTCCAAAACAAACCCACTGAGTCACTCGCATAGGTTCAGTTAAGCTGTTACACTGCCGAGTGAAGCTTTTGAGGACTTTATTTTCTTTTTAATGACCAGTTTGTTGTCCACTCTTGCTGCTTCTTCTCCTCTACTACTCGCAGCTCCGTTAAAATACACTACTTTGCCCCGCAGCTTGACTCAAAGGTGTGTCACATGTTGTGGCTGACCTGATTGAGTCTCTGCAGTTTGTTGGTCTATTTCCTTTGATGATGTTTTGTCTACACACTGAACACTACATATATAACATTACAAATATATAGGGAATTATTATTTTGTCACTTAACGTCCACCGGGGATAGGATTAGGTTGCATTTTAGCCACGTGCTAAACAAGTTAGAATCAGAAATGAGAAGTCTCAGGTATTTAGTGGCCTCACAGTTCTTTTATAAGAAGAACTAGAGAAATCTCTATAAGAAATCTTTATAAAGAGGGAGGTTAATCTAAATGATGTGACTGGGAGCCTGGTTAATGCTAGGAGGTTGTGATGATTTGACCAAGATATAATAATATTTTGAATATTATAATGCCTTTTAAAAAGTTTTAAATACATTCTGCTTATTTTGTTTCCTCTCATTTTGAATGCAACATACCAAACCATGCTGAAGCCCTTTGTCTGTAAAATACTGTAAAACTATGGTTAAGGAATTAATTTTGTGTAAATATTGTGATATTATCATTATCATGGACTCATGGCTGTGATAACTTTGATAATGTGACAGGAAAAAATATAAAAATGTTAACCTTCAAATCAATTTTTTGCACTTTACTCCACACGGTCTAAAATAGCTGGACACTGTTTCCCTTAGTGTGTGTATGTTTGTAATTTTTTTTACATCACTGTTTTTCCCCTGTGATAATTTCTCTCTTTCTTCTCACAGATTTTCAGAAGACTCAGCCTCAGCTCTGAGCCCGCCCTCAGCTCGATCTCTGTCGCCGTCGCCGATCTCATTATCGCAGCCATCGTTGTCTCTGTCTCCCACCCCTGCCTCCCAGTACCCCAACTGGGGACGATCACCATCTCCGCAGCCTCCAGCAACTTCTCAGCCGCCACGTTCACATTCCCCACTGTCACCGACATCTTACTCCCCTTATCCTACTTCTCCCAAACACAGACCTGTCTACAGGACCAAAGCCTTGGAATTCCAGTTTATCCCCAGTCGTGAGTCCCGTAAAGCAGAATCACACATTCTCCAGCGAAGGCGAGCACCCAGCCCCCTCATCTCACCCTCAGAGAGACCCAATATGGGCCCACCACGGCCATCATCCCTTCCACTTCTCCCTACCTCACCTCTGTACAGTGCCATCTATGATCTCCGCGGTTCGGTCACTCCGCCATCACCTGGGAACCCTCTCGGAGACCCCTACTTCTCTCCTTCGCCTCCCCTGTTTGCCCCCTCTGGCGCGCCGCCTCCTCCAAACTCAACCTTAGTAGTTTCTCGATCACTTTCTCCAACTCATTTCCTGTCTGGGGCCTCTTCTCCACCTCTACACCCTCTCCCTCCGCCTCCCTGCTTGAGTTACCCCCATTTACCTCCCCCTTCTCCCACAAAGCCCTTCGCCTCCAAGCCGCTGCCCTACTGGACCAAGTATGACGTCGCAGACTGGCTGGGATACCTGAACTTGGGGGAGCACAGAGAGCGTTTCCTGGATAATGAGATTGATGGCACCCACCTGCCCTCCCTGACCAAGGACGACTATCTGGATTTGGGTGTGACACGAGTGGGTCACCGCATGAATATAGAACGAGCCCTGAGGAGTGTAATGGACAGGTATGGCTGCTAAGTGCAACCTGTAAAGCCTCTTTAATGCCACCTTTAAAATGCGATTTCTATCTGGTTAATACCATTCAGTACTATGTGTGCTTATAGCACTTACACCCGATGTTAATAATAATAATAATAATAATGGATTGCATTTATATAGCACTTTTCGAGAACCTCAAAGCGCTTTACAATTCCATTATTCATTCACTCTCACATTCACACACTGGTGGAGGCAAGCTACAGTTGTAGCCACAGCTGCCCTGGGGCAGACTGACAGAAGCGAGGCTGCCATATCGCGCCATCGGCCCCTCTGGCCATCACCAGTAGGCGGTGGGTGAAGTGTCTTGCCCAAGGACACAACGACTGAGACTGTCCAAGCTGGGGCTACAAGATGAACTGCCAACTCTTGAGCCACGATCGCCCCAATAATAAGCATTCTCCTTATCTTACCTTAAAAAATCCACATGCTACTGAAGTCCTATGTCGTAAAATTTCGTACTCATATGCACTAAATTATTCTCATTTGTGCATACATAAGCTATTACTTTGATAACTTGACATACATACAACTTCAAATGTGGACAGCTACCAAATATAGTGTATCTGAAAGTGTTAGAGACTCACTGTAAATTATATTCGTCAATATAAAACTTCGCTATTTTATTTCTGCCCATTGTAATGTGGCTGAGGGTAGCTTAAGCTTTTAGAGCAGCATATTAATTTCTGCATGCACAAGACAATTAATTCACCACAATTCAGTGATCTTGTTTGCAGATAAAAAGCTCACCTTTTGGGAATTCCAGGGCTCCATAAGAT
The DNA here is from genome assembly GCF_963969265.1 of Rhamphochromis sp. 'chilingali'. Taxonomy (NCBI): domain Eukaryota; kingdom Metazoa; phylum Chordata; class Actinopteri; order Cichliformes; family Cichlidae; genus Rhamphochromis; species Rhamphochromis sp. 'chilingali'. The sequence continues at coordinate 5,495,039 of NC_137942.1, read as the reverse complement.
AAAAATAACATGGCAGTTTCAGTATTTTTAAAATGATTTTTGCCAAGACATAAATTGACCTGACATTGCATCAATGTTACTTTTTTCATTATCAGTGGAATTAGGTAAAGATAAAAGATTTTTGTGTTATTACTCCTTGTTATTCGGGTTATTTTTCTTATTTTGTTATATATCTCCAAGTCTACACATAGTGGTGATTGGGGACACCATGGGGAAAAGTAACATGGGGCCAGTTACTATAGTTTAAAGGTTGTCAGCCCTTTAAACTAGTCAGCCCTGTCTAGACAGGTTGTCTGTCTAGACATCTGTAGGTGAGCGATTTCCACTTCCTGTTTGTGGTGTGACTTCTGTTGACCAATCATATGTGAACTGACTTTGGTGCATACATGTAAAAAAGTTTTCAGAACAAATGACTGCTGTAATGCAATCTTTTAACCATCACTTTAACATCATTTTGCTTATCATAGTCCTTAAAAAAATAATCCTTTGGATTTTTAATCAATTAGTGGCACAGGAAGTCATTGGAGAAATATCTGCTGGCTACACTGCAAGCCCTGCAAAGTCAGCAGAGGACACCCGGTGGGTTCCTAGAATGACCCCTCTTACCTCAGGATCCTGACAGCTTTAGATTTATTGTCACTGAAGAACAGCACCCTCTTGCTTGAATTGGATTCAGTGATTAATTTCAAGTAGGGCCACAAGTTAATTGCAAGATTAAAGACCAATGCTTTCGAGAAACTCTTAGAGATTGCTTCCTGAATATTTTGAGGTAGGTTGTTCCAACGTTTTGGGCAGGATAAGCTGGCAACAGAAAACACTACATCCCAAATTTATCTCTCCGAGGAAATTATATGTCTAACGTTTTGGCAGTGACAGATTTAAGAGTGCGAGATGGGACGTAAAGTAACAGACTGTTGTACCATGGTCCAAGACCATTTAGGGCTTAAAATACAATAAGAGCATTCCAAAATCACTTCTATGGGATACTGGAAGCCAGTTTAGCCCTTCCAAAACTGGAGTGAGTTTTAGTTAATAACATTACAGCTGAATTCTGAATAGACTGCAGCCTACTTATCTCTAGCAAAACGAGCATTGCAGTAATCAGGCCCACTAGACATGAATGCATGAACAAATTTTCCAGAATGTCTAAAAATAAAAACTTAACAATTACTTTTAGATTTGCATAGGACAAAACTACAGTCTGTGCAGTGAAATTTAACAAACACAACCTGAAGATTGTGCTTGGAACTGAATTTAACTTGCCGACGATATCTTTTCCTTGTGTGAATACACTTTTCCCAACTTTACCAATCAGGCTAGGAGGTGACCGAAAGGTGGATACCAACTCCATAAAGCAAACCAGGGTTTCCCAATGTGGCTATGAGAATGCATGTTGTCAGCATTATGACCAGCCATGAGTATGGACGGTTCTACTGGCAGCTGACCAGAATATTTTACAGAGCAAACTGTAATGTTAGAAATATCTGAAGAGTTTAAACAGCATAACTGAGTATGTGTGATAATAAAAGTTCTGTATGAGAGAGTGTGCACTTTAATTAATTTGAAATCTGAACAGAAGGCAGACCTTTCACGATAATGTTAGAATTATAACTCTATCATTAGATACAGGAAGATCTGACAAAGATATAATAATTATTTGTTCTAAGAGTGGCAACTAATTTTTCCAAGGGTCATGCAGAAACTGAAACTGCTGTGCAGGGCAGCACCAATAAGCTTATACAGATATAAAAATAAAGATTTTTCTGATTTTAAATCGGCGTGAATATGAGGCAGATAAAGTGTTGTGAATGGTTGGCAAGAATACAGAAGCATTATATAAATAAATCTGATATAAGGTCAACGAGTACAAATAGTTGCCCTGTTATAAGATCATAAGTTGGGGTTTATGGAACAGTAACACACAACTCAAGGTCAAATATGAAGTTATCTTGCCAAGCCCCAAATTCGGCCTTTTAGTACAGACTTCTGCTTCGTCTGCCATCTTGCTGGTCTTATCACCTCACCTGACTTCCAGAAAACTTTAAAGTCAAACTTTTCCTAACTTGTGTCACAAAGCTGTGACTTCCGAGCACCATGATCGGTCAGCTGCAGTGACGATCCTGGAGCAACATTAACTACAGTGTTACAGGAAGAATAGGGTGAACTTAGATACACCCAACTGCTCAGGCATCAAGTGCGATGGCCAATGTTTTCCCGGTTTTCTTAGTCACACTGCTTGTCCATTTGCATGAGTCACAGCAGATTTACCAATTTATTCTCTCCATTTTACAAACGTGGGTCAGAGGGTAGAACTACACACAACCACACCACGGACGAACAAACACAGAAAGCTGGAAACATCACGCGTGTCCTGCGTTTTTTCTTTTGTCCGCAGGCTGTCCAGCAGCCCCTTTCCCATTTCTGTTCTCTCACCTCGGGATGGACAGACGGACAGGAGGAGGGACGACGGGAGTCGGAGCTGAGGCTGCAAATACAGAGATGGAGAGAGAGGCACAGAAGGAGGGGTTGAAGCCAATGAGGGAGGAAGACACAACTGCTGCTGCTATCCATGGTGGATTCACACAACAAATGAAGGGGGGCAAGATTTCACACAGAGAGCATCAGAAAGAGGAAGTCGAGGCCCAAGGGGAGGTGGAAACACAGGGATGGAGGAAGGGCTGGCGATCCATAAAGACACCGGCTGGCGCTGCTCACATGTGGCAGGCTGATTTACACAAATACACTCCCCACGCGCACGCACGGTCCCACCAATCAACACAATTAACGCAAACGCCCTCTCATCCAAAATGTCTGTGGCTGCAGCAGAGATTACAAATACTTGAGAGGAACAAAAATAAGCCAGTTAGACTGGAAAAGAGGCAGCCTGAAGAAATGAAAAGGTGTCACGTAGTCATCTTGTTGAGTAGTGCTCTTACCCCCTCAGCTGGCTGGTTTAAAGTTTACGATTAAAGAGCGGATGCTGACTTCATAATAAATATCCCAGAGGACTGAGTACTTGAGGGTGAATGAGGATGAATGTGTGCCAGAGTGAGGCTTTATCTGTGTGAATGGTGAACGTAGGGCAGGTTATCGCGACGGCCTCCGCGTCTCTTTAAAACGAGGCGAGGTCGCCGGTGGATAAGCTGCGTGTGGATAAGCTGCGTGTTTGGTTGCGTCTTGTTTTTACCTCACCACTGGTAGGGCTCTGTCCTCACTGCAGATCCTGTGATCGGGATCACGCGTGTATGTGTGTGTTTCTCTATAGCTCTTTATTATCTTAAGTCTTATAATGACGTATATACAGACTGGTCACTGTATCACAAATTTGTAGCAAAAATAAGTGCCCAGACCAACAACATAAAAGTAAATGAACACACAGATATGCACACACAGGCACCCGAGTTACTCTATCCATGCCTGCATGCATACACCAACATGTAAACACAAACACAAGCACTTCCCTGTGTTTGTGTTAGAATTTATGGGACACCTTATATATAGACACACACGCTACGTTTGGATCCGAGATGTACAAAACGGAGACAGACTGTGCTTTCATTGGGATTTGCGACGACGCAAAGAGACTGATTTTATTTACGGAGAAAGACTTTCTCAGCATCAAGGCAAGTGTTGTACTCTCATTCAGGCCTTCTGTGCGAGGCAGACTGGAAAGGAGAGGGGAGGGAAGGAGTAAAAACTGCCATTTTCTTGTTCTTTCCCACTTAATCCCCCCGGCTCCTTCCAGGAGTGGCCTCTCTCCGTCTGTCGACGAAACCCAGGAGGAAAAACCCGGCCGAGGGGATCCCAGAGAAAAACGCTTATATCGAGTTTTAATACTATGATTGTTCTTACACTTTTTAAACTTTAAATGGGAATACTGGAATACTGATATTGATATGAAGAGATTTATTGTTACTATCTATCATTACTATCATCGTCCTTACTGTTATTGGATCTTCAGAGAGTCCCGGTTTCTGCCTTTGGTGGCTAAGGTGGCGCTTTCGTGCAGTCAGCTTATTTCTCTGACTGTGAAGTGAAGATAATTGTTGTGGTTATATAGATATATAAATATATATATGTACATGTAGGTATTTTTGAACTGAAAGATGCATAATGTACCCTTAACATAGCTTCTATGTGACAAGAAGCACTGCAATTAAATGTGAAGCACATTTAAGAATATTATGTTTTCCCCCCTTTCTCCTTATTGTTTCTCTTGTTGTGAGACTGTGAAGCTTTAATCAAAATCACCTTTTAACCTTTAAGGCCTCAAAATATATTTTTCTCACGCTTTTAAAAGTTATTCACCACTTAATATGCTGTAAAAATGTAGCAGCTGTTGCTCTGAGTGAAAATGATTTAGAATAATACAAAATAATATTTTTTAAATTCTCTATAACATTCTAATCTATATATATATATATATATCTCACTCCCTGGCGATTGATTTGAGACCCAAGTTTAACTCTTCTCCTGTGACCCGGTGTGATCCCCCCGACATCAGCTTTTGTGGCACATTTACATCTCATCCCATCCCCAAGTCCTGCTTGTCTTACTATTGCTGAGATTAAATATAAGGGCTCTGTCATGACCTCTCTACCTTGAACAACGCTTCACCTCTCCTGCTGCTTTTGAGTCCATGAACACATATCAAATGTGCATTTTTTCTGCTTTCGTCAGTCTATTTTTGCCAAAAGATTTAAGAATTTTCATAGTCACCTTGCTTAAAAGTGCACATGCATGAATGCATCCATACAGACTATATATGCGATTTAGCAAAGGTAACTAAGGGGGGACAGTTTTTGTATTTGCTCTTTGCAGATGGCTAAGGAAAGACTATATTTGAATTCAAGGGAAATAGCAATAAGGACGATGAAAATAATGGTCTAACTATGGTTTAAGATGTAAAAAAGAAAAAAATATCTCAAAAGTTCTAAAGAATCTCTGTCTTCCAAATAATGTTTAACATGAAAAGGTAAATTGTATTTATTTAACTCTTCTGCTTTCTATACAGTTCGACCTGTTCTCTGCAACCACCCCCTCCTCCCACTGTTGATAATCTGATGGGATTAGGAGCTCTGCTCCGTATTCACCCATCGTTTGCATCTTCCCGTATGTACAGAGCACCCTCTGCAGTCGCTAACATGTGCTAGTATGCTCATAGCTCATTGTTTTATTACCAGCATAATATGCAACGGCCCCATTTCCACTACCAGCTTTTTCACATTTCCCTTTCGGAGGTTTTGAAGGGGTGAACAAGTCGAGTGTGACTCTACATGTCTCAAAGTCTGCTAGTGCACATAGGGCCAATTAAGAACTCTGGATAAGATTTAAAAAAACATCTTGCTCATACAACGATCTTGTTAAGTGACTGGTGAGATGCTGTTTTTTGTTTTTTAAGCCTTTCTTTGCGTTTCGTAGTCGCATTGGAGAAGTGAATATCGGAGGGAATCGGTCTGACTCTATAGAAAGCACTTCTTTTCCTTTAAGAGATCTTTTAAAAAAATGAGAATATGAACTGCTGAAAAGTAACTTACAGAATATATATGTATATGTGATATGCATATACACACATTCATATAAAACATATATGAATTTCAAATGTTTTAAGAGATAAATTGTTAGAATTATAATAAAGATACAGAAACAAAGTTCTAATTAATGGTTTGTAATTTCTTGAATGATTTCTTTCATCATCTTTCCATCTACCCAACTCACTTTTTAGGTCACAAATTTATCATCATCTGAAGAAATTGTTGAAGACTTCATGCTAATCTGGCAACAGCCTGATACTGTGCCATTAAAGAAAAAACATGGCATAGCAATATTTTAGCACATTAAGCAACCTTAGGGATGAAAGTGTTACTTTATAATCCCACAGTGCAGAATATATGCTGGGTGTAGACAAAAAGTCTACACCCAGGTGAATAACAGAGCAAAAATGTAATATTAAAGGGCCTTAGAATCATTTCTTTTAAGTGACTCTATCTCCAGATAGATATCAGTCCAAATTAATATGTGATATTTTCTTGAGATCATCAAATTGGTGCCTCCGATTTTTTAATTTGTTAAATCAATACTGTGTAAGAACAAGTCACTATCTTATAATAACAGAAATAAAATAAGTTATCCACTTCTAATCTGCAAATACAGCCGTAACAAAGTAATTCTTGCAGCAGCAGCAGCAAAAAAAAAAAAAAAACCAAACCAAAAAAACCCACAAACTAATCACATTATACCCTTAATGAGGTAACAGAAAATCGTAAGGTACAAGTGAAAGTTTTCTTGGCCTGTTTGTCCTCGTATGTTAGCTACTGAATGTCCAAAGGAGCAGTGGTGCTGTTCTGTACTTTAAGCCCGGCCTAAGGTGTTTTCCTGACTGTTTTATAATCATCTTTTTTTTCCTGGGAAGCAGCACTGACCTTACTAGATCAATCAAAATACATAACAGTAATACTACAATACCACATACACACAGTGAATCAGTGGTTTACATGCTGGCCTAACAAACAAAAGATCGCTGGTTCAGATCTGGGAGAAGATAAATTCCTCAGCTGCGTCAGAAAAGTTACCTGATGTAAATAAAATATGTCAAATCAGACATGTAGTGCTGTGGTGAATGACAGAAGAAAAAAAAAAAAAAAAAAAAAAAAAAAAAAGCCTTAGAGTACCAGAGGTGAACAGTGGTACCCCTAGGCCTCCTAGCAGAGCCACCCATCTATGTCATGTGCTTCAATAGAATCCCCATGGTGCTTCAGTGTAGCCACGTCTCTCAATGCATGCACATGTCAGGGTATTTTAACTGCTCGATTGTTAAACCAGGATCCACTCAAAGACACCACTCCATTTTAAATCCTGGATACATGCCTGCTGTTATGAGCACGTGAGCATGACACCACAAACTGAGTAATCACAGGTGTGTTACCTGTGATGACTCACTCAAACCCCCTTGTTCAAGACTTTTGCTATCCAACACAAAGTCACCACATCTTCAGCTGATATTTGTAGAAGAGAGACCAAACAAACATAAGATGTATGATTTTATTTGATGAATCAGAGCAAATATGAGATATTACAATTAAAACATCACAACAAATAAGAAAATAATCACAGAATTGTTATGAGGAAGTTCTCTTCTGGAGTATCAGTACCTGAAAAAGTAACAAAACAGCAGTCAGGCAAACAGTTCAGTCAGTGAAGACCTACAATTTTAATTTTTTGCTTGCTCATCTCCTCAGACTCCGCCTTGTCAAGGGCAGAGCTGCACTTCTGTCACCACTGATTTCTGAGCCCAGTGCAAAGCATCACCAGAAATGAGACTTTAGATATGAAAAAGCAGTGTTACATGACACGAACCTGATTAATGTCCATCCTCGGAGGATTTCCACCTTTTCAGAACTGAAAGGACAAAAATAAAGAGTTAGGGATTTTTTTTTTTTGTCACAGCCATTACTTTTACAGCAGAGTTTCTGATTTTCTCCTCAGAAACTCTGGCTTGTCAGGGCCAAAGATGCACGACTGTCTCCATCCAGACTCAGAGCCCAGTGCAAGTCATCAGGGGAGAAGGACAGCTACAAATCATAGACAGCATATATAAAACAGAGCAGCCACCAAGAACATAAGGAGGATCTGCCTGAAAAACTGAGGAACGCTGCACTCCTATTGGTTAATAACTGATCAGTCACAATAAAACAGATCCTGTTTTATCTTTTTTTCCTGAATACAAATGATTGTTGTGAACCCTAACAGGGTTTGGCTTTCCTCCGAAGGATTGTAATAAAATACTTATTTTTCTAAGGGTGCTTTTATTTACTCTGGCACAGATTAACATTAGAATTTCCATACATGTCCAACAAGGAGCTGGCCCTGGAGCAGACCCAGGACCCACTAGAGATTTCATCTCTTAGCTGGCATGTGAACAGCCCCAAAAGACCTGGAGGAGCTGGGTAGAGATGGGCCTTTCTGTTTAGACTGCTGCCCACATGCTCCAGACAAGTATTTGAAAATGAATAAACAGATGGATGGATGCTCACCCCACCATCATAGTCCTCAGGAAGTCTTTAATGTTCTCAAGTGGACACAGACTGAAACTGCATCTGTCTCTTAATTTTGCAAGGACTCATAAGATTACACATCCTAACTAAAGAATGAGTGCTGAAAACCCCAAATAATCCTTACCTTTAAGGCTCCGCTGCAGCTGAGCGGTTTCACTCAAAGTCCTGAAAACATTAACAAATAAGAAAAAACAAAGTCAGTGAAGTGTAAAGAAGCTCAGCACGTGTAACACTTGGTTTGCTTTCTCCTCAGAAACTCTGGCTTGTCAGGGCCAAAGATGCACAGCTGTCTTCATCCAGACTCAGAGCCCAGTGCAAGTCATCAGGGGAGGGGGGAAGCACATCCTCATACCGCTTGAAATAAAAGCGATCATGCAGTATTACTAATCACTACAACCCAAAATTAATTCAAGTCTTACTGCCTGATCATACTCCAATTACTCCTCACATGGCAACACACTGTGAGCTACCATGCTAAAGGCTGACCACGTGGAGACAGGCCCACGATGGTCGGGTTACTTCCACTGCTAGTAAACATGTGAACCAACAACAGCATCGCAACCAGCTCAAGTTACTTCAGATATGTTCAAAGGTGCCTTTGCTCACAATACTTAGAAGAGACCTTAAAAATGTAATGTCCGAGCAAAAGGTCGCAACTGTTTCCACCTACAGATGTGCCGTCAGTCGGACCGCTTCACCTGAAACTGCCACAGATAACAACACAAAACAAACCTTAACCTGAGCAACATTCATAATATGATCTTACCATTTCCACCAGAAAACAAAGCGTGCCTCTGCTTCTGCTTCTGCTTCTGCTTCTGCTACCGCGGTAGTCTTCGTCTTCTTTTTCTTCTTTGGCTTCAGTGGCAGACTGTGAAGCTATTTAAAGGCGTATGTCGCCACCTACTGTACCAGAGTATAATAGCACCATGACTTCAGAAACAGTTTCGATTGTAGATGTTGAACCTACAATGTGGTAAAAAGGCCCTTGAAACAATAGATAAAACTGAAAGCATACTTTATTAAAATGTTTATTTTTTTCTTTATTCTAATCTAGAATATATGTATGCGAATGAAAGGGAAGCAGTTGTAATGAGTGAATCTGTGAGGAGTAGAGTTAGTGAAAAACGTGATTTTGTGTTTGTAATTTTGTCTTGTATGGATTTCTGCCCCCTGGTGGTCACAATGATTAATATTACTACTTTATTACCATTAAAGTTAAGGCTAGACCAGAGGGTTGCAGGTACAGTTACCCTTAGTAACCAGTAGAGGGCAGTTTTATTCATAGGTCCCAAAATGTGGTCAGTGGTTGGCTGTTGTTTTCTGCAGTCGTTGGGACTATAAAACAATGCAGGTGGATGAGTCGTCATTTACAATAGACCAAAGTCTGTGACTTGTGGTGAAGGAGGTCTTGGGTTGTGAAGTCTACATGCTCTCCCAGTGTCTACCTGGGTTCTCTGGCTTCATCCCACAGTCCAAACACATGCATGGAGTTGGGCTATTTTTGAAATGTATTTGTTTGTAACTATTCCACATAGTGCACCTCACTTTTAAAGTCCCGATTTTCAGATATTTTAATGTATAAGTATTCTGAGCTTTTTTCTGCACAAAGTATTTTAAAATATTCCTCAAATACAAAAAAAAAGTTTTAAATTAAAGTTAAAAAGGATGCATGGAAGAAACAGGCGATGTTACTGAGTCACCAGTTCATTTGCATTTTGGGATGAACATGATGCAAGGATAGTTGAAAACATGCCTGAAATTTAAAAGTATGATTTTGTGGTATTATTGAAACAAGAAAATTTGCTTTGTAAGAAGAAGAGACAAGGATTCCTAAATAAATGTGATTTAGTGTTTCAGTTTTTTTTGTTTTTTGTTTTTTTTTAACTCCATGTTGCAGATATGTGCAATACATCTTGCACAAGGGAAACAGCACATGATAAACACAAAACTTTAACACACTGGGTCCTTTTAATCACTAAAACATCTTGGCTTTTTGAGGGTTAAACATATGAAGTGTACATGGTGAATACAATTGTACTGTTTGAGTGGGATCTGACATCAGGTGTTGACATTTATGTCTATTATCATTTTAATGACAGGATCTCACGGTGTTGTCATGATATCTGTCTCCTATGCTTCCACATTTGATTATAGTACTCCCAGCATAGGATTACTGTCTCCTAACAGCAGGTTGCAGCTGTGTGTAAGCACTGCAATGTACAGCTGTCTAGTTATTTACATGGCATGTTCTGGCAAGGAGAAGTTTCATGAGTTCAGCACTGCACGGGGCTTTATGTCACCAAAAGCAGCATATGTGAGTGCGGGCAAGTTTTCGTTAGAGGGCTTTGCACTCAAACAGCTCTGCCTTTAACACATAAACATGCACATATGCACACTCACACACCGGATGTATCCTCCAGCTGTGGAAGCAGGCCTACCAAATGATCCCAAGGGAAAATAGTGGGGAGCAAAAAGGGGGTTAAAGGCAAGCGCAGAGAGATGGAGTTTCCTTATCTGGCCATGCTGCTTTGTATTTCTTTTTAAAACTCTAAAAGGTGGTTACTAGGGTTATTAACTCCCAAACACACATGCCAAACATAAACTTTGGTTGGGTGACTCAGCTATTGTCTGACTCACTTAGAGATGCACACACACAGACACAAAGAAACACCTCAAACCAATGTTCTGCCACACTTCATTAACAGTGGTGTGAGGGAGGTAAAGTGACCAAATGAAAGGGAAAAAGACAAAGTAGATATTTGACGAAGAACAAGAGGAATACGCTTCCTGTAGCTGTTTTACTGAGAGAGGAGGAGAGAGAGAGTGAGAGACGTTGAGGGAGGGAGGCAAGAGGAGAAGGAGGAAGGGAGGGGGGAAAAAAGCCAACTCATCTGACACAAACAGTGGGCCAAAGAAAGGGGAAGAGCAGGAGCAACACTGTCCAACAGGGGTGGAAAAATCAAAGTTGGAGAGAGTGAGGAAGAGCATAAAGAAGACTAGACAGAGAGGGAAAGAGCCTGAGAGACTCCACACAGACTGGAGACGGGAAGAAAAAACTGTTTTAACTAGGCAAACAAAAGAAGAGAGCAGGGGGTGAATGAGAGAGGGGCCCCAGCGTTCAGAGGTAAGGAAACTATTAGCCTGCCATGGCTGAATGGATGCATTTCAGTGAGATCAGATGGAGTGACGGCGCTCCTATTTCTGCTCTGTGTTCAGTTGTTGCTATATATTTCCTCTATGCAATGCGTGTGTGTTGAGTTATGCATGACAGATGAAACGGGGACAGAGGGAGGAGTGAGTGTGTGTGCAAAAGTGCGTTCAGCATACAGGGGTGAGAGAGTTTGGTTGGATCAAAGCTCCAGATGGACTTGAACGGGCTCTGGGTTCAGCTGGTTGGGTTTTCAAGTGAAGAAGTTGGAGTTTTAGATCCATGAAGTCTGAGTTAATGCAAGATACTGATAATCAATCGCGAACCTTTTAGAATCGGGGGGAGCTAATTTTATATCTGACATGCACATATATTATACAAAGTCTGGAGGATTCATGGTGGATATAGATTTGTGCTTGTAGGCGGTAAGTAGTAGTATATTTTTTGTGTGAAAAAGCAACCACGTGATGCATAGTTTGTGGCTTAGTCAGAAAGTAAGAAGTAATGGGGTATGCCTCACTAATACCACAAACGTCACAGTGAGCTAACTGGAAATGACACTAGGGATCACTTTATTTCATCTTTATATAAATATTTCTGGAGGTTTTTAAATCTTTAGGCCAGTCCCACATTTTTAGAGGATCTCAAAATCGATTTAAGGAGTTATGAAATCACTGTTGAAAGGCGTATGTCACTAACAAAACATTCCCAGTAGATACAGAGTTGCACGGCATACTTTTCTTTTCTTTTTTTTTTAAACACATAAACTGAAGCATAATGCTGATAAACCTGAGGAGAGACATACAAGTCAGTCACAGCTAACCCAGAATGGAGGTTAAAGATTTTACTTTCCTACCAGCTTATAAGGGATTTATACATAAATCTGCTATTACACAGACACAAGTAGTGTGGTTGCAACTCTAAAACGTAGTAAAAAGTATACCGTTTGTAGTAAACCGTGTAGTCACATTAATTAATATCATGACAGGAGCTACCCCACTCCCACATTTTATCTGGAAACTTGGTCATACAATGAGGTAAGCCAGAAAGCAAGAGGGAAAGGAAGTCAGGGTCAAACGGGTTAAAAGAGAGGGTATTCTTTATTTTCATGACCTCTTGCAGAGATCTGGGTTGCGTAATTTACAAGTCCTCAGTGGTGGTGATGAAGCAAACTGAGGCAGATTGAGGCCAGGAAGAGGCAGGACATTATTCTCTTAGCGGAGCATGTGATGCCCCGTGAACAGCAGGATGTTGAGGGAAGATCATTGAATCTAATTGTGAGCATAACGGAGCCATGAGGGGAGATGTCTGCAGGCAGGAAAAACAGGCCAGTCACGAAGGCTCTGTCAGGGTGGAGTTCAGCTTTTGGGTGCTTCGAGGATTTGAAGCAAAGCTGCTGTGTGCTTAAATATTTAACTGGAAAACTTTCTCTTTTTTTTGAGGTAGAACCACATGAACATAAAGTAACACTCAGCTAAGAGCATGATTACGTTCAAAGAAAGTGTGATGTTTATGGGTCAATATTAAATGAGCAAAGCGCGACTAGCATGGGAAGAAAATGAGTGTGTGATAGGATGTGCCGACCCTTAGCCCCTGTTTATTTTTGGATAGCTCATGTTTCAGAAGCTGGGAATGCTGGGAGAGGACAGTCCATGTCTGCTGGTGTTGTCAGAGCTTCTGCACTATCCCGGTCCTATTTAACGTGCACGTCAACTTCCAACGCTTAGATGGGCGTACAAAGCCTCCATATTTGATTCAGTCACTGTGTTACACCTGCTGTATAGTCTCACATGGGTCCTGACATGTGTTGAACTAGTTATTTATCTGAACAGATATGAAATGCCTTCATGTCATGGAGCCTAAAATAGCAGGAGAGAATTGATTTCCAACCCGGAGCACTTGTGCCAGTGGTGAATCATGTTGGTGCCAAGGGATTTATGGGAAGTGGTAATTTGATCAAATACATTATTATATAAAAGGGCTGATTTAATTTAGAGTTATCTCCACCCACTGAGCTATCACTAAGAGCACTGAAAAACACAACAAGGAGAAAGGGATAGCTAAATGCAGTAGACAGAGAAACAGTCCATCAAAAGTAACCAAGGAAATTGTTAAATAGATACATAAAAGTAAAAGATAAAGACTTGAAAACAGTGAATATGTAAAAATAACTACATTTAAAATAACAGAGTGGACTGGTAATTAGCTTAAATTAATATTTGCAGCTTAAATTTATAAAAGTAAAATCCCTGTTTTATCCAGTAGTTTATCGTGTAACCATTATAACAGTGGTGTTAGTGATGTCAGGTCTGTGGGGCATGTCTGATAAAACAAGAACTCAAGTATTAAATTTTATGAAGTATCTACATTTTGTACCTGAAAATAATTTTGGCTAAACGTGTCCCTTATTTCAAACATTTGTCCCAAATACTGAAGCTGCAACAATCTAAAGCCAATAAATGAAAGGTGATAATGGCAGCTACATAAAGATCACAGTGAAAGGCAGCATGATAGAAAATATAGTCCAAACTAATCAGATATTCTTTACTTTCTCAGAAAACAGGATGTCGACCTTGCCATCAGAAAACAGCCTTGAAGATGCCTACAATCGCAGCTTCTGGATGGTATGTGTACTCAGTGTGTGTGTGTGTGCGGGGCTCTGGCTTTGTGTGTTTACATGTTTATACCTTATGATGGGACAGGGAGATATACTACACAAGATAGCTCCCCCCCGTATCTCAAGTCTGAGCGAACATGCAGCCAAAACAGTCCAGAGTTTTGTCGTTCAGGCAACACAACTTTTTAAACAAGGCTGTGTTTTCATTTTTAAGTATGAATAGTTACTCTCCGAACCGCCTCGCAAGGATTTAACACAGCTCTCGCTGAAGGCTTTTGGCTCATTGACTTATTCTATGTGTTTGTCTGGACTGAGTCTGGGGACCAAATAAAAAATGTTTTTTTCCTATAAAAACTTAATGCTTTCACAGAAAGTTATTTTCTTTGTTTTTTTTGTGCTCTTTTTTTGCATGAGACTTAACAGAATAGTTTGATATATATACTTAATATCTTGCCACCAGCTAGCCTTAGAACTATGGGAGCCATTTCACTTCCTGTTGATCCCATTGTGGAACATAACTGGCCAAAATTCAGTCTCAGGAGCAGCAGTGACAGCCCGTATGTAGCAAATGAAAATACAGCTGAAATAATTCTATGCAGCTCCTTGTAGAGGAAAAAAAAAGAAACCTGAAATGCTTGCATTCTGCTAATACATCTTAATTTGTTTGTGAAGAATTTACATCAGGACCACAAAGATGAGACGAGCGTATCCTGGATTATCCTCCTTTCTAAAACAAAATGGATTTAATGTTTTATTCAGTACGGGCTGAAATCGCTGACTGAGCCCATAAACTTATCAGAAAAGTGTTTACAGAGATCAGCTCCGAGGACTGTCTTGCCATTGAATTATATGGGACACGAGGTCTTTCTGTAGCCACAGGTATCACCCCCTGGTGCACATGAAAAAAGAAATCAGGTTTACGCACTTTCAAGCTGGCTTCACTTTTCAGACCTTGAAGCTTTCTCCATTTTTTTTCTGTCTTTGGACGTGACACACTTTCTTAAGCACACATTTCCAAATGACAACTAAAACAGATGTTAGAAGTCAAGCCATAGCAGAAACTTCCACATGTATACACAAAGCAGCTGGCTGTGGTGATTGAAGGTGACTGCTATCAGGGGGTCTGCTGCTGCTTGATGAATAAATATAAATTGACGAGTGCTGTAAAGTATCTCATGGTGCCTCAGTGTTCCCAGTACTGACAGAAAGGCCTTACTTAGGGTTCTGGTTTGGCTGGTGCAGTTAAGCAGGTGTCTCTACCTTATGTCTGAAGTGCAGAAGCCTGAGTTTGAGTCCACTCTCTCTCCTCCTCTTTCCTTTCTACGCTTCCCTGCAAAACTGTCAAAATGAAATCTTAAGAAAGAAAGATATTAAGTTAAAAAATCATCTAAAAATGTAACTATATTTTCTGTTTCAAAACCTCCTCTCCAAAATGGGCTACACGTCCATCGGGATCCATTCAGTGCAAACTGTATCAAGAAGAAGTCTAAAAAGTTCTTGGTTATATTACATTGTTGCACTTATTCCACCAGCATCTCCAGATGTCGCTAATTAACATGTTTATTTAATCCATAAGAAAACAACAGTACGCTTAGGACACGCTGATATATTAATGATGGATGTGTCCCAGTCCCAGATCGTTTCTTTACCTGGTGCAGTGATAACGAGGCTGCAGGCTAAGTGCCGAGCTCATTTAACAGGCTGCAGCTTCACACTAAACAGAGACATCAGAGAGGTACAGAATAAAATCTGCAGCACAAAAGGAAAACAGGGATCAAGTTTAGACCTTCTGCTGCATTTTTATATACAATACAAAAGTGGCTTTTATTTCACAGCACCAACGTAGACAGAATGAGAAAAATAAACAGTCTGTAGAACAGACCTGTTTCCACAAACATAAAAGATAAATCCTAAGCATTATCTCTCTCACCGAAGCCTAAATGTACACACAGCATATCGGCCATATACCCATCTCTGTGAACTACCGTACACTCTGTTTACCAGTCATAGCCCAGTTTTGCCACCATATTTTAAGGCTGTAAACATTTCAGAGTGCCTGACTGTCTAATTTGAGTGTGCTGCCGCTTTAATATTGGCTTTGTCTGCTATTGGCCTCAATTGGCTGCCCCACTTTCATCTCTCCCCTCCTGTAATTTGGAAGCCTCCTGTTGTGCTGGATGTGTTTCCAGGCCAGTTCCCGTCTGTGTCATCCTGCCACCGTGCTCAAAGGCTGCCTGCCTGTCATTATACTGCAAACTTCAGCATTTCGGTTTTGCATTGGCAAAGTCACCTCAACTTTATACATAGTGATAACAGTCTCTGGACCCAGTGCATGTCCCTTTTAAAACATTAATGCCACAGTTATATAAAGGGATTATATATGCTATTATATGCTTTGTTATATTAAATAAGGGCATTCTGTGACACCTGCATGTCTGCTACTAAAGTAAAAATGCGATTATCACATATTTCAAACACATTTTCAATTGTTTTCAAGTAGAAAACTAAAGATTTAAGAGTTTGATTTGTAACAGACTTTCTTTTCCTTTCTAGAACAAACATTTTTGACTCGCTTTCCCTGAATCTGTCATCTGCTCTTTGCTTGAGTTGCGGTAAAGTCACTTTGGAGTATAGTCTGGAAATGTTTCTTTTATGCCATTTCATCTTTTATTAATAGTTTTACTGCCATTGCTTTCACTACCTTTTACTTATTATACATTTACTTTAAAACTTTATCACAGCTACGAAGCATCAGAGCAGCATCTACTGTGGTACTGCTACACTACTACCAGCTAATACTTTAACTTGACACACATATGCAGGTTGTGAAACATAAAATCTGGAACATGTCAATTTCATCATCCCATCCATTCATCTACATTTAACACTAATGCAGTTCTATAATGAAAACTCGCCAGGCTTTTAACAGTTTGAATGCGATCATTTATTTATATGAGAGGTAATTTTTTTTCAGCAGAAGTCTTTAGTCATTTCCTTCGATACCGCTTTTGTTGCTTGGACTGATTCTCTAGTAGCGGATTTGCATCTGCCTCGGTTATTGGCCAACTGGGTCTCTGCAGCGTTGCCGCTGGCCTCAAACTGGATTCCTCAGCTGTTTCTGCTTAATTCGCAGACGAGTGAGGAAAGTCAGTGCAAACCACAACAGAGGCAAAAAGAAAGGAAGGATAGAGGAGGAAGGAGGAGGGCGCTTGTGTGAAACACTCCTCGTGATTAAAGCATTTAAAACTACAGTGTTTCATTAAAGGCACACTGAGGGCTCTGATTGCTTTTTTTGAAGGGTGTTAATACAGACAATGAAAAACTTTTACATTCAGGGTCTTTGTCCTTCTACGTGCAGCACTCTTTAAAGCACTCTAAACTACACTTGAACAGAAACATTAAAATGCAGGATTAGTAAACAAATCATTTGCAATTAGAATGAAAAAGAGATATATGTATGATATATGAAAAATATGAGTTAAGAAAAATGTCACATTATAATAAAGATGCATCGGTTGATTGCTTTAGTTACCTGAAGCACAAAACTGCATATTTGTTTAATGTTTGCTGCTAGCACTACTTTTCACAAACAACAACTGACCTTTCTGTTGTCCCTGCATTTAATTAACTACTAATTAAGAGTCCCATTACAGACTTTGGACATTGCAAGAAAAGGCTGTTGTTGTAACTCTAGAGGCTTATCATCTTACACTGAATTTGCCAAAGAAAATAAGTAAAGAAGCGTATTCTGTGTTACAGTATCCAAAAGTATATGACGCACTGAAAGCACGCAGACAGTTTTACTATAGTCTCTTGGAGCTATCCAAGTAAGCCATGTCTGTGATCCAACACGTACAAAACCCGTAACCAGAGCCCCAATATTGAGGTTATTAGTTACATGTGTGTTTGACAGGTAAAACATTGGCTTTAGGGACGTCTTGTTCACTCATGTCTTTTTTTTTTTTTGTGGTATTTACATCAACTATATTGCCTCAAGTAATTTAAAACAGCATGGCGAACAATCACACTGAAGCAGCTGTCTAAATGTGTCAGTGACAACCAGATAGAGTCTGACAGAAAGTGAAAAAGAGAGTAGGAGTCAGTGCTGAGAAGGAGCTGATGACAGCTGCCAGGAAAATTGCAGAGATTTCCAAATTCCACATCCACAAACAACACACTTGCTTCAGAGATGTTATTACATTTAGGGCCCTGCCTCTGCTGCTCTCTTGTCCTCACTCTGTCTGGCTTTTTATGGACGGGCTTCGACCGCGCCTCACACTGTGGCCGGCATTTGTGCTACCAGCGGAAACTCAGTGCCAGTGAAGTGTCACTCGTGGCACGTGGGAGGATTAGCCTTACATTGCTGCTGCAGCGTCACAGCTATGGAAGGACTATGATGGAAGGGTAGCATTTCTACCTTAATATTTTTGTCTTTTGTACTACAAAACAAAGGAATACTAAACATTCAAGAAATCACGCTTATGTGGACTTTCAGTTTCATAGGGGATGCTTTCACTTACTGAATCCAACATTTTGATTTCATGCATTAAACAGCAGCAAGAGTCTCATGTAGCAGTCATCATCTGGTCAGACAGTTTTCCATACATTAATTGTGAAAAGTAAAATAAAATTCAGTTTTCTTTTCATGTTGGTATTTTATTAAGAAGCATGTGGAAATAATTATTTTAGCTGTTTAGCTCAATTCACTCTTATCCTTGGTAGCACCCTCTGCTGTACCCCAGATTTAACTGCAGCCAACGTCTGCACAACACGATTAACAGGAAGATGGTAATGGGTGTATTTCATTTAGCTGTGGTACTGTTGTGCCCTTAAACAGGGGAAATAGTGAGGAGAGGTGAAAGAACGGCACAGACACGCAGCTCTCACTCTCACTCGTCTGTATTGAGTTTCAGAAGCAATACAACCAAAACAATATTCTTATGGATGCACTCAGTCTCAGGACAACTGTATCCAAACTAAGTCACTATTGTTCGCTGCATTAGCTGATGAGAATACTTTAGATAACATGAACTGTAGCATTAGACAAAAACATCTTTTTAACTCGCACATGTTAGCTGACACAGTCACTAACTTTTCACAGCAATGAAATAATACTTTAAGTACTGCATGTCTTTCAGTAGTTAACTTATACAGATCGTAACAGAAAAATCTTCACACAATATGGCGGAGTAATAGCGAAAACTAGCATACGCAGCAACAGAGATTAACTGGAACTTCTCAGCAAAATAGTCTGCAATTCACATCTTCCGCTACAATGAACAATGATAACAATGTAATAATCAACAGTAACACACATTTATACAGATTTGTGCATGACAGTTACCTTAAACAGGGGAAATAGTGAGGAGAGGTGAAAGAACGGCACAGACATGCAGCTCTCACTCTCACTCGTCTGTATTGAGTGAAGGAGGAAGCGCGCGAACCCACCTACTGGAGCCCTGAGGCATTAACAATGGATCGACGCACAATCAACCCAGGCAAAACTTTCACTGCTTATCTCCCTCTATATTCCCACTGCATATTCTATTCGAAAACAGTCAAAGCAACAAATAAAACATTAATAAGGGCATCACATGAAATATAAGGAACAGAGATGTACAACTTCAAAACTAATCAAATTTATGATCCACCACATACTCCCCCTCAGAATAGATGTTGTCCTCAACATCCAAATGTTTAACATTTAGCACAAACGTGGAGTTATGAACATTAATATCACCAAAACCACATACAATAAACCATTGCATACTATAACTGTTTCTTGTACCTTATATGTACTCTACAAAAATAGTTTCACAAGCTGGAACTCTTTTCATACATTCTTTAGTGTGGGTTATTACCCAAAGTCTTTCAGTGTTCTCATACAGTCTGTATGAATTACAGTGTCCATGCAGTTACATTAACACAGTCTGCTGCTGGCTTGAGAACAAAGTCATTTTAGTGCAGCTTGTCAAAGCAGTCACTCTCTCCTTTGACAAATGTCCATGAGAGTGATACAAGTGGCCGTAGCCATGTGGTGTGCTTTGGATGTGTCTGTTAAGCTGCAAGCACAATATGAATCAGTTCAATGTCCAAAAGTCACTTTGAATATGAATTCTGTGTTAAACAGTCCATTTCCTTGTGGTTGGTGTGGAGTGTAAGTACATTGTCTCTGTTCAGTAATGTGTTTCGTGTGTGATCACAATGTTTCTTTTCACTCAAGTCCATACAGTTATCAGTGGCAGTATGCCTGAACAGTCCGTGGAACCATGAAGTGTGTATGATGTGATGGTGTTCTCAGGTTATAACAAGCTGGTGAACCAAGCCGATCATATGTGAAGATCTTTGGTGGCTTGCGCTCTCTACTCGGTCGCTGATGCTCTTGCTCACAGGTCCTGCTGTGTTTGTCTGGAACAGGTGCAGGAACAGGTTCCTCCACTGATGGTTCCTCGACATAATTTTCCTCTTGGTCGGGTAGTTGTTCACATTGGTTCAGTACTTCATGTTCATTCTCTGGCTCAGATGACATGTTTTCCACTGTTTGAAGGTGTTTGGCTGGTTCATCAGTGCTCATAGGATTCAGTGTCGGAGGGTAAAGTGGCTCAAATGGCTGCTGAGATGACACTGGATAGTACTCATCATCGTCATCCTCTTCCTCAGCTTGTTCCACTTCCTCACTTGTCTCCACGGCTCTTTTTCTTGTTCGTGGTCGCACTTCAGTTTCAACAGGCAGATAGTCACATGGCAGAAGAAGATTGCGATGCAATATCCTTGATCTCCCTTTTGCTTTCTCAGGTCTGAGTTCATAAACTGGGATATCTCTGCTGACCTGACGAACGACTGTGTGAACCACATCCTCCCAGTGGTTCCTCAGCTTGCCTGGACCTCCTCGAGGTGTCATGTTCCTTATTAAAACACGATCACCTGGCTGTAATACTGAGCTCTTCACCTTGCTGTCATAATGTCTTTTACTTCTTACAGCTGCTTTATGAGCATTTTCTCTCGTGATCTCATATGCTTCTTCCATGCCTTGTTTCCATTTTACCATGTAGTCATGATGATTGCCATCTCCTTGTTCTGAGGTCAAGCTGAACAGCATGTCGATTGGCAATCGTGGGGAGCGTCCATATAACAAGTAAAAAGGGGAAAATCCAGTTACCTCGCTGCGGGTACAATTATAGGCATAAATCAGTTTGTTAAGAGAGTCCTTCCAGTTAGTTTTCTGACTCTCTGAGAGTGTTTTCAGCATCTGGAGTAGTGTCCTATTAAACCGCTCCACTTGTCCATTCCCTTGGGGATGGCAGGGAGTAGTCCTGGACCCAGCAACTCCACAGTAGTTTTTTAGTTGTGCAAACAGATGATTTTCAAATTCAGCACCTTGATCATGATGTATTCGTGCTGGAAAGCCAAATCTTAAAGCATAGTCATTAAAGATTTTGTCTGCAGCCGTTTTACCTGATTTGGAAGTTGTGGCATACGCTTGGGCGAAGCGTGTGAAATGGTCAATGACTACAAGGATGTATTCATAACCCCCTTTGCACTTGTCAAGGTGCAGGAAATCAATTGAGACAAGTTCAAATGGGTGAGTAGTGACAATATTAGTCAGTGGTGCTCTGCTCTCATGACACGGCTTCTTCTGTTTTATGCAAACACACCTTCTGGTCACATAATCCTCTACTTCCCGTTGCATATAGGGCCATCCAATTTGTCCCACTCCCTCAGGAGACATATGACCTGTGGGCTGAGTTTTCTTAGTTCTGAACGTGATGGTTTTTCCTGTGTTAGTTTACACTGAGTTACAGGTCCAATAGTCGGATCACTTCTCTGGTCCTGTTTGATCTGGCCTTTTGTCAGTGGAATGATGGAAACATCTGTGGCCATGGCTGAACACCTGACTGAGACACCCATGGACCATGACACATTGGAGTCATCCTGCCTTTCCACTGCCTGTGTGGTTGCTCCAATTACATCGTATGCCATTTCCTCTGTGCATTCATTCATAAACGTTTCCATGTCTACCGGCATCCTGGAGAGGCTGTCTGCATCCACATTTTCTTTACCAGGGCGATATTTAATTGTGAAGTGAAAATCTGCCAGTTCTGCTACCCATCGACACCCTGTTGCATTCAGTTTGGCAGTGGACAGTACATAGGTAAGTGGATTATTGTCGGTGTACACGGTGAAGAATGGTGCATAATATAGGTAATCACGGAATTTTTCTGTGATAGCCCACTTGAGAGCAAGAAACTCTAACTTGCCTGAATGCAGATGGTAATTCTTCTCAGCTGCAGTTAAAGTGCGGGAACCATAAGCAATCACACGAAGCTTTCCATTCTGCTTTTGGTACAACACGGCACCTAATCCCTGGTTTGACGCATCAGTGTGAAGGGTGAATGGCTGTGAAAATTCTGGAAAGCCTAGAACAGGGGGCTGAGTTAGACAGTCTATCAGCTGCTCTAGTGCTAACTGGTGCATGTCGGTCCACTCAATAGGTGTACTCGAAGGGACACTACACCTGTTTCGCTTTGTTTGCCACTTTAATCTTGTGTTTCGCTGGGTTTCAGCATCTGCAGGTCCCTTGAGCAAGTCATACAGAGGATTTGCAATTCTGGCAAAATCCTTGATGTATTGTCTGTAATAACTTAGTAGGCCCAACATTGCTCTTAGTTCACCAACAGTACCTGGCTGTTTGTTTTTCAAAGCTGTTACAGCAGCAGTGTCTGCGGAGTCTATCCTGCTTCCCTCTGCTGACACAATCCTGCCAAGGTACCTCACTTCTGTCCTAAACAGGTCACACTTCCTTGGTTTGAGTTTGATTCCGTACTCCCTGAGTCGGCGCAGCACTTTCCTGACATCCTCAACATGATCCTCAAACGTTCTGCTAAAGACAAGGACATCATCGAGGCAAGGCACACATATTTCATCCCTTAACCCTTCTAAGCACTCCTCCATGCAGCGTTGAAATGCTGCCGGAGCATTCATCAGTCCAAATGGGATTCTGACCCACTCATACAGGCCCCAGGGGGTCACAAAAGCTGTTAGGTGTTTACTGTCTTTGCCCATGAACCCCTGGTGGTATGCTTTACCCTGGTCCAGTAGAGAAAAGAGAGTGTTGCCACCTAAGTTGTCCATGATGTCTTGTACTCTGGGAATGGGGTGGCGGTCTGGGTGAGTCTTCCTATTCAGCTCTCGGTAGTCAATACACAAGCGCAATGTACCGTCTTTTTTTCTCACACAGACTACTGGAGAGGAGTAAGATGAGTTTGATTTTTCCACCCACCCCTGAGCTATTAGGTCCTGTAGGTAGTTTTTCATTTCCTGATACAAGGGTTTTGGTACAGAGAGATAAGTCCGTGTGACTGGCTCATTATCTTTCAACGAAATGTTCATTTGCAAGTTTTCAACACAGCCTATGTCATCATCAGATTTAGAGAATGACTCTGACTCTTCTCTTAACATCTGACTAACAGCTTGTCTCTGGTGGTCATTCAGGTGAGTCAAGTCAACAGGTGGGTCCCATTGTTCACTTTTAGGTGTGTTCTCACCTGAGCTCTTAGCCTGGATGGGACGGACTGATGCAGTAGGGAGGCAGTCAGTTTTGAATACATTAGTAGGATATATTGATGCAACAGACTGCACAGTTCCAATAACAGTCCTACTTGGCAGTGTGATGTCATGGCTGGTGGGATTTTGTACACTAATGACAATTTTTGGTGTCATACCAGTCTTTACTAAAACAAGGGTATCACAGAACTCGAGTCCTTCAGGCCACTGTGGGTTCTCATGAGGCTCGAAGATCAGGGTTCTATCTTCTTTGAAAGGCGGGGCTTGCACACGACACTCTATTTGGACGGAACTCTGTTTAGGCACTTCAACTCTCTCATTTGTTGTTCTTACACTGTGCTCACATGGCTGTCCCACTGTCACTGCATTAACAAAAGCTCTTGCCCTACTCTTTCTGAGGTGAGGAAAAGCTACTTTTACTGTTTTCATGAGTTTCTCTTTATTCTTAGTGTTTGTCTTATCCTGTACTCTGTTTGCAACTAGGTGTGAAATCACATTGAAGCCAATTATGGGGCATGACTGTTGGTTGCCTTTTAACACTAACACAGGTATTAGCAGATCTTTATCATTAGCAGCAAGTCTGAAGCTTACCTCGAGCCAACCAATATATGGTATTTCCGTCCCATTGGCTGCTTCAAGTTGCAGTGGTTCAAGTGGGTCTACTAGTTCTGCTATATCTCTTAGTTGGACATCAGGCAAATGGGTCTGTTTCCAGGCCGCATCTACAGCACAAATTTGTGAACCTGTGTCCCAAAGTGCCTGGATTCTTTGGTTGTGCAGAAAGCACTGAATGAGACATTTCTCTCCTACAAGCTCTTTTACAGTAGGCATCTTCACTGGATTACTTCTTTTCCTACACTTTGGTTTGCAACTTGACTGTGTTTCCTGTTTCTTAATAGATGAACATGTATGTGGCTTACAGTACCTTCTGTGCACAGACCAGTGTGTCTCTTGACAGTCTTTTGAGCAGTACAATGTTATTTTACAAACAGAACAACATTTTAACTTCATACTCTCTTCCTTTCCCTCACAGTTAGCACAATATTGGGACTTTTCAATGCTGTCGGTTGCCCCATGTCCCGTGGGAGCAACCTCCCTTAGTTTAAAGGGCTCCCTTTATCTGATTTTGTCAGTCTAGGTGCTTTACAACCTGCACGTAAATGCTCACTACTCCCACACCTAAAACAATGCTGGCAATATGCCTCACCTGCCTGCACACATGCAAAACATCTGGGACGGTGACTTGGTGAGGGATAATATCGCTGTGGTGCGAATCTTTGTTGAAACTGTGCTGTCCCATACACATGCCCAGGTCCATGTGCTGGGTGGTGTTCCTGTGCTGCTGCAGGAGGGTGCTGGTGGTAAAATGGCATGCAGTTTTGTTCAGCCTTAATGGGGAAAGGCTGCTGAGGTGCTGGGGTTGTCTTTTGAATGGTTTCTCTGATTTGGGAAACTTCAGCCCTCAAGTCTTTCAGCAGCACCATGTCAGCACGCATTTCCTTTATTTCTGTTAGAAGATCAGGGGGTGGAGGGGCTGGTTTCTCTTGAGCTGTGCTTCTCTTTCCCACTGGGGAATCATTAGACTGGACAGTATTTACAGCTGTTACTCGTGATGGAGCGGCATGTTTCTTTTTGTCCTGTCTTTCCTTTTCATTTGCGACTGCAATATTTACCTTCTCGAGCAACAACTCGTCTGAAGTATTTGTTTGCAGGAGGTAAGGTTGCAGGTCACTTTTAATATTGTCATTCTGAAGACCAGTCAGGACAGTATGCATAAAAAGGCTCTGGACTAGTGCTGGATCATACTTTAGACTGGACTCAACTTCCTGAGAAGCAAACAGGATTTTCTGTCTCAAGTCCATTGTCCTGATCAAGAAATTTTGGGGTGTCTCTTTACTACTCTGAACCTCAGAGGTAAGTTGTTTGTATAACTCTGTGGCACCTTTCTCCTGGTAATGAGACCTGAGGATTCTCCTAAGAGCAGGTAATGTGAGGTTTTCTTTTCCTTCAAGATAACTCCTTAGCTGCAAGCCTGGCGTGATAGCACGAATTACAGCATCAGTGATTTCTGATTCTGGGTAGCCTCTATTAAGCCCGCTTTCAATTTGTCTGGCCAGACTGGAGAATGTCAGCCTGTCTTTTTGCCCCGGCTCTCCTATTTGGCCTGATATCTTAAAATCTTTGCGCCACATGGAACTGTTTGGTGCTGTTGGAACAATGTTTCTCACTGGGGTGCGAGGACTTAAGGCAGGATTCATGCTATTCCTCATCAAGTCATGCATTTCACCCTCTTTTTGTTGTAAGAGCAGTCTTAATGTCTCTAACTCCTCCTGGCTACTTTCCTGGTCCTGAACAGCTGGATCCACTGTTTCATTCACACCTTGTTTTTTATCCATTTGTATGTCACTTATAATGTCCTGGACATTAAGAAGTTCTGACATACCTTCATCCTCTCGGGTAGCCAGCTCGGTGCGTTCAAGGTGCTTAACTAAATGCCAGACTAGCTGACTGCGCGTTCTATTAATCACAAACTCTTTTCCTGGTCCTGAGATTTGAAGTACATCACATAATTTAGTCAGCTGCTCTAAAGTCAGTTGATACAGTGTTCCTTTAATCTCCAGCTGAAGCTTTTCTAATTCAGACTCCTTGTTGTCAGAGGAGTTAGCACAAGCAGTCAGTTGAGAAATGATCAGACTTAGTTGGCTTTTACTGCCCCCTAGTGGCCACTTTTTCACTTCAGGATACAGATACCAACGTAGGTCTAGCGATGTCTCTGCTGCTTTACTATGCTCCTTTCTGATACCTGGGTCGTCTGGGGGGGATGATCAACGAGAGGATTTCTCTTACAGGTCAGGGATGGTCCTCGAATCAATCATCCCAGCGGTGCCTCCAAATGTTGTGCCCTTAAACAGGGGAAATAGTGAGGAGAGGTGAAAGAACGGCACAGACACGCAGCTCTCACTCTCACTCGTCTGTATTGAGTTTCAGAAGCAATACAACCAAAACAATATTCTTATGGATGCACACAGTCTCAGGACAACTGTATCCAAACTAAGTCACTATTGTTCGCTGCATTAGCTGATGAGAATACTTTAGATAACATGAACTGTAGCATTAGACAAAAACATCTTTTTAACTCGCACATGTTAGCTGACACAGTCACTAACTTTTCACAGCAATGAAATAATACTTTAAGTACTGCATGTCTTTCAGTAGTTAACTTATACAGATCGTAACAGAAAAATCTTCACACAATATGGCGGAGTAATAGCGAAAACTAGCATACGCAGCAACAGAGATTAACTGGAACTTCTCAGCAAAATAGTCTGCAATTCACATCTTCCGCTACAATGAACAATGATAACAATGTAATAATCAACAGTAACACACATTTATACAGATTTGTGCATGACAGTTACCTTAAACAGGGGAAATAGTGAGGAGAGGTGAAAGAACGGCACAGACACGCAGCTCTCACTCTCACTCGTCTGTATTGAGTGAAGGAGGAAGCGCGCGAACCCACCTACTGGAGCCCTGAGGCATTAACAATGGATCGACGCACAATCAACCCAGGCAAAACTTTCACTGCTTATCTCCCTCTATATTCCCACTGCATATTCTATTCGAAAACAGTCAAAGCAACAAATAAAACATTAATAAGGGCATCACATGAAATATAAGGAACAGAGATGTACAACTTCAAAACTAATCAAATTTATGATCCACCACAGTACTGTGCATTATTCAGTGGAACTTAGTAAGACGTCATTATGACAATGATTTAGAGGATCATTTAGAGAAACACACACAAGTAAATGAAATCAATACTATATATATTTACTATACATATGTAGAGTGAATGTGTGCAGCTGGAGTCTGCTTAGCATTGCAGAAAGCTGAAGCAACTGACAGCAAACCTCCAGAAAGTTACAGTTTCTGGCTAACAAATATTCTGGCACAAAACCATTAAAACAAATCATTGTTTTAAACACAAAATGTAATTAGTGAGCTTTTGATGAGCTTTAGATGTGTTGGAGGCTTTGTTTAAAGCCATGCTTTAAACAAAGCCAAGCTTTGTTTGCAGTTCCTGAGAGCAGTCATATATTAAGGGAACAGTTAAGAGAGGGCTCAATCTTCTCACCTCTCTCTCAATGAGCTTCCACAGTATTGCAATCAAATCTCATTTTGAGTATAGATTATTAGTTGTTGCCAGGAAAATTGCTTCTGATATGTTAGTAGTGTGCAGTAAGGTTTGAACATGCAGGATCCACGGCTCCATTCAAGGGTTTGAGGGTTTAAACTGTACTAAATGTAGTTAAACAGTTACCCTTAAAATATGTGGCAAATTTATTTACAATTTAGACGAAGATTTGAATTCCCTTTTCTTGAGGACAAAATGACTTGCTGTTCAAACCTTCTGTTTACGAGGGGCAGCCAATCAGAAGACGGCTAGGTTAAAGGAAAGGGGGTGGACACAAGATTAACTGAGGGTCTGCACCAAGATCCATCATAGGTTAAATAAGGATTATTTTAAACTGTGACACATACTAAGCTACTCTAGTAGAGCCCGAGATTAAAAACATGGCGCTGGAAATGACCATAATAGGTCTGCTTTGAGTAATCTAAACAACAAAACTGAGTTACTATAAAAAACGAAGCTTCAGGCAGCGAATATTTGCCCTAATATTTCTACTTATAATATTAGTCTATTTTTAATATGTTACTAGTATTACAAATTAGAAGCAGTAGTAGTAACAAGCAACAGTAGCAGTGTGCTTGTAATACCAGTTGGAGTAATCTTTTTGTTTGTGTTATTCAGTTTTGGGTCTCCATATTTCCAAGAATACACCGAACAAATGTACCGTTTTGGATTCTCTGGCACTGAAATAATAAAACTAAAGAAAAGAAACTGAATCACTGAACACTGGAACATTTTTTGTTAACTTCTAACTTTTTAAAGCCAAAAAATTAAAAGACTTAGAGTTTAAAGCATCAAATCAATTTAACCTTCCATCCACTTCATGTGTTTATGATGTGGAAAGCAAATCTTCCTCTCTCTTTGTGTCCTGGCAGCCTGGGAACTATCAGCGCACTGCGAAGCGAACAGAAGATGCTTTCCAGGCCTGTAATGACATAGTGGCATGTTTCCAAGAGAGAGCGCGCGTGGAGAGGCAGTACGCCCAGCAGCTCAGTGAATGGAGCAACAAGTGGAAGCCGGTGGTGGACTCTAGTAAGATCAGTAACCGCAACACATAATGAACGTGGAAATGATCTTATTTCTAAATCATGTCCCAATTATTACTGAAATACAACAGTAATTTTAATGGTGTGTCATCTTCTTCTCCTCCTCCCTCCCTCAGGTCCTCTATATGGCTCTCTTATGAAGGCTTGGCAGTGTTTTCTGTCCTCCGCCGACAGGCTTGCCGCCCTACACGCCACCATCTGTCGCTCCCTGGTGTCGGAGGATGGGGACCGGGTCAGGACCTGGCAGAAGGACACCTTCCACAAGAAGTTATTTGGGGGTTTCAAGGAGTCCCACGACATTGAGACGGGGTTTGCACGTGCTCAGAAGCCGTGGGCCAAACGACTTAAAAAGGTCAGATTTTTTTTCCAGATTTGTTTATGGTAGTTACACATCGTCATATTAATTAAAAGCTTTTGTCTGATCTCAGTCACTGAGCTGTGTACAAAGATATAAAATGCCACGTTAAAGTTAGTTTAGTATGTTGTGAAGCAATAAATTACATACTGAGGCAGCCACTAAAGTACAGTTTGTCTTGGCGCTTGTGGCAGCTGTTATTTGTCACACTGCTTTGATTGGGATAATCTTTGAACAATATGTTCTTATTTTTCTTTTTTCTGCACACATGCTTTTTGCCTCTTTGAGCACTTTGTTTTAGAAGCAGTTTCAAAACGTACAGTATTATTTTACATTTAATTAAGCTCTTCCCAAATTCAGTCTTAAAAAATAAAGAATTTGTTTTTACTGATATGTAAATTAACAATAAACTTGCAGCCTGGAGGCTTTTGAAGACCGCTACCATCTTACTCACTCACTCACATTTTTACTTAATCAACATTTTGACCATTTGGCTGTAGCTCAGGTGGCAGAGCCGATCAGCCACTAACCAGAAGGTCGGTGGTTCGATCGTGGGCTGCTCCTTGTCTGCATGCCAAATATCCTTGGGCAAGATACTAACCCCACGTTGCTCTCCGAAGCATCCATCGGAGTGCGAATGTGTATGAATGTTACTTAGAAAGCATCTAGAAAAATGTGCTGGTGTGAATGGGTGAATGCACAAGTTGTGTGAAGCGCTTTGAGTGCTCAGAAGAGTAGAAAAGCGCTATATAAGAACCAGTTCATTTACCATTTTGAAATTATTTCTCATTTAATGAAATCTTTAATGAAATAAGCTTCACCGATGCAATATTTTCCTTCCTGATTTTGAGAGATAAAAGTGGAGTGTAGTTCTCGCGCTCCAGCAGCAATACACCTGTTCCTAAAGAAAAACGTAGCTAATATTTTTTTTTCAATTTAATTTAGTTTTTCTAGTGGTTAAAACCCCAAAGTGATCAGAGAGGTTGAAGTCATGTGTTTTTGTTTTAGATTTCTAAAGATTTAGCAACCACATTAGCTTCATTTATCAGACCTGAGAGGCTACGCACATGTTTTATTAGCAGTGTAACTGTTGATAATATATAAAATGAGGATGTAGCCATCTTGAGATTACACATTGGTTTTGAACTCTGCATTTTGAAGCCATAATGTCAGCTGCCATGTTGTTGTTGCACTTTATATGAGTAAAAGGATGCTAAGTAATCAGTGAATGCTAGCATGTTTGGTTCGCAAGTTGCATTCAT
Source organism: Rhamphochromis sp. 'chilingali' (assembly GCF_963969265.1). Classification (NCBI taxonomy): domain Eukaryota; kingdom Metazoa; phylum Chordata; class Actinopteri; order Cichliformes; family Cichlidae; genus Rhamphochromis; species Rhamphochromis sp. 'chilingali'. Next base: position 5,464,792 of record NC_137942.1, on the reverse strand, counting down.
AAACTGATAAACTACCCAGGTGCAACACACACTAGTTGAACATTTTAACATGGAAGTCTGTGGAGATTCACTCACTCTCGTGAAGCCAGCCTCAAGTGGTCACCAGAGGAACTACAGTTTTTGCTACTTCCTGCTTAACTTCATTTTGCTTAGCTTCTCTGGAGGTTTACTCTGGAGTCTAACTTAGTGCTAGTGGAGTCCATGTAAAGTCTCTGTAACCACTAGAGGGCATCAATACATCTTTTATATACAGTCCATGGCTTCACAGCTCCACTCCAGACAGCTCTGGTCATCATGACATTTTAATGTTCGCTTCTGGGAGCCTTTTCTCTGTGACATTCCCAAGCCTTATTTTGTGCCAGTGCCAGAAACCCAGTTCTCAAGAGTGTTTGTGTTCTGATGCAATGAGCCACTTGAATCTGTACCTTACAGTGAAATGAGAGCAGCAAGGGACATGCATCAAAAATATAATTTTGCCTCAAAAGACGAGCCCTTAGGGGATCAATTTTTCATATATACTAGAAGTGACTGTGGCATCGCAGATGGTTTCTCATTAAGTAAATGGCCTCAATTCAAATACTATATTTAGAAAACAGGAAGCTAATGCACTGCTATTTCAAAATGAATTTATTCAGTAATGTGCTTTTCAGAGTCAGGTGCATCTTAGCTTAAGTGCCTCTGAAGTGCCTGTAAGTGAATTGGTGTTAGTGTAATCGGTGTATTTCTATCCCTATCTATTGTGCATTGACTCCATATAGTCAGTCTGTGCTTTGGTTTGCATCCACAGCTGGATAAAGCAAGAAGAGCATACCATAAAGTGAGCCGTAAAGAGCAGGTAGCCAGAGAGCGAGAGGCACACGCTCAGGGAAACCCGGACGTCTCCATAGACAAACAGAAGAAGATCCAGGAGGAGAGAGAAGTGGCTCAACAGGAGGCCGAGAAGGTGCACACCACGTCACTGCTTTCTTATTTTTTTCCTTATTTTTTTAATTTTGTTTTCTTGAACTTTCTGTAAGTTTTGTCTTACGTGCACTGTGGAGTTTCTGGCCACGGAGCATTAAAAAAAATACTATTGCATAATTATTAATTAATTAAAACAGGTGAAGCATGAATGATGAGTTAAGGAATCTCACTTTGGAACATGAGTAGATCCGTACCTTACCACTGATGCTCGGTGGAAGGGTGCCTGTTACAATCCTGGTTTACCAGGAGAAAGGGGAGTGACATTAATAAACCACAGGGAAAAGGTTTAGTGACTGTTAAGTAGGTTATTGTGTTCCTTTATGGTTTTAAACTAATAAATCAGAGGGCATGTGGATGCAACTCCACATGCTAAGTATGTAATATCTGTATTCTAGTTATCAAAAGCAAAGAAATTAATTACACGTCTTACTAGCCTGTCCAAAGCAAACGTTAGAGAGAAAAGAAAGACCCTTATTACTAGTATCTCTAATAAAAGGAATCTAACTGTGTGGTGAACAATAAGTAGAAGTACTGTTACCTTTCCTAATTTACAAATCCACCAAGTGGAGAGCAAAACAAGCAGGTTGATGAATCAGAACCTAGCAGGCGTAAACCCTTCACTATAAATTACGTGACCAAAGTACAAGTGACCATTCCAAACATGGAAAAGACTGCTCCCTGGCCTGACAGCCCCTTTTAAAGCAGCTGCAATAATTAGCCCCGCTGCGGTTGGAGTACGGCGCCAGATGAATCAAAGTGGCAGCAGGTAAAACACAGAAGGAGCAAACAATTGAGGAAGGCAGGATGACGGACAGGTGCCAGCACCAATCAGCAGCATAGTTAGTCTCCAGAGTAGCGCAGAAAACAGTCAAATTATACAAACGGGACAGAGTGGAGCGACCAAGGAGTGCAAGAGTGCTGGAAATGTTTCGTGTGGTTTAAATCAGTCATCTTCATATCCTCTCACAAGTTTATGACGTGGTTTCTGCTGTTGTACTGTAATAATGTCTACTTCACAGGAAACCTGTGATGTCAGCACTGGGGTGAAGCGTTATATCAAGTTAAAATTCATTACCAGTTGTGACTGCATAGTCTATGGGAGGTTAAATGTTGCAATTTTTTGCTTTGTTAATATTTTTATATCAGTTAATCACCTGACTGAACCTGGTGAAATCATTTTGAAATGGTTTTGTTTATCTTGGCGAGCTAGCTTCAGTTTATCAAAGTTTTTTCTTAGAAGACTGTTGTTGAAGTTCTTTGTTTCGCATGTTTTTAGTGGGATGAAATGTTTTGTGTAAGACATTCGACACACATTTAATACAATTTTTGTTTTGCTTTTTTGACAGTTAGATTTCCACTGCTCAAGTTTTATTTGCCAATTTGGTTTGAAATACTTTCAGGTCCGTGCCCGCTACGAGAAGGTCCTGGAGGAGGTGAACAACTATGCTCCTCGCTACATGGAGGAGATGGAGTCCGTCTTTGACCAATCACAGGAGGAGGAGCGCAAGAGGATTGTATTTCTTAAACAGGCTTTCCTCTCCATCCACAAACACCTGGACATTACCAACAATGAGAGGTGAAGCACGGTGCTTTGTACGTGTGCGGTGTTGAGAAAAGGTGCTGCTGCCGCTGCTGATTAGAGGATTGATGTATTTGATTAAACAAGTAGCACAGATTCGTCTTATGTGTGAACCCTGCAGCTTGTGTCGGGCTGTCTTTAGAGTTAAGTATGTTGAAATCAATAATTTGACTTAATTTACCTCTAATTAAAAGCTATACCACTACATATTAGCACATCACCGACTCTCTTCTACTCTGATAAAGGAAATACTGGATACGATGGCAACTTAATTACTTTATAAAAATGAGCCAAAGCCACAGGGAGAGGAGAGAAATTATATACACTATTAATCTGCTTAATTTGGGGGGAACACTTAACTTAAAGTGTCCCGGATTGCAGTGTAAGTGAATTTAGTATGTTTTTAATTATATAATCATCAGTATCCAGAGTACACATAAAATTTGTAACATATATTCCAGATCATTGGGTTTCTTATAGCATGGTGTTTATTAAGTACTATGAGACATACTATACCTAAAGGACACAGGGTATTTCCAGCAGTGTGAACCTCTCTGAAGCTAAATGTGAGAAAAGAGCTGTGGAAAATATCCAAAATTCACACGAGACAGCACGACTGTTTTTGATAAGTAGGACTATTAGAGGAGAGATGATCTCTTCCAGCAAAATTTTAGGAACGGATCAGCATAGATTAAAATCAAATTTGAGATTTTTGTGTTTATCTCTCGGCATTTAGTGTGCGGGCCGTGTACAATGAGCTCCACAACACACTGATGGCCATCGATGAGCAAGAGGACCTTCGTTGGTGGAAAAACACCCACGGCCCGGGCATGCCAACTGACTGGCCTCACTTCCAGGTATTTCCCTTTATTTTCCAGCATTTTAAGTTTAACTCTGTGCACTTTATTTTAGTTACTTATATTCCAATGTTTTTTCAGGAATGGACACCTGAAAAGAAAAGCAAAAAAGGGAAAAAAGAAGTGGAAAAATCAGGAACAATAGAGAAGAGGTGAGGATATTATTCCGAACGGGAACTGTTAATGTTGTCTAGCTTTTTTTGAAGCAATCAAAGATTAATCTCTTTCTTCTCTTTTTTCCACTGACAGCGTGATGATCGGGGGAGTGAAAGTAAGAGCTCTGTATGATTACGTCGGCCAGGAGACAGATGAGCTGTCCTTTAAAGCAGGTAAACACTGCAAGATGAATGACGTCACTGTGAACTCAGCCGCGTCTCTGTATATTCATATTTTGAAGCCTCAGCTTTGGCTTTAAGGCTGCAGTCATGTTTTTGGAGCCAGAATGTGGACCATATTTGGAGGAGAGGGCGCAGGGCTCACATAAATACTTTCCTGCCTAGTGTATGGGCTCAGTCACACATTCTGGCTCACACTGAATACAAAATTAAGTCCATACCATATTTCAAAGTGGAGGATTAGCTGTCGTATGAAACCGCACACTCATTGGCTCGCAAACTTTCAATTCCAATGGGGTAACCAGTCAGAACTGACCCTCTGTTAGGTTTTTGCATCCTATATGGTCAACAGCAGAAAAGCTTTTCTCAGTGACCTGAAGCTGTCATTCAAAGAGGCCACATTGCTACATTAATGTCGAGTCAAGCCATTTATTTGTACTGTACATCAAAAAAAATAACCGGTAACAATCCAAGTATACAAAAGTATATGAAATATACAGAGACCAGCAGTGCCGACGTATTTTGGTCTCAATGTTTTAAGTTGATTTTAAGTTTTTAGATTCTTTTTCTCACAGTTTTTGATTATTGTTGGGTTCCTGTTTCACATCTTTATTATCCTAGTATAGTGCGCCTTATTTGGTTCCTGTTTCTAGTTCACGATCATTCTGGTAATGAGTTTCAGCATTGTTTTGTTTCATGTCTTGGTTGCTATTCGTTGCAGTTATACTTCGCAGTTCCTTCCTCTATCTCATCTTTCTGTTAGTGTCTGCACCACATTTTTCAGGTCTGGTCTGATTTTAGTGTGTCTTTTGGTTGTTTTCTTTTTATATGTTGAAGGCTGTGTTCCTTTCATGCCTTGCATTATTTTTACTTTTTCCTTTAGTGATTCTTTTCATCTGTGTCTCAATCCCAAGGGTCTTCCTCTTTTTTTTTTTTTTTGTTACTCTTTAAGTTTTCCCAGATTATTTGATAGCTTTTGTACATTTTGATTAGTTGCCCTTATTTACCCATCTTGCCTTCTCTGAACTTTAGTATATCAGCTTGAAAATAAAGCTAGAAACATATTTATGTATCGATCGCAACTTTATCGGTGAATCTTTGGGTATTAGCTTTTGAAGGCTGCCTCAAGTGGCCGTTAGAGAAACTGCACTTTGGTGCCTTACTTGCTGAAAGCAGCTTTATTTCAAATGTACTACGACTATTATTACATGAAATTACTAAGCAGAATGGTTTGAATCATTGATTTTACAGTTAAATAAAATATATGTTTAAACTGTTATAGGCTCTTTTTTATGGTTGCTGGCCTGACAAAACAAATAAGGGTTATAAGGCTTCGCTCACCCCAACTGTTTGCAGAAGACGGCCGCCCCTCCCTGAGCCTGGTTCTGCCAGAGGTTTCTTCCTGTTAAAAAAGGAGTTTTTCCTTCCCACTGTCGCCAAAGTGCTCATATGGGGTCATATGATTTTTGGGTTTTTCCTCTGTATGTGTTATTGTAGGGTCTACCTTACAATATAAAGCACCTTGAGGTGACTGTTATATATAAATAATATTGAATTGAATTGATGTTTAAAAAAATGTTGCAATAGTTTTAAAAAACAAATACAGAAATTAATTTTCTCTTCCTCCCTCCAGGTGAAGAGTTTCTAAAGATCGAGGATGAGGATGACCAAGGATGGTGTCGAGGGAAGAAGGATGATGGGTGGGAGGGGCTTTACCCAGCCAACTACGTGGAGGTGGTGTAGTTACCTGAATGTGAAAGATCTTTGTTATATCAAATACCACATGACAGCCTGAGTAAATATATAAACATCTAAAAAACACAAAATCAGTGCTGTAAAAGTCCACATAAAGTAGCTGTTAGCCAAAGAAGCGTGTCAGCACAAGACGATGGAGATTTTGACATACAGAGATTTTTAAAAGTGCCCAGGTTTGTAATCTCTTGAAGGACTTTTGATATATGTTTTAATATACACACTATGCATAGACCACTTGTATTGAAGCCATATAAATAAACAATGCTTTAATGTAAAGAAAGAAATAACATGCTGGAGTATAACGGTACAGTTATTTGGTGCTGGAGTCAGTGGTGTAGCCAGAACATTTTAAAGGGGTGGCCAAGCTAAGACCATTACATCCATCGTCACATGGATTTTTATTTTTCCTGCATGGAAAATCACTGCAGGTCAGAGAATGTATGAGTATGTTTGTACATAGCCCTTTAATAGGTGTCATTATTGGTTATGTGGGGTGGCCACAGGGCTAGTCTACAGCAGCCATCTCCTGCCACCCCTTGGCTTATCCCTTGAATAAAATGTGTGTGGGACTGCTATTTTCTTTAAGCTGTTTTTAAGCCTCGTGCAATTAAAATGCTCACAAAGCCTCACAATATATGAAGAAAGCGTTGCTAAAACTGTGATTATAATTATTCCGAAGCAGCCGTACAGTTGGAGTCAGCCTAATAGATGCAGAAAGCCATGTCGACTGTATTTCTCTTCTGTTTTTGTGGTTTAAAGGAACAGAAAGTCATTAGGAATCCTGTATAACCCTCAGTTAGCCAACAGTGAAGCTGTTTTACCCACACCAGCATCCACTCACACCCCACAAAGTCCAATGCTGTCTTAGTTTATACCGAGTTGACTTAAATCAGCTTTCATCACTATTTTCCTATTAAGAATTTATTGCTTGACTATTTGTATGCGAAAGAGATTGAACCCAGTGGCAAACCCAGAAGAGAATCCAGAGAATATTCAAGCAACTCTTAATATTTCACCTCGCTGGTTTTACTCTTTCGGGCTCACAGCTTTACAGTTTTGGTTCACTCTTACTCAAGCTGAGAAAATGCTCTTAAAATCCACTCAATGTGACCTTAGCAGCACCAGCTACAGCAGACAAACAGACACACCAAATATTTCCAACAAGGCTAAAAACACAACTAAATGTTTTTATATTGCTTCAAATGTGTTTATCAATTTGCAGCTGTTCATCATTTTGAAATTCTTATTGCTTGTCCTTTTCTGCCCAGCCTCTGCATCAGTGAGGGAAATGCTTGCAGTCAGGGTTGCCATATACTCTTTGTGAAGGCAACACGATCACTACTAGTTTGTTTCCACTGACCCCAATCAGTCAGTCCAAGTTTAACACCCTGCGCTGGAATGACACTGCAGTTTAAGAAACAGTTTATGGTGTAATATTTCTTCACCAGTATTGTACCTGCTAAACTGAACCAGTAACTGTTAGAGGTCTGTTAACACGTATTACATTAAAAACAAGCAGGTATATTAAACTGCAGGTTATTATAAAACACACTTATTTTTCACGCCTTGTTACAAAATATGATGAAGGCTGAAAAACAGATTTAATAACACGCTGACATAAACAACAAAACTTCCTAGCTGGGCCTTGTTAGCATACATTGCATTCTATTTTTACACACTCCCTAAATTTTGTATTCCTACGCTTTGTTATTCATTATCACTCACACAGCATATAAACAGGACAGCTTTACAGTCATTAGAAGCCATATTTTGGGATAGTGGGTCAGCCAGTGGCTTGTGGGCTTTCACAAAAGACATTGTGCAAGGCTGGGCCCGAGCTATTTTAGCAACTAAAATGTCTGAGTGGGGTTATTTAATACCCCGTTATGTTTATTCAGGACTACTTCATTTCTATTTGTGTTTGTTATACCTGCTTATTCCTCTACTTGTGATAGATTTTCCAGTGTTAACACGAGCTGTTTTCATTGTCACTTTGGGCATTAAGTATCTGCAAAGAACATCGCAATGTAGATTTAAACAAAAACCTGCAATGGATTGGAATGGAAATCATGGATTGCAGGGATCATACATATGACTTCACACAACTATCAGTTACCTCTTGCACATCAATGTGCCACCTCATGTAAAACACCATAAGACTGTGGGAGAGGTTCAGTTCAGCTTTATCATATATCGCCAAATCACAACAAATTCCCCTTTTTATTTTGTAAGATAAAGACCCGACTATGGTACAGAGGTGAAAGTTCATTATAGGAAACATTTTAGCAGATAAATATACACAACTTCAAACAGATACAAATGTAAAGATCTGTAGAGCAATTGAGAGAACAGAAAACTGCCCAACTAGCTATGTGATCCAACCTGCATACAAGAAGTAAATCTGTTTCCAAGAAAGCCTTTTTTCACCTCACCTGCCTGCTGCTGGCTGCCTGCCTCATTTTTAAGTTCAAATTTGTTCAACTCTGCAGCACAAGTAATCGAAAATATTAGGTTTAGATGTGAAAGCGCCTTTGCACTGAACCTCGGAGTCCCCTCCTGGTTAGAAGGCCTTTCAAAGTTTAGCAACTCTATCACGAAAATCATAAATGAGGTGCATGAAGATCAAAGAGGAAAAGTGCTTAAAGATGAAGTCCATTCATAATTTAAAAATTTTGATGTTGCACCTTTAGTTAAAGGTGCAACATCCAGGTGAGCCCTATTATCTGTCATTATGGTTCACAATGATCTTTGCTATGGGACTAAAGTCATTAAAGCATCGAGTTGCTTTTAGAAAAGGAGAAAATGTCATGGGGAATAGTAATATTTCTTAGCATGTCACACTGTTCCTTCTGGGTAACTCCTGGGGAACAGTTAGTCTTTCTGTCTGTCTGTAATATCTAATCTTCTGTTATTAGATTGTAACTATCACAGAGAGCATCTTTACCAAAGTGAGGAACGTGCTGGGTTTGCCTATTATAGTATCTCTATATGTGCTGTTGCTGTGTGTCATTCTTTGTCATGTAAATGTATGACCTTTCAAATCCCCTGTCTTTTTAAAATAAAAACTGTTACACAAACAAAAGAAGCGTTATTAGATGTGGGATGGAAAGTGTGTGTTGTGTGAGACAGAGAAAAAGAGTCATTAGTGTGTGTGTGTGTTATGAATCACTATGACATCACCCCCTGGAGTCCCACAGTCCTCCCTGTGGATGTTATTACATGTACACACACACACACACACACACACACACACACACACACACACACACACACACACACACACACACACACACACACACACACACACACACACACAGTCATTTTTAAGTCTTGTGTCCATGTCAAGAGAGCTGTGTCCAGGTCAAACGCTGCTCTTTATCTCGATGACTCCTCTGCAGCGTCAGATGTATTCTTACATCAGCTCATGGCCGCCAGCCAAGAAAACTACCTCACCCTGATGTTTATGTTTAAGCTGGCCAATAGCAAAACGTGAAAATGATAAGACTGAGCATTGTTACACTCCTCACTCTCACACTGTTTTGCCTTGAATACAAGCAGGGGAGGATAGTGGCACGTCTGTTTCCATAGCAGTAATGGAGATAATGATGTCACCCTAGTAGGAATTTCCTTCTGCGTTCATACCTGATGACAGTTTGGTTGCTTGCAGCAAATACACACTGATCTTTAGTCACGGACGATCTCACATGAGCTCTGACACTCTTTTTCTACAGTTTGCCAGTGCTTTTTGAAATGGTACAAACTTCAAATAAAACCAAGCATAAGGTATGCTGAAAAGGGCTGTGATGGATTTCATCTGGGATTTTGATAGTCACAGAAAAGCAGCTGCATTAGCAAACAAAAGGCATGAGTAGAAGAAAGTCTTCAAAGCTCCAATCTTGTTTTAATTTGGCATTTGGGCGCAGCAAAAAGAAGCTGTGAACACTGACAGACTGGTAATCTGATGCTAAACACTTTGTTTGCAGCAGCTACAGTCCAAGATCATTATTCATTCATTTTAATAGCCACTTGATGAATGTAACTCAAGCATTTGTTTTCTTTTCCACAAGCTAGTGAGGAGAGACAAACAGGCTGTAGAGCCTCTATGTACTCAAATGTTCAGCAGAGAGTTTCTAAGCATGTCTGCTGTTTGGTTTTAAACAACTCAATTAGCCTATGGAGCGACTTTTACCTTCTGCAGCAGAAAAATAGGACAGTGATCAGAGGTTAAAGTTGGATTTGGCAGGTGGAGGAACACAGCATTGGGTGTAGCAGTTCAACACAGAGAAAATCATTACTTACAATCTCATAATAACTTGTTTTGTGATGCTATGGTCACTGATTTTTTATGGACTTGGACATCTGAATTCAGCAAAACAAGATACACCCAGATAGTTTACAAGCAGCAAGGATGATTTTCTAACCTCTGCATAAAGCTAGTATATGAGGTAGAGTGAGGTCAGTTCCTTCATCATAATTATGCAAATCTTCATGACCATTGATCAACAACCACTGTGAATGGTACTCATGGCCATTGATCAGCGTGTTGGGGAATGGCTGCAATCACAGCATTGTAAGATGGCGAAGGATGTACCCTTAGGCCCCCTCCTCGATTCAGAGGTGGTCTTTCCCTTTTCACGTAAATGGCCTCCTTGACTCCGCACTCAAACCAGCGTTCCTCCCTGTCCAGGATGTGTACATCCTCATCATGGAAAAATCCTCCACTGGCCTGTAGGTGTAAATAGACTGCAGAGTCCTGGCCCGAAGTTTTAAGTTAAGGTTTCACGCCCGAAACCCGGTTTCTACCTGTCCAAACACTGCACCCCGTCGTCCCGGGCGACAAACTGGTAGATACCAGTGGCTATTTCTAACCAAGGTCCCAAGTCATTGGCAGGTGCCACCTGGGATAACCTCACGCCGGAGGACCCTTTTCCACGTCTGGAAAAGGGAGGGGGTTCCCACCCCTGAACTTGATGCAGTCCTAGGAGCACCGCTCCCGTCCTAAAAACTTTAATTACTTTGAAAACACCTCATAAAATCACGCCAGCAATTCTATTGATGTCCAAGCCCGGCTTTATATTCAATTGAGACTTTACTGTCACAAACACTTCACCAATTACCTATTAAACTAAATCCACTCAGCATTTCAACTGCTTTACACGGTCCAACCGTATTAAATCCTTAAGCGGTCCAACCGCATTCAATCATTTATATCCTCAATACTATCAAGAGACTTTCATCAAAATCAAAATCAAAACAGACATCCACCAGTAATTTCAGTGAGTAGACTTAATTTTCACAGCCCAATTTGACACACTTTGGAAATAATTCAACAGGTAGTGTCTTACCTTTTTAGATATGATGCGCCGGCGTGCGTCCACTCACTTTTGACCACTGGTCAAGTCTGCCCGTCTGACCACCTCGGACCCTGGATTTCCCCGTCCAAACCTCTAACTCACTCTCCCTCCTCAATAACCGGACGAGCCTCCAAAATGTTAAGGGTTCAATATTGAGGAAGGGTACAAGAGGTGATTGAAGAATAACCACACTGATCCGGCCGGGTGAAGGCAAACGATGATCACCACAGACAGCAATTGATCTTCGACTTAATCAAAGCATAAACAGATATTTTATATCACCTGGGCTTAAATTTAATGACGCCCCTTCAACGTCACAGATACATTTTATACATAGATCAGATCAAAACCACAATGACTTTTAACACAGTTTAAAAAGAACGTTGTCGTCATCTTCATGACAGGTACATCCTGTTACTGCCGGATGCTCGCTTGTCATCTTGACACATCAGCAGCAGTTCTGCAACAAACTGCTCTTTTTGCAACCCCAAGCAAAACATGATTAAACTTTCACCTATAAATGATTCTCTCTAACTGAGTGTGTGTGTGTGTGTGTGTGTGTGTGTGTGTGTGTGTGTGTGTGTGTGTGTGTGTGTGTGTGTGCGCTAACCACAATTGCACCCTACTTCACCTCGCCGACTAGCTCCTGACCTCTCACCAGACAGAGAGACAGAAGCCACTCTCATATATGTAATAACCGAACTGAAACTATGTATATGTCATCTACTAAATAAATGTTTTAATCAAGAACCTCTACTAAAAGCTTAATACAAAAATATGAACTTATAAATGATAATAAAAATGACCTGATATAAGTGTTTTGTAAGCATGTATTGCAGTTTCTTCTATGTTCTAGTTTCCCTCAGTATGTATCACCTGGACAGTCACGCCAGTGAAGCTTAAGACCCTTAATGAACCGAACATCAACTCAAAATAAGCACAGATATGCAATGTGTATAAAATAATTATAACTGCATCTGAAATACAAGGTTAATATGATAACAGTATGCATAAACATCTTAAGGCCATCTTATATGGAACGCCAGGACTGCCATAATGAATTAATTAAATACACCATTAAATAATTAATTAAATGTGGCAATAATTAATTAAAATTGGAATTAATTAATTAAATAAATAGTTATGACACATGTAATTAATTAATTATTGACACATTTAATTAATTATTTATGTATTTCACATTTTAATTAATTATTGACACATTTAATTAATTAATTATTGACACATTTAATTAATTATTTATGTATTTCACATTTTAATTAATTATTGACACATTTAATTAATTAATTATTGACACATTTAATTAATTATTTATGTATTTCACATTTTAATTAATTATTGACACATTTCATTAATTATTGACACATTTAATTAATTATTTAATGATATATTTATTTATTTCATTTTGGCAGTCCTGACGCCTGGCTCTCATCATGAAATAATTTTATCTGTCAGCCTCACCCATCAAACTCAGGGGGCGGGGTTAACGCTGATCGAGTCAAAACCATTGCTTTGGCCTGGTGGCCATTGTTTCTAGCACACAACAACCGGCATGTGGAAGCTAACAGAACTGAGCTTTGAAAAACCTTGTTTGTGTGTTACCAAATACCGTTTTAATATTTTTTTAGCCGAGAATGTAGTGGTTGTGTCTGGTCGGTTTGTCAAGATACAGCCTCTTTGCAAAAGTGTTTCGATGATTTCGGAGATGTCTGCCCAGTCTCACGGCAAAGCGTGGGATAGACCCGCTCGCCTCGCAAGCAATCCCACCGACAAAGCGCAGGCCCCGGTACACAGCTGTAGTAACCCCCGCTGACTTCTTTTACTGAGGTTATATTTATCGATGTTTTATTTCCTGATGTTCTTATGTGTCCTACGTGTTTCAGTCGCCAATTCTGAATTATAACTAACATTAAAAACATGTTTAAGGAGGAGAGAGAGCAAATAAATCTGTTTAACATCTGATCTTTGGGTTTTTGTTCAGTAATCAGCGTGACCTGTGTATAAACACATAAAAGAGATAACGTTGGTGTTTCCGTCATGTAGTAACTGCTGGCTTTAACTGTACAAAGGTTGTTCGACACTATGAAACACATACAGACTTCATGATGTTCGGCTAATATTTTTATTGTGAATATTAATCATGCTGACCTCGCTCTGTACACCATGCAGCGAGGTCAGCATATCCACGATATCCTCAGCTCCATGAGTTAACACAAAGTTTCCCAGCTGACTATCTAACTGCCAACTATTCCAGAGACGTGAAAATATACAGCATAAAGAAAAGTGTAAGAGACTCAGCAGCAGATTAGAATAACAGTTATACATTTAATAAATCACCAAATGAATCCAAGAAACGAGCAAACCTGTTCCGACAATTTGAATTTGTATTCCCTCAGCTGCAGACTCGCTGCTGTTTAAATGTTTGAAAAGGAAGATTAGATATAAAAAACGTCAAACATAGACTCAGTCTGCCTTCACATTTGATATGAGGCCAGCACGTATAGTGGCCTCAGCAGGCTATTACTGAAATACACGTGCTATATCATAAACTATGATATAAACAGGGAGGTCCTATTAACATGTTTAGTTTTAAAGGACACCTTCCTGCCTTTAGTCTCATTCATGAGCAGTATTAGTTTTCTTCTAACATCCAGAAGTCTGCACAATGTGTTTCATAGTTTGTAACAAGCCTTTGACAGGTAAACATAACATGACCGAAAAAGAAAAAAAAAAGAAAAAAAAAGAGAGAGAGTGTTGACATAAGAAGAGAAAATTCTCTCAATTATGGAGACAGACAAATGGTTCATTTATGTTTGATGTGTGTTTATTCCTCCCTAAATATCGTCGGTGAAGTTCGCCATGCATGTCAGATTTTCCTGCGCATTTTTATACCTCTGCCAACAGAGAGAGAAAAAAAATCACATTCTAACAGACAGCTGGTGCTTAGAATACAGTTGAATAACTATTAAAAAACAGATGATATTTAGATGATAGTTCAGTCTAACACATGTGCCAGTGAACCATTAAACGTCTGTGAAACTATGCAGTTATGAAACGTAACTTTAACCTCAGCCAAACCGATTTGCTCAGTTGTAAATAAAACAGCGAAGTAAACGTGACCCGACAGACAGAACCTGAGTGAATGAAGTCCAGCGTTTAACCACTGAGAGCTAAAACTCAGCTGAGGTTTCAAAGCTGTGTGCCGGTGATTGGACATCAGCCGCTGATAAAGCTGTTCGCCTATAAAGTGCTCTGTAAGGAAACGAGCTCCAGCAGCTCTGCGCTCGGGGAAAACACTATATTTACTTATCTTGTGCAGAAAAATGCGCTGACATTGCGTTATATCGAGCACCGGCTGCCCAGTTAAACTGTGACTATCACCAGGTAACTAGGCGTGTTTCTTGAATTAGCAGCAGGTGTTAAACAGCTGACAGATGAGGAGGAGGATGCATGCAGGTAAACTGAGGGTCTGCTGAGCTGATCGCTGGTTTCGTGAGAAAAATGTCAGCTCGTTCTTTATGTTACAGAAGCACAGAGACACAAGACCAGGCGGAAAGAGACGATCGTTCGGTGAAAATGAGAATCTGCGAATGCAACATGTGGAACACGGAGAGTGGAATATGTAAACAAACCGGTTAACGTAACCCCCTCGGTGCACTCTGCATGCTAACTGTTAGCAGAGCTAGTGAAATCTCTGAAAACATCTGAGCACTTTTGCAAACATGTTCTATGTTGACAACCTGACCAGACATACGGCGCGACATTCGCGGCTAAAACACTGTTAAAAGTGTAGCTGGTGACAGAAAAACGGGGTATTTTAAAACTACACCACCACCATTGCTGCTTGTGATTTGATCTGCATTCTGGGATAACTGGCTGCCCCAAGTCTACACAAGCAATCGATTTTCTAGGATCGACCTGTTTTGACTTACTTTGCACGGCAACCAATCAAATGTTAGAGAAGCTGCATGGGCAGCGTTAACCCCGCCCCCTGAGTTTGATGGGTGAGGCTGACAGATAAAATTATTTCATGACGAGAGCCAGGCGTCAGGACTGCCAAAATGAAATAAATAAATATATCATTAAATAATTAATTAAATGTGTCAATAATTAATTAAATGTGTCAATAATTAATTAAAATGTGAAATACATAAATAATTAATTAAATGTGTCAATAATTAATTAATTACATGTGTCATAACTATTTATTTAATTAATTAATTCCAATTTTAATTAATTATTGCCACATTTAATTAATTATTTAATGGTGTATTTAATTAATTCATTATGGCAGTCCTGGCGTTCCATAATCTTAAAGCTATCTGTTACATTGTTAAAGCAATGATCATACTGCAGATTATATTATGCTGGTAAAATACTTTTGTTCATCCCCACACTCTTCTGTGTTGTGCCATCCGCTTCACCAGAGGTTGTTTGGTTTCCCCGATGTATAAATCCTGGCAATCCTCCTGCACTTAACAGCGTACACTATGTTACTCTGTTAGTGTCGGGGGACCCGATCCTTGGGGTGGACCAGTTTTTGGCCCAGCGTGTTTTGGGGTTTAAAAGCCACAGTGTTTAGAAAAAATGCGTCTCAACTGCTCCGATACTCCTGACACATACGGCATGACTACAAGTTTTTGCTTAGGCAGCGGTTGTCCTTCTCTCCTGGATCAGCTGGAGCTTTCTTTTGGCGCCTTCCCAGCTTTGACAAAAGTCCAGCTGGGATAATCACATTTACTCAGGGCCTTCTTGATGTGCTGTTCTTCTGCCTCCCTGGCCACTGTGTCAGTGGGGATGGTATTCGTTCTGTGTTGTAACATTCTGATGACACCCAGTTTATGCTCCAGTGGATGATGAGAGTCAAACTTTAAATACTGATCCGTATGCGTAGGTTTACGGTACACGTCAGCTTTTAGATGTCCCCCATTACTGAAGGAACTCTCACAGTCTAAGAAGGCTAACCTGCCATTTTTAATATCCTCCCTGATGAATCTGATGTGTCGGTCCACCGAGTTAATGTGATCCGTGAATTGTGGTACGTCCTGAGATTTGATTTTCACCCAGGTGTCATCCACATATCTGAACCAATGGCTTGGTGGTGTTCCAGGGTAGGATAGCAAAGCCCTCTTTTTTCCACTTCTTCCATGTACAATTTGGCCATGATGGGTGAAACTGGGGAGCCCATGGCACACCCATGTTTCTGCCTGTAGAACTGTCCTCGCAGCAAGAACGTCCTGGATTCAAATTCACCTGTTGGGTGGTGCTTTTCTGTGTGGAGTTTGCATGTTACCCCTGTGTGGACTGTCTCCCAGCACCTTGGGTTAATTGGTGATTCTAAATCATGTGTTTAAGTGTGAACGTGAGTATCAGTGGGCGTCTGTCTCTCTGTGAGAGCCGTAATAAACTTGAAACCTGCCCAGGGTGCACCCAACCTCTCACCCAATGACAGCTGGAGCAGGTTCCAGCTCTGGGACCCTAAATTGGATAAGTGGAAAAAAATATGGATAGATGGGTGGATGTTGAATGTGCCTACTCACCATAATGTCACCCCCATTGGTTTTGGACTCAGCACTCTGAAACCTCAATGCTAGCTTTTTGGCTGCCACCAAGTTGTTTTTCTGGATCTAGAAGTTGTCATATTTGAATGCGAAGGTGGCCTGCTGATGCTGCATATTAATTGAAATAGAACGCCAGAAATCCCAGGATCCCAGTCAGAATTTACAGCTAGAACATCCACTCAAGTCAGACTTCCCACTTAGCCAGACAAACCCGGATTTCACAAGATGACAGCAGCATGCATAAAAAGTAAAACTGTAAAGCCTCTGATCTGCACTAAATCTGCTGTGTATTTCCGACTCTCTAAATAAACCATACACAGTGCACCGGCGAGGACCTCCCCGTGAATATAGTGCACTTTTGTTTTGTGTTGCTAGCAATAGCTAGGGAGCAAAACACCATGCACTTCATAGTCTCCATTGCCTGCATGGGTGGAAAACAGAGACCACACGTGGACATATCAACTCACAGGTAACAGGCAAATAAAACTTTAGAATTTCATTCACCAGATCTGAAGCACAAACTTCTGAAGGGGACTGTGCCACATGGTAAGTCTTCATTTAAATCAGACTGTCCATTTAAAATGCTCCAAAGGGCAAACACAGTGGCGTTGACATGAATTAGGAATGTGAGGCCTAACAGCTCCCTATGAAAGGACACCTGTCAATCAAAGCAAATGTGGCCCTCACTCAATCATCCAAGTAAATTTTATATGGAAAAATTCACCCCACTGCATCTTGGTTTCTGTTCTTTTTATTCAAGAATAAAGTTTGCCCAGTGTGGCGCTTTCTTTACAAGCATCTATATGTAACAAGCTGAGATCGGGAGACCCATTAAAAAACCTTCTGATGTTACGTATCAATAGAACGATGATCGGTTGGCTTGGACATTAAAGGGAAGGACACTGGAATTCACCACGAAGAAGAAGAAGAAGAAGAAGCATTAAAAATTAAAATTAAAATTAAAAAAAAGAGTCCATCAAAGATGAAAAAAAGCAGACATGATGAACACAGACAGCCACATTGGAGCGTTATCATTATTTTTAACACTTGAATTCACTTCAGTACAAAGAAGTTCTTTGTATATTACCTCTTCTGTGTTCTAGCTAAAAGAACCAACAGCAGAGCAGCACACATTAAACGTTGTTCCACATATCCTTGACACCGGCCCCTGGAGAGAGTGCACTGCTTCCTATCAGTAGTGCCTAAACCCGGTGCTTCACAGCACTAATGCTAAAGGACACCTGCGCGCTTTTCAGCCAGCAGCATTTTTTTTTTTTTTTTTTAAATGGCGTCATACATATGACTCCTTGGGTCACTGAGTGATGGCTGGCCACTACAAAAATACAGAGGCATCCTGTCATAAACAAGTTCACCGATGAATAAACCTTTTATGACACCTAAAAACACTCTTTAGCAAGGCACAAAGGCCACCGGCAGCGGCAGTGGTCAACTCACGGGTGGGGGGGTGGGGGAAATCACTTTGTCATGAGTCACCCTCCAACAAGCAGAAGAGTACATTTATGGGGAATGACAAACCCAGTGCATGACCTGAGTGCTTGTTTCCTGCAGTAAAGTGTTCTGCCAGCCCTCTTATGGGCAAGTCTGTAATTTGTCTTGGCTTCCATCCACAGAACGTCTCAAAAGAAAATGGTTATTACAAGTAAATACACCGCTGTTAAAGAGCGATCACGATAATCTTGCTTTGATTGCAGCAGCTTCCATGATGAGGATGACCCTTGCTCATATTTTGATAAATATAAAAATAATGCAGACAACAATGCGAGGAAATAAATAACGTAAAAGCCATGAGTCTTCCCAAGATATTTCATTTGGCAGCTTCACCAGTGGACCACTTAAGACACAACACAGAAGCTTGTAATTGGTGGTGCAGAAATTTGAGCTGCACCCACGGCTCAGTTTCTCTTTCTGTCACGTCAGAAGAAATGCTGAAGGGCAGCAAGCTGTTTCATGCTTCAGCTGTTTTACAAGAGAACAAGAGAAAGGTAAGCGTGACGCTGAGAGAAATAGACTTTAGCGGTTTACACCGTGTATCCAGCTTCTTCTATTTCTCACTTTTTCTGTAAAAAATCTTTTGTGACTTTCATATCAGCTGTCACGTTTCAGAGCAAACCGGTAGCCCTCGCCAAACTGCACTCTGAACTCTGCTCGTTTACATTCATTAGCTCTAGCTCATTTCAGACTGTAGGTGCATTGTAAACACACACTCATTAACAGACGCTTGTTTGTCAGAACAATAATGAGTGGAAACAGCTCATTTGCATGCTAATAGCCTTAATGCCGCTGAGCTCTCAAAATTCAAAATGCGGCCTGAGCCATAAGACCCAACATACAAGACTTCCACCCACCAAAAACGTACTAAAAAGGTGGTGAAAAGACACTGCGGGCGAATTTGCCTGATGGCTTAACAATACAGGGATTTGATGAGGGAATATTGATAGCTGAAAAGACTCCTCAGACCACCAACCAGCAGATTCAGGCCTGTTATCATTATGACAATACCAACCGAATATCGATAGTATCAACGCTGTTATCAGATTAATATTAATACAAAATGATTGATACTCTGTTTCAGTATAAAGGCCAATGGACTGTGTTTACATTTTTGAGGGGGGAATTGAAAAAATGTACCTCAAACACAAACTATTAAAAATGTCTCAACCTTTTGTGCATTGGCTGTCACTTCTATTTTATTTTTCCAGGTCTCCAAAAGTCCAGTTTCAATGTACATGAAAAGCTGTGGTTGTGTTAACTAACTACAGCCGTCAATAAAATGTGTTCAGAATTTGCAAACTGATGATTATTCATCTCATAAGTCACGAGACACTGCTCTCCCACGCATAAGCTGCCTTTATGAGTTAAAAGGATTGGTATCGGCATTACAAGCCCAGTACACATTTGGTACTGGATCGATAGCAAAACGTGCAGTATTGTACACCACTACAACCCCTTGACACCCTGACATGTTGGGACAAGTAGTTTTCACTGTTCAGAGACACCTACACCTCAGCTTTTCTATTTAAAAAAAAGAATTCTGGTAATATTAGTCATAGTTACTGTATGACTCTCAGATGAAACAATAAAATAAATACTCTAAAGAGATGACCAGTTAGGGGTGATGACTGGTGTTACAGTTGGGTTTATTAGGTTTTCAGCATTAATAGCCACGTATCATTTCCTTGGTTGACCTTCAGGGGTAAAATTTTGTGAACACAACAAACATGTGAATGTTTTGGTACATGAATTCGAGTTAGTGGTCTTCACATAGGTTTTCTGTGTTTGACAATTTTAATAGTATGACTAAAGAGTAAAAGCAAAATTAAGAAACCGTCAGCTGTAGAAGAAAGTTTTCACAGTACTTTAAGCAGTCCTGTCAAAAGCTTGGCAGCTTGTAGAGCCACCTTTAGACAAGTACAACGTCATCAGTTTCTCACATCATGGTAAAGGAGTTTTGGCTCACTCGTCTTTACAACATTAAAATTTCATTGAAGTTTGTGGGCATTTGTTTATGAACAGCTCTCGTTTCATCAGGTTTACGTCTGCACGTTGACTGGGCACCTGCATTAACCTGATTCTTTTCTTTTACAAACATTCTGTTGTTGATTTGCTGCTGCTGAGTGACCCAGTTTGGGCAAAGCTGTTGGACAGATGGCTTCACATTTGACTCGACTTCGGTATGCGGAGGAGTTATTTGTTGACTTAATGAACACAAAGTGCCCAACTCCTATGGCTTCAAAACAAGCCCAAAACATGCTTGAAGTTTATATGAAGTGTTTGTGACAATATCCTGTTTGGTTTTCACTAAATGTGGTGCTGTGCTTCCACTCATTGTTATGGAAGTCTTGAAGTTTGCTCAGGTGCAGCTTTGCAGGTTGCCCGTCTGACACAAGGCTATCAAAGAGAGACAGACTAGCACTCACGGTCACACTGATGGCCTATTTTCAATCACCAATTAACCTAACCCCACTAATCTTCGAAGAAACCATAGTAATTCTGTCCTTTCCATTAACAATTAATATGCTAACTGAGGCCTGTAGATTCTGAGATCTTACACTCCACAGTCTGACCTTGGGGTGGATTTTTTAGGACATCCACATCTGGGATGATTGTGACATACCTCATCACACACACGAATGCTCCAGAATGCTCTGCTGACCCTTTTAATTCCTATGGAAACAGATGCAGTCAGTTTTTCACTTGACTGTGAAAACTTTTTTTTCTTTCACATGACTGAGAATGGAACTTGAACAAACACTTTTGAAACAATAAAAAACTAATTTTAAAAAAACAAATCCTGAAAACAACCACTTACTGTTAGTTTATCTCTCTGCCGTGGACTCTGGCCATTGCCCATTAGATAAGCGGTTAGAGATGAAAGATTGTAACCTAAAACCTTGCTAAATTAAATTGATATTCACCTATCAAACAGCAGAGGGAGCTAATAGATCACAGCATTCTGCAGGTCTGTCTTGAGGAGAAATATGCACTCTTGGGTAGCAGCATAATGGGAAAACGTCTTTATTCCTTCATCTCTCATGTTGTGACAGGCAGAACTTTAGGTTGCCATGGAGAGAGCTGCTGAAACGGGGCCATAATTAACAGAGCTACAGAACTTGGTTCAATGACTCATTACATTTCAAGAAGTTAATGAGGAAATTGCATTGCTCCTCGAAGGCAAATGACTCCATATGTGTATAATGTGTACATATGACAAATGACTGAATTCACATCATGAGGTGAATATTACTGTACCCTGTTGCAACCCCCTCTCTGCAGGGCTAATGATGAGCAGGCCTAATGATCTGCCCCCATGCAGTCTAGGCAAGAGATGAATGTGTGTGTGTGTGTGTGTGTGTGTGTATACGCATGCTTGAGTGGGTGCATTCGTGTGTGAGTTTGTGTTGAGGGAATGACTCACCACCTTGTCAGGAAGACACAAAACATATGAACATTTTCTCAGGCTGTCACACACATGCATTCGCTCCTCGGCTCTTTGCTCCAGATGTACTCAGGTGTATTTCTCTCTCTCTCAAAAAAATAAAAAAAATAAAAAAATCTTCTCTCTTTCTTCCCCCTCTTGTTCTCTATAAGCTCAGGCTGCCCTGGGGAGGCTCCTGTCACAGTTAAGGGCCAAGAGTGGGCTTGCTCAGGGGTTTACAGAGTCACCAACAACACAGCAAAAGCCGACAAACCACCTGTAGACCTGCCAAGAGCACTTAAGCACAAACCGCCTCTTACAATTTGTCTCAAGGATGTCTGGAAAATCCCACTTGACTCTCTTACTTAACAACACTAAGGCCACTGGCAGGGGGATGCTCCCTCTGGAAAGACAGAGGTAGGAAGAAGCCAGAATGTCAACGATGCAAGGACAGCAGGGTAAAGTGAGAAGGGGAGCCAACCAGGGCCGAGGGTAAGACTGCCGAGCCCCGGTCTGCAGAGGCCATCCTTGCCAGGCAAGAGGGTCGTCCAAGGAGAGAGGTACTGTAAGCTTGCCTCTTTATTGCTCCCGCATGTGTAAGCATGCTTTACATTTTAAACTGCCCCAAAATAATGAGCAATCAAGAAAATGGTTATTCTTGCATTTCAATTAGCCTAATTAAAGAGAGGGCAGCGGGCTACTCAGAAGGATGGCAAGCACTACACTACACTAGAAGTGTGTATTTGACGATGTGTGTTTGTGTGTGTATGTAAGAGAGAGAGAGAGCAAGAGGCTCTCCAAGGGGTTCAGCTGGAACACTGCATCAGCAGTCAGAAAGAGAAATTAACCATTTGCTTTCTTCTCTCCACAGCCTGAAGCAGATACACAATCTGGTCAGCATGCAGGCTGCCAGAGAAGAGTCAGAGTCACGCGGCGTCTCCATCAGCGTGTCATCAGTCATCTGTATTTGTGATTCTGCAGCCTAGATCTTTGAGTAGTTCCGTTTGGACGATAACAAATGGCCAAAGATGTCCTTACCTCTGTCTGTCGTCAGTGGGACAAACGTAGCATCTGTTCAAGGGCCTTTTTTCTGTCATCTGGATGCGATGTGGATGCTGGCAGCGAGGGAGTTAACTGTAGGTTAGCATCCAGTCTGACAGTGAGAGCCAGATGGTCATGTAGAGCACTTACAGTGACATGGGCATGCACAGCTCCCTCTGCTGGAACACACATAAGCACACAGTCCCATCAGTACACACACAAACAAGCACATATACTCATTTGCATGCAAGCGCACACATGAAGGTTCTTGGCAGATAACAGCGGCTGTGATTCCCAGGTCATTTACTCCCCCCCCCCTTTCAAACTCTTTTCCCTTCTCTCACTTCCTCACTCCTCCTCTTATCATTTCCCTCTGTCTCAGTCTGATGGCCAGAGTTAATTGGCTTCTGTCTAATTGCTGCTCATTAGCTTGAGTAACCAAACATGTGAGACGTAGCAAACAAAACCCCCGTTCTCTCGCTCGACTCTGCTCTCCGTCTTTTTTTATTTTTGTTTTTTTATTTTTGCAATTCCCATTCTGACGCTTCTTCAAAAGGCGTTCTGCGCATTACCTGCCTTTGTTGATTCACTCACCCTGAACTAGAAAACATCTGAGCAGACACCGATGAGTAAGTTAAACGACAAATCGAAAAAATTCAGAAGCTTGACAACAATGCGTTTCATGCTACTTTTATACACTCACAGAGGTCATCTGTTCAATGTCAAAACCTGCCCTGTGCTGTATCCTGGCTCTTTACCTCCACTGCATGTGCATAACATGTGTGCACAGAGACACACACACATATACAGGAGCAGACATCTATAGTTTTACACACATCCTCAAAATCCTCATAATGCATGCATGCACCCACCCACACGTACAGACACACACATCAGAAAGGCCAGCCTCTCCGCCCACACCCCACTGGCATTTGGCAGGTTCTCTATATTTGGGTAGTGCCCCTCCCATGAGCCCAGCGTTCTCAGCTCCCCTCCCTATTTAATCTATCTTAGAAAAACCTCAGGGGTTTAATTCCTTTCTCAAGGCAAAGTGCTTTGCTGGCATGGCAGCCAAATCCATACAGAAGGAGTGCATCAAGCTTTAAAGTGGACATCTCAACAGCGGAGCAGTTTAGTCAGAGTGACATGAAATATAGACCATAGTGTGTCACTGTAGGAGAAGAAAAAATGGTCTAAGGCTGCTGCTGCTGTCTTCAGGAGAGAAAACGCTGGAAAGAGCAAAGTGAAATACTTGTACACACACACACACACACACACACACACACACACACACACACACACACACACACACACACACACTTGTACCTACTCAAAAATCTTTTGAAATGCCAAGAAAATTATTTACTACTCAAGCACAGGCCCTAAATGATTAGATTAGTCTCCTGGCTTTGTGGTTCCTGTAGCGCCACGAGATGGGATTGGATGAGACATTACCAGCGCTAGATAGAGACAGCGCACAAGAAGAGACAGAATAACAAAACGACGAGAAAGAAAAGGGAGAAACACAGCCTGAAAGAAAATTCTACATCTCACAATATCACTAAAACCTACTTCAGCGACCCTCAGCATAGCCTCGAGTGAGTCAGACCCTTTTCTCCCGCTATACAAACTGACATTTGCTGCCCTCTAATATTCATTAGTGAAACAAAAACACTCATTCTGACAAAATATGTACATGTTTTGTTGGAGGGTAAGAGGCATGAGCACAGGAAACCCTTTTCTAAGTTAAAGCGATTTTCAAGTAAATGCAAACACGATAAAGTCAGACAAAGAAATGCAAAACAGCTTTCTGGTAGAGATGAGCCTGCAGAGAGTTATCACCTGAATCTGGAATTCAGTGTTTAGCCGTCTGATCCTCAGGCTTACTAAAAAAATTCTCATAGCAGGCGACTGTTTCCATTGAGAAAGTTCTTAAAATGCACTGTTGATTACCCGCCCAGCACCACAGGTACAGCAATAAGCAACGAGAGAGCGAGATAATTCCCACCAGAGTTAATACAGACCAAAAATAGAGTTTAGAAGAGAGTGAAGATTAAAGCTACATCCACCAGCTAGATGAAAACATGGCTCCAAGTGAGTGAAATCAGAGAAATTTGTGCTTCCTATCAATCATATGGCTCCAAAAATCCACCCAGAGGGCGCTCCCGAGATGGGCCTAAATGATAAATGGAACCTCGATTTTAGTTTGAGCAAACACTGTCACACTGAAATGAAATACTAGTTTTTTTTTTTCTCTGACATGGATTTTGATTGTACCCTTTAAACATTAGCATTTGTTAGCTAAATGTATGCTGACTGGTTAGTTAAGGTTATACGATGGAACTTCCTCCCTTCAGGGCACCTGTTTCCGAGTGATAACGAAAGCAAACCTTGTGAGTGCAGTTACATCAAAAGACAAACTTGCATGTGTGTGTAAGAAGCAGCTGGTAGTCGATGGCGACTGAGGTCTGTCTGATGTGTGACATCAAAATGCTGAATGCTGAAAATTACCAGAAAGAAATGTTTGGGCTACAACTCCACAGGGCTCCTCTCAGTCTGTGCTAGCAGTCAAGTACTTATATGAAATCTGACGAGTTAAACATCTTAAGTATTTCAGAGTAACTCTGTATGATGCACACGTAAAAAAAAAAAAAACATTCATATTGAGGTCATCCTTGATCTCAAACAAGCTGTTCTAGCTGCAGTTTTTAAAGGTCCCCATATCTAAATGCTGGCTTTCTTCTGATTGCTAGCCATTCGCCTGGCTTCCTTAAAGCCAGAACCTGGAGCTTGTGAGCACCGCCCAATCAGTTTAATGTTGTACAAGTTACAAAAAAACCCAAACAAACCTTGGTCTCAAAACACAACGATTACTTTAATGTACACACTGGAGTCATTCCAGTACCCTTTCCACCTGAATTAAGTTTCCACCATTGGAAAACAAAAAAAAGGTCCGTTGAGAAATAATCTGCTGTAGCCTCATTAGCCAACTGTTACTGCTCACATACAAGACCAGTTTGTAAGAGTGTGTAGAATCATTAAGAGGAGCTTAGCAGAGACTATTCTGATTATCTGATTACAAGACAAACATTTCTGTGATATAATACTTCCAGCTTGTGATTCTGACTCATCAACCTTACCCTTCATAGATGGAACAGCCTTGTCTTTTAACATTCATTAGCCTAGCCAAAAATGCAGCTTCTTACAAACAAACAGGTTGGCCTTTCATTATTGCTGTATCGTCTTTATCCTTATCATCCCATTCTTCACAATCGGAAAAATTTCTGATCAGCCTTGCTTGAAAAGAACTCCCAAAGTGGAAACATTTCCAAGACAGACTGAGCAGGAGGGTGGGCCTGCTGTGCTCAGAGCCACAGCTCCATCCATGCATGAGATAACCATATAAGGGCCCCATTATACCCATCGCACTGGTCACTTAGCACAACAACAGTGATTTTGCAACAGCTCCATATATTTATACGACGCTTAAGGGACAGGTACCCACTGCAGTATTCACCTGAATGATCGCCATTGTCACTCGGACAAAACCTCCACATCAGCAATGCTATATGAGGAGAAAAAGTCAAAGGCAGAAGCAAAGTGATTTTTTTTTTAAACATAAAGTCTCATCTTTTCAAACTTTAGCAAAATCACCCTCTGTAGAATCTCTGAATTTCTGCACTGATCTTTAAAATGGCAGTAAAACCTGACACAATTGTAAAAGCGTGTCTTCAGCCTGGCTGCAGAGGCACAATACGCAATCTTACAAAACTCAAGAGGTGCACCGCCAGCCAAACTACACAAAAGCAGCAGCCTCCGCCCACGGATGGTGTTCTTCACTGGGGGGAGTACTGCAAGCACAATGGAACCATCAGCAATCCTCTCCAACTGAAGTCACTCGGACCAACGAGTAGAAAAAAAACTTTACCTATGTTTGAAATGAGCATTAAACATCATAAGAGCAAATGAAAGGTCGTAACCATAGCAGCTCCTTTATAATCAATATTATTAAGAAAGGAAAGAATGTTAACAAGAGCTTGCTGTTTTATGTGGTTTTAAAATGCTGATAAGGGCGTGCCATAGAACTAATTAATATTCTATGTACACACAAAAAAATCATATTATGTAAAAATATCAAATCACGAGAGTCCACTTACATATCCAATATACTGACAAGCTTTCACGCTGCATGCTGCACAATGTCAGAAAATTGTTTGCCTAACTGGCAGCATCAAAATGTGCCACAATGTAGCCAGAGGTGGAAACGCACATCAAAAATGGTTTGTTAGATTTATATTTATACTAATTTTTACTAATCATAGTCTCTTACCATGAGACAAACTTCTTAGCAAATAGTTTCCCATGCCTACAACCTCAACTATCATCAGCACTGATCCAACATTCGCTCTCTTTTTGCTATTCTCTAGAAAATATAAAAACAAAATGCTCCACTATGCATAATGTCATTAACTTCATGTGTCATTTCAGGATTATTGGGGAGATTTTTTTGCTTTAAACATTGATCTGAAAATAAGATTGCTGCTACATGAAGGCTGACAATGAAAGAAATCAGTAAATCTTCTGACAGAAAAAAAAATCCATATTAAGCCCCAGAGAGGTCAGGGAACTGCAGAGTTGGTGATAAATCTCTGTGGGTTCACCACTATAAGCAGCCCCTTTCACATGCAGTCATGTGTTCCAGCATTAGATATTTTTATTGTATAAAACAATTGCATGTGGAAATTATAACTAAAAATTAGAGATTTTCAGCTCTCTTCTGATCCCCTTTTTTTGACGTCATTCCAATAGTTTTGGGAACATGGGAAGTCAGAACAGCTCCACCAAATGTTGTTCTTGTAAAAGTCCAACTTGGACACAAAAACCAACAATGCGAGACTGTCCCTAAACACACAATGTTCAAAAATCACTGTGTAAACACATTCAGGCAGCAGATTTTGAGTCCTAGAAGGAAAGCAGTGCCTTAGTAGCAGTTGGATACCAACTGTCTTATGCTCTGCTTCCTCACCGCTGACCTCAAGTCCCTGTTTGTGTAAGGCTGCACTTAAAGCCTCAGCTACTGTGCCTAACGCCACTGGGGTTCACAGAAGACTTTGAAGTTCTTGACCTTAACACATACTGCATACAGGGCCTGTCCAAATTGCTCCAGTCTAAGGTCAGGGAGGTTGGAAAACCCCCCAAAGAACCTCGCAGAGACACTGGAGTGACCTCGCCAAGTTTGCTGGAGGGGTACTCTGCCAGATGCTGTGACTGTGCTGGCTGGTGATGCTAACAAAAGGAAATGCGACTGATTTTCCCACAGCTGAAGGTATCTCATGAACAAAAAAAGCAAAGGAAAGAAACTAAGGAGGGTAAAAAAAAGATTAAGTAAACGAAGAAAGTGGAATCCTCTGTTAAAAAATTAAAGTAGGTGATGGCAGTGGCTGATGGGTGAGTAGGAGTCACGACAAAGAAAATGGAGACCAGCAGAAGAAAGACAGCTAGTGAAAGAGAAAGAGAGAGAAAGAGAGAGAGGTGGGCGATTGGTCCTATGAGAGAGTTGTCATGGTAACAAGTGATCATGATGAGGTTGGGAATGATCAGAGAAGACTTTTGGAAAGAAAGTGCAAACACATACAGAAGATGCATAATTGCATGAGGAGAGAAATGCCAGTACAGGAGACCGTCACGTCGATAACAGGTGAGCAACAACGTGCAATGAAAACTGATTCAAAAGTTCATGTTTACGGTTCACTTTTAAAGATTTCATAATCAAACATTTAATTCCAGTGGATTAGGCTGAAGTACAGCAAATCAGCTCTCACAAGAAATAGTGTTTAATTCCATAATAAAAGGCAGTTTCATAAATTAAGTGAAGCTAGTCCTTATTGCTGAATGTTACGGCTGAATTTGCAATCTTATTCTAAAAAATATCACGCCTTCCACTGACTTGCAGGATAGAAACAGCTCTGCAGCAGGCCTTTCTGAACTATGCTCTTCAAGGTCAACTTCTTTCACTTGACCTCTCACATGCAATTTACTGCGCATTCTGCATTCACACCAAAAGTCACCCCATGTTTATTTTATGAACAATGAAGGGAAAAGCTCCGGCTCCTTCTAGCAGCAGCTCTGAATCATGTAGCTATTTAAATGTAGTGGGCAAGTTCAGATTGCATATAATTTATTTCTCTGCAGGAGCCATTTCAGCCCAGATCGCTGACATACCTGAGCTAGTTCTGAAACCTATTCAGTTATATTCAATTCAATTTTATTTATATAGCGCCAATTCATAACAGTTGCCTCAAGATACTTTATATGGTAAGGTCACACAACCCCTCAGAGCAAGTGCAAGCTCTTGGCGACAAAGGGAAGGCAAAACTCCCTTTTAAAAGGAAGAGCCAGGCTCAGGTAGAGGTAGCCATCTACTGCCACCGGTTGAGGATTAGGGAGAGAGAAGAAAGCAGAGGGAGACAGAGTTTAATAATTGTTAATGGTTAAATACAGCAGTGATGTATACACACATAGACATAAATGCCTGAAGGAGAAAACCCCAGCAGTCTAAGGCTATTGCAGCAAAACTAAGTGAAGGTTCAGGGTCACATAATCCAGCTCTAATGTTAAAAGTAGA
Organism: Rhamphochromis sp. 'chilingali'; assembly: GCF_963969265.1. Lineage (NCBI taxonomy): Eukaryota > Metazoa > Chordata > Actinopteri > Cichliformes > Cichlidae > Rhamphochromis > Rhamphochromis sp. 'chilingali'. The sequence continues at coordinate 5,435,765 of NC_137942.1, read as the reverse complement.
GAGAGTGACTGTTCCATAGTAAAGAGGCCTCAAAGCTCACATATGGTCAAAAGTCATGAGCCAGGGTTGACATATGTTACAGAAAGTCAGTGCAGTCAGTTCAGGCCAAATATGGACCTGAGAAAATTGCAGATTGCACATCCTACACCATCTACGTCCCCCAGAACTTATATAATGTGCCTAATTTATATGTGACGTAGGATTCCAAATACGGATGCAGAATGTTTTTATACTTTCCTCTGAAATCCTTTTTCATTTGTTCGCCTCGAATAAATGCTCCTGCAATATATTAGTAAAAGCTTCTAGCAATAAAAACATGCTTTTAGTTTTTTATGGTTACATTTAGGCCCTCACACATCATCGTCTCGGTTTAACAGTAAAAGAGTGTCTTGAAGTGTGAAACGCATTGTGTTGACTTAATCAGCATTTAACAAAAGCCATCAATTAAAGGGAGCTTTTATTTTGCTTAAATCTAAGCAACCTTATTAAGGATATGAATGCCGGTCTCCCTCGGTGATGTAAAAAACATTAACAGTCCTCTCTGCCAAAGACAAACTTTGCTGATATACATAATGCAAGAAAAAAAAGATATATTTTTTCTTAGAGAACTTATTTGGTAAACCATGTTAGTAGAATAAAAATCTGACTGGCAGGAGCCGGCGTTGCTGGCAGAATCAAAATGAGTAACTACACATATTCAGATCCAACATATATTTAAAAAGATTTTGTGTCTGTGTACCTTTAGTTTAGTTAACTACCATCTAGGCTTTTGGACTTTTTGGCTTATAATAAAAGCCAGTTAATTAATGACAGCTGCATTCCCACTGTGCATCCTGGTTCACTGTCATGGCATACTGGGACACTTAATGGAATTGCACCATCATTAATTCCGCCTGCTCTTTTCTACCAAACTGTCACAATGTCTGTTGTGAGAAATGTGCCTATACTTTGGACCATTAGCTGGTCTGGATCTGGGAACCTACAACTATAACTACAAGAGAAGCCACTGCAGAAATGCCTGCATTATTTCTGGCCACTAGGGGGCGACTATTCTGGTTACAAACAGAGTTAAATGGAAATCGGGGGGGGGGGAGCCCTGGGTTCCTCACTTTGTGACCTCGGGAAACACTTTTCTGATGACTTCACGTGCTCAGTTGTTTGTTTTGAAGTCTTAATGACCACAAAAAGAAGTTAATTTTGTAATCATTATGATGATTATTAGAGTCAGAAATGTATAAATACAAGGACTTGTCACGCAAGTTATACACCAATGAGCATCCAGGGTCTCTCTGTTTCAGAATTGGATCCACACCTTCTTTGTCAAGTCAGTTCAAAACACAAAGATGATGACAGCAAAAACCATGAGTTGTAAAAAATATTACAACACATCTTCACTAACCATTAGATGATATCATGGTGGCTACATCCAGTCTGTTTTGAATACAATCTGTGATTAATGCTGAGTGGTCGCTATCTTGGCAATGCCAAAATGCCAATGCTAGCTTGCTTACGGCAGCAAATAATGCTGATGAATTCAGCATTGTGCAGTCAAAGTCTCAACAAATTGTAAATGTTCACAAAAGGCAGCAGCTAGCATGACAATCATGGTGAATCTTTTCAAGTAAAGCCCACCTGATCGATCAGCGGGCAGATATTATTGGCTAGTATTAGCTATTAGCTATAAGCCATCGTTTATCCACTAGAGGGCACTCTGCAGTTTCCCTGTTGTTAACGTGCATCATGAATGCCTCAAACAACAACCTGCTGAGGAGTAGGACAGAGTGTAAACATAAATAACTGAATATAAAAAATGTTAGGGAAATCATTTTCTGTTTTGGTATCTGAAAAGAAAAAAAATCCTCTGATATTTAGGAATATTGACTTTTTGAACCACTAAATATCAGTATTAGTATTGATATCTCTTATGGGTCTAATTGCAACCTTCACTTTTGGTAAGTCCACATGTTTGATTTGTGATAACACACTACACAATCAAGTATGTGGTATACATAATGTACTGCACACAAGTCTACTAATGGAAGTAACCAAATTGAGGCGACGTATTAGTCTCTGCTGGTCATTGTTTACAAATGCAGATCAATTTTAAAAAGCAATTATAATGTTGATGGAGAATGCATTTCAGCAAAAGCACTTCCTCATTTGCTCTCCACTTGGAGACCGTATGATTGGTCAAGTCAAGCTAATTAGAAACAGAAACCAGAAGCTTCCAGCAACAGATTCTAAAAATTCATTTACAGATAGCTGATTATAAAGATTAGCGTCAAAACTCATCGCACATTGAGGTAGCTAATTTGAAAGCTTATTTACAGCCTGCACGACCACTTGTCTCCTCAACTTTATTGACTTTTTTTTTTATTGATGTCTCCAGTGAACTGAAATGATGAGAGTTGCATAAATGACTAAAACTGTGCTAACTGTAGTTGTCCCTTACTTGCTGGTTTGGTACAGGAGTTTGTTTCACAGGAGTTGAGTTCTACATGTCATGTATTGTTCACTTCTCCTGAGAAAGTAAAACTTGGTGAGCAATGGGCAACTTTTTATATCTGTCCCCTTCGGCGTGACAAGACAGAGCAGACACACAAAATCACTACTTTTATAGTGATGACTGTGCCTTTCTCCTCTGTCTTACAATGCTAAGAGGGACAACCCCACTCGTTCTTGTGGTCAGAGCTTTGGAAACACCTCTGATATAAAGGTGGAAAATAATACCACAGAAATGTTAGTTGAGGGGAATGATAGCCTCAGTCAGCTAATTCTCAACAAGTTATTTAATGATAATGGTGGTGAATATTAGCGGCTTCTGAAGATGACAAATGGTGATAAAAATCCAAGAGATTAAAGTCAGAAAAGAGGATTTATTGGCTCACTTGCCAAATTCTTCAACAGGAGGCTTCTAGTATGTGTCAAGGTATAGAAGGGGAGGCTAATCCCTATAAACATACTCCTCCATATAAATTTGCACATTCTAGAGGAAAAATCAGAAATCAGATTTTTCTGATTTCCTGTTTTAATCTACAAGAAATACTGACCAATCACCTTTGAGCAGTCTGAAAACCATCGGCCATCATCTGACGAGCTTTTGAAAGTGCACTGTTAGGAAGTCTTGAATACCATTATCCACTATCTAGATATTGTGGCTTCAACTGGCCATTACTTCCAGAGACAAATCAGAAGAAAAGCCAATGGGTTTCTAAATTGGATAGACCCTGAGGTTTGTGTCGGAGTGTTAACCGCTCCGAATGAGTCACACCAGTCAGTGCTCAGATTATAAAAATCTCTTGGCTTTTCAAGGCCGGAATTAATCTTGGCTGCAGTTATCCCAATGGGTAATCATGGATCTCTGCACAGAATCTGCTGACTATTCATGTCAGCGAGAGTTTTTTGCCCTCTAACGGCACAACTGGGAGTGAAGGATTGAAAAAGCAGATACAGAGAAGACTAGAAGGAGAAGAGCAGAAGGAAGGGTGTGACCATATCTACAAATCCTGAGAGGACAGAGCCTGTCTCCACTGATTTACACAAGTGAGGTAACAGAGGTAATAAATTAAAGTCTTTGGTTGAAGTTACTCAACACACGTGATGCATGTGAGTTTGAGGTGATTTAAGGAACCTTAGATTTGGGGAGTTACGTCATCAAGTCTCAGTCTTTATCAGCAAAAAAACCCCTTTATTTGAAAAGCTGAAGAGTATCTTTATTTCTCAGATTTACTTGTAGTCCATGTAGCTAAATCATAGATTTTCTTTGTAACCGAGCCCAGAGAAATGTCAGCCCATAGTTTGACTCACTTTATTTTGACAACTGAAAGATACCAATTTTAGTCTCTGCGAACTACACCTCTCGAAAGTTAGAGGCAACTCCAAGTGATGATTCATAGCAGAAACTACTTGCGAGTATTCCGCTTTGGGAATTAGAAATTTCTTGTAAGGCAAAGTCTTCTATTAGTAAAAAGAAGATTATTAATCTAAAAGCAAAGCTACAAACTAACCTCACCCACAAATTACATCATATTAAATAAAAATATTAATTTTTTTTTTTTTTTTTAAATTTAAGTCCTATTTAATCAGATTCATAACCCACATTCCAAACAAATTATTTTACCCTGCCCTATATTGTTTTTTTTTAATGGCTTAGGGTTATTGTAAGGAATTAGGAATACAAGCCTTACAAGGTTAATAAATCTTTCAAACAGGGCTCTTTTTACTCATCACAGCAGAAGTTACCAACAGTGGCAAAAAATCTGAAGGGGGCAAAAATTAGCATGCACACCTTGATCTCATGTTTTCATCACTAATGACTGGAAAAGGACCGGATAAACACCCTAAATACGAATTTCCCAGAGGAACCCACCCGAGGGATTAATAAAGTTCTATCTTATCTTATCTTATCTTAATACCCCGGAGACAGTTTTCCCGGAATCGATGTAATCTGTACTCTTTCATGGCGAAAACAAACATCAGATGTTGGGCTTTTTTGTCCAGAAGGAAGAAAGCTTACGTTTACAGACTCGCCTTTTATTTATTGGTCCTAAAATGCCACCAAGCACAGAGTGAAACACTGTCTTCAGGATGAAATCTGAAACCAAAGGCGCTTAGTGTTACTGTTGCTGAAGCTACAAGATATATGTCTGAAATGGGCATTCCCTAGTCTGAGGAAGAAGCACAAGAATTGTTTACTGTTGCTTATATTTCTAAGACAAGTGAGAAGTTTAGTATACTCTTGTATACTAAACCCTAAGGCCTAAAAATTGAACCTGCAATCCCACGATTGCACTTCAGGAGCTGCGTGAGATCCTTAATTAATAACGGCATGAGCTCCATAGACTGTAACATCCCTCACTACCAGTTAAGATACAGCAAAACATCTAATATCATTTATCACAGGAAACTGCCAAACCTGCTTGTATCAACAAAATTTCTGCAGACTAAAGACTTGAGAAGTATTTTGTACATAGCCAGCGTCATAAACTATTCGTCCACACTATTCCTCAACAATCCATTTACCCTTATTTTCTTTTAGGTTTGGAAATCAAACTCTAACACTTTTTGCAGCTTTGTTATTTACGTTAGTCTTAAAACATATTTGAATTTGGACTCAGACACATTTCGCACCATTGAGTTGACACCAACGGTTTTAGTCACTCTTAATCTCTTCATGGCTCTTCTCCCCTCCAGCCTTTTCTCGGTCTACTTTCTTTAGTACGTGTGCACGTGCTATTACATACATGCACGCTAAGTGCCTTGGAGTGTGCATGTGTGAATCGAGTGCCTTAGAGTGTTTTGTGTGCACATGGAGGAGTGGATAATTTGTTCCACATAAGAGCGATATTATAATGCCAGCACTCGTTTTAGGGGGAACAAGATTTCTGGTCTGACAGTGGCAGCTGCCTCCAGCTGAGCTCTCAATCCATTTGTTGTTTAACTTTCACTCTCTCTCGCCTCTCCTCTGTTTTTGTCCTGTTTCCCCCTCTATGTGTTCCTGTCCTCTTCTGTTGTGCGTCTCAGCCTCTCTCTGTGCTCTGCTTTGACAGTTAACAGAGGTCACTGTTTACTCTCATTTATCAGTCAATCATCGCCCGCTGCAGGGTTCCAAACACAGCTATTTTTCCATCATCTGTCCATCTTTTTTCATCACTGCTTCCAGAAGGATGATGAACACAGTGTAATATAATTATAAGGTGTTAATTTGTTAAACTATGTGTGGCAAATACTCTTTTTAATATTATTTCCCGCCTAACTCTGAGAACATTCCTGCTTAATCTTCTCGGAATACATAAATGCTGTCAGGGTTTTATTATTTTTGTCAGCGTGACAAGTTATTAAAAATTGTGCTGGGAATAAATGTGGTCTGTGAAATAATATCACTTTGTCCGTTTGGATAAGTTGTAAGATCATGTTGAGTTATGGGATTTTATTGTTTTGCCATTGTGATCACTAAACGTTCTGCAGGAGCATTAGTCCTGAATTAATGTGATTTTTTTTTTATAGACGTGGATTCCAAATGTTTTTTTCCAAATCTATGTCTTGATCTTTGCTCCCCATTAGCAAAATAAAAAGCCCAAGATCAAATTTGGATTCACTTAAGCCAGCCTAATTCAAATAACACCCCCACCATCACTGCCACCCCTTCCCCTTCTATCTCCCTCTTAGACCCATCTGAAGTCCGTGATTAGCATTTTTATGAATAAATAACAGTTTGATCTGTGCTATTTTTATTTTTTTAAGAGCTTGCATTTAGAATAGTTTTTGAGCCAAATGCATGTAGAATTTCCATACCCAAGTTTCTAACAAGGCCTAGATGTTCGCTTGTGCTGTGTGGCCCATTAGGTGTTGTTTGGACACACTCTGGGAGAATGATTAATTCATCAGTGTGCCGTCTTTAAATATGAAGATGCTTGCTTCTGTCCCGACAACAGAACTCACAGTAGGAGGCCTTTCTTTTTGGACTGAAAAAGATTAATGCGCAGGCTTCCTGCTAACTATAAATATTAGCGGTTACTAATTATGCTGTGAAGTTAAACTATAGGCAAGATTTTAATGAGAAACATCCGCAGTGACTGGAAGAATACAGAAAAAACCAACAGATACCATGCACAGTGCGGAGACAGTAATGACTGGCGATATGGTCTGAAAAACACACATGGAGAACAAGTACAAAAGTGCGCGCTGTTCGCCATGTTCATTTAACACGGCAGCAGGCCCATATGCTGTGAACATCTTGAGGGGCAGAGGGTTGACTTGCCTTACATAACTGTTAAAGTTAGCACCATCTCAACAGGAAGAAGAGAAGAAACCCTAATCTAGGGGTTTACACACTACTTTCCAATTATTGTTTTTCAGATAGATTTGATTTTTGTTGATGGAAGCGATACGATACAGAATGTGACATCTGGTTATCAAAACTACTTCCCTATTACGTCCTCTCGCTGCTTGATGTGCAAATTCAATTATAACTGAATTACAGCTTTTCTCATTTTGTTGGGTCGACCACTCTGGGAATATGTCAAGGGCCCCTGAAGGCACCCTGGGAGACACCACTTTAAAAGCAACCCCTCTCGTACAATGCCTAAACCTGTTCCCGGCTGACCGTGGTGAGTCCTCATTATCCTGCTCGTGATGTTATCATAAAACAGAGAAATATTTTTATGTGCATATACGAGGCCTGCAGGAATATCATAATCTAATCATGACTCCAATAAGCCTATGTCTCATTCTAACTAGATCATGTCCTCTGTATACTTCAACTGCTCTTCTCATGCTGCACACACATAACACACACACACCAGCCAGGTCCCTTTTTTTGGCTCAGAGCCGAACAACATTGACCCTCTATCCCATCTCTGCTCTCCACCACCTGACATCCTAGCAACACCTCCTCTTCACACTACCCTATCCCCACCTCTACTCCCACCGTTTCTTCCTCTCATCCCACTGATGTTGCCATAAAAAAACGGCAACATTTTATGTGGCCCCCAACCCACTCACCACCAGCACTACATCACCTCTCCAGGGGCATCTGCGGGAGTATCATTATCTAATCATAGCTCTAATAAGCCCAAACAAGATCCTGGGTGCTTCCATGTACCCTGCAGGCTCAGAGAGGCCAGTACCCTCCACACCATTTATAGACCCCCTCCATCCCTGCTTCCCACCAATACACACACACACTCCGGTACCCACAGGCCACTTCTCTCTCTCTTTCCTCTACACGCCCCACATACATCAGTATGTCTTTAGCACTGGCTGGTCTGTACAGGCAGAGAGAGAGAAGAGACAGAGTATTAGTATTCAGAGCACAGTGAGGAAAAAAAGGAGAGGGAGCGAGCAAGCAGCAGAGAGAAAGAGAGAGAGAGTGAGAGGGAGGGGATAGTGAAATAGAGAGGAGGAAAAAACACAAGGAGGGGGAAAATATAAGAGAAGAACACAGGAAACGGGAGGGAAAAGAGGGGAGGGGAGATATATCATATTGTTCATTTCTCTCTCTTAGTCTGCCATCCCGGTTGCGCGGCTTACTGCTCGGTGCCGTCTTGGAGAGGAAAAGAGAGTGAGAGAGAGAGAGCGAGAGAGAGGAGGGGTGGACAGAGCGAAAGAGGGCGGAATGCCCCTTTACAGGCGTCGCATCTGACTAGAACAGCGGAGAATCTCGTAATTCGGAAATTGGTCAGATAGGAGGACACTGCTTTCTGCAACACCAAGGTAGGGAGACCTTCCCTTTTGTTGCCCCCTTTCAGGCAGCATGCATGCGGGTCTGTGATATCCGCGATGTATGCTTTATTCGCGTCATATCTCCTTTGATCCTGCATCCCGCACCGTGCTCTGCTGAATGTGCCCTAAATCTCGCAGCATGTGTCTGTTTTCCATGAATATTTAATGTAGATTATTTGTGCATCACTCTGGCTCTTCTGTATTGCATTCTGCCATTGCATATTCGAGCCTATAGTGGGATGCATGCTGTGTGGAGGCAGTCTATAAGGTAACGGAGGCTGGTCTAGCCCATATGACAGATACCAGTGTCACAAGTGTATTAATGGCAGCTATCCTCACAGACGACAGTGATTAAACTTTTTTTTTTCCACGAGAACGACATGAGGTATGAGGCGAACAGACAGAGGGGTGCGCGCGCGAGCACGCAGAAAACACACAAGACAGGTTGACGTGCGTAAGACGTGCGTAATCCCCCTTCCACCCACACCCACACCCCAACCAGCCTACCCCACTCCCCCTCACCACCATCAAAGACACAGTTTCCTTCCCACCACAGAGAACCATATTTATGCAAATGGTCAAAAAAAGGAGAGAAAAAAACAGCCGCTGAGACACACTGACTCACCACTCTTACATGGTGCTAGGTGAAAAATGAAGTGAAGGCGGCCCGTTGTCTGTCTGTCTGTGTGTGTGTGTGTGTGTGTGTGTGTGTGTGTGTGTGTGTGTGTGTGTGTGTGTGTGTGTGTGTGTGTGTGATTACACTCCCTGTCTGTAAATAGGTCCCGCTCTGCAGCTCCACGGGCTGTGCAAGAGACAGGAAGAACAGTACCAGTATCCCACGGTTCCTGGCTGGCCACTTGCTCTCTATTTCCTGTCCCATGTTATAGATAATTTAAACACTTGCAGCTCCAACAGGCCCAGAGTGGCAGAAAGCTGTGAAAACCTCAACAGAAACCCTGATTTGTGTGAATGGAGGATAGAAATAAGTGGGGATGAAAGGAGACACTGCCTTTTTGAAAGCGAAGGGGTGTTTGGTTGAATGTTTATTGAGATATATGGTCTTTAGCTGATATTAACACTCACCCACCTCATGTTATTTATTTGCTGAGAGGGTGTCCAGGAGCTATTATAGGACTGGCTAAATTGGAACAACCTCGAGGCTGAGGCTGAGCAAAGCTATTACCTCTAGTCAATAGACATTAATATCCCCATGCTCAATCTCGGCCTCATACAGCGCCAAGTCTGTCCCCGTGAAACCGCTCCACTGGAGTAACCAAAAAGATGTGTTGTAGTAGCCCTATCTGTTTACCCTTGTGCATCAATCCGTCACAGCCGAGTGAGCAAAGAGGAGCGATGATAGCATTGTCTCAGGCAGACATCGCTGTGGCCTCAAAAGGAAGTGATGCAAAACAGAAAGGAGGATATGCCGGCACTGGAGAGAGGTCATGACCTCAGTGCATCAGGCATACTCCTGACGAATAGGGAATGATCTGAGGATACAAGAGTACATCGATTTGAGGTGGTATAAAACATGATACAGCCCAGCAGGGTAGAGCGCAGCTGATAGCATCAAAGTCCAGAATAGAGAGGATAGGGTCACGGGGCCAAGATGCCAGTCTACGGAGTACGGCTGACTTGAAATGAGAGAAAAAAAAGTTAATGTGAAAACTGCCAAAACATCAGAAGTGTGAAATTCACTTAAACACTTAACCGAATTAGCAGACTTTCAAAACAAAAACAAAACCTTTCAGGCAAAAACGAGAGGTTCAATTAGAGATGACTTCCAGGTACAGATGAAAACAAAAGAAGGCGCGTGGCAGCAGATAGAAAGACTTGAAAGCACGTTCAATGAGATCCGCCTGAAACATCCTATTAGGTATAACCAATGGATTAGTCTCCTTTGTCTACAGAAGCATTATGTTCTGACATAAAAAGGCTCTGACTGGTCTCAGTTTTGCAATTATGAAGGTGTTCAGTTTTACCTCCATGAAAATAGTTTGACATTTTAGCAATAAACAGTAATTCTGTTTAGACCAACCTTAAGAGAGAAAGGAGCTGAATAGGAGGAAAAGAGGGTTTTATGATCTTACACCGCCTCAGACTGTGGGGTGAACTGAGAAATTAAATTCCAGAAAAAAAAACAACCAAAAACTCAAGGTAATACTACAACTGCTGTTTCCACTGCTGATGATATCGATCCAGGTGCCTTTGAACTGGAAAAACGAAAATTGTAGAAGACCCACATGTGATGTATTTCATTCAGCACACAGACAAATATATTATTATGCTAAATGACCATATTGGGTTGCAAAAGATCACAGGTTTGTGGTAAGCATCTGAATGTCTTCTGCTTCTTATTCAGCAGACAGCAGCGACTCACATGTCTTATCACTGTAATTCCCGAACCCGGCTGAGGTGTGTGATTCTTCCTTCAGAGGCAGATTCCACATACAGATTTCAGCTTTCACTCCCGCTCTCCAACATGATCCTTGTTACTGAAAAACCTGCCCCCTGGGTTTTTATCAAATTCACATTCGCCACACTCAAGGATTTCTGATTTGTTTGTAGCAGCTGTCGGTGGAATTTCTGAGCGAGGGAGGAAAAACCACTGTAATTCTTGTGTGAGGGAGGTGCTGCGCTAAAAAATAAGAAATCCAATCCCCCCCCCCCCAAAAAAAACAAGAAAAAGAGAAAAATATAGAGAGAGTGCATTCAATATTAGATAAATATTTATTACACTATGCCCCAGCCATATGAAATGGGAGTAGTGCTGGGTTGGTTTGTTTTTTTGGTGCTTTTACTCAGACTTTGGATGTGGTTTCTCTTTATAGTTTGGATATTTTATGCACCTGAGAGGAGCCCCCAAATCTGTCCTTACTGTGCAAATGTAAGAAATCCCTTCATTAAAAGGGGATGCAAATATAAATGCCTCATCTGCTTTATCACCTGTAAGTCACAATGAGGATGTAAAGGCTGCAATGAGCCTTTAAAAATGAGTAATTTATCCTAAGTGATTAACGGGAGGGGGCAGCCAGGGGTTTGGCATCTTGGTGAAGGACACCTGTGTAGCTTTGAACTTGCAGTCTCTTTCGTACTGATACAGCCCTGAATTTGGGTTTACATCCATTAAAGCTACTAACCGGTGTCTGGTGCGACTGGCCCTTTTTTCCTGGACAGATTTAGCTCATGATCTGATTGGCTTGCTTCATCTCATCCAGCTCCCATCTCCTTCCCGTTAACGTGATTTGGCAAGACTGATTGCTTTTTTTTCTCCGTGGAGTGATTACGCTGTGACCTTGCGCTGCGTCCTGTCTCCTCTGCCCAGTCGGACAGTGACCTTACTGGTCGACTGGTCTGTGTTGTGGCGTATTCGTTCCCTGTGTGTATTGATCCCAGGCAGAACAGCAGTCAATGGAGCGTCTGTGGGAGGCTTAGTGTTGCTCTGTACAGTAAAGTAGTAGGGCGCATTTCTGGGCATGCTGCTATCTCAGTTGAATTCTCCATCACCATGTTTCTAAAGGCATATTCATCGGCGAATAACCATCTTCTGTAAATATTTTGCTTGTAGTAAATTGCATCGCCCAAAACCTTGATTACCATTGTTGCTGTGTCACCCTCGCCGCCAGCTTCCTGTTTTTTTTCCCTGCCCTTCTCTGCTCCAATTTTTTCCCCTCCCTCTTTATCTGTCTCGCCTCCAATTTAATGTCAGCATCTCTCTTATCCCTCTCTCGCCGTCTCCCTATTCCACTGTCTCTTGCTATACAATCGTTCTTTCTGTCTGTCTCCTCCATTTCTTTTTTGCCTCTCCCTCTTGATGCTTTCACTGGCATTTGAGGCGTACAGTTTTGTGCCAGACAGCCATTTCTCAGATTGCGATATCCCAGGTTTTAAGTCACTCAGACAGATTTGCTATCTTAATGGGCGAGAGTAAGGGTGGGGTTGTTGGAGGAGGGCTTGTGTTGCTTTTTGATTTGCCAATTTTGGATTAATTTCTGTAATAGGTTGCGGTGAGATGGAAAGATAAATGGAATCTGCATTAACTGAGTTTCCTGCACTGATAAAACAATCTTGCTTGCATTATCAGCATAAATCTAACAAAACAGTGCGTGCACAATCAGCTTTCTTGCATGGAAAAAAACATATTTGCAAGTAAAATCAAATTTTCATATTCATCTGGTCATTTTTTAAAAGCGATATCTACTTAACTTTAAAAGTTTCAATTGTCTATTTTTAATTAAAACAAGTGAAATTCGATGCTGGTAGTAACACGGTTTTTGGCAGTAACATGCATCTAATTATCTTTTCAAATTAATGAAGATAATTAGTGAAATTCAAATGGGATAACTTCTCATTACTTTTTGACTTTTGAAGAGCAGTGAGTCACTGTTGACAGAGATCATGGCATGGAATTACTTCCCAGCTCTTTTAATGATAAGAGCACCATCCCTTTGATCACACGAGTCCATGCTGACACTGGGATTGAGATCAATCCAGCAACCCACTGCACTCAAGGTGTCACAGCCTCTCTAATCTAACATGAAAGTAAATATAACTCAACCTGGGCAAGTAAACTGTAAATATCCACATCCATCCACAATCTTTGCCACTGCAAATTCCCAAATGCCCCCCAGAAAGGCTACAATATTAACAGGAAACTGCAGACTATAGAAAAAAAGCAGGTGTTGGTATAATGTATCCAGATGTCTACTGAGCTTAGTATAAAGTCCTTCTAGAAGCACATCTTGCCACTCGGCAGCCATTCTGGCAATGCCTCGAGAGAGGCTCGATATTAATGTTGATGGTTATTGAGATATCAGCAAGGCCTGGGGAACATTTAACCAGACAACCCGATATCACACCAAAACTTGTAATAGACACACAAGTCCGCTGTGTGTATTTCATGCTTTGCCTCTCCAAAACATGAAGTGGACATGTATACAAAAGTTTTATTACCAGCACGAGGACATAGCGAAATATCTCCCTTTGCTGTTACTGCAACTTCCTGCAACTTCTGCATGCAAATCTTTTTCACGCTTTTTAGAATCAAAGCGTGAAATAGACACACTGGACCGGCGTAGCTATTACACGTTTTGCTGTAATACTGGGTTTACCCAGATGAGAAAAGCCTTGAGCTCCAGGGAGATCATCCAATACACACTAAGCTATGTTTGTTCAACTCGCAGCAGAGACATGGAGAACTATAAAGACTGCCACGGTCAAAGTCCAAACTTTCTGAGCCAGTCCCTGCGACAAATCCTCTCCGTCTGATGGCAAAACAAGGCAGACAGAGCAACGTCCCAAGCAAGAAGAGATCCTTAAAAAGCCAGCAACCAACATCAATAATGGACCTGAACACAAAATGAAAATGAAAAAGCGCACCGCCACAAAAGACCTGGTGTCGGGACCTCATCGCAGACATCAAAGTGACAGGACTAAGAGGGGAATGGGTAGTAAAGGCAGGGTTAGTCAGGATGAGGGCCTAACTAACTTTAACTGGAATATACAAATTACATGCAAAGGCTCAAAGGTCTAATTTATTAAGGGCTCAATCCAGAGTACTAAAGTCAACAGCATCAGTGTTCATTCTTTGGGTACGCTAAATAAATTCTAATGCTAATTCACATTTTGGATGTAGGTAGCAAAAAAACCCCCAGAAATTACACTTTCCTACACATTTACTAATTAACCACATACTGATATAATGATTAGATAATCCGATAACACAAATCTGAGATAGTCATGAACCTCTACAGTGCAAATATGTCACAACAACGACACAGCTGGTTCATTTTTTCCCCCAGTTTAGCTGTTGACTGGTTCTGAGGGGGCAGCAGCATCTTTTCCTTTACTGATTTCTACTTTAGATTTCTGCTTGGGATTCTTTGAGTGCTATGATTTCCTTTTATAATGCATAAAAGTGTAACTAACGTGCATCATTTTTCCTGCTACAAACTGCCCGACACAGCTTCTCAAAAAGCTATGATGCTTTTTTGCTGTTGAAAGAAAGATTCCAGATGGGGTAAAATATCTCCATCTCCTCCAGCTTTGTGATTGTACTGAACAGAGAAACTTGAACAGCATTGTGTTTGCGGCCTGAAAAGCCTGCACTTGAACAGATTAGCTGGGCTTAAATAAATTGATCACTTCGACAGGGCACCTATTTGCTCATTTCTAACTCCACAACTGTATTTTGGCTGTACTAGAGTAGCTTTGCATGACTCACTCCTCAAGCTCCTCCCCCATAAAGGCAACTTTCTTATAAGCCATCTTACTCCTGAGTGGCTGTCTCTCGCAAACAGAAGATTTGAAAAGTGGGTGATTTGGGGGCTTCTCTCCCCATAGCAAAGGCCATGTGCCTACGATGGCCATATTGAAAATATCCACTCTCATTTAGTTTATACACAGAAGAGGCAAAGAAGAGAGCGCTGGCAGGGTGCAGTGGGTGAAGACGAGTATCAGGGGGGTGATTTGTGACAGAAGTATAGCAGCAAGAGTGAAAGGGAAGGTTTACAAGATGTTAGTGAGACAAAAAGACAGGAGGCAGAGATGTAGGTTGCAGAGTTGAACATGCTAAGATTTCACTGGAAGTGACCAGAAAGGACAGGATTAGAAATGACTATGTCAGAGGGAAAGATTATGTCGAGCGCTTTGGAGACAAAGTTAGAGAGGGAAGGCTGAGATGGTTTGGACATGTGCACAGAAGAGATAGTGGACAAAGGATGCTGAATAGAGAGATGCCAGGCAGGCGAAAAAGAGGAAGAGGCTTGTGGATGTGATGAAGAAGGAAATGCAGAGGGTTGATGTGACAAAGGAGAATGGCAGGATTAGGGTGAGATGGAAGCAGATGATTCATTGTGGTGACGCCTAAAAAAAGAAGAAGAAGAGAAGTGTCAGAAACTGAGCGCCTCAAGTAATAGTGAAGAAAACCATGACCGGTTTTCTTTAAGAGGAAAAAATTAACAAAATAAGATATTGGGGTTTAGTCAAGATACAGTTACAATGTTATAGTTCATGATACTAATTTAACCCTGTTCCTCTTCTTTTCCTAAGATTAATTTTTTTTAGTGTATAGACTGACCGACTTTCATTATGTGACTGAGAGCAAACAAGACAGGGGAAGTGTGTTTCTGTCTTCAAGCAGAGGGACAGAAAACTTGAAAGGGTTTGGAAGCATTTCTTGTTTCTGATCTTGTTCGGAGTGAAATATGTCTTTGCCTAATGCAGTGATTGATGGAAGGCTGGGAGACAGATGGACACATAAGGAGCACTTTGCTAGGGAGGTGCCACTCAGTGCACAAAGACTGACGCTGACATTTCACAGAACAACATACATCAAATGATCAATAGTCCTTCCCCTGTCTGACGAGGTACCTTGCTTGAGAAATAGGGCCGCTGCTTTGCAAGGACAAAACAGCTCAGTGGAAAAGTGAGCTGACCTCTCACCACGAACATTGTTTTGCCAGTGATTTATTTTCTGACCACACCACTTGTACAAGATAAGGTTTTTGGCCAGGACATGTTCAATACTGGTGGTTTTTGGAGCAAATCTGTAATATCAGACACAAGTTTGCACACGTTCTTTGGTCAGAGTCCCTGGAGACTCAGACACTGTGAGAAACTGGAGTTTGGGCACTGACCTGTTTTTATTTTGACAGAATGAGATCGGAATTAAAGGCAGCATGCTAAAGAAGGCCTGTTTCCTTTGAATGAAAGGCTCATGAGCAAACACTTAAGAGAGTCAGACTTAATGCATCTAATTATATCTCAATCTGATGTTTGTGGGATTTTTGAGTCCCCTGTTGTCTTCATTCACCTTACTGATTGATTGATTCCTAATGTTCTTCCAGGTTCTGTTGAAAAAGATCTCCACGACTGACAGTGACATCCAGTCCACGCTGATGTGCTGGCAAGGCCAAGGATCCCGATGCATTCCACCAATTCCTGCTGGAGCTAGATGACTAAGAGCTCAGCACAACAGGCTCCCATTTCTGATCTTGGAAACATTAGGAAAATAACAAGATAAAGGTTATGCATGCACTGCAGGCATAACTCCACGCTCCTCAGCCAAAACTGTTTGCAAAGAAAATTTCACACGTAGTGTCTCCACACGGGCTTGCAACATGGCCCACAACCTGAAGAGCTGAGTTCAATAAAGGTAAAACACATAAGTAATATCTTTAATTTAGATTTTTCTTTCAGTTTGACTTTTGGTACACAATTTTTAATCTATGAAAGAAAAGAAAAAAAAGCCAGAAACCAGGCGCACTCTCTTAAAGTGTTTGTGGTTTCAGTATATTTATCTTTTAGAGACTCACTGGAAGAGAGCTCACAATTATCTGAATTACTCTGTAATTACAGTAAAAAGTGTTTTAGTTTGAAACATGACATACGTTTCCAAAATGACTGACCCACTGGTCAGTTTTCGACAACAAACTAATCACGGTTTCCCCAGGAGATAATTGACAGCAAGGCCCTGTGCAATTAAGGGCGCACCATATTGAGTGAAGGATCCGGCATTATTCAAAGGCTCCTGTTTAAGGGATAGGAAATAAAACTCGCTCTATTTAGTTCTCTATAAAATACACAGTTTTAGCTGTATATTGTTGCTCATAATTTAATTTCTTCATTTCACCAAGTGGTGTGTAAATGCACAGCCATCCATCCACTGTCTAATCTTAATCAGTTTTTATTTTATTTATATTGCACCAGATCACAACAACAGTCACGTCAAGGTGCGTTGAGGCTTAAACTTACTGTAAATTGATTAGTTTTAATTTTGCTATAGTCATCTCAACGTGAAAGAGCACACACTTGACGACAGTGGGGATGAAGAACTCCCTTGTTAACATTGATAACACTGTGTCTTTTCAGATGTGCAGGCTGCCAGTTCCATAGGCATTAATGCACCATCATACATCAGAGATGCAGGTTTTTGAATTGAGCACCGAAAACAAGCCACATGGTCCCTCTGCCCTTCTGTCTGGAAGACGCAATGTCTGTGTTTTCCACTAAGAATTGAAAATTTTGATTTGTCTGACCACAGAAGAGTTTTCCAGTTTCCTCAGTCCATCTCAAATAAGCTTCCAGTGAAGACGGGGGTGATCTTCAGTACATGATGGAGCTTTAACCTCCAGTTGTGAATCACTCAGTAACTTGTGTTAGCAGACAGGGATTTCCACGACAGGATCATACCTGTTTTGAATGCAGTGCCACTTGAGGCTCCGAAAGTCACGGGCATCCCTTTGCACACTGAATCTTTTGATGATATTGTATACTGTAGGTGATGGCATTGTCAAAGTCTTCACAATCTTACATTGAGAAATATCATTCTGAGGTTGTTCTACAATTGTAGATCCAGGTTTTTTACAAACTGGTGAGCTTCTGTCCATCTTTACTTTTGAGACACTCTAGCTCTCTTAGATGCTCTTTTTATGCCCAGTCATGTTTCTCATCTGTTGCTAATTAACCTAATTAGTTGCTAAATGTTCCTCCAGCAGCATCCTTTTGGTTTGACGTTGACAATAATTGCATCATAATGCTTTTATTTACATTTTACATGCCATCCCAACTTTTTTGAAACCGGTGTAATAGAAACACAAGGTTAAACTTAGGGTTGACTTAAGAGTTTAATTCATTAATATAGTTGCATATACATTAACATGTCATTTAACATGTCATTTAACCTTGTGGTGCCTTTATTTGCCCAAGAGCCTTCTGCTGCCATGTGCTTAGAGGAGGTGGGAGGATGAAATTTGAGCAATGTGTCCTGCCTGTAGGAGCGTTCAAGAAAGTCCACACATGTAAATGTTACATTTTTGTGTGCAAGTTTTGTCTACCAGATGAAAAAAAATCATCAACAGTCCTCATCAGCACGACCAGCAACTAAATACTTAATCACACATCAGAAATTTTAGTTTTGCCCTCAACAAGATCAAATTTTCTCACCCTTTCTTCAGTTTTCTCTAATCAGTCTTCATAGTGTATGCTAAAGCAATATTATAGAGCCAACCATCTATCAGGGAGTTGCTGATGGTTCTGGCATTCATGTTCACACTTAATGGCTAAGGTGACCAGTCTGCCAGAAACTTGATTTGTCTCCTTTTATGTCCTCACATCTCAGGTCTCCACTTTCTCTCATTTTATCTCTTTCAGGGAAAGTGAGAGGGGCGGGTGCTGCTCACTCATTCATGGGCACATCAGTCTGGCCTCTGCGATCCAGCCTGCAGAGCCCCTCGTGTTCTTGCTTTATCACAGCTGTCCCCTCAACTTCCTCTGCCTAATCGCTCTCAGCTCGCACCTTGTAAAAGGTGGACAGCCCAAAACTGTGCTTACCCAAGCGCCGTCCGATAGGTGAGGGCGGCGAGGGCTGCGCTGTCATTGGCTGACTGCTGGTGAGAGTGCGATGCGGATTGGAGGATGTCAGGGGACTGGGATGAAGACCTGTGTAAGAAGGCGCTGGTGTTGGTGGAGGAGCTGTGCTTCAACACGAGGGGTTACAGCCAGAACGAACGCTGCCAGGAGTTCATCTTCCTGAGGAGGGGCAACAGGCCGCTAGAGACAGGTAACACACACACCTGGTGCTTCTTACAAACAGTGATTCAATAAAAGATGGATGTAACGTGCGTGTTTGCAAAGTGAAGTCAACGTGGAAATGACTTAAACCTACATGCTCTGGAAAAAAGAGAGAGAAAAAAGGCCCTCAGTTCCCTTCATCAGTGACCTCAATAAACACTTTTTGGATAACCTTATGTGCTCAACCACAAGTTCCACTTACTAAAATTATAAGAGAAGGATTAACCAGAGTATCCAGAGCAGTCAGTGCTGTGTGTTGTGTACTCAGATCCACCCCTTATTTGTTAAAGCAACACAGGAGCAATACTGGAAACCCTTAACACGAATGTGACTCCTCTAACCAGTGGATAACACCACAGCGGCGTTTAAATACAATCTATGCTTATGAATCAAGTTTGGCAGTTCATTGGTGTTTTAATGCTATTTTTCTTTTGTTTTAAACTTATAATTATTTCTATAAAACCTCAGTGAAATCTGCCTTATTCTGGGAACAGACTACATGAAATGAGCCTGATCATGCAGAAGATATAAGGTGTCACTTGGTAACAAAGTGGTTGTCATGTTGTGTATGCAGTCTTTTTTCCCTCTTTTTTTTGCAACAGTAAATAGGCTGATATTTATGTAGAGCTTTTCTGCTTTTCTGATCAGTGTGAACTGCTCTAATACTAAACGGAGGCTTTTAAGGTCTTGGTTCCCTCAATTCTGCAAGCTTGACCGATATAAGCACAGAGATCTCAGTCAGCAGTCAGGAACTTTCTTTCTCTGCAATTTATTGATTTTTCAAGATTCTCCCCTTTTTTTTTTAAATTTTGTGTTTTACAAAAATTGCCAGTTAAGCCTACTGCTTCCTGCTTTATGCCAAGTTCAGTCTACACAATACCAGCATGATTACAGCCAAATCTGGAAGGCGTTGGTTAGGAGCTGACTTTGGAAATGAAATTGTTTATTGTTGCACTACAGTTGATTGAAAACCAAAGTTGAATCTGGGAACCCTGTGTTAGGGTTAGGGATGTTAGCATGTTAGTATGTCTTTGAGTCCTCAAAGGTTCTCGAATTTCACAAAGAGAGATCTGCCAGCAACTGTAAACATTACAGAGCAAAAGAGGAGTGATGTTGCTTTTGTAGCTTAGGGGGGCTGTGAAATCGCGAGCTAGTGCCTCCTTCCTGATGACGTCAAACACACTGTGAATGACAGAATGATTGATCAGGGAGCCACCTATGCTCTGTCTTGTCCTTCAGTCCGAAAAGAGGAATATTTTATTACTCTATAATGGCCCGATCTGACATAGCGACCAGAAATTAGGTAGCCTGTGCTCAGCATTAAAGCAACACCTTATTCAAGAAATACCCTTGAAGTATCAAAGACTCATCAAACCCTGCAGTTTGTAATTTACTCCTTCACGCAGAGCAGGAACAGCCTGATTTGAATCAGTTTAAATGTACTGCGAAGAAAATGAGCTTTCACCGTGGACAAAGTAGCAAAACTTTCCAAACATCTGCAGCAGAATAAATAACCCTTATGCTGCGCGTCCATATGCTCAGTAGATTTCAAAAACTCACAATCTTAGCAAAATATGCCTAAATATCCAGAGACTTGCCATGGCTGATCTGTATGTTTTGATGCTTTTTTTCTCACCCGCCATGAAAACAAACTAAAGTCAGCTTTGATTTTCAATTTAATCTTTTCACAAGGACCACAGTGGCTGGACTCTCTCTGAAGGGAGGAAAATGTGAACTTAGCAGACACCTTTCAAGCCTACAGCGAAGGGAATGGTGATACTATAAAAAGATTTGGGGTATTGCTTTAAGGAACTGCTCTTTTTAATATAGACATGATTGAAGGTTTAAGTATTCCATTATGGACCAAATGAAGTTTTACACCAAAGGCCTTCTTCTAAAACTGGAACTCTTTTTTGTAGGTTTTGTCCCGAAAGAGGTAAGAGCAAAAGATTCTTTTTTAGTACTGACTTGTCACAGTGACTTTAAGGTATGATGAGGCAAAATGTTAAGAAGAGTGCTCACATTTAAGGATGGTTAGAGGTACTGTGCACTCACAACAACAGACCATGAAATATTCACGTTCTCGACTGAAGTGGCTAAGGTACAAGTCCATCCCATTTCTTTTATGATCCCCAAAAGAGTCTCGGTAGAATTCTGTGATTGTTATCTCAGAGCTGGATTATAAGAATATATAAATTTATATCATCACATCCTTTGCCAGAGTGAATAGGTACACCCTGCTGCACTGTGGATGAGATTATTGTGTGTAGGTTCTTAGTGAGCCATTTGGAAGTGCACTGTGCTGTTATGCAGATTAGCATGGATCTGTGGCTCAGTGTAGATTAGCCTGGATTGCCTGTGTGTTGCCTCCGGAGATTTGGATGGCTCTGAGAAGAAATGTCATGCCATGGTTTTAGGCGCTGGCCCCCACCGCTTACCAGCTGTGATTTTTCGGTGTTTGCTGATGGAAGTCCGCGGTCCCTCGGAGGATCGCGACCGCTGAAAGCTGTCAGTGAATGACTTGTAAGCAGCGGAGATGTGTTTGATGTGGAGCAATGTACGACTCCCAGTGGGCTTGCATCAGTCGCTGACTGACAGGAAGTCTCAGTCCCTCTTCACGGCGTACTACAGAGGCCTTCTACCCACACACCTACCCGCCTGCTGACTCGCTTTTTATGCTTTGTGGATTAGCGATGGATCTTTGGCAGGATCAGCGCTCAGGAAGTTACAGCGACTGCCCTAAAGAGAGACAAATGGAGGCGAGTGGCTTGGCCCCCGACAGTCCCTGCACACATTTGATCACAGCCACGTCTTATCAGCGCACCCTGATCTGCCAACTGCACACAACCTACTCCTCTAGCTCCTCGCTTTGTTTTTTTCCCCTCTCCAGATCAATACATTAACCTTTCTCATCCTCAAACTCCTCCCCTCTTTGGGTTTCGCTCTAAATCACTGTCAGCTTGTTTTCCCCAATCTCTCCTTTTCCCTTGCTCTCTCTCTCTCACACTCTCTTTGTATCATTTCCTGTGTGGTTTCGAGCCTTTCACACATGGTGTGGTAATTGTATCAGCTTTATCAACCCCCCACCCCCTCTTCTCTCTAGAAACAAAAAGGAAGAATTGACCCAGTCATCGTATATGTCTGTTGCAACATGCGCACCAATCTGTTTTTAAGCCTTTCTATGTTTGTAGCAGCCCTGCATTTTTTTCCCACCCCTCATCACGGCTGTCTTTATTTCTCTTTTGCCTCATTCCTTTACCCCCCCCCCCCCCCTTCCAACATTTCTTCCTTCCTGTCTCCTGATCTCAGTTATCATGTTCTCTCGTGCTTTGCTTTTGCTTTTTTCCTTCCCCCCCATTCGTCGCTCCTCAATTCCCACCTCATCGTGTTCTCCACCACCGATCTATGTCCCTTCGCCTATCCTCCACCTCCACGGCCCCCCAATCATATCTTTTGAACAAGTGCTGATTAATGACATACAGGCTGATGAATAATTCACCAAAGAGAAGCTGAGGCAAAGCAGGGGGGAGACAGATAGAAGGTTGGGGTGACGAACAAAGAGAGTGAGAGAGAGCATGCAGAGGCAGACAGCATGGGGAAAAAAATGACAGCGAGGAAAGAGGGGTGTTTGAGGGGATTACATACGAGAGAGTGAAAGAGAACGTGAGGGAGGGCGGATGGAGACAGTAGGCGAACCAACTTCCAGAAGATGTAGCCCTGGGCTGAAGGATTGGCTTCTGTTGTCTTGTTTTCATTCATTTGCTCTCAGTCTTGTTGTCAGCCGGTTACAGATAAAATGTAATTCTTCTTTGTTTGATTTAAAAGTGCTTATGTCTTTGTCATGCCCATAAAGGCACTCTGAAACAAAGTAAATTAAGACGAAAGGGAGGTTAAGGCCTTTGTGTGAGACTTGTGGAGGTTTGGAAAACATTTCCTTCTGTGGGTGAGACAAAGTTATAGTATGCAAAGGTCGTGCCTGGCCCGCCTGCGGACAGAAAAAACTCTTAATTGGTGACCTCGTGTTCTGGATGCAGCTCAAGAGGGCAAAAGGTAAAAAAATTTTTACTTATATGCCGCAAGGTGCAGAGGAGTACACAGTCTGGGAAATCTGAACGCTGTGTCTTACTTGGTCTGCTTACAGTGATTGAATATTCATGTTCAGGGCTCTGGGCCTGTAGTTCATTTTGATTCTGATTGGTCCGTTTGTCATGAAAGTCGTCAGACCAAAAGATGCTATTTATAAAAAGACTTCAAATGGTCCGGGATAAGAATAAATACTCATTGTATATTCGGTCTATTTATTAATTAATATTCATATAATATTTATAAGGTATTTACAAATGTATTAATTTATAATGAATTTACAAGTCAGAGTGTCCAGCATGCGCACATGTGCCCACTCCTCAGCAGAAGTTATAAAGTTTCCCGGCCCAAGAGCTCTGTCAGCGGCTGCTGCTGCTGGAACTGTCCAGCAGTCTGGTGCTGAAATGGCTCTTTTTTTGTATTTTTTATTTTATTCTGCTCACTTTCTACATACGGATGAGTCATACTCCACCCTTCACCATCCCAAACACCCACATCCTCACCCTCACATATCCACACGCAGAAAACCCTCAACCCCACCCTCATTCCACAGTTACAATCCTCGAGCCATCACACATTAAAAAGCTCATAACCGTGAGGAAATGCAGGATGACACTGCATAGAGACATCACTGTCGGTGTTGGTGTTTTTTTAATTGCTACCCCCACCCAACCACCCCACCGCCTCCTCTCCTTCTCTAAGAACATCCACTCTGCCAGCATTTGCCCTCATTTTAAGCTCAGGATTCAAATTTGGGATGTGAGCTTGAGGGGATGGCTGCATATTGCTATTTACGCCTACAGCAGGTTCCCTTTCCTGCCTCTGCCGCTCCGTGATGCGTGATTTGTAGATAATGTGGTGATGTTGGGAGCGATGTGCGTGCGTGTGTGCGCGTGTGGATTGTTCATCATGCAGTGGTTTATTGTTGATTTCTCAGACATATGTATGCGTAACATGTTAACGTGTAAAATACCAGATGCATGCTGATGAAGACGCTTTTTAAAAAAATGCCTCAGCAGCTATTGGATTACATTTGGTACACACAATCATGTTAGAATTGATCTCGTAAGCATGCTCAAACCACTGCTAAACATAGACTGTATACAAAAATGTGCGCAACCACTGTGATGTTCAGTTGTGCATCCTTGGTCTGAGCATTTTGACCATCGCAGTCTTGTTTTTGGTAAACTGGACATGATAAGCGGATGCTGCATTTTACTAAGAAACTTGCAATGTTATGGGGAAATCCTGGCGAAACATGAAACCAGGTAACATTTTTTAGCCTTTTATGGGTTTATTTAGCTTTTGACTTCAGGAGCAATTAAAGCACTGCAGACTAAGCTTACCTAACCCCAAATCAATAGAGCAAACAGACAAGTGTCCGTCCTCCTAACTCATTAAAATATAAAAACTTGTTATTAAACACATGCGCTGCTTGTCTCTACCTTGACTGTTACATTATTAGTATGACTGAAGTTTGCAGCTTGCACATAGGTCCAACAGAGATCACAGCATACCCTACTTTGCTGTTTTTGTTATTCCAATGGGGACCATACTGTACCAAATAAAGGTCATGGTGTATACAAATAGACTTGAAGTTTGCAAATGAGGCCATAAACTCCTGAAAAAAGGAGAGAATGAGGGAGCTTTTCATAATAAGGACTTTTTCCACATAGTTTTTCTCCAAGCAGAGGATTTGCCCCCTGTTGGCCTTTTGCAGGTTTAAGGTACTTCCAAGCTGGCTTCACGGTTCAGATGTCCATCTTTAATATCCAAGCTATGGCCCTTGGCAGCGCTTTCTTTAGCATTGTTAGCATTGTTGTGTTGCAGTGTGGGAGTGGGCTGTGCTTGCAAAGATTTTTTTTCTCGGAGCTCAGATTTAAAAAAAAACACAAACATTCAGGGCTAACCCTGCCAGGCTCAGTGCAGGAAAATCGTGTAAAAATCTCAAGAGTTTAACTTGTTGGTTAAATAGAGGTTACAAAAAAGTGCACTCTCAGAAGTGTTATCTTGGCTAGAGACTTGTAAGTGTTAACTCGTCTCTTTACCTTCTTCCTGTGGTCCTCTGCAGAGATCTCTGTCAGTCTGCTGTCGGTCATTGTGACATTCTGCGGCATCGTCCTCCTCTCCGTCTCCCTTTTCGTCTCCTGGAAGCTCTGCTGGCTACCATGGCGGGACAAGGAGGGCGGAGGTCTGAGCCTGACATCGGGGTTGCTTCCTGGAACCGCCGGTGTCGGAAACCTTGCAGCTGCTGGGGGCTCGTCACTCTTACCCCCGCTGCTGCAGAGGAAAGAGGGCCACTCCTCGTCCTCGCTCTATCCCACCCTTGGCCAGCAGGGCCAGCACCACCCCCATTTCTCTGACCTAGTGGGGCTGGAGAGGGGTGAGGTCGGAGGCGTGGTTGGAGGGCCAAATGAGACCCAGGAGCACTCCTACCTGGACATGGACACCTACCCCAACAATGCTGGTGAGAGAGCAAAGACACGCAAACATTCATTTCAGCCAGGCTGAAAGAGCGATGCAATGTCTCCGTCAATACCCTCTCATTTTAATATACTCACAGGGTAGTGAATTTAATATGTTTACCTACATGCTGTAAAATAATTTGTCTGAACTGTAGCACTATGATGAATGTTGACCATTACTGCGTGTATATAAATGGGCTTCAGTGGTGCTACACTCAAGGAATATTACTTTTTCATCGTACTGGCGTGGTCTTTTATTACAGACATTTATTTAGTAGTAAAATTTAAAACAAGTGGTACACACATCTTTTAGGATCTAAATGACAAAAAATATAATGTGCAAATTTGTTATTTTATTATTTTTTTAAATAATTTTTGGAACATATGATGCAGGTGAGTGGCTGATTTACAACCTAAAGACCTCTGATTCCCGCCACCTGATAAATATATCTTTCCATTTAGCTCTGTTTTGTTCTTCTTGAATGCTGAAGGAACTCTACTAGTAGCTCCTTGGCTGCTTAACTGTCCTTAGCAGCTAGTTTTATCAGAGCATGCTTGCAGAAAACACCTGCATGCAGACCACAGTGTCAATTTCATTTTAGCTTATGAGCCACACACAGCCCAATTCCATCTCAAGGGGGATGAACTGGTAAAACCGCTGCCTGTAAAAAATACTCTGTCCAAAAGTTCCCTTTCTTTTGGTGTATAGCTGTGCAAGTACGTTCTGAAAACACTCAGATTTAATCAGCCGTCCATTTAGATAATAGATTACGAACATCCTGAGATGTCTCAAGAAAAATGAGGGCAATTTCAGCAATATATATGAGTTTTTCCCACATTCAGTCAGTATACTGTCATTATAAAGAAACACTGCTAAATTAAAGAAGCACATGATCAATTCTTAACGAGCTGCAGCACAATGCTTCCTTTTGCAAAATACAGGGAAAATTCCCAAATCTATGACCTCCTCTGCAATTTTCACACTTTGCAAAGTCATTCGAGCGGCCGGTTCTGCCCCCCAGGCTCTTAGTTTAACACACCTGCTGTAGAAAATAAATTAAGCGTACTGAAACCCAAGTGAAAACAGATATGCCCTGAACAAACAAGCAATCGAATTAAAATTATTAATATTAATATTAAATATATTGAAGACTCTCATTGGATTTTGCCTTTATTATTATTGCCTTTATTACTATAATGATAATATTGCACTATATGAAGATGAGAGAAGTAATGTTACATAATAGAATAACATATAAATATTCATAAAATGATAACAATTCTAATGATAATAATCAAATTATCAAATTAAACCGTAGCTTTGCTTATTGAGTCTTTTTTAGCAGATTAATTAAATTCAAAATCCAATTGCGGTGCCAAGAGAGTTACATAACTATAGAAATCCATAATGATATTTCAACGTCAGTATCACATATCACAGTTAGTAGATGGTAATGTGACACCATTATTCCTATGCATTTACCTCTGACTTAAAGCTGGGCTCAAGAGTTGGGAGTTTGCCTTGTAATTGGAAGGTTGCTGGTCCGAGCCCCGGCTTAGACAGTCTCGGTCATTGTGTCCTTGGGCAAGACACTTCAGAGGGCCCGGTGGCGCCAGTGTCCGGCAGTCACTGCGCCCCAGGGTGGCTGTGGCTACAATATAGCTTGCCATCACCAGTGTGTGAATAGGTGGATGACTGGATGTGTAAAGTGCTTTGGGGTCCTTAGGGACTAGTAAAGCGCTATACAAATACAGGCCATTTGCCATTTTTATGCATTCTCGCTGTTTTTTGCTGTTTTGTGCTGTTTTGACTCAATTGCAGGAATAAAAGACAGCCTTAAAACATGCACCTGATTTTAAGCCATGCTGTCCAAACAGCATGTGATGATGGAGTGTTTTGAACTGGCCTGTCAGCTGAGCACAACATTATACAAAAACAGGCAGCAATTAGAAAAAGAAGCTAAAATAGAAACTGTTGTCAGAGATATTTTGGACCTGAGTTTATAAAAACAGCTCTGAGTTTTCATCCTGGAGTTTTATTTATGCTGGCTGTCAACGCTGGTGCTCGCTGTTTATCATTATTCAATATCAAATGTTTGCTGGCTGCCTTTATTGCAGCTTGATGTAGCCTTGTTTCACGTCTCTGTATGCCTTTAATGCTGGCTCATGTTCTGCTATTGTAAATATGTCTGCTCATTCCTTCACTCCCCTCAGCTGGTAAATCACTGCCTGCTAAATCAAAGTACAACAATCAATGAGATCAATGTTGCTGACAAAAATGCAGGTCTTTAGTGGCACTGTAACAAAACAAAACAAGCATGTGAGTCACCAAAGATTTTATACTCTTGTAGGAACTCTGAAGCTGAGTCAGACATCTCCAGACGTTCCCAACTCAGAGGGTGGAGCCCATAAAGACCTGCCGAACGCTCACTCCCAACAGCAGGTCACCCCTCGGTCAGTATCGAGTGTGTGTGTTTGTTTTTCATTTAAGTCCGTTAGCGCTGACGTTTTTGTCGCCAAATTCAGAGGCAAAGTGGGAAATAAAAACAGGAGTGAACTTTAACCCCCGAGCTGGTGATCATTACCGTACATCCATTTAACAAACACATCAGTACATCAATAAGAGGAGGACTCTACCTTTATAAAATGTGTTTTTGAAAACACAGTCGTAAAAATCGCATTACTCAGGTTACAGCGGTTTTAATCTTGCTCTCTTTTAATGAACACTTTTGAGGTCTGTAAAGCGAAGCGTCTGCACTGCTTGTTTTGAATGTTTTTTTTATGATATCTCACTTTGTGGACACGTGGATTTTTTCAAAGCAAGGGCACAAATGTTAACTCTATAAACACTAAAGTGCACATTTTCTGAAAAGTGTGTTTTTTTTTACAGAATTATTATCACCACGAAGCTACTTTGCTATTTGCTTTTTTCCCTTCATATATTTGCAAGCATTGCAACTGCACTGTAAACATATGCATACAAAAAGGTGTGGGAAATCAAACTGTGGGTAAACTCCAATTTAAAGTGTTTGCCCGTCTCTGTATCTCTGATAATGTTGCAAAATCACACTTTTTTAGTGACTACACGTGTGCATTTGGTGCGCTTCCCTTAATATGCACCCTCTGAGCCCTTTTATCTCTGTTTAGGCCCAAGCCCATGACTCACCAGCTCTCCAGTCCCGATTTCCACGGAGATGAGAAGGAACAGGTAACCAGCATTGGGCAGATTAAACCGGAGCTCTACAGACCCAAAGGCGACCAGGGCGAAGGCAAACAGGGCGACACCTGCGGCAAGATCAGCTTCCTCCTGCGCTACGCCTTCAAGTAAGTCAGCAAGTTTGCACCAAAAGCAACCTACTCTCACCCTGCCAATGTCTTCTAATGTAAAAAGTGGAGAATTTGAACATTAATAAACCATTTACCATACATAGTTTAACGGTGAATGGTGCAGCTGTTACATCACCACACAGCTGGGTTGCACTAATATTTTTGTGAGGCTGTTATTGAGTGGGCATACAGTGCTTTCAACGAATCAGTAAATACACACTTACACAGTCAGTAGCATGGAGACTTTCCCATCATAAAATCATCTGTCATAAGACTTTCAACACGAACCACCACAGAATGTAACAGCGTCTTTAGTTTTGAGAATTATCACACTAATATGTACGCATTTTTACATTTTCATTTATACATTTGCATTTGTGTTTAGTGTTAATATGCACATATGTTAATTTGTACTAAGATTGGCAATCTATCTTACAGTAGTTGGGATATTTTAGTCAGGACTATAGCCTGTAAATTAAAGATGGATGTAAGCACTAAGATCTGTTTTGTGAGTTTTTCGACTGCCAGGTTGGTGACCGCGAGTGTATGGGTGTAAACCCAACAGAACCACAGGCTGTTAGTACAACTACAGTCAAAGTTAGCCAAATTATTAATTTAATGCTCTAATAAGGGTCAACAGCACAAATAAGGTTCAGCAGTTCGTTTAGTGGAGGTGAAGCCTAGCAGACATCCTAATTAAGTTGGCTGGGTTAGAAAAAAATAACACCCTGCACAGTTTTTATGACAGAACAAATAAGCTCCAGAGCCCCAAACCCTTTTTTTAGCAGGCTATAAACATGCTTTTTAGTATTGTAAAGGTGGGTATTTTAACATGGGTATCTATGGGGAATGACTCGCCTCGAGTGGCTGCTGCAGGTACTATAATTTTTAGCACTTACACGTTGTTTTCATTTTTTGGCTCTGGAAGTTGCTGGCTGGCCTGGGCGGATAGACCACTGGTGCCATGCATAAAAAAAGACTGCTAGCCTGGTTAAAAGACGAGTAGATAAATAAATCCAGCACCCTGTAGATTCTTGTGATAGCAGGGATATATATTTGTAGAATTTTATCTCTAAGAACAACTTCTCAGCTTTGCATGATGAAACCAAAACTGGTTCGAACTACCAGCACGTCTCCGTTGAATGCTGATGCATCTGTTTTTCAGCCACTTTGATCACGCTAGGTTGTAAAGTCGTTCAAATACTAAGTCAGGTGCCGCAAACAGGCACTGATTTGCTGAATGTCTTTATGGCACAGAACAAAGAGGATGCTTCTTGGGAAAATATCTTCCAGCGTGTTTATCCACTTCAGTAGACACAAAAAGAAATCCTCCAACTGAAGTAGAGAAATTGAGTTTGAGACAGCGAGCACGTTCTGAGCTAACTTATCACCAGCAGGAGATGTGAGAGTTGTTTTCTCAGCTGTGCTCTCATTTGTTTATGATAATAAACTGAAATATTAAGGTTTTTAAAATGAGAAAGTGGCATCTGTGTCTTTAGATACTGTGTGGCACAGGCTGCTGTACTTACTTTCCTTTTTTACTCCTTTGACGACGCTCAGTTGAATGCTCTCTGCTGGAGAGCACGGGTCTGCTGGGTCTAAGTATGTAACTGTTGGCTGCCATGCTGTGCGGGCTGGGTGTGTACATGAATGTGAATGTAAGTCGAGGTGCTGGTGGGTTGTGGGAAGGAGTGAGTCGGCTGCTCAGCTGGCAGCCCCCATTTCTGCCTGCTTTGACATGTAGAAGCACTGCGATGGGCAAAAGTGCTGATGGTCAGAAAAGAAAGGGAGCGAGAGGCCGTTTCGGTCATGAATTATATATGGAGAGCCACTTTAAACAGCAACCCTGTCAACACATAATAACACCAGGCTGTGTTATAGCTGAAGTTACAGATACGAAGAATTAGCATGGGAGCTGGTAGGAGACGGAGGGCAGTGACGAAAACGGTTCGTGTGCCCTTTTTTTCCTCCCCCCATTTATAAAGTCACATGTTAACTTATGCCTTTCTCTAGTCGCTTGTAATGCATCACGTTGTTTCATTAAGGCCAGTGAGCAGATGTAAGTGAGGGGGAAAGGTCTGAGATGTAGCAAAAACAAGTGTGGGTAGGTGTGTAGATGCACACGTGAGGTGTTGGTGTGTTAGTGTTGCAGCAGTGATAAGATTGGTATGTTAATGTGCGAAACCCCGCTGTTTGGAGTGTAACATTCAGAACAACAATGTCAGTCTTCCTCAGATCCTGTGGGAAAGGCATTTCTATTGACAATCCCATTAAAAGCTGACACATTTCCACTGTGGGAATAACAGCTAGCTTTCGGGCATTGTCTGCCAGGAATAAGGCTGTGAATTTCACTCCCTGTTCAAGCAGTAATAGGTATATTCTCTGCAGGTTGCCTCGGGGATTGTGTAAAAACCTGGCGTTTGGTTCGAGCTCATGTCTTGCTCTGTAGTAAGACATATGAGTGCAGGAAAACCCGCAGCCATGTTAAACTATCAATTAACAGGTAATGGAAAATTCATAATAATAAGAGAGAGGTAGATTTGTTTGGGTTTTTTTGTTCACAAGCTTCCTGTCATTAAAGCGCACTGATGCATTGAGGTGACTGCAGAATCTTTGCTGCCAACATATCCACAAATCATACTGGATTAAATGATTATTTGATGCATTTTTAAATGACTCAGGGCTTTCATGTTGAAATATTTACCTGCCTGGAAATGTAATTTCCTGCAGCAGTTGGCGCCGCACATCTTCTCCCTTATTCGGTGTGATTGCCGACTGGTAGGCATGTTTATCTGATTGCTTTAATTGGATGTGATACGGAGGTAAACATGTGTCTGGATTGGCCACGGCTGTACTAAATGCTGCATTTGGACAGAGAAGACATAACTGCCAGGGTCACTGCCAGCGTTCGCCCTGCTGATCCTTCCTCAGCCCCAAAGTTCACGCTGTTCTCCTTAAGCAGCTAATGAAGTGCTGACACACTGGTTAACTCGTAGAGACACAGTCTAATGAGGTCTGATTAAAAGCCTCCGAGCCATCTTCATCTTCATCTGCTAATTAAATACATAACAAACGACTTGGGAGATGCAGCCATGACGGTGTGATGGAGCGTTTAGATGTTAGGGCATGCGCATCAGCCTGCTTGTGTTTGTGTGTGTGTTTGTGGGCATGTTGCACGCATGTTTTTTTCCATGACAAAAAAAAAATGCTCACACTCCAGTTATAGTGCTTACTTGTGCATTTATAAGGGAGTGTGTCAAAAGTGCTATTTTTAGATCAAAGCTGCTGATAGCATTATTTTTCTGTTTGGAGAAAAACCGATGTAACATACATGTACAATACAAGGTAGAAAAACCATAAATCCACATAAGAAATCAAAATGTTGAGGTTTCTAGGAGCTAATACTTTGACTCGTTTACTGGAAGAAAAATAATCAGAACTTACAACAACAATTTAATTGTTTGACTCATTTTTAAAGATTCTGTGGCGCATAATGGTAAAATAATCAGCAGATAAATTGTTAGTGAAAGTAATTGTTAGCTGCAGGCTGTTTTTATTTATTTTATATATTTATATAAGAGTTATAATTAATATTACGGGCCTGTTTTACAGTTGTTTGATTAAACAATCCTGTAACAGCAAAACTATTAATTGTGATGTTTAGTTGCATGAAAAGACCCATCAGTCACCTTGGAGGTGATGGACACATGCAGGTTTCTATTTAAAATGTCCGTTTCCGAGGTACACTTTTGTTTACTGCTGGATTAAATAAGGATTATAAAACCACAATGTGTGTTTCTGATAATCGCTTTACACCAAGGATTTCTTTTGATTTGGTTTCCAAACCCACAGAAAAACCTGCGATCAGTGGGGTTGCAAATAATTTTTAATTCAATAATTTCACAGTCACTAAAAGGTGAAGGTTTTCACCATAGAAAAAAATTGCTAGTATTGCTGGTAAGTTGTAGCTTTCAACCTGATTTATATGTTAATAACTTAATTCTTACTAATTTTGTTTGTGTGTAACGTGATTTTCTCTTTTTTCCTTATTACTGGGAGTAGCGTTGTGTTAACAAATATAACATCTGCATGAATGCTGCCAACTGAAAAAAGGTGTTTCTTTGGGATGATTTCATTTTTACAGGAGTACAGGAGTCATCTGACAACTTCTTTAAATTCACCCCAGCATCTCTCCTGGAGCTCCTGCTCCCTATTTGGGAACCACTGCCTTAGGCAATCACTGTAGTATTGATTAAATGTACAAGAAATATGCAATCAGTCAAATAAATGTGTTTACATTGATAACTCTGACAGCTGGGTGCTTGCATGTTTTCGTATTTTAGGGGGTTTTTTTGTAAAGATTTTGAATCTGTCTCTTGGGTCACGTATTATCACACGTGATGTAGAAAAGCTGCAGTTTCTCGCATTTTCCGAGCAAATGTTAAACATGCACTTGTTACAATGATTAATCCGTACTCCTGTGAAATACATTTATTTTCTTGTTATTGGCTAATAAATTATTCATCTTTTTCTGCTCGGCTCTTATGCACCAACATCTCCATGACCCAAGTGACTACAGATTAAAGGGTACTGTGTTAAGGTTAATTAATGAGCTCAGTACTGGACAGGCGCGCTGGCTGAACATCTGTGCTTGCTGTGCTTACATCGCTGATAGTGCAACCAAGATACAGCTGCAGGGATAAGACACAAACACACACACAGACACGCACACCACACAAGCTATTCTGGATACTCTTTACACCAGAGACACTGAACCTCCCACACTATTATACGCGTATATGAGTTCTGCTGAGGTGTTTGGGTGTGTGGGGAGGCTGACCCTGTCTAGGGCTCATACGTGTTCGTGCAAATTTGGGCATCTTGGCTTTTTATATACGAGTTTAATGGAGTTTTCTGTGTATGTTTCTCGCAGTACGGAGCAGTTGGTGGTGAAGATACTGAAAGCTTTGGACCTGCCAGCGAAGGATGCCAATGGCTTCTCTGACCCGTACGTGAAGATTTACCTACTGCCAGACAGGAAGAAGAAATTCCAGACAAAGGTGCTTCTCACTCCTACCACACTCATCCTTAGTGGCAAACTGTTCACTTGATGCTGTGGAAAAAGCTCACACAATAAAAGAATCCCCTTAAGATTTAAACAGCATCAGTTTTTTGTTTTCTCTCGGCCTGTTTCCTGATGCACTGATGGCCCAGCCTTCCCGTGGAGAATCGTTACAGTTCAACTAATGTAATCTAATCTAATCTGGAGCATAATTTATTCAGGATAATGTTCTTCTGACTATTACAGGGCTCTGCTACTCAACTCCTGCGTGTTATTTTGGTGTTTGAGGACAGCTCAGTCAATATTTAAGTACATTCCGGGACATTCTGTACCAGGAAATGTACCCTTAGCCCTTGAAAAATCCTCCTGTCTTCTAATTTATTCTCTGTGGAAAAGCTCAGAATTTATGAGCTCTGTGGCCTCACAAATGGGAGTTGTTGTTCTTTGTGTTAGATCTATAAATATCACCAGTAGCGCCCTGTCTCTGAACTTGTGAACCTGTGTAACATGTAAGAGAAAACAGAATTAAATGATGTGCATTTAACACCGCTCCTGCTTGTATGGGGGTTTCAAATTCAGTTTCACTAAAGGCCACAATGGGAAATGAGAATCACATCAAGGCCCACACATGCTTTAATCACGTCAAGGGTTATTGACCCTCGACCGGTCCACACAACAGTTTATTAGCCCTTATAACGTTTACTCAAAAAATAAATAAAAGATCTATGATCACCTGTATTATACAGCCGAGGCGGCTGCTGTGAAACTGGCTGCTCATAGAAATGAAACTTGGCCTTACAGCTCCATCACTTTGAGATTGGGCTCGGAGAACCATAGTCGCTGTACTTGCATTTCAGTGCAGCGACTTTCTGAAGCCTCTGTTCCCAGTCTGTGACTCCATATCTCGGCTGGATTCAACCGTCAAAATGACAAGGCAAAGGATGTTCTTTGAAAACACAAAATTGTCTCATGGAAATGGGTAAAGGGACCTCTCTTTACACTCGGCTATACTGCTGTCTAAAGCCCTGAAGATTATGGCTGTAAAACAGGGTTTGGGGCCTTGGTCTTTACTAAAGACATTTCTCTGGATTTTTAAATTATATTTTGCTGTAAATGATGAAATTCTTTTCACCTAACTTTCTGGCCGTGGAGTATTTTCACAGTGTCCACAGCGCCATATTTGCTACAAGGTGTTTTTTTTGGGGGGGGGTTAGTCTTTTTTATGCTGTGAAATATTTTCAGTCTTCATTTTCACATCATCTTAATCTCTCAGAAAACCCAAACCTTCCAGCTGATCAGTTAGCTAACTAGTGGCAGGATTAGTTTACCAAACACAAATGTGCAAATGAACATCATTGCCAGCACCTGCGACTGGCTGAAGTTGGTCAAAGCTGGGCCGTTGGCATGTACGTTGCTGCAGCCTTGCACATGTATTTGTGCCACTCTTGCGGCACCCCACCGTGCGGCTGTTTCAGCAGGACAAAGCCCGTCCCCACGCCGCCAGAGCGGTTCAGGCCTTTCAGGCCTAATATGTCTGCTGCTGAACACGTCTGGGACATGCAGGGTTGCACAGCTGCAGGCGTGCTTACATCACGTCCAGAGAAGGCTGTGCCTCCTATTAAATGCCTTCTATATAATACTATATGTTATAGTTGTACAATCTGCATTTCATTTTGACTGTCACATTTTTGATTGTACTATTTTCAGTTAAATGTAGATTAAAGGATATATGTATATATATATATTTAATCATTTTAAATTTTTCTTTCATGTTCTGGAAATGGGGTTGTACTTTTGCCGTGTTGGGATAAAAAGAATCAAAGAGGGCTGGGAAAGTGAGAAAAATAAGCTTTCAGTGACAGTGAAGCTGTATGATTTGGAAATTTCTCCCTTTTGTGTGACTGTCTCCGGCACATCAAAAGCCCCTTCAACCACTGAAAAGCATGAATGCTTCATCCATTTGCATAATACGGCTCCTCTTTTGTTTGGAGTGTAGGTGATTGTTTAATTTCAATCACATCCTCATTAACACCGAATTTTTACACCACTCATATTTTGCAATGCTTTTATGCCTCCAACCGTTTTCAAAAAAAGAAACACAACGCCTCGATGTAGATGTTAGGGCTTGTGTTCGGGTTGCAGAACTCAAAGAGCCTTCATCAGCTGCCTGTTTAATCCAAAGCTAACAAGTAATCATCAAGTGCTAATAAGCCGAAGTGACAGAGCCGCTCACGCAGCCACAAAAGTTGGATTTGGAAAACTGTGTGCATCACATTTTAATTTGCACATGCTTTATAACATGACAGCATCCACATCAAATGCTTTCATAGCAAATAAATCCCACTGGCAAAACAGCAAATAGCAAAATTATGTGTTGGAGCCGGAATGAGGTTGACGACAAATTTACAAACGGAGCCCACAATATGCTGAGATGTGATGAGGAGGAAATTATAGCCGCCGTCTTTCCGTGAGACTGAATTGATGTGACACGAGATACGAGAGTTAAGGAAAGAACTGTGCGTGTTTGACAAAAAGAAAATATTCAGTTTTAAATCTAGTTTTTGGTCGTTATTTAATTTCACAACTATGATTGGGTCTTCCATCCCAAAGGGAAAGGTGAAATTCACTTTTCTCACCCTGGCAAAGGAACAAGGTCAGCCAGTGTGTTAGATGATAATTATGTGGCTCGAGGACATTTTAGCAAACGCGGCACACTTTTAAACACATCCCTCTGTCATGTTTTTGAAATAATGTCAGTCATTAGCAAAAAAAGAAAGAAGTTGCTAATGCTTACAAGTCTGGGCTGATGTTGCTGTTTAGATTCACCCTTAAAGCTTTTAAAGCTCTCTGTTTTCTAATTTGTTTTGGGCGAAAGTGGAGAATATCTGTGTGCTTTAGATAGGGAAACAAAAGAAAGCCCAGGATTGAGAAAAAACACCATAAACTCAAATTCAGCCAAAGTTTAAATACCAAAAAACAGCGCTAAGCTCTCGGTGTCAAAGATGTTGCTTTAAAACACGAGGATCCTGTAGATTACTGCTTTCAAGGAAAGGAATTCTGAACAAATGCAGCTCAGTTTCTGCCTCCAAGGAAAGCATTTTGAAAGTTTTGCATTGCTTCATTCAAGTCACACATAAAAGCCAGAAGACAAACTTTGAAACATTCAGCAGGTCGTTTGAGGATTTATGAAGCCACAAATCCTCAGTGACTCCTCTCCTCTGCTGGAAAAAAGAAAACATCCTGTTTGTTTGGTTGAAGAAATATAGTTGCACTTTGTGAAACAGCCTGAAAAATACATTTTACTTTGCGGCAGATTATAATGATTTTTCATAAATTCAGCAGAGGATTCTGGGTGTATTTTCAATAGAGCATTAAGAGTTGCCAAACAAGTCGCTGGTTTTCATGAATTTATCTTCAGAAATGTCTTGTGTTTTTAGCTGGAATGAAAGAATCAATAAAAAAGACTCAAATGTGAAAATAACTTATATATAAAAGAGTAAATCTGCAGATTAAAACAGAAAAAATTCCTTTGCAAGTACTTATTATTCTGCATGAAAAGTTACAAATATAAAGAGAATCGGTAATAAAACAAAAATGGATGGATGGATGAAATGATGATATTAAAAATTGTTATTACTGTATTATAAATTAACACATCAGGTAACGGCCCTTAAAAAGATATAAGTCTGTAGCTACAGTGCAGTTCACCTATTACTAGTCTATCAAAGTAGTTCTGCATAATTATTAATTTAAAATAGTCTTTATTTATTTCGTCCTGGTATCGCCCCTCAGTTCAATAGCCTGAGTCGCACAAGCCTGGAGACTGTTTGATAATTGCCTGGCAACAGTCGGTTGCTAGGAGAAATGTGCATTCTCTGACCAGTTGGAAACTGGTTGCTGGCAGTGACTTGGTGAAATTGTTTGCAAAGACGTATATAATGCTGCACTGAAAAAGTACTTGTGATTCCTTTGGTTGCAACCAGGTTGCTGCAGTTGCATTTCTGCACATGTCAATTACTCACCTAGCAACCGCTTTCACTCAGCAGCCTCCAGAAGTTGCCAACAATTCTGTAAGCATGTGGGACTAAAATAAGCCAGACTAGCGCCCTTCAAGCCATTTTTTTCCAGGAGTTGTCTTAGGCAGGAACTACTGGCTTGTAAGTATTCCTTGCACTTATTTGATACCTTAATAACAGAAGGTAACATCAGGTTAAATGTGTTTTGAGTAATTCTAGCTGATGGAATTGCCATTGCTTTTTACTGACAGCATACTATTGAGAGACAGCAATGAAAATATAGGCAGTGGCACTCTTATTACAGTGCAAGTCCAGGGTGTGTGGGCTGTAAAATATAGTAGTCCCTTGCTACCCCTTCGTTCCCCATTCCCACCTGAAAATTTTTTACCTACCTATTAATTATTTCATTACTACAATACGAGTACAAGATA
Organism: Rhamphochromis sp. 'chilingali'; assembly: GCF_963969265.1. NCBI lineage: Eukaryota > Metazoa > Chordata > Actinopteri > Cichliformes > Cichlidae > Rhamphochromis > Rhamphochromis sp. 'chilingali'. Next base: position 5,397,586 of record NC_137942.1, on the reverse strand, counting down.
TTTACGCAGCTATGATCTAAACAGTAAATTCTGTCTGTCTTTCAGGTCCACAGGAAGACCTTAAACCCAGTGTTCAATGAGACATTTCAGTTTGGCGTGCCGCTGAATGAGCTACATTCCAGGAAACTGCATTTCTCCGTGTACGACTTTGACCGCTTCTCCAGACACGACCTGATAGGCCAGGTAGTGGTGGACAACCTGCTGGACTTCAGCGAGGGCACCGGGGACAAACCCATCTGGAGGGACATTGTGGAGGGCACTGCGGTAAGAAATAACCCAAAATAGACATGCTCATTTGGAGGAGATGCCCACTGTAGATTAGATTTGATGAAATTTGAATGAGCCTTGTGGTGCATTTGGGCCGTTGCAGCTGCAAATTATGGGCCAAAGCTGTGATAAATAGAACTGAAACAGAAATGGGAAATCTGACAGCTTCTATTTGAGATTTAAGGCAGAAGTGGGTGCCGTAACGTTACAAAAATGTATCTCAATTTTGGCCTCGGAAGAAAGAGAAAACAAATATAGCTGTATGAAGGTACAAAAAGGTAGACACAGACACGAGGTGAGTCAGAGTTATTACACCTGTTTTTCAATAGTTCTTATTTTTATTGCATTTTAAACCTCTTTTGTTCAGCTTAGTTTCAGTTTTGGTCATCTCAGTTTTGTTTTTATCAAAACAAGCTTATGTTCACATATGAGCGCATAATGTTCTGCCAGTTAAATGTTATTTTTATATCAGTTAACTAAAAGGTTTCAATATTTATTAAAGGGTTAACATATTGGGAAGTTGAAAGAAGGAAAAAAAGGACCTGCACTGTTTGTTTTTCTTGTACTTTGCTGCTTCAGTTTTACATTCTTTTTCATGTCTCTGTGACAAAGAGAAAAACAATCTCAAGGATTTTAGAACTTTCAATAACTCAAACGTTTAACAAAACCTTTGGCCGTCACTGTCTTGTATTTCCTGTTGGACAAAAGATGCAGTGAAAAAGTTTATGGCCCTGAAAGTAAAGCAACAATTGACTGACGTGCCATGAATTGTTTGCATTTTTCGAATAATGACAACAAAAGTGCAGTAAACTGAAAAAAGTAGTAAATCCTTGGCTTTTAACTGCGTGAATTCTCTCGGGTACACTTGCACACAATAATTTGCAGGTAGGTTATCGAGCAACTGGAAGAACGTGCCACAGTTCTGTGGATTCAAGTTGTCTCTGCTGCATTTTTGTCTTAATGTAATCCCAGACCCACACCATCTGTTTGTTGTTCTGGTGACTCGAGATAGTTCTTTAGGATTCTGTTTGTTTGGGCTCGTCGTCCTGCTTCAGACATAATTTGAAGCCAGTCAGACATTTCTCTGATGGTCATGTATGATGCAATCTCTCCCCAGATCTTCCAGATTTCCCTGAGAGTACAGAATTATGTTAACAAAAAAAATAACATTCAGTTACCAAAATGACAAAAGCATGAAAAGCCACAATAGTTTTATTCTTAAAGACAGCCACTTACTAAATGTGGATGTCTAAATACCTGAATTCTTTTACTTTGAAAATCATTTTCTGAATTGATGTGGTTTGTATTTAATGTCATTAAAAGTTTCAAATATTTGATAAATATGAATAAAAGATGCTTTAAGGCTTCTGCAATTAAACTGGACAATTTTTGGACCGAGTCAAGAATGTTTTATTACTCAGGTTTTGCAGGGGAAATTAAGACTCAAATACTAACACATGTCGGAATCATCTAAAATAAACCCAGCTTGTATTGTATATGTAGGAGGAGGAGAAGTATAGAAATGGTACAGAGCGGAAATGGCCTGCAGCACAGATTAATTCGCAGTCTGGTAAAGTAACAAAGCAGCTCAGAAGAGTCCAGATAGATTACTGGAAGGGCAATGCTAGCCACTTCCAAACTTTATATTAGGCAATGTCCAAGTAGATTTATATGAAATATTCATAGAAGGCTATTAGCAAATTAGATGGAGCAGAGTCTTAAACATTTTTTGGCATGGGGCTTTAATTTATTAAGTAAGTTTAAAGCATCAGCGTCATCGGCGTATTTCAGTGTTTCACTTTGGGAAGTATTGATTAGTGAGCCTCAAAGCCACTAAGGAGCCATCGCATCACTGTGTGATCTGAATACCACCGGTGTCATTACCGAGGTGCCACTGAGAGCACGGGCAGATCAGCAGATAGCACTAGAGGCAGAGATATAAAAAGCCCACATGTCGTTGCTTGTATTTAACTCTTTCCTAGTCAGTGACTTCAGCAGATCGGTGTATGATTCATTTACAGCGACAGCATTTCCCCCGTGCCCAAACACTCCTGCTGTCCACATCGGGACACCTGCTGTCGCGCGCTGTCAGTCACAGATCTAACTCGTTTCAAGCACAGATAGCAAACCACAGAATTCTTATCTCTGTGTTTCTGATGCTGCGTGTGATCTGTCTGACCTCGCCCCATTTCTGATCTCTGTTTGCGTGTATATTGACCTACAGGAGAAGGCCGATCTCGGGGAACTTAATTTCTCGCTGTGTTACCTGCCCACTGCAGGCAGGCTCACCGCTACAATCATCAAGGCCACCAACCTCAAAGCCATGGACCTGACTGGTTTCTCAGGTAAAGAATTAATGCATTCACACACATCATGCTGCTGCAAGACCTCCAGCAAGCACTCTGACTGGAAACTCATTTAGAGGAAAAATATGACAGAAAACAGCTTAAGCGCTGTCTGCAAAAACAGCTGCTGGTGATATATGTTGCTTTCCTGAGTGCTTTTAGCTTTATATCCTGAGCTGACTGATCACTGGCCAGATGTATACCATAATAACTGGCGTGAAGCCCTGTAGAGATATTTTTCTCCTGTGGGTAAACATCACTGGTAAACATGGTGTTAGATCCTTTTCGATAAAATAGTCATTTACATGCCATTTAGCAACAAATGAAGAAGAAAGTCTTCTACAGCAGAGGCCGCCGCCACAGATCAGTGTAATGCGGCTTTGTAACACATGACGGAGGACGCCAACTCCTCTTTCGTTACCGTTATTTCCACTTTCAATAAAACCAACAAGCGTGCATAAAAAATGTTGTCAGAAAGGAATTCCCCAAAACCTAATAAATTACTTACAGGAGCAGACGTAGCGTGACGAGGCAAATTACTACAAATCTTTGCTAAATATTCCCTGAATATATAGAGCATCACCAGATTGACTGTATTTAACTGTGTGACCAGAGCTTCAAGGGGTAGAGGCACCTCAACCATCTGACCTGGAGGCGTTGCAGACGTAGAAATGCGAATCCAAATTCTGATATTTAATTAACAATTATATTAAAAAGAGATTTGAGTTATCCTTCACTTAAGGGCTTGATGATTGCCCTCTCAGATTAAATGAGATCTGAAATGTTAATGATCGCACGCTGCTATTGTTCCTCGCTGATCCCGACATGATTGCGGGCCCGGAAAGATGCTTAAACGTGGCATAAAAACAGAGTCGTGTGGGTGTGTGTGTTTTCCTTGGCTGCTGTCACCAGGCTGCACATGTTGAATGGATAACTGAGGTGATTCAACCTGTGCTGCTTTTCTCCCTTTGTGTTCTTAATCCAGCTTTGCCAAGGTGACTTGATTTTCATGCCTTTTATGCGTTACAGATGCGGATACCTGTGAACATAATACCTAACAGCATTCACAGGAGTCCCCTCTTATCTTATTCTCTCTGCTTCCGCCCCCTGCTTCTCTCTGGCTCTCTCCACCTCTTTCTTCTTCTGCTCCTCTCCACGCCTCCCCCTCTTCCTTTTCCCACCACCTGCTTTCTTTCCCTTCCCATCTTCCTTGTTCTCCCCCCCTCCCCGTTCTCTGCTTCAGATCCGTACGTGAAGGCCTCTCTGGTATGTGACGGGCGGAGGCTAAAAAAGAGGAAGACCTCCATCAAGAAGAACACGCTGAATCCCACGTACAACGAGGCGCTGGTGTTTGACATTCCCAATGAAAATATAGAAAATGTATCCATCATCATCGCAGTGATGGACTATGACTGGTGAGCACGCTGAGGTGTTATTATAGTGAAGCACGCTCCAGGGGATTTCAGATCAATTCAAGCGTTGCTGTGAAGTAGCTGCTTATTGAATGTGCGCTTTTTGCGCATGAGGCGCGATGCTGCTTTTGGGTCATCACATTTTGACGCGCTGCAGCTGTGTTGAACACGATGAGGGGCCCCTTGTGAGTCAGCCTCCTTGTGGATGTTCCCTGTTTTACATAGACGGGCACCTCATGAATAAGAATGATTTATGCTAATAGCGAAGAAGGAAGTGTAACCCTGCCAGCGTTGGGCTGTCTGACGCTTGCAGCAACACTTGGCTGCTTGATGTGTTTGTGTACAAATGTACCGCCTCCCTATTATGTAGCCTGCCCTCCATTTGGCATCTCTATAGGTGTGTGCTTTTGTATGTTTGTGCTCATGCCTGCTTCCTCACTGACAGAGGTTTTATACAGAGCTGTGTGTATTTGTGAGCTGCTATTCAATTCCCTTCCTCAACCGCTGTATTCTTTTCCCAATACTCAAGGTTGATAAATGAGACTCTGCGGCTGCTTCTTACAAGCCCTGTCTCCCTCCTTCTGCTTTTCTAATCCCTCTCTTCAACCGTTTCCTTTTCTAACTGCTTGTTTTTCTCTCTCTCTCTCTGTCTCTCCCATCCTCGCTTCCACTCCTCCTGCCCTTGCTGCGTATCAGCATCGGTCATAACGAGGTTATAGGGATGTGTCGTGTAGGGAGCGAAGCTGAAGGTCCGGGGAGGGAGCACTGGGCTGCCATGCTGGCCAATCCTCGCAAACCAATAGAGCATTGGCATCAGCTTGTGGAGGTAATGAGCATACGAGCGTGTGAGTCTATGCGTGTGCATCTGTGTGCTTTCACTATGAGTACATATGCTTGGGTGCTGAGCATAACTATAATAATTTATACAATATGATGAAAATGATTTAGCATTAGCATAGTAACAGTGACATTAGCATGGAAGAAATGGTACAGTTTGAGTGGAAGGAGTAGCAGTGATAGAATAATTACTCAGCTTTTGTTTAAACTCTTCCTCTCTGATGGTCCCAGGCAGTATTTGTTATTAGAGCACCGACAGGCTGCAGAGCATGACACATTCACTTAAGAAGCCGTATAATATTACCTTGACTTAAAGTGAAGCAGCTGTTGCTGAATTTCATATTTGTTGCAGTGGATTTGCTCACAAACATGGGCTCACAAACATCAGCGTTGCTCTCTTTTATAGATTTTATTAGGTCAAATTTGAAAGGTTAAATCCTCAGAATTTGCTGGTGGTAAGATTAAGAGGACTATTTGCATTTCAAAGTTCTTGACCAAACGTCTCTATTCCACTGAGCTCAGAGTTGTTTAGGTTTTGCCACTGTTAGTGATTATATTTGGGAATCTATTTTCAGGTGGAAATGTCAAACAAAAGCAAAGGCCTTTAGAGGTCTAGAAAAAGAAGCAAAATAAAATTCAAAAACATTCTACCATAGGTAAGAGGTAATAACAAATACTGCCTGGGAACATATGCACTTTCATATGAGAGTTAAAAGTAATTATTACGCAGGATGTGCCATTGTGTGAAACACCTCCTAATCTCTATAATGCATAATTATATGTAGATAAGCTTAGATAAACGTCATCATTTCCAGCAGACAGACTTTCTTATCTTTTTTGAGTCAGGTAAGCTGTTTCCTTACACTGCTCACATCCACCATATGAAACAACAGCTGCTGGCTCTTTCATATTTACATATATACCTCGCACACTGTTGCACTGTTCCTTTAAAGTGGCAGTTCACCCCAAACTAAACCTACATGTTTGCCTTCGTCATGTAGTGCTGTTCATCTATTTGAGTGAGTCATCCCGTTTTGGAGATTTGACTGTTGACTGTAGAAATGTCTGGCTTCTGCCTGCTTTGCCTTTGATGTGCCAAAAAAGAGCCATATTAAAAAACTCTGCAGAAATGTCTTTTTTTGGAAGACATGCACTGGTTATTCAGGAAAAAAAAATCCTCAGACCTGAGCGGCTTCATGTAGGAGCCATTTTCTTTCTATGAAACAACACCTGCCAGCCAGAGGAAGCGTACAGCCAGCTAATGTTACAGCTCAGCTGAGTGTTTGCATCCTGCCACGCTTTCACAAGCGTGAGCCTCTCGTCACAGGAGGCTGCACCCTTCCCTCTGCTACGGTTGGTGTAGTTCAGTAGACAGAAAAAAAGCATCTCTTTCAATTTCTGGAAAATGACATCTTTTCTGTGAATTTTCAACTCTTTTTAGTTTTTTTTGTTGCCTCTACTGGAAGGTTTTGCATGATTCAAAGATCCTTTTGTGTCTTTTACTGGGGTTTGCAGTACCTTAGTTAATCCTCTGTGTGAAACAAGCCTTTTTGGCAGTCTTACTTTGAAGCAATCCCTCCGTTTAAGCCAACTTTTTCTTCTTGGCTACTCCTTATACACAGAAGGGTTGGTGAGTAGAAAGAATATCTGAAATCAAGTCTTTAGAGACGCCTGAGGTGTCATCTAAAGCCACCATATTAAGACCCGAACTCTTCCACCACATATATTTTTAATTTCTCTTTGGTATTCGGGCACATTGGGGCCCGATGAATGTAAAAACAAAGAATTAACAGATTTTTTTTTACCTTATTTTTATTTTTAAGAAAAATAAGAGCCACATATGAGGATATTCGTTTAAAATTTTGATAGAACAGTAGCAGCATAATGTCCTCATAAGTGGATATCAGCCCCTTGTAGAGCAAAATACTTTAGTCTAAATTACCCAAAATGTGATGTCCACATATGTGGACGCCAGGTCCTAGGAGGTTAAAGAAAAGGCAGTCTGTACAGCTGGACACCAAAACAATAGCTAAACAGCACTGCAAGCCACAGATAAAATAGGTGTTAGATTTGGAGATTAACTAAAACCTTAAATACTATTTTGAGAAAAAAGTCGAAATGTGAAGATTAAAGCTGTCGTTTCAAGTCAAGCGACTGCCAACTCTCTACAAAACGCTTCGTGTACATGAGTTAGTGAAATCGTACTTCAGTAATGGTTTCAGTAGCAATCACACAGTGTGGTGATAAGTATAAGGACATTGAAGAGACGCAGAAAGCTGCATCTAGTCAGAACAAAAAAAAAACACACAAACTTGGACCAGTTGGCCAGATTTGTACAAAATTAAATATCCGGCAATGGACAGATGCAAGGATGTCGATGTTTACAACCCTCGTGCAATAAAGAGAATGTATGTTGTGTCACAAGACACAATAAGACAGCCGATCAAGTTGCTTCAATAACTCTACGCGTGGCATTTTGCAGAGGGCATATCAGCCGTGGCAGCTGTTAATAATTTTTTTCCTTAATGTTGCCCTAATACTGCTTTGCACTGTAACTCTGTGCATAACACATAAGCAACTACACTTTCCACCTAAAAGTATGATAGACAAAGTAAGATGAGTAGCCGTGGTACTTCAGCATAATGTCTAAAATTTACATTTTCTTTTTCCTTTTTTTTAACTGAATGTATCAAAAGTGTTTTCTTTGTCACAAAGAATTAACATAATTGTCAAACGTATTCTTCCTTGCAGGAAAAAGCAATCGGTACATTTGTGTCAAAGAGTTCCACCACATCCTCCCCGAAGCCACACATCGTGGTGGACAGTCCCCACTCCGATTAAAACTGTGAGTCTCTCCTGACTTCGTTCTTTCCACGCCATGGTTTCTGAGCTATTATTTTCTTGTCATCAGGATATGGTAATTTGTGTCATCACTCCGGTAGCAATAAAATATCTCCTGGAGTTCAGCTTGTAAAGTGGATGCACTTTTTTTTTTAATCTGAAAGTGTAGTACATATCTACAAAATGTGCAGCAGATGCTTCTCCAGACAGATTTACACTGGAAAACTAGTCAAGTCTTTAAAAGCATGACCTGACTGGGAATGTGTGATAAAGTGGAAGCTGTGGAGCTGTCAGATGTAGGAGCTGTAAGGCAGAGTCATGTGTATAATCTCAATGTTATGGGTTATATAATGCATCTCAACCCTCCTCCCTACAAACGTACAGTACTGCGTGCTGTTTATATCTTCTCGACCCCCCTCCCTCCCCCTAACTCACGCTCTTCCTTAATCTGCTTCTCCCCCCTTATTCCTTCTTTCCTCAGATCATCATCATCTCTACAGCTCCAGACTTTGCTTTCTTTCTTCTCATCTGTGAATAATTCTCTCCATCAAAGAAAGAGAGACGTGGAGACACTGCTAGTGTCCAACTGCTAGTGCTGTTCTGCTCCTGCTAATGAATCCTTCAACTCCTGTGCTGTCTTTACTGAGCTGGAGGGGGGAAAAATCAGCTCCATCCATCACAAGCTACACTTTTGAGCATCAGACTACACATTTACAAACACATGTGGACACTTAACGGTACAGTGGACTGAAATCAGGTGTACATTTTGGGATCTAGCGAGGAAACACCCACCCACACACACACACAGACAAATACACAAATACAGAGTTTGTAGTATGTGAGTAGTCCATGTGTGCTTCAGATTAGTGTAGTATTTCATCTAGAAGGAGTGTGACGTGACAAACTTTTTCTCTCTTGAAAACTAAAAAAAGTCAAAAGTAAGCCATCGTAGAATGGTCATTTCAAACAGGACCAAAGGTTCATGCCCTTGTACAGACTACAAAAGAAGAAAATCCTTATGTCAATATTTTTCTTTTAGTGTACAGTATATGCCGTACTGTATAGGAATACATCTCATGTAGTACTAGCAGGGCGAAATATCCACCGTGGATACTCTCGGCCATTTTGGACGCCTTCTCCAGGGTTCCTACCCTCTGGTTTCAGAGTTAACTCGCTTATTTTCCCCAGAGGAAAGATGACGAGGCATCCAGTGGTCTTTATTGATGTCAGAAGAGCGAAAAATGAGGACAGACTCATTGGTCTAAGCATGTTACATAGCCTTGAAATGTGTCCCTCTTCCTCATGCTTTTTGTCACAGTCCTCATGGTGCTCGTTAGTATTTTTTAAATTATTTTGCTCTGTCATTTGTGTGAAACAGTATACATGCAACCATGCGGAAATGAGTTTATTCATGCCATTTTTTTTACGGTCCACTGAGGATGAGATGATGCGAGACACGAACTATTTGATCGACACTGGCTTTCAGGCCAAATCGCCAGACTTTTCCTAATGTAGGACAAAACGGGTTCAACGAATCCTGGCTTTAGGATTGGACCAGCATCTGTTTGGAGTGCACTAGCTGGAGGATGTATCCCACACCGAAGGATATCACCACTCTAATTTATTTTTCAATCATTCCAGGACAATGTGTTTTTTGTTGTTTTTGTTCCTCAAGCTTCAATTGACAAAATTATTAGTCCATATCATGTCACCGACAAGACTTTAGGAGGACACACACGTCCGTGTTGCTTTTATTAGTGTGTGTTTCTGTGTTTGTGGGCGTGTTTGTTTTGTATCGTGTGTGTCTGTGCGTGTGTGTATGCCTGCGTGTCACTGTGACCTTGTGTGTGACACGTTTTTGTGCTCACCTCCTCCTTTTCCTCCTCTCCCGTGTCCTTTTCCTGTCTTGCCTCCCTCGCTCCTCGAATCCCGGCATCCACAGACTGTCTTGGAGCCAACTTTGTGTTGTGTCTTTACAAGGAGCTATTTTCTGTGTGTGTGTGTGTGTGTGTGTGTGTGTGTGTGTGTGTGTGTGTGTGTGTGTGTGTGTGTGTGTGTGTGTGTGTGTGTGTGAGTGAATGTGTATGTACTATACGTGCCTCATTGCACTAGGTGGGGAAACACTGTCTTTCATAGACATTAGTTTGTATTGTCTATGTCGTCTCTGAAATCAGCTGCCAATCATTCAGCCCTTCTCTCCTCTCTCACCCTTTGCCTGATGTAAGTAACTGTGTTGATTGTGTACTTCTTTCAGTAGTTTGTGTACTGTATGTCCGAGGGAAAATCAGGACGGCACTGGGATTGATCATTTTAATTGTTGGGTGTGTTTTGATTACATTCATGAGAAGGAAGACAACAAAAAATAAAAGGTTTAAGGGAAAAAAAAACAGATCAAGATAAATTTAGATCCCCATAAAGGCGAGACATCAGGGAGGAGGTGTTGTGAGAAACGAGCGCTTGAAATATCTGCACTACTTGTGTAAACCGATACAGACTTTTCAAAGCCATGTCTGTCACCACACTGTAACCTCAGCAAAACAGTACAACACCTCACTGCAGCTACTTGTATTGTTGCCATTTCAGTCTCATCCTCACGTGCACAAACACACACGTGTGTGTATTTTGTGCGTGCAGTTTGGGGATGGGGGGGGGGGGGGGGTCTAGTTTTCCTTTGGATCAGTGAAGGTAGCAGGAGGTTATAATTACATCTGAAAGTATTTTGTGTTGTTTGTCAGATGGGGGGTTATTGATCAGCTTGTATAAGTAGATATGGTATTGATCCATCGGTCTAGAGGCCCCATAAACTCTCCTCCTTTCCCAGCCTCTCTCCTTCTCTCTCTGCTTGTGTCTACCCTATTTAGCCCTAGTGTTACTGCCTTGTGATAGACTGCAAAACTCATACTGGAGCCAGCACATTCCCTTATTCTCCTCCTCCCTCTGCCCCCCCCCCCCCCCCCCCCCCCACCCGCACCCCATCTAAACCCCTCCCTTTCTGTTTCTGTCTGTCTGATTACTCATTTTCTCCTCCAGCAATCCTTACCTTTCCTCCTGCAACTCTCCATCACCTAACCATTTTTCCTGCTCTACTTTTTCCTCCCCAGTTCCTTCAGCTTTCTCCCCCCATCTTGCCCTCTTTCTTTCTCTCTGTGTATGACAACCCCACCCCACCCTTTCCGTCCTCCTCCCTATTCTCCCCCTCGCTGTCTTCTCTCGTTTGTGCAGTTCCGACTGGTCATGGGGAAACATGTTTGCATGCTTATATTAACATGAATGATGTCAACTTGATGCAATGAAAATTATATAAGTGATGCTTTAAGCAAAATCTGACAAAGAACTTGATACTAATACTACTAATGACGACTAAAAGGAGATCTAGCAGATGTTTATCTCTGTGGTCAAAAACAACACTGAAGAAAAAGGATTGTTTATGCTGTATTTATCTTTCTCGAATTGGTATTCCTTTTGATTTTCATTTGTTCTTTTTATATATAATTTATTCAAGAGGTTTACTTTTTTATTGGTTAATGCTGAGTATTTTGATTGAGAGGTTAAGCCAGGGCGATCGTTTCAGTCGAGATAGCTGTACCAGGTCGCAGGATGTCTGTGAATGTGTAAGTAACAGTGTGGCTGAAGTAATGATCATGGAAATAAAGGATATGTATCATCCAGCCTCGTGTTTCTTACTTCCCTTGATGCACTGGGCTGTCACAGATGCCAGGCAGTGTGCTACGTGCTATATATAATATACAAACTTCACAAACTTCTGAGCATTTCACATGTCCACAGTGTATATTTGCCTCAGGCATAGAAGGTAAGACCTGGATAGAGACTGCCTGAACTCTGAACTTTTTTATTTATTTTTTGAGTTTTTGGACTTTCAGCTGTGCATTACGTCGCATGTAATTATTCAGCCACTTTGTCATGAATTCTTTATTGTGGCCACATTTTGCCTAAATGCAACGTGGAGCACCGTCGCCTGCCCTGTGTGCGCACCCACATCTGCACTCCTACTTCTATTTTGTCTCCCTTTCTTTTAGAAAAATCACTCATATCATTTGTCATGTGGTTATTATCCCTCGTTAAAGCCCACCAGCAGCAAGCTGCACCTCCGGTGTTTCGGCAGAAAGCAGAGTGAGGAGGAAGAGGAAGCTCAGATGTGCAGAGGAATGACAGAGAAGGAGGATTAGGGGGGGATTAAACAAATGAAGGAGGATGAAGAACCACAGAATGTCAGCGAGGAAGAGAACAGGAGGAGGAGGAGAACACAAATGGGAAAACCTGGAGGAGAGAGGCGATAGCTGCTTGCAGGATGAGTGGAACTGGACACAGGAGGAGGTGGAGGAGGCTAGTTCTGTATATAGACACACTCATAAAGGGGCACCTGCAGCATACTGACAGTGTTAACAGTTCAAGAAGTGCAAAAAACACACACACACGTGACATCGACCAGTTAGCACAGCTTTAATGGGCTACGCTCTTGAGCAAAAAATGAGAGGAGGGGCTGGGTGGGGGGGGGTGCTGTCTCCATGGCAACTTTCCCACCGTGTAAAAAAAATCATTTAGTCGGAAAGACATTTCACTCAGTTCACTGAACTGAAAGAGGCAGAGAGGAGGGAGGGGGGAGCAAGTGAGACACTGGGTGTGGGAGTGTGTGTGTATGTGTGTGTAGCATAGAGCTGTGTGTATCACGCTTGAGGGACAGATCTAAAGGTATCTAAAAGCTGACAGCAATGCATTAACCCTTATTGCAAATATATCTGATTATTAAACATAATGATAATGAATTCACCTGCATCATTAAAGATGTATGCTGTAACTCTGGGTGATGCTTTGGTTTTATAGTTTTCTTGACAGGGCCATCTGCATGGAGCCCAATCTTTATGTAACATGTTGAAATTCACTTTATGCCACGACATTAAACCTGTGTCTCCAGCGCGCCGGAAACCTTTACGTGACGCCCAACTTTTGCTTTCTCATTTTGAAAGTACGCCAACCACTTATTATGCCACGTATACAGTTTTTAACATTTTATTCCAAAACTATAAATAATACCCGAAACCTTTCAAAATAATGAATTCAATGAATGCATGCAAGTGGAAACTTCAGCCAGCAGGGGTATTAGAGGAGCCTGCCTCTGCAGGGGAGCAGTGTATTAATACAGGAGTGAGCCCCAGGATCTGACCTTCTCTGCAAACTGCTGCCATGGAGGAACTTGCTATTCACCTGATGAGCACAAACTTATGTAAAACATCCACTGACATTAAATTGCCGCATGCATGGCTTTAAATGATGAATGCTCGGGAAGTTCTGTACAAGATTAGAAACTGAGGTAAAATCCATAATTAAACTCTGTTTTATTACTTTTCATTGCTGGTCCATGATTTGACAGAAAAAGGTAATTTTCTATGAAGATTTTTAAAAATACTATCAGATCTAATACTCTGGGCAGGAGTGTGTCCAGCGGAGCTCATGGGACGGAGCTGTCTAACCAAAATATAACTGAATTAATTATCTTTGAACTAATGACACAAATAAATTTTAACGCATTCATTTAAATATGTCTGTGTTACTCCACTTTCTGCTTCCACCTCACTATATGTTGGATCCAAATATTGCATTTTGTTCTCCATGTCATTTATTTTAAAGCTTTTAGATATGATTTTAAAACACAAATTTAAATGTTGCCTTTTTTTATATGTTTTTGTTTTATTTTTTGTTTTTTAATAGTTTTTTATGGTTTAAAGTGATTTACACATTAATGAATAATTGTGATCTAACAATATAATGCCTGTGCTTCTGGAAAGGCCCCTTCCCTTTACTTCAGGCACCTTATTTATTGCTAAAACCTTTCTTAAGTCAGATTTTGACATTGCTACTTCACCACTTTGCAAAACAGTTATTCAATGCTGAAGAATTTTCAGGCTCTTTTGCAGCACAGTTTTTACGTATTACATTGTTTCAGGTTGCACAAAAGCCTACAAATCACACCTAAGGTTTTCAACATAAATTTTTCTACATTGGATTTATTTCTGATCAAATATTACGATTTCCTGTTGGCCACTTTTCCTTCACATTCATGGAAACGCCTCTGGTAACCTATTTGTCTGGTAACCTATTTGTGTGGATGCCATTGTATCAGCATGCTGGCTGTGATTACCTGTTGTGAGGCGACCATCTGGCCCTCAGCATCCCAGCTGGGTACCAATGTCAGGAGACGGATTGTCTTTACCATACCACCTGGACCTTGCAGACATAGATAGCTACAGCACCAACTATATTTCTGATTCATATTGTATTATGTAATTCTGTGACCAAACAAGGAACATAAGAGGAAAAAAAAGAAAAGAAAACACTGTCTGGTCTTCCAAAGGCATACACTGAAAGCAGGCCTTCTGTAATTGCTTGGCAACTGCTGGCATTGTGTGTGTTGAAGTTCAAAGCAGCGAGACACACTGTATATTCCTCTGAGCGGCAGAAAGCATCAGAGTTGCAAAGTAAAGGGATGCCTACGCAGGCACACACACACACACACACACACACACACACACACACACACACACACACACACACACACACACACACACACACACACACACACACACACACCATCCATTCTGTCAGTTTAATTTGGCCATGATGCTCATTCAAAATAAAAAAGCTCTGTGGAGGAGCTAATGTTTGCATCCAGGGGGTAGCCTTGGGCATAAACCCTCCCTCAGATGAACTTTCTTTAGGTCGCCTGAAGTGTTCTTGCTTACTGACGCCCAAATAGAAAAGCTGCTTGAGCCCACAGCTTGTTGCCCTCCTTAGAATTTAGGTTAAATTGATGTGGAGCATTGTTTCTGTGGGAGGGTTTGAGCTTGATTAGCTCTGAAGCGCTTTGCTGAATGCTGTGCTAAGCTGACTGACTGGCTGGCATTACCACAGGGAAGGGGATGCTATTGTTGGACCCACAGAAGCAGCATGCCGATGTGTTACAACTACAGGTTAGCCTCTGGTGTATTGTGCTGATCTGACAGCAGTTAATGTGCCGATAGCTGCTGTGGTAATTATGGTCTTGTTTCCAGCACTGAGGTTGCAAGGGGAATGTGAAAGCCTTTTTATAGAACAATGAAGTTATGAAACCATGAAATCCAGAAAAAAGCAACAACTAGGTTAAGAATGTCAAGCCGAAAAATCACAGGCCATGCTTTGTGGTGAAGATGTTTTTCTCAGTACCATGGATTTTGTCTCGGTATCTTTTCCTATATTGTAACTTACTCTAAACATATACCGAATATAGATAAACAGTCTAACACTAAATTAAAGGAACTACTGATGTCATTTAAAGAAAAAAAAAAAAATAAATAAATTAATTAATTAATTAAAGGAACTTTAAGTTAAAATGCTCTCTGATAACACCATCATCGGTTCATCATCACTAGATATTTGCTGACATCTGCTGGAGGTCTGGATCACAAGCACTTGGATATCTCCAGCGTTTGTACTCAGAACCCTATTCGAAACACAAAAAAGAAAATAGTCTGGGTTTTTTTTTTTTTTTTTTTGGGGGGGGGGGGGGTTGCTGTGGCAACACTCAAAGATTTCAATTTCTGTCTCTTCAGTACTGAGCATAAGTTTGCATTAAGCAAATTAATGTGTGATTCCTGTCCTTTGGACTTCGGGAAATTTCATCTGAATGCACCTGCCATTGTTATCTGTAATAGTCAGCTGTCTGGATTTTTCTTGTGTAGATTTCAGTTTTACCCTTGGGGAAAGCCCTCTGGCTGCCTCAGGTTGGTCATTAGATAGATTTAAGGAAAGCTAACTGGACCCTTTCCTCATCACTCAGGCACTGAAAAGCAAAGATGAGGTTTAGAAGTCTGAGCCAAGACAATATTCACTGATGACCCTGCACCTCCATGTTTCATTATGTGGAGCAATATATATTGAGGGCATTTCATTTTCAGTAATTGCTTACAAGCAGCCAGATAGCAGAGACATCTGGGCCTGCTCTGGGCACTTACACATCAGTTATGGCAATGGCAAATGTTTATGGGCCAGACGTGGTCTAAAAAGTCATGAAGTGGATTCCACCAAGTTAAGCGTGGGCTGGAAGTGACCCAAACACTTGGAAGCAAGAAAATACCACAGTACTGTGTGAAGAATTAATGGCTTGACTGTTTTTTGTTTTGTTTCTTTTGTTATTGTTTTGATGTTGTTGTTGTTCTTATTCAAAATAGAACTAGATGAAATTAGCATTTAGGAAAACACCTGGGCAGATCATGCTATTACAACTTTGTCTTCTGTCCCTTTTTGTTTTTTATCCTCACCTCTCCGTGCTCCCGTTTCCCACTGTCACCAAGTTCTTGGTCATAGGGGATCATCTGAATGTTGGGATTCTCTCTGTTTAATATTGTGTTAGAACGCACTTGAACTGACTGTTGTTGAATTGGTGCTATTTAAATAAAATAAACTCAAAATGAATTGGATATAATCAGGGTCTTGGCCTTCAGTAAGCCTAAGAAGACAACAAATAAATTCGACAAGGTAACTGGACTTCTTTAAGCTTGCAAAGACCCACTTATTTAGGTACATATCTGCTATGTGGGACCACACAAAAACATCTTTGACTGATGAGGACCAAAGCTATTAGTTTTGCATTTTCTATTAATTAGATTTCATTTTTATTTCATTTTTATTTTGTGTTTTAAGGGAACTGCCAGTGCTTTTGTTTAGTTTTAAATGTTTGAAAATGTTTCGATTTAGTTTAGTTTTCATTACTATGAGGGGTTGGTTTTAGTCTTTGTAAGGGGTATTGATGTGAATTGTTACTTTTTGTGAAACCGATATTGAAACAGTGGTTCATTTATTCTGGTATTGCTGGTTTACGAAACATCTCTAGAGCATATTTTCACGTTTTGTTTCTGATCATGGTAACCCTAATTTTTCGTTATGCTCGAAAAACGTTTTCTTGGTTACAGTGATATTGACAGTGTATTCACACATCCAAGTTCTCCAGTCGTAAGCCAAATTTCACTGAATTACTTTTGATATTAAAGCATTATATTTTCTCAATAATGGACAGCAAGAATTGAAAATACCTTAAAACCGTGTCACCGTCTTAAAGATTTTAGTATACTTCTATAATTCTGTGTGTTAGAACGGCTTGAAACCCCTGGTATTTTGTGTTTATGGTAATTCCCAAGTTGTATCGTTTTCGTTTATTTTCCTTGTACTCCTTTCGGTGTTCTTGACAACCTGATGTATGCCATATTCCGCTTTGTTGTTATTATTAATAAAGTTTTTCTTTTTTCTTTTTTTTTTAATTCTTGGACTCTTGTGGGCATGTCGTTTCGTCACTTCCGCCAAAAATACAACAAACGCTCACGCTAACTGTGCTGTGTAATTCAAGTTAATTTTTAAAGTTACAGTTTGGTCCAACCGGTTCAGCGGTTCGTCGGACAGTCACAGTCCATCAGGTCAGTCTACATCACTTAACAGCTTGAAAAAGGCTTGTTAATTGGGGTTATTTGAACTATATTAGCTTGAATCGCTCACTGACGTTTGCTGTGCTAGCTAACGCTAAAACGAAAGCTGTGCGCACTTCAGCTGTTGTTGACTTCGTTAGCTTGCGTTTAACCTCCCCTTGGCGATAATGTCGATTAGCAATATTAATTATGGATTAATGATTAGCGAAAAAAAGCTTGGTTTTAGGTCCTACCTTTAAAACTGGAGCGCACAGCTATCGCAGCAAACATCTGGTATTTTATCACCGGTTTAAAACAAACAAACAAACAAAAAGAAACAAAAAATAAAACATTTCTCGCAAGTGTGCTACACTGAAAAACACATGTGCTGTTTTTGTTTTTCTTTGAGAAAGAATAGCAGACTGTTACAGCTTCACAGAGGTGAAGTCACATGCTTCCATCGTACTGTAGCTGCTGGATGTCTCTGAAATCACTATCTTACATTGGGGTGTTTCAGCTCCGAGTGACTTGTGTACCTGACAAAACAAACTCAAAAAAGCAAATAACATACCTTAATTCGAGCTCGATTATCTAAGAAATCAAACAGGAAATTAAACAAGGTAACGCTAAAGATGGTATCCCAAAAAGTTGAAGCTGTTCGTATGGACTTTGCGTTTTCAGTTGGAGAAACGTTTCGTCACTCAACCAAGTGAGTTCTTTAATCTCAGTTGACTGCACGTTATAAACAGTGCATTTGCATATTGACTAAAACTAACACCACTGGTGACTATTGGTTTGTGGGGTGAGTACAGTACTGTTTAAGCCATGGGTAGCTTCAAATACTTAATAGCTGGAAGTATATATTTTTTCTTAAAGATTCAAAGTAATGGTACAAGGTTCGCTGTCTCTTCAATGACAAACACAACATCAGCTGTGACGGAAGAAGTCACTTTGATGAGTGATGAAATGTTTTTCCCACTGAAAACGCTACGTCCAGATGAACAGAATCAACTTTTTGGGATTTACTTACCTGGATGATTCAGCATGCATCAAGACACTAAAGATATTAGTTCCGATAATAAGAAGACAATATTAAAAAATTAAAATGTAATGCTTTCTAAATGAATATATATGAAATGAGCAGTAAATTAACATGTTTTTGCTTTTGTTTAGTTTTAAAGGAAAATTGTAGTTTAAATTGTAGCCCAATGTGTCTGTCTTCTCACTGTGCTGCAGAGTATACGTACAGATCATAATAGATGCCATAAATACCACAAAGGCATTTGTCTGTGAAGGTTCTCAGTCATCCAGGTCATCGTAGCCTAAGGAGCTTGGAAAGAAAAGCATCTGGACTTTAAGTTGCTTGAAGACATTTCACCTCTCATCAGAGAAGCTTCTTCAGTTCTAAGGTCAAATGGTGGAGAGTCCCAGATCTGAAGTCCAGACGCTTTTCTTTCCAAGCTCCTTAGACCACAAGGGCCTTTCATCCGAGTTTTAACAAAAGTGATTTTTAGAATTGTTTTGTCATTTTCAATGTCAATTATAGCTTTTTATGAATTATATTTATTGAATCAAGATTTAAGAATATCAGAAATGCATTCAAATAGAAAGGTAGGTGTTACGACCCGGCTCAAAAGGCGCAACATAAAAAAGGAGATGAGTATCGGTGAGAAGAGGTTTCATCTTAAAATGGAAAACCAGGTTGGCTAAAATGGTTGCTGCCACCAAGGCAAAGACAAGTGAGCTCCCTGGGAAGCTTGCCTCAGGTATGCTTTTATCCACACCTGACTAGGTGTGGCCAATTAGCACCAGCTGAACACACTGAGCAGATTAGAGGCTGCAGAGGGACGTAACAGTAGGTAAGAGGCTTAAGAGTTACATGTACCAAATCCTACTAATGCTGGTGTTGAAGAAATCAGTCAGACTATATTTATTTATTTATTTATTTTTAACCAAGAAATATTTTTCACACCTAATTTTGGTTTTTATTGTAGTTTTGTTTTTTGTTTTTTTTAAACTATGATAACCTTCTCCTCTGTATCTAGATCTATGGTGGCAGGTTCGGCACTCATGGAGCCATCCAGTAAACCTGGGCCCAACCAGGTGGCTGATGTGGTGTTTGTCATTGAAGGGACAGCGAACCTTGGACCATACTTTGAATCTTTAAGAAAAAATTACATACTTCCAGCTATTGAGTAAGTATCTAAAGCTACCCATTGTTTCCTAACTCATTAATGTCATGTAGCCATGAATTAATTTTATTTCATTCACCACAGGTATTTTAATGGAGGGCCTCCAGCAGAAACGGATTTTGGTGGAGATGTGAGTGTTGCTGTAATTCCTGTTTTCTATCTTTTTAACTGCTTATCCAACTTAAGGTTGGGCTAAAACCTTTCCCAGCTGACATAGGGCAAGAGGCAAGGTACACTGTAGACAGTCTAATCTCTGCTTTTTATTCTTTAGCTTGCATTCCCTGTCACTGTTTGCTGAAATTCGAATATGTTTTTTGAATTCTGTGGATAATTTATGATTACTATTTTATTTTTTTCTAGTACGGGGGCACACAGTATGGCCTTGTGGTCTTCAACACAGTGGACTGCGCTCCGGAGTCATATGTCCAGTGTCACGCGCCAACCAGCTCAGCCTTCGAATTTGTCTCCTGGATCGACAACATCCAGTAAAAATTATTTTCCTATTACACCTTTTAAACTGCCCCTTTGTTCTAATCATGAAGAGAAATCGTAGAAAATCACACTTTTTTTCTTTTCCACACAGGTTTATGGGAGGTGGAGCAGAAAGCTGCAGTCTGATTGCAGAGGGACTTTCTGTGGCCTTGCAGCTTTTCGATGACTTTAAGAAAATGAGGGAGCAGATGTAAGCCTGTATTTGTTTTCTTCATTGATAAAACAAACCTAGAGGCAGAATCTTTTCATCCAAGGTAACTTGGTAAAAGACAGTGAGAAGCTAATTTTGGCACTTCCTTAAAATAACATATTCTTCTCTTTTCCAGCTCCATGTTTGTATTGGGCCTACCAGAGTAGCTTTTTTAGAATAGCAAGTTCAAACAAGCTGCTTTAGCTGCTACCTCTCAGTTCAATAATCCTTATTTTTCTTATATTTGATCCCGTCAGTTCATCTTCTTTCTGAAACGACATGTTTTAGCATACTTCCCTGTAATTTTAACCCGTTTTCTCTGATTGGCTCCCTCTTTGAAATACCTGCTTAAAATGGCAAATGGGTGGGGCCTCGTTGCTCTCAGTGTCTATGATGAATATATTACGGATGTCTGCTGTTATTAACATTATTATGAGACAAAAATAGAAAAAATTTAATTTGAGTGTTTAGATCAGTTTTGAAATCTGAGTTTTCACCTCACACAAATTACACTCACATAAACTGAACTCATTTTCAAAACTTTGACCATATGTAATTTTGGTTATATAGATGAACATTCACCAAATTAATGGTAAAGGAAAAGTATAATAGGTTCTCTTTAAGAGGCAAAACTATGATTGAATCAGTATAATAAGTCTTCCTTTATCCCCAAAATAACTGGGTCTTCTTGCTAAAATCATCTTTAAAAAGTTTCTAATATCTCATGAAATTCAAGTAAAAAGAAAAAAACAATTACAACAACGCCAGTTTTCTTTTTTGAATTAGCTTAGTAGTGATGAAAATCTAAACTTTTATGTCTCTCCCTCTTTCTGTGTGCTGCTGCAGAGGTCAGACCCACAAAGTGTGTGTGCTGCTGTGTAATTCCCCTCCTTACCTGCTTCCTGCTGTGGAGAGTGTCAGCTACACTGGCTGCACAGCAGACAGCCTGGTCAAAATCATCAGAGATGTAAGTAAACACAGATTTTGTCCTCAGTAGATACTTGGAGGACAGGCTGGCTTTTTTGGTGAAGGTTATTTTTACTGGGTTAGATATGATCATAGTATTAACCTTGATATATATTTGTTGTTGTTTTTTTTTTTTAGAGAGGAATTAATTTCTCTGTTGTGGCTCCTCGGAAACTGCCCCCTCTAAGGGCTTTGTTTGAACGTGCGTCACCAGTAGGGGGGGCAGTTGAATCTCTTCCTGACTACAGTCAAGATCCCTTCCACATGGTCCTAGTCAGAGGCATCTCGCTTCCTGGTGAGAAAACTATGCCTTGTCCACTTGTAGCACATGTTTTTATTCATTTATTTGTTTTTTTTTGTTTGTTTGTTTGTTTGTTTTTTGCTCTTATACTAAAGATATGTTGTGGAACAATAAGCCTTGATGAATTTTCAATTTTAAGTCTTCTTTGATACACAGTGATATGTAAAGGTATTTGGACTCATGTTAAAGCCTTAGCTTTTACACGCTGGGTGCCATTACGCTGGTTTTCGGGTGGAGGAATTGTTCTTATTTAGATTTGAGAATGGACTGCTAAGTTGTCCGCTTGGTTGGAACTGTAGTTTTGGCACTTTGACATTTTTAGCCCTGGAGGTTGATGTTTAATATGTGAGTAGACAAGTGTACAATGCTGTGAAAAAACAATTTGACTCCTTCTTGTTTTCAACATGTTTCACCTTTTCAAAACATTTTTAATATTAGTCAAAGATGATCAAAGAAAAATGCAGTTTTAGAATGAGGATTTCATTTATTAAGGGAAGAAAAGTTATCCAAACCTACCTGACCTTATGTGGAAAAAAAAAAAAAAAGTTATTTCCTCCCTTGTTAAGTCATGAATTAACTGTGAGTAATCACATTTTTTGAAAGCTGAGTTCACTTTTATTGGCCAAACCCAGGCCTAGACTCTGGTGAACCATGCTGCTAGCCATTATCCACAAATGAAAAAAACAGTGGTGAACATAACCAGGAGTGGCCAGCCTACAAAAATTACTCCAAGAGAGCATGAACGACTTATCTAAGAGGTCACAAAAGGACCCAAAACAACATCTAAAGAATTGCAGGCTTGACTTGCTTCAGTTACGGTTGTGGCTACACTTATGATTCAACAAAAAGAAAGAGACGTGGCATAATGGGATAATTGTAAGGTGAAAACCAATGCTGACCAAATAGAGCACAAAGGCTCATCTCACGTTTGCTTAAAAAAATGTGTTGATGAACCCCAGGAGTTTTAGGAAAAATATTCTGTGGAATACAACTGGCATAAAACTAACGTGGCATTTCATAAAAGAAACCTCATACCAACAGTCAAACGTGGTGGTGGTAGTATGATGCTGCTTCAGGACCAGGATAACTTGCAAAATTTGAGGAACTATGAATTCTGCTCTCTTCCTGAAAATCGTGAAGGAGAACGTCTGACTATCAATTTTTACCCTGAAGGTTATGCAGCAGAAAGTGATCTGAAACACCTCACTTGTCATTGCCATTGTCCATGCTGATGACAACTTGCATATTAACAATCATGAAACTGAGCTCACAACCATCAATGGTGCTAGTTTTTGTCATAATGCAACTATACCATTTAGAAGTTTGGGGATACCTGCTGTTAGCGGAAACTCAAGAAGTTCCCACTAAATTCAGATGAACAGAATGAACTTTCTGGGTTTTCCTTACCTCGATGATTGAGCATGCATTAAAATACACCAGTCACTCTGCTACTGAATGGCTAAAAAAAACAAAAACAAAAAAAACAGTACAAAATGAAGTTTCTGGAGTGTCCTAGTTGAAGTCTAGACTTAAATCCATCAGAAATGCTTTGGCATGACTCCCATGCTGCTGAATTTAAAAAAATAAAATAAATAAAAATTCTACATTTATCACAAATGATTGATTTCAGATCTTCCTGCTAAGGGTGCCACAACCAGTTATTAAGTTTAGTTTTTCACTCAGAGCCAGGTTTGAATAGCTTTTTCCCCTTAATAGATGACATCATCTTTTACAAACTGCATTCTCTATTTCTTCTGGTTATTTCTGTCTAATTTTAAAATTACTGAAACATGACTGTAACTTTGTATATCAGTTTATGAATCATCCATTTATATAAGATTTTTATTTCACTCTGAGCGCTTCTTTATTTGTAATTCTTAAAGGAATTTCTAAAGACTTAGCTACTGTTCAAGGTTACTCCGACACATCTCTGTGATCAGAGTCATAAATACATATCATGCTTCCAGTTGTAAGAAGTGCAAAACAGAACAAAAAAACGCTTGTACCTTTTCAACTGGACTTCACTAAACAATGGGTGATGTCCCGATGGCTGCAGCCATCTTTTATGTACAGACTATGAGCTTATCTCCCCATCTCTCTCTCTAGTTTCTGCAGGTGGAGGACCCGGGCCGCACAAACCTGTCATCCCTCCTCCGGTGCTGGCTAGTAGTCAGCCTGTTGTTGGAACTCCACAGCCCCCTCCACCAATAAACACAACCCCTCCTTATCAGGTAATGGGCAAGCAGCCATATAGTGTAAAGCTGGCTGGAGACTAATTCGTGCTGCCTGCTTTTGGCTCAGTTTCAGACAGCGGTGCTTATGTTTCTTCCCTTAAAACGTTTTACCAAGCATTGTCTTCCTTTAATCTGCCCGCTGACAGAATACGCCTCTGACTGCTGCTCAGGTGGCTGCACAGATGGTCATGGAGGCAGCCAACAACCAGAAGAGTCGCTGTGAGTTACCAGAGGGCTCTTTGGGTCTTTGTGAACAATTTATACTAGCCAAGCTTTTACTTGCAGCGTGTCTGTGTTTACATAGACCATGTGTGATTATGCCTTGGTGTTTAACCCTACAGCATATTTATATATGATATTGTTCGGATTTATGCTTTTTTTTTTTTTTTTTTTTTTCTTTTTTTTTTTTTTGGTCAGTCTTGTCTTTTTACGCCTTCTTTCCTTCCTTCAGTCCCAGGAATGGGCCAAGGGCCTCCATTTCCCAGTCACCCTGTAGTCAAGCCCATTCAGCCGAGTTTATCAACAGTGAGTACGGTAAATACGCCAATCCAACCAGTTACTCCCAATCAGCAGCCAGTCCCACCCGCAGGACAGCCAGTGCCCAGCCAGCCGCCACAGCCACTCCCTCAGCAGCCACAACCCTCTGGAAATCAGACCACGCAACCATCTGCAGCGCCCACTATGGTAATTTCTGTTTCTTCTTCTTCAACTTCCAACCCCCTTTTAAGGGTTAAAAATACAGGAATTTGCAAACAAGGCAATAAATGCATTATTTTTACATTTGGGAAACTGTTCATATTTCTTGTGTTGCTAAGAGTTAGATTAGAAGAACCGTAGCTCTGTAATGTGTCCCTGGAAAAATCAAAGCTGCAGAGATCAAGCTGGTAGCTCAGACAGACTCAGTGGAGCTGGGTCTGACCACCGATGACAAACTCAATATACTTCAGACATTGAAGAAGAAAAACACTTAAAATAAACCGATATTAGATAGGATATGAAAACATGAACGTCTTGTAACATATTTTCATATCCTATTATTAAAAGGTGACAAATTAACATCCAAAAAAACGAATAAACTGCGACCAAAAAGTGTGGAACATGATGGACGCTGCTCTAAAATTCATGACAACCTCTTCAATATAATTTAAAATCTAAAATAGCAAAACAATAAACCATCCAGCAATTCACTTATTTGGTTCTGGGTTGCAGGGCAGCAGCCCCTCTCGCGAGCCATTTCCTCCAGCTTATCCAGGAAACATCAGGTCCAGCCAAGAGATATAATCTCTCTAATGTGTCCTGGGCCCAACCTGGGGCCTCCTGCCAGTAGGACATGCCTGGCCAGACAACTTTATATCCAGGACTACCTCAGCTGCCTCCTTTCAATGTAGAGGAGTGGCGGCTCTACTCTGAGCCCCTCCTAAATGACTCAACTCCTTACCATACTGTTAAGGGAAAGCCCATCTGCCCTTTGGAGAAAGCTAATTTTTTCCACTTGTATCCATGAGCTCATTCTTTCACCTTTAAAAGAACTAGCAATAATGGTGCAATAAGATATCTGCATAACATTTAGGACACAACAATTTACTGGTATTTCACATCAATTAAAATCTTAACAAGACTTGGATTAAATGAGTAGTAAGTCTGGTGCTGAGTAGTGACAATTAGTCGTATAGTCGCACACATGCCTACTAAAAACAAGAAGTGTTTTTCTATATAGGGGATATTAGCGATCAATCGTGATATCATGTAACTAAAGAATTACTTCCATGTTGTCCAGTGCACTGGAAACATTGGCCTTCAAGCATATATATATTCCTATTTCCAATGCTGACTTGTCCTGACAGTTGCACATTGCAAAACACTTTCATTAGATTAATTGCAGCGGTGTTTTTGGCTACGTTCACACTGCAGGTCTTAATGCTTAATTCTGATTATTTTTTTTTTTTTTTTTTTTTGTCTGCTTGTTCACACTACAAATAAAATGCGACAGCAAATGCGCTCTAGTGTGAACCCTCAAAGCGGCCGGCATGCGCAAAAGAAGACGTCACACACAATGCGCTCTGTTTAGACCCAGACCAAACAGTATTGTTTGACTGATGGTCCTTAATATAAAGACTTGTTTCGGACTTTACGTTTCCCAATTTTGCTTGAAGTTATAAAGTTATTTTGTTATTTACAAATGGCCTAATAATGATCCTTATTGCTGTTTTAGAGAGGAGCGGTGCTTCAAAGGATAGTTGCAGATTTCTGTCAGAATCTGCAGATTATACAGTACAAATAAAATGTTTACGTTTCTCCAACGTTGTCTTCCCAACAGTTTCATTGGATGGCCAGGAACTGTTCGCGATGTCTTCTCAGGCGCTGATAATTGCCGTCTGTCTTGCGTCAGTGACGTAAAAGACGGATTTAATGCGACATGACCATTCAAACAGCAGTCACTTTCTAAAACATCGGACATGTATCGGATTCAGTACCACATACGAAAGTGACCCAGATCGGATTTGAAAATATCGTATTTGTGCCGTTCACACTGTCATACCATGATCGGATATGGGTCGCATAGGGTCAAAAAAGTCGGATTTGATGAGCTTTCGCCTGCAGTGTGAACATAGCCTTTGTACACCTAAGTCACATTCATGCCTTTATTTTTCTGTTCTGTTTACACATTTTGTTCAAACCCAGAGAAAAGAAAAGGGTGAAAAAATAGTTGGACTAATGCTGAAGACATACAGTACTCTGCATACAGAAGTTCATTTTCATTCCATGTTCCAGTGGCATATTGTGTTTCCTAATCCAGGTTTATTTTGTGAAAAGGCTAATTGATCTTTGTGGGGGGGGGAAACCCCCATCCAATTATCCCAACACAGAGCTGAAACTGCTGATTAAGGAAGCAATAAATCTGTCTAATTGAGCGGTTGGAGCATCAGTGTCTGTGGTTCAAATATACTCAAGTTGGCTGAAAAAATATTGGGTTATCTTATGTTTCATTTGCTGTTTTCACCCCTGTAAACGCTATCAAAGATTAAGTCATACTGATATTTTTACATGTAAATAGCCCTGCTTCACTTAGAAAGACTCAGGACTTTACTTGGTGATGCTCTGCAAGCAGCAGCCTTGAGCTGAGTTTTCAGACCAGCACACTGTCTGAAGCCTAATATCAAAATGAATTTTAAATGCTGCTACTACTACTACTACTACTACTACTACTACTACTACTACTACTATCAGATCAAAACCAGATAAGAGTCGCAATTCCCCAGAAGATCATTGTGGGTAGCGTTTTTTTCCCCTTCGTTTTCCAATTCATTTATTAATGTTCCTTTTTTAACAGATTCAATTGTCTAAACTTACATCTAATAACGTAGTTCGATCAGCTCTAAAGAATTATGTTTTACTATTGAAATAATTACTTTTCCTATGAATTGAGAAGTAATTCTTTATTCCTGGAAAAGTGTTGTATTGATAGCGTCCTCTAATTTCCTTACAGCCTGGAAGTCAAGTCAATCCAAACCCAATTCCACAAGGACAAGGTGTCACCAATAAAGTAGTGGCCTGGACTGGTGTTCTCGAGTGGCAAGAGGTAAAACAGATTCTTTGATTTTGAGTTAATGTTCATTCAATGGGAAATAAATGGATGTCTTACTTTTATTGAGAGCTTTGTGATCAGAAAGTAAAACCATCAAGGAAAGAATCACTTAAGTCATCAGAGTTCAGACAAAAGAGGTCTGGGAAAACTGCTAATACTAACCATTCTCCTCCTCAGTGGGCCTCACCACCAGTACACTGTGGAGCTCCATTTACCAGTCAGCTTGCAGATGTTTCTTTAAAATGTGAAATAGAGCTTTTTAGCAGCTGACCGATACTTTAGTAAACATTGAAAGTCTGATACCTTTTAATGGTGTGCTGCAGCAGCTGCAAATGAGTCTGAGGAAAACAGAAATGTTTTCTTTTTGTCACAGCAAAAATAAACGAATTAAGGGAAATCCGGAAAGATATTGAAGAGTTGCAAGTTGGAAAAACAAAGTAAATAACTGATTACTTCAAATGCAATACTAACGTGTGTTGCTTAGTGTAGCTGGAGGGTAATCTAATGCATTACTTTACCTAACACTGCCCTTGGCGCTGTAAGTCAGTGAGAGCAGATGTTCCTCATATCCTCACATCTCATGCACAAACCCTCTGTTTGTAGGAAGGAGCCAATCAGAAGAGAGCTGTCTTAAAAAAAGAACCTTGGACGTCTTGGTTTAGACAGAGGGGCTGTACATTATCTTGCATTTATTTAATGTGCAAAATTTGTATGTTGTTATCTAAAAAGTTTTGTCTTTGCAAGCTTCAGAGGGGCTACAGACAAGTTACCTGGTTCCTTGTGTTTCCATTCCTAATGCTAAGCTAACTGGCTCCTGGACTCAGCTTTACATTTTCTGTCCTTTTGTAATTGATAAGTATTTTTTGAAACTATCTTCAGAATAAGTGAATTAGATGTCCCTGCTGTAAATCAGCCTGTATTAGATTAGAATAAAAACCAGCACAGTCTGAGACTTGCCCTACCGCTGTCTAGGACCTATCACAGCAGTAAGTCTTAATAACCACCTGCCATTGATTATTGTACAGCTTGATTAATTGCACATCATTTTATTGTGCTACTTCTATTGGTTTTTGCCCAAGGTCAAATCGATTCAGTTTACAGTTGCATTGCTGAACCAGGAAAATGGATGTTAATGCCTTTTATGCGACACTCATGAGGTCTTCCAGTGTTTGTGTTTAGTGGACAGACTCGGATCAATTCCCTGCATCGACTCCAGCCCCCGTCTTCTGTTTGTCAAAATTATACAAGTCGGTTAAACGGACAGGAATAAGAATGAAGAAGCTCTGGAGAATCTAAATCTTGTCTATGACAATACAAACCGTCACAAATGATCTGAGTGGACAAATTAGAAGCATGAAACATTGCTCTTAATCTGCTGCCTCCTACTGCAGTTAAGTCATCAGGCTTTCAGCTCTGTAAGTGATTCTTCTGTGGCACAATCTGTAATGTTGAGAATAATTACAATGCAGACACTAAAATTCATTTGGAGAAATGGCTGTTGATAAAAACTCTCAAGGACTGCCAGCACACTTGGGTGGCGCTTGCTCGGAGTACAGTGTTATCAATATGGTATGTTCTGTTTTTGGCTGAATTTCAATCTGTTATTCTATGAAAGCTTTTCTCGTCTAAAATGTGGCGTGTTTGCGGTTTCCGCTGTGGTTTACTGACACACTTTTTAAATCCACCCGTAATTTAAAGCAGATTAGATTGTTTTGTTACTGTCCACATTCCTGGCTCCTTTTCTTCTCCACCTTAGCAAGCCCTGGAGATAAATAACCCATTTGTCTGCAGCACAACACATTTGTAATGGTCTATAGTAGACCTGACTAATATGTGATTAACCATTGATCGTGTATTGATGCGCTGAAGACGAGTGCTGGCAGTGTTCCCAGTGGGATTGCTGCAGTGATGTGCTTGGAGAGAGCGCCCCTCTCCTTTTAATTCTTGACAATTTGTTTAGGTCTTAAAAGTCCATCCATTTCTTTAAATTGCTTTTTCTGATTGAGGTCACTGGCAGAGGCTTGAGCAGGGCAGCCCACAGATCCTTTTCCTCAGCAATATTCTCCAATTGCTCCCAGGCCAACTTGAAATCCCAGATACCCATCAGAGCATTCTGGTGTAAATTGAATGTTGGATGGTCAAACGCATCCAAAACGGCAACATTACACACCAAATAGGAACGGTGCCACTCCAAAGCACACTCTTTTGGGAGTTCATTGCTCAAACTGAATAAGCTGTGAGGTATTTAAGCCTACAAAACAACTGACTAGGGCCCTATGAACTGCAATCACAGTCATTGAAATTATTGAGAGTTGAGTGTGCTGATAAGTAAAGAGTTGCATAACAGTCACTTTTCTAAATTTTACAGTGTTCCGATTTTCTGGTGTTAACAATATCTGATATTTTAATTAGTCAATTAATGAATTTAATGATTTATTAGTAGTAACACACGTGATAATACTGCAAATGTTCCAGCACCATAACTGTCTGTTTAATTTGCACAGTTATGGTTAACTTTATGCTGTATTGCAGCATTGAATGCATGGTTTCAATAATGAGGTCAGCATATGTACACGTAATCCTGGTGAGCCTGAAGCTCTGCTTCAGACCACTCTAAATGCTCAGTATCAGACTGTCTGAAAATTGAGTGATCTGACTCTGGTGAAAAATCTGTTAAGGCAGTGTTCACACACAAATCAAATATACTTTTTTTTTTCTTGTGTTTTTTTTGTTTTTTTTTTCTGGCCTTTAGTGATTGTTTTCAGAGAGATCTGTTCTTTCTGTCTAAATATAGAACTCAGTGGCACTAGCCTTTGGGTGCTTAAAGGGAGTATATTATGTTTTTCCTTATTTTTTTGTATGATGTCAGAGAGAGTGGATATTCCTCATATGGTGTCCCACCTATCTGCTGTTCAGACCTTGTATTTTTAAGTGGCAGCCAATCAGAAAAAAGCTGTCTTACACAGAAGGGAAAGAGCTGCTTTTTTTTTTCTTTAATATAGAGGATCATCTGTTAGGTTGAAAGCCCAGAAAACGATAAATAAGAATGATTTTGAACTGAATCTTGCAAAGCTACTTTGGCTGAGTGCAAGAATAATGTGCTGAGCGTTTTAGGCTTTGAGTGTATTTCATTTGCAAAAGACCACAATAATTAAGATTAAAAGTTCATGTGACTTATAAAATTATGTTATTGTTCACTCATTTCTTTTCCCAGATTTCAAAAGCTGTTCTAGTTGATATAAATTATTTTGGCCATCATAGCTGTATAGTGAACATCTAATATTGTAACAGCTTTATCGACAACGAACCCCATAAACTGGCTGCAACTATGCACTTCTTCCCAGGCTTAAAATGCAGACCAAAATAGAAAATTCCCAGTTCCCTTTAATTATTTGTGAAAGAGTAAAAATCTTGTCCACTCTGCAGGCTGAACTTGGGCTTTTTCAGTTGTTTTCTCAGGGACAGTAAGAACACACCATCAGGTCTATTTTGAAGTTGGGCTAGAGGTGCGAATTCTTATATAAAAGTGTTAAAAATATATTTGTTCTCTCTGCACTCTTACTGATTTCTTTGTTCTGCGTGTCCACACTAAACTTAATACATAATGTGCTCAGCCACAAGAACTTTCACAGTTTAGCTAAATCCAGTCTGCCTACTCTGTATTTCAATTTTGGTTTAAGAGAGTCGGCCATGGTTTGAAAGATCACACGAATGTCTTGTCTTGGAATAAGCTTTCTGTGAGCTTTAAGTAATGTTTTCTGTGCCCTTCTAGATGACTTCTTTAAAGAAAATTTTCTAAATTCCCCTCTTCTTTTTGTCTCACACTCGCCCCTCTATGTTAACCCATGCAGAAACCTAAAGCCTCATCCATGGATTCGGCCACCAAGCTGACGCGATCCCTGCCATGTCAGGTGCACGTCAACCCAGGAGAAAATCTGTGAGTAGCTCATCAGACACCCTGGACGTTAAAAGTGGTGAAATGTTTTTGTTCACACCGTGACTATGCACGTTTGTCTCTAAACAGAAACACAGACCAGTGGCCACAGAAGCTCATTATGCAGCTAATTCCACAGCAGTTGCTGGTGAGACCGTGTGTTTATACTGTTTTCTTTTGTTTTGTTTATGTGCAACAGGGATGCCTTTATGAATGATGCATATCTCGCCTGCTCTCTCCGTAGACAACCTTAGGTCACCTTTTTAGAAACTCTCGGATGGTTCAGTTTCTCTTCACGAACAAAGACGTGGAGTCGTTGAAAGGCCTGTACCGCATTATGGCCAATGGTTTTGTAAGTTTTCGAGCTCCCTCTGCCTTCCTCTGAACCTGGAATGTGTGTCCTCTGCTTGTACCCGCTCTTGTCCATCATTCAGCATACCTCAATTTATTTTGCATGAGTGCAAATTGCGTGCAGGTTCCACCTCTACCCAGTAGATGGACTGAGCGTGAACCTGTGTTGCAGTTTTATGGTGAAGACTCTAGAGGGGGTTCTAGGCCACTCTTTCTTTTAAAGCTCAACATCATTTTACAACATTATTTGTCATCAGTTTAAGCAAAAGAAAAAAGCTTTTAGTTGTGATCCTTTTCCAAAGGGGTAGCATAATGATAGGACTTTTGTTAGTGTGGTTTATTTTTAATCTGCTGGTACCTTTGAGAAATAGCGGAGGCATTAATGGCATTCGGTCCAGCTGAGCTCTACCTCTTTGCCTAAATTTGATTTGCAGCCCAGGGAAAGAACAGTGTGAATTAATATCATTTGCATTCACTTTATAAAACTGGCATGTTTGATTGGGCAAAGGAGCTTAGGAGAAGGTTATGTCCCCAAGCCGGAGCCCATCACATAATTACAACAGTGTCCCATGTCAGGGTCTTAATCTGCCCTGTGACCCTCTGCAGGCTGGCTGCGTCCACTTCCCCCACACTACCTCGCCCTGTGAAGTGCGGGTGCTGATGCTGCTTTACTCATCCAAGAAGAGAATATTCATGGGCCTCATCCCCAACGACCAGAGTGGCTTCGTCAATGGCATCCGGCAGGTCATCACCAGCCACAAGCAGGTCCAGCAGCACAGAGCGGTGAGTGGAAGTGGAGTTTGTGGGAAGAAGGATTCAGTGTGGTAGAAAACATGTGCAGCGGGGAGACCAAAAGCAGGTGATAATGAGGAGGTATTTTAGAGATTGGACAGGGAATTGAGGTGCATTGTTTAAGGCGTTAAGTTGCATTGTTGTTGACATTTCATTTAGTGAGCCTGGTATCTTCACAGCAGCCACTCTACTACAGGCATTACCTCCTGCAACATTAGCTGACTGTTGCACTCCCACCTCATTATCGCTGCTTAACTGAAGGCAAATATAGGTGCGAAGCATAAAAGCTCTTTATGTCGAATTTGCTTCAACCACAACACAATGGCCTCTGCAGTAATCGGCGCTGTTTGTTTATTTCAAAATGCTGGGATAATGCACAGTTACTGCTTTTTAATTGTTTATTTCACGTTAATGATTAATAACTGGCTAAAACATCAAATATTAAGGGTTTAATTGCCCCTAAATTAAGTGCTTCACTCAGCTGTGTGTGTGTGTGTGTGTGTGTGATGAAACTATCACACCTTTGTTTGTTTCCAAGTATTTTTAGGGTTGTCAGAATTTGGCTCTGACTTTGTTAGTCTCTTCGTAGTTTAAAGCTCTTGTAAACTCAGTTTCAAATATTAAATATTTCTCTTTAACATCAAATATTCATATTAAATCAAAGTCACAGAGGGGAAAACCATTGTTGGGTATCAATTATTAAGAGTGAAACACTCAAAACTGAACCAGCATGGTAAGCAAAGACCAAACAGCTGAATTTCATATATTGATTTAGTGTGTTTTTTTTTTTTTTTTTTTTTTTTTTTTTTTTTTGTTTGTTTTTTTTTGTTTTTTTTTGGTCTAAATGGAGTTTGGAGGTATGCTTAAATCTGACGGCAAATAATGCACTTATATGGGACCATAAATACAGAAACCATGAATACAAAAGCCTTCAGGAATAATAGTCCAAATCTTTCCAGCTTTCGTTTAATTCAGGTGTACCCAGCACATTTTAGCTCACGGGCCACAAGCAGTCCAATTTAATCTTGAGTGGGCCAGACCACTAACGCTATTGCATAATAGCCTATAAATAGCACATTCAAATGTTTCCCTTTCTTTGTTGTTTTTTTTCTAACAATGACGGAAAATTATCCACTTTCCTCATTTAATATTAGCCCTGCTGAGTCAACAGACACTCACCGGCCAATTTATAAGGTACTCATGTTCAACTGCTTGTTAATGCAAATGTCTATTCAGCCAACCACATTGCAACAACTCGGTGCATTTATGCATGTAGGCACAGTCAGGACAACCTGCTGAAGTTCAAACAGAGCATCAGAATGAAGAAGAAAGGTGATGCAAGTGACTGTATGTGGCATGATTGTTGGTACTACATGGTGTGGTCAGGGTATTTCAGAAACTTCTGAGAGTGGTCAGAAAAAGAAAATATCCAGCGAGTGGAAGTTCACTAGGTGAAAATACCTTGGTGATGTCAAAAGTGAGAGGAGAATGAGCAGAGTGCCTCAAGCTGATACGACTGGAACAGTAACATACTGATAAGCTTATCTTTGGCAGAACAGAGAAAACCTTGAAGCAGGTGGTCTGCAGCAGCAGAAGACCACACCGAGTCCCGTCAGCTAAGAGCAGGGAACCAAAGTTATATAAGACTGGACAAACATTGCCTGCTCTAATTAGTCAAGTTGTGCTTTGATGTCGGTGTGGAAGGGTTGAAATTTGGCACAAAATAAGATGAAAGCATGGCTCTATCCTGCCTTGTGTTAACCACTCCGGTATGTGGTGGTGGCGTACTGTTGTAGGGGATATTTTCTTGGCACACTTTGTACCTCTCAGTGCCAGTTTAGTGTTGTTTAGCAACACCAGATGATACCTGTTACTGACCGTGTCCATCCTTTTGTGACCACACTGCACCCATCTTCTGATGGCTGCTTCCAGCAAACATTGCAGTCAGTTTACTGTGCTTAAATGGCCTCCAGTCAGCAGAAATCAATCCCGTAGAGTCCCTTTGGGATTTGGTGGATTGGGAGATTCGTATCACGAATGTGCAGCTGACGAATCTGCAGCAACTGTGTGATGCCGTGACGCTGTCAATATGCAGCAAAATCTCAGAAAATTTTCAAGCACCTCGTTGAATCTGTGCCACAAAGCATTAAAGCAATTCTGAAGGCAAAACGGGGTCCAACCCAGTGCTAGCAAGTTGTAACTAATAAATTGGCCAGTGAATATATAAGCACAATTTCCTCTTCTGTTGTGTTGTGTTTGCTTGGCTCCAGACACGACAGTCAGAGTGCAATGAAGTGCTTGTTACGTCTGATATCAGGCTGCTTTTGTTTCTTAAGCTTGTGGAACTAACTTACTTAAACGTGCATGCGTCACCTGTTCACGTCAGTGAAAAAATTAATTTGTTTTAATTTGTAAACTCCTGCACCTTCATTTCACTCTTGTTCATTAAAAGCACATTGCACATGTGTTTTTTGGGATGATTTTTAGGAATCAAGCACTTCTCATGTTTGTTATTGAGACTGTCTGAAAACAAAGAGGACAGGCAACATGATCTTGAGATTAGTTAGTAAATTAGAAAAAAAGAATTTCTAAAACCTTTTTTTTTTTTGGCTCCTCTGTAGTTATCAAACTGCCAGCACCAGAGAGGAGGAGGAGACACTGTGCAGCTGCTGACTGATATCACAACTGTGTGTGTGTGTGTGTGTGTGGCAGGGATAATTATGTTTACCACATAAGATTCAGTGGTGGTATGAACTCATAATTTGTATTCATATTTTAAAAGAAAAGATCCTCCACTATTGGAGGCATTATTGCCGTTGCTAAGTGTAGCAGTTTTTCTGCTTTTTGAGACTTGTAAAGGGGGAGGAGGCAGTAAGTGTACGTGTTCTAAATATTCGAGGGTTGACATTTGATATTGCATAGTCCAGTGTGACTTTGTGGCTGGTTAGTATCTTTACCTTGTTGTAAGCAGTGTTGGGGAGTAACGGAACTCATACTGTATGTATGAGGAACTGTATACCGTTACAGTTGACTAGTAGTATGCAGTTACTTTGTTGAAATAAATGGATTGCAGGGCGATCTTTTCCTGTTTCATATGTGAGGCTATCCCCTCTCAAATTTTGGTAATTACACGCATTGCCGAAACCCAAATAAAACACGAAATGAAAAGCTCTAATATAAGGGTCCTGTTAATTTTGGTTGCGTCAGTTACACAATGGACCCGAAGCCAGCACAACAGAACCAGCAGTCAAAGAATCGACCTCCAATCTAAAGAAACATCTGGAAGTAAGTTCTTTTATTAAGAACTTAACCATTAGCCTAGTTCAATTACCTTGTTTTAGTTGTGTTAGCTACCTGGGCTATGTGTGACTTCAGTGTCTTCAATGTACTTTTGCTGTGTGATTTATTACTATTACTGAAGGCTTCTCGCCACCGACCTAACATTGTTTGCTGGCGTTAGCTGAGGTTAGTTCATAGACTGCAGGCGGTTAGAATTGATGGATAGCATTAACAACCTGCTAGCTGCAAATAATCATGCATAGTTCTAAGAGCAGTCTATGAACTAACCTAACAATGTTAGCTCGGTAGCGAGTAACCTTCAGTAATGGTAATAAATCACACAGCAATAGTACATTCATGTAGTTGTAGAAAAGCATGACAATATATTAAGTAATCCAAAGTATTCAGAATACGTTACTCACACTGAGTAACGTAACTGAATGCATTACAAACTTCATTTTGGGGCATGTATTCTGTAGTGGAATACATTTTAAAAGTAACCTTCCCAACACTGCGTAAGTGGCTTTCAGTCACAGCAGAGGCCATCACCACTGGAGCAGCGAGGCTTGTAAAAATGTTGGGGGCGGGTGCGTGGAGTCAAGTCTGGGCATTCCGCGTTAAATCAGGACTGGGCATCCAAAAATGAAAGATGGCAGCCTCCTTTGGTTTTAGCTTCATTTTTGGGAAATGACAGGAAGCAGAGGCACATATGCAGTCTATGATTAAACTACCAGGAAAAGATGAGTAATACATTTTCTGTGGACCTTTCAAGTTGAAACGTGATGATTCACATTTATAAATTGCTAGATTGTGTTCTTCTCTTTCTGAATCAGGTCTTGATTTGCTCCACAGCCCTCATCCAACGTATTGCAGCTCACTAGGCTATGATTTTAGCATTTTATACACCAGCATAGTTAGAGCACCTGCACCCCCACCTCTGGCACCGGTTTGTAGTGCAAAATACAGGCAGTCCCGTACAGAAGAAGAGTGAATCATCTCAGGTTTAAGGTTTCTTCAGGAGGAAAGGAGAAGGAATTTTAAAGCTCTTGAAAACTGTGATTAGCATTTTTTCCACATTTTCTTACCTTGATAATCAAAATAAAAAGAAATAATCTTTAGACTAATGAAAGATGAAAACTTGTCTTATTTTATGGTACCTTTAAGAGGTAATGTAATTTTGCTATACAGCAAGGTGAAACCAAAACATTCACACTAGTTGCTGTGCTATGTTTTGTATAATGTGAAAAGTGTAAACTTGTGAAATTCAGCTTTAAGCAAAGAAGATGGGGTGTTAATTTTGCAGGCTGTCTAGATGTTAGCATTACATAAGACGTGCTGTAGGAGGCAAAGTGTGTGTCACTCTTCATGGACAGGGATGAGGAGGTCTAGAGACAAAGCCCGCCCTCCCACCTCCTTGCCTTCAATCTCACTGGCGAAGGTTCCCTGTTCCTGTGGCAGAGTTCATTACAGGTTACAAACACTGCTGCTTTGTCCACATGACTTGGAAATTTCACTCTCCCTCTCTGCTCATCTTCATCGCCGGAGACGGGGCGATTTAAAGTGTGTCCTCTGGATTAGCTGTCTTTTCCATCACAGGGTTGTACTCCAGTTTGTAGCATCCAGGGAGGAGAGGTGCAGCGTAACTGAAACAATGCAGCATCTAGCCAGAGAAGCAGTGTGTCTCTCTTTAAAAATGAAGCCCGCTGTCGGTTTTACACGAGTTGGATCACATTTCTCCACGCAGTCTGCTGTCATCAGCGATGATAGCGCTTGTTTACTCACCCTGCTAATTTTATGTCTTCGCGAATGCGCATAAGCCTTATACGTAACTTGAAGTCGTGTATGTGTGTGAGCATCAGGGCATTTAGATTAGGCAGTAGACATGAAATTATAATGAAGATTTTTTTTTTTTCCTGCCTCTTGTGTATCATCACATATTCAGTGCTGCATTACTAATAGTGAAGCGGTAGAGCAATCTTAACATAATTAAAATTTCAATTTGGACCCGTAGTTAAGGTTTCTCTGTGTAAACCCCTGGAGTGGCATTCTTTAGGAACAAGATTGCAGTTTGTTCTGTTCACTGCAAGACAAAATTAAATATTTTTCCCTTAAAAGCAATGCAAGCTCCTAAACCTTGATCCAGGATTTCACAGGTTAGTGGGTTAAAGACAGGAGATCAATCAGAGGCAGTAGAACAGAAAGAGGCAGCTGTTTTGTTAGTTCCCTCAAAAGACCTAAAGCTGTTTGTTGCACTGCTTTTGTTGGTCAGAAAACATACCCTGCATTAGTGCAATCCCAGGGTGATTTCTTCAGACTCAGCAAGATGGATGGGTTAAGGTGGGGGGGGGGGGGGGGGGTGTTTGTCCCCCCCCCCCATCTGCTATCACAGTTTTTTCCTCCCTCAGTGTCTGGTTAATAATTTGTGCTTGGAGGAGGGATGAAACACCCCCTTCATTCCTCCTCGTCTCTCCCTTAGTGTAGAATCACACAAAACACCACAGCACCTGCAGAGCACAGCTAACTCAGGAGCACCGCTGCCAGTTTCAAATTCTGCCTTTTCAAGCACCTACCACTCGTCTCATATTGCAATAGTCTGTCTTGGCTGATTTCTGTTTAAAGTGCAGGACTCTGCAGATAAAACTCAGATGATACTGACTGCAGTTCATTTTACTTCAGTATTTCAGGTGCTATATTTGTGAATTATTCAGACTCTCTCTTAGTAACAGCAACAGGTTTCCTCTTTTCATGTTGCTGTGTTTAACTGGAGATGCATATTGTATATGATATCCCCCACCCCGCCAGACGATGCTGGCGGCTTCAGTTTGTTTTAAACTGTGAAATCCAAAATAACAAACACCTCAGCTGGTGGTGCTTGAAGTTAAATCTCCGCTGGTGTATCATCGTCCTGTGTTTGCTTTTGCTTGCCGTCTGTGCACACACATGTACAAAGAAAGTCAATATGTGGTTTCACACTCTTTCAGCATTGTTAACACAGTAAACATCAACTACATATAGCAAATATGAAGTTCTGTAAATATGGATTATGGTTTCATAGCATTAGTATAAAAATATCGAAACCTGTAAACAGTATTGATTTATTTGGCCTAGATGGGTTTTTTGTTTGTTTGGATAGGTTCTTATTTAAAGGGAATAAATTAAAATCGATCGTGACATGCCCATACTCATATGTATGTTATTGATGACTGGACTAATTTCTTCTGTCTTTTTGATAGGCCACACAGACCACTCCAAAGTAACAAGAAGTCTTTCTTCTGCGATTTTATATATAAAAATAAAATAAAATACTCAAAAGGTTCAGATGAAGTTAACATGAAGCTTCATAAGTCCTGAACACATTAACAGGGTTTCAGAGTTCCTCTTTTATATCTTGTGAGTCTTTACTTAATGAATCCTTTATTTAAACAGGTAAATGGTAAATGGCCTGTATTTGTATAGCGCTTTTCTAGTCCCTAAGGACTAGAAAAGCGCACACATTCACACACAGGTGATGGCAGCTACATTGTAGCCACAGCCACCCTGGGGCGCACTGACAGAGGCGAGGCTGCCGGACACTGGCGCCACCGGGCCCTCTGACCACCACCAGTAGGCAACGGGTGAAGTGTCTTGCCCAAGGACACAACGACCGAGACTGTCCAAGCCGGGGCTCGAACCGGCAACCTTCCGATTACAAGGCGACCTCCCAACTCTTGAGCCACGATCTCACTGAGATCAAAATCCACTTTAACAGGCTCTAGAAAGTATGAGCCCGGACAAAACATACAAGTAAGCACCATTCCCCAACTCTCTGTGAATGGTACTTATGACTAGGGGTGGGTTCTTATAATCGATTCATCGATTAAAATCGATTCTGGCTTGGATAACGTAAAATCGATTCATTAAAATCCTGAATCGATTTTTTTAATATAAATTTATTTTGCCCAAAATGCCAGAATCTCAGGTGAAACAGTTAAGACAGTAAATGAGAGCAGGAACACGGATTCTGCACAAAGACTTAAACACACAGCGGGACCCGCGGATCAGAATCAGTTAGATGTCGCTTTTCTCACAGTCGGGGCTGAAAGCCAACAGCTCGCTGACTCTGATCTGTCGGCGGGTCTGCGCTTTGTGTTCACGCCCTTTATGCGCCGATTCTAAAGCTGTTAGTTTGATCTCTCTCCAAACAATATTGACCGAACCAGCAGCAAAAGAAGATCCAAACGCTTCACATAAACATCGTCATGAATTCACTCAGACTTTTACTGTTTTGCTTCCACTGCGATGCACAGCTCTCTCTCTGTACTTCAAGAACAGTTTCCCTTTCTTCATTATTCGCTTGCTTGTTACGCACAAGTCTACTGTTGTTTACAGGCTGTCGGCCGCTGTTTTTTCCCTTTTACATTCTTCCGAAAAGAAAACCTCATTTCTGCTGTTCAATACTGAACAAATTTAAACTTTTTAAAATTATTCAAAATGCAAAACGCTGTGTCTGTAATAAAACCGCTGTAACTTCAGAGGTGATGTTCATATGTTGATTAATGGTTTTCTTTCGTTTTTGATGTACTGCAGAATATTTTTATAAAATCCCAGGCCAGGAAAATCACCTTCATGTTTTTCTGTGTTTTATCCTCAGCTACTTTGACACAAAGGCCTCTGCTGTGATGCTCACACCTGTGATAAAGTCTTGCGTGTGTCAGCTTCCTTTTTATTGATACAAAAATATGTAAATGTACTGATCTGAATTATAATATTTCTGACTGTCAAAATTTCCCAGATTTAAATCGAATCGAATTAAATCGAATCGTGGATCGAATCGATTCGGGGCCTTGTGAATCGGAATTGAATCGATTCTAGAAATCAGTGACGATACCCAGCCCTACTTATGACCATTTGCATTTCTTTTTTTCCTGACCTCACAGCCCATGTTCGTTGGTGGTGCTAGTTTCAGTCATTATGCAGATGTACTGTTTATAAGCTTGGGGAAACATGCAGTTGGCTGAGGCTGCGTCCACACTAATGCGTTTTCTCTCCGTTTTGGCCTTCCGTCCACACTGAGACGGCGTTTTAGAAATGCTCTCGAAAACGCAGACTTTCTAAAACGATGACACATTTTAGTCATGTGATGCAGTCATGTGACCAATTAAAGATGGCGTAGTGCATTATACAGCAGTTGTTTTGATTGCTCTAAAAAAGATTAATATCAGTTTGTACATGCTCCAGATAGCTTTTCTTCAAATTCTTTAATCCTCACTCGCTTTTGCGCATGCGCAGCACTGGAACGTAAGCGTTTTGGGCCATTTCAACGTGGACGCACAACTCTGTGAAAACGACTGAAAATGCTAGTGTGGACGTGGAGCGTTTTCAGACGTAAACGCAGTTTTCAAATCTACCCGGGCTAGTGTGGGCGTAGCCTGAGGAAGTCACTTGGGTGATTGACGAAACATTTCTCCCACTGAAAACTCTACACCCAGATGAACAGATGAGCATGGATCAAGACACAAATACACACAACTTTCTTTCACTTAAAGTGGTGCAAAAACAGTTGTACTAATGATCAAGAAATCTGTCTGCTCTTCATGTGCCTGGACAACCGTTCAGAACCCCGTCAGTCTCAGTGGATGTGCTGCTGGGGACCCAGTAAGTGCTGTGTTGAGTTTGAGGTAGATTGGATTTGGCGGTTCTCATATTTTGGCTAAAAGTTGTTCTCTGTTCTTAGTGTTTCCCCCAGAGTGACTGTAGCCACTGTGTGTGTGTGTGTGTGTGTGGGGGGGGGGGGTTGGGGAAACACACAGAGAGATGATTGTTTGCTTTATTTTAGAGAGCCATTGGCATTAACAGTCCCCAAGCCAAGTTAATTTTGCCAAACTGTCACCTTGACCCTAATGTACTTCGAGCTTTAACCCGAGAACCAAGAATTAACCTGCAAACAGGCCTTTGAAGGAGTGTTAAAAAGAAGAGCTGGCTTAAAAAGAGGGCCCAACACTCAAACTGACTCTTACAAAAATAACTGGCCATGGTTTTTTATTTGTTTTTGTTTACTTTGGCCTTCATATTCCTCTGACAAAAGACTTGAATCACTCACTCATTTTGTTTGGATGAGCAGTTCTCCAGAATGCTGCAACCCACAATCTGCCCAATCTGCACAGCCACGTTTTGAGTAGGCACAATCACACACAGATTCAGCAAGTGTGTTACATTTTTTTTTCTTTTCTTCTTTTAACAGCAGCTTTAGGATTGTCTCAATGTGACACTTTTAGGTAAACACTGTTGAAACTAGTTTATTTTTTGTAGCTACTATTTAACTCTCCCTGTGTTAATGTTTAAAAAAGAAGATAAGCTAAATCGTTTAACTTTAAATCCACTTGTTTCAGTAAAGTAAGAACTGTTTCACTTTGATCGTGTGACGTTCATGATATCATTATAATATTTGACATCCCACACTTTAAAGATTTAGCCATAGTTTACACATAACATAAAGTGGATATCCGGTGCTGGTGAAAGAGGATCAGCTCTCCTTTACGTTGTGCATACACAGATGTGGTTTGCTTTTAGGGTGAGGATCGGAGATGCATATACACGATTATCAAAAGGAAGCCAAGACAGAATGGTAGATTGAACAGTGCTCTTC
This sequence comes from Rhamphochromis sp. 'chilingali', assembly GCF_963969265.1. Taxonomy (NCBI): domain Eukaryota; kingdom Metazoa; phylum Chordata; class Actinopteri; order Cichliformes; family Cichlidae; genus Rhamphochromis; species Rhamphochromis sp. 'chilingali'. The sequence goes on along the minus strand of NC_137942.1, from coordinate 5,355,493 downwards.
CTATTAGCAGAAGAGAAGCATTATTTTTCATCTGGGCACTAATCAGATTTTGATCTTCAGTTTGTTAATTGGATTTTGCATTTGGGAATAAAAAGCAATTTTAGCCGCTTGAATATTTGTAACATTTAGCAGTTTTCAATTCAAGATCCATTCACTTAAATTTGGACTTTTTTTCATTTCCATTTGCACAATAAGTATAACAAAACAGCATATTTATATATTTATTTTTGGCAGTTTTGACAGTTAGGCAGTGGAATGCTTACAAAAACAAACGACGATTTGTTTTTATTTTTCTTTTCTAGCTGATGACAGGTGGAAGGACTGACTGCTGCAGTTCACCTGTCACACTGTAACACAGGTGTCCTAGGGCAAGCTCAGAGAGTGCAGAAACCTTCAATGGAACAGAAAGGCCACAGGTCACTTGAGCGCAATTTTCACAATAAATATACCCTCAGAAGCTTTCTGACGTTTCTGGTTTTAAGCAAGAGGTGTCAGAAAAACTAACACAAGGATTGACTGGTCTGTAACAGCCATGTGCTGATAGCAGCATTGATCCATTTGAAGTTGTCTCCTCATCATTGTGTAGAACGATTTGGGTTGTTCACACACTTACAGGAAGTTAGAGCTGGGACCGTTGTAAGATAGGTTAGGTTCACGGCACTGATGTTGTGTCTTAGCAGTAATAATTGTGGTTAGTACAATTTGCAAAGCTACATCTCTAAGTCAGAATCCAGTCTAGATCCAGTGATACAGTAGCGCTGTGGAGTGCTGGTTGTTGTCACATAGCCAGCTTGTGGAGGACTGGGTTAGGAGAGGGCCAAGAGACTTTGTTTCTGGAGGACCCGGGCTAAATAACTTTTAAACGATCTGAACCGCAGTGCAAAATTGCAGGTTTGAATTAAGATAAGATAAGATAGAACTTTATTAATCCCTCGGGTGGGTTCCTCTGGGAAATTCGACTTCCAAAAAAAGCACAGCAACGACCAAAGTTACAGAACTGTTATTTATTTATATATATATATATACACACACACACACACACACACACACACACACACACACAGAGACAAATATAAATAAAATATACGAAGGGGATAAATAGGAATAAAAAATAAAAATACAAGTGAATTGCACATTTCAAGTATTGAGTCTATTGCACTGTTGACTATTTACAAAAAGTATTGCACAAGGTATTGTACAGTGAGGTGAAGAGGCACTACAGCTTAGTTGTTCCCCCCCCTCCTTTGTCCTCCTGTTTCCCCTCCCTCTCCCCTCCAGAGAGGAGTTAAACAGTCTGATGGCGTGTGGGACAAAGGAGTTTTTAAGTCTGTTAGTTCTTGTCTTGGGGAGAAGCAACCTGTCACTGAACAGACTCTTCTGATTGTTTATGGCCGTGTGCAGAGGGTGTCTGGCATTGTCCATAATGTCCATCAGTTTCTTTAATGTCCTTTTCTCTGCCACTGTCACCAGAGTGTCCAGCTTCATGCCGACCACAGAGCTAGCCCTCCTGATCAGTTTCTCCAGCCTGGATGAGTCCTTCTTTGCTGTGCTGCTCCCCCAGCACACCACAGCATAGAAAAGTACTCCAGCAACCACTGACTGGTAAAACATCCTCAGGAGCTTCCTGCAGATGTTAAAAGACCTCAGCCTCCTGAGGAAGTACAGTCGGCTTTGGGCTTTTTTATACAGGTGCTCTGTGTTGCATGACCAGTCCAGTTTATTGTCCACCCACAGCCCGAGGTACTTGTACTTGTTGACCACCTCCACCTCCTCCCCCTCTATCTGAACTGGCAGTGGACCTTCTCTGGACCTCCCGAAGTCCACAACCAGTTCCTTAGTCTTTGAGGTGTTGAGTTGCAGGTGGTTTGTGTGACTCCATGCGACAAAGTTCCTCACCAGACTTCTGTACTCCTCTTCTTGATCATCCCAGATACACCCCATGATGGCCGTGTCATCTGCAAACTTCTGAATATGGCATAATTCAGAGTTGTAGCAGAAGTCAGAGGTGTACAGGGTGAAGAGAAGAGGGGACAGCACAGTTCCCTGTGGTGCTCCTGTGCTGCTGACCACAGTGTCAGACGTGATGTCCTTCAGCCTGACGTACTGTGGTCTGTCGGTGAGGTAGTCGGAGATCCAAGCCACCAGGCAGGGGTCCACCTCCATCCTGTTCAGTTTTTCCTGAAGCATACAGGGCCGGATGGTATTAAAGGCACTGGAAAAGTCAAGAAACAGGATCCTGACCGTGCCTTTTCCCCCATCCAGGTGTGAGTGGGCTCTGTGTAGGAGGTACAGGATGGCATCCTCCACTCCGACACCCACCTTGTATGCAAACTGTAGTGGGTCCTGGGCATGTTGTACCTGTGGTCGGAGGAGGTTGAGGAAGAGCCGCTCTAGAGTCTTCATAAGATGTGACGTCAGTGCCACCGGTCGGAAGTCATTCAGCTCATTGGGCCGGTTCTTTTTGGGGACCGGGACGATGCAGGATGTCTTCCATAGGGCGGGCACTCTCCCCAGTCACAGACTGAGGTTGAAGACTCGTTGTAGCGGCTCCCCAAGTTCAGCAGCACACGCCTTAAGCATCCTAGGACACACCTTGTCTGGGCCTGCTGCCTTTCTGGGGCGAAGCTTCCTCAGTTGCCTCCTGACCTGAGTGGCTGTGGGAGAGGAAACTCACCAGTGATTTGCATTCGTAGCTGACAGATTATATCTGCCATGATTTGCTTTCCTCAGAAATTACCTGAGCGTCTGCTTGTAATGCTGTTAAATCTGCATTTAAGGTTATGAGTGCTGCTGCAAGAAATTAATCAACGATTCTCAGATGCAGCAAACAGATTCTGTCTGCCATGGATTTCATTCTTATTAAATTATCTAAACTTTGTCAGTTTTCTAAAAGAGACCCCTCTCCACCCAAGGATAACAGATAAAAGCCTTACTGTTGTTAAAGTAACACAGACTTCAAGAAAACTATATATGCAAATCTATATATTATGCAAATAATAATTTGGTTACAATCAAGTTATATTATGATAAATGTAATCAGTGAATAAAATTATTTTTCTGTACTGCTGCTGAGTGATGTAACTGCAGACAGGCTGTAAGAGTCATGGTTGGATGTTGCAGACATGTCTGGGCTTTCCCAAGAGGAGGGAGAAAGGGAAGTAGGAGTTTGTAGAAGCTATAAAGCTAAACTGTGGACTCGCTTTTTGGATTTTTCATGAAACCATAAGGGTTTAAACCTGTTTATAAAGTATTGTTACATCTTTTTTTAAATGGTTCTAACAGGTTCTAGGCCACCAAAGTAGAAGCCTAGCAATGCATAAAGTGTACATATCATCAAGGGGTGAGCTGCCGTTAACCGGTGGACTGGTAACTGTATTCAACTAACAGGGCTACTCAGTTGAAGTGTGTTACCAGAGGATGCAGGGTAGTCACCTGGACATGTCTCCCTGTCACAAATTTAAATAAGTTTCTCGCAGTTCGTACTAGGATAATAGACTTGGACTTCCTATACAGGCGTAACTGGGATCTGTCACTGTGCTAATGTTCAGTTCCCGAACCATCAAAATATGGCCTGGTTCTTTTAAGTGACCAATCCAGAGTTTGTGCCCACTCTGTGTGGGTGGGGTTTTTTTTTTTTTTGTTGTTTTTTTTGTTTTTTTGGATTAGTTGTTTTTTCTTTCTGGATTTTTGTTGGATTTTTTTATGTGTGTGTGTGTGTGTGTGTGTGTGTGTGTGATGTGTGAAATACAGTGGTGTCATTCAAGTCATATACTAAAGAGATGGAGCAGTGTTGGAGTGGAGACCAGTTAAAGATGGTTAAATGTTATAATAACCACAGTTTCTTGCTTTCTCTGGTTATTCAGCAGTTAAACAGTGCAGCAGGACCTATGCAGCCCAATCAGGTCCCCCCCAACCAGAACTTCATCAACAGAGCCCCAGGTCCTATTCCAGTTTCCCACGGCAATGTCCAGCAGCAGGTAAATAAATGAACCCTCTTTGTGCTGGCTCGTCTGCCCGTTTTCCCTCATCAGATTCCTCCTGCACTGCCTGATGTTGACACCTGAACTGCCTGGGATTTCTGCATGCGTTGCTGCTAACTCTTTCCTCCACTGTTTTTTTTTTTTTTTTTTTCTTTTTTTTTCCCTCACACTTCCACCACTCTTCTCCACTCCCCCTCCCTCCTTCTTCTGATCTGACCAGTCTGTGGTGGTGGGCATGCCCCCTGTTAGTCAGGTCTCTATGATGGAGGAGCAACAGAGACAGAACAACATGGTGAGACCCAAAGTAGCTCTCAACTTAACCAACATGTATTTACGTTGTTCACAAGTGCTTATAATTATAATATTAGAATTCAGTTGTAGGTCTTACTGAGCTACATCGATTATAATACAATATATAGTATAATAAGCTCCTTGTGTCTTCATTCAAAGCTACCTTACAATTGCATCTCTTGTCCTGAAAATCAAGAAACATTCGTTTGTTTGACGGTGTCAGGAATCTTGTATTCAACCTTTTTCACACGTGCTGCAACATTATCCAACATACACTACATGGACAAACGTCCTTGGCCACCTACACAACACATTGTAATCTTGTCTGGGACTTTGTGGCTGAATTACTATAGCTCCTAAATGCTTTCCCTTTCCAGTGAAAACTCTCAAATTCAAAGATTAAGAGGTGTGACCAAATAATTTTGCTCATACAGTACATGAGAATTCAAAAATGCAATGAGGCTCCCTCACTTAAACCACATGGAGTATATCCAGTAGAGTGAATCTCTGCAGAGGACTTTTTCCTACATTGTGACGACTGTGGAATTTCCCCCAACCTGATTCTTTTATGATTTCTCTTACATTTATGTGTGAAAATGTTGATAGCTATTTCTCTCAACCAATTGCTCAGCATCAGCCTGGTGTGTAGCTAATTTACATGGACTATATTTAAAAAAAAAAAAAAAAAAAAAAAAAAAAAAAAATTGAGGTTGACGTCACCTGTTGGTTTTAGACTCAAATTTGAGGCCTAATTTTTAGCTTTGTCAGTTTTTCTGAGCCAGGAGTGATTCATGCTATTCATGCTAAGCAAGGCTGGTTTTAGTGCTGTTTCTTTGTATCTTAACAACCTTTGGAGCCAGCCTCATGTGGCCACTAGAGGAACTGCACATTCCATAATTGCTTCATTTTTCAGCTGCTTGCTAATTTCCTGTCACAGCATGTGTGCTGATGTTTTAAGTTCCTGTTGAGTACGTCTGAGACTGCATGCCCTTGATGCTAAATAATACATTAAACTGATGACATGCATGCATATGTTTGTGTAATTTAATGAAATTGATCTTTTATTGTCATCTGAAGGTTTTTAGACTGTAGTCGCCAATATCAGACTCCAATAACTCCTTGTATTTGTAGTTGGCTGGGGATCATATTTAAGGTACCCCAAGTGTGTAAACTGAGATTATGGGTCATCCACCCAGTAATTTGGAGAGCCAGAACTTATCTTATTTTTCCATTTTTAGAATAAGTGCAGGTCAAGTTTAACTTTTCTTTTTCTTCACTTGAACCAAGTGAGTGCTCAGTGAGCCTGCACAAACACTGCTTTTTTTTGTATGTGACAATGTTGAATTCTAATTTGTCACACCACTGCAGCTGCTATTAACTGTAGCATTGCTTTCAAAAATAGCAGTGTTTGTGATTACTCTAATTAATATTTAGGCTTAACTCTTAAACTGTGTGGCGTTCCTTCAGATGACAATGAGAGCTGCCGGACCAACCAATCAACAGCCGCCCGTCAGTGGCGCTCCACCTAATCAAGTTCCGACTAGCGGACAAGCCCCGCCCCAGGGTCCCATCCTTCGCCTCACAAATCCAGGAGCCAATCCACAGCTTCGCAGTCTCCTTCTCAGCCAACAGCAGCCAGTAAGAGTGCACCAGTCAGCTGTTCGAATGAATTACCTTGTAGTAAATGCTTGATTCTGAAACTGTTGTGTGTCTCTGTCCTTGCAGCAGGGTGGGGTGTCTCACATGCCAAGCATGATGTCTCACCAAGGTTTGGGACAACAGATGGTCCACCAGGCCCCAGGAAGTGGGGCTCAAATGCAGAGCCAGTGGAGGCAACCCATGACAGGTCAGCAAGCATCCCACAGAGAGATGGAAAGAGTTCACTAATATTTGACTCAAGTAGGCATTTAGAATACGGGTCAGGAAATGTGCTCATTGAAGGATATTAAGCTTGACATCTAAAGAAAATAATAACTTTTAAAGGTCACATTTCTAGAAACTGACAACAAGTTAGCAATTCTTGTTTTATTCCATTAAAGATATTTCTGCAGACTTTTATTTTCAAAGCAAATTTTAAAGCCACCAAAGCAGCCATCTGTATCTAACAAAAGTTCATGGACTTGTTAAAGTTGAAGATTTCATTCAAGTGTGTGTTTGTGTGTACTGGGCAAATTTTGATTCGTGACATTTTATTTTTGTGCACATTGATTGAAATGTTCTGGTGCATTAATCTATTGATTTCAAACTTTAAATGTTTTCATTGCTTAAAAAAACAAGAGCAGTCAGCCTCTGCTGAGCCTGAAAATTCCCTCAATGCCACGCATGAGCTGAGCCCATGGAACCAGAAGGATTTCTGGGTCCACGTTAGTTCATATGATATGTTTTTATGATAGAAGTTCAAACAGGATGAACGTGTGCTTCATTTTTCTTAATGCAATTTGATGTGTTTTTGTGAAAATAAGACTAGAGATGTCCAATTATATCATGTCTGGCAATAGAATACTTCACAAGATACCCGGACCAACATCTGGATAGACTCCAGAAAGTTAATTACATAATCTTCTTGGCAGAGGTAAAACGATGTTAAATTTTGGTAGGAAGTGGCGTGACTCAAAAGGTTGATGAGGAGGGCAGAAAGTCTGAGCCGCAACATGGAGAATCTGGCCATTTTTAAAAATAAAAGACCCAGTAGAGATTAAATGTTCTGCTTCTGAAATGTTCCTTTTATGATGTGAAGCTGTGAGATGAACAGGCTTTTTGGATCATGCTTTATAGGGATATGTCCATTGTCTTCCATGCAGTGTAATGTTTATGCCACAGCTGGTAGGGCTGTGCGATATGACCAAAATCTCATATCCCGATATAAGACATTTATCGTCCCGACAACGATATATATCACAAAAATTTAACATTTTGTGAATCTCAGGCAACTCGACTCGCGTGAAGTATTTTCAGCTGGGCGGCGTGTACCTGGAGTCGGGTGTTACATAAGTTGAAACGGCCGCAATTTTCTTTGAGTATTTATTACACGGCATGCTGCGGGGAAAAGGCTGTTCTAAGGTTTATTTTTTAGCACCTGGCGGCTCTTTTTAGCTTCTCGTCCGTAAACGTTCTGCATAGTATTTCACGTGATTCAGTTTATTTTGAAAAATCAGGACAGAATCTTCAGCTTTATTGTGAAAGGTCTATGTGGAAAATAAACAAGTGGACGGCAGAGCCACGCGATGATTTTACCGTCATTGTTGCTAACGCCAACGCTTGAAAACAGTGGCTTGTCCGTCCGTAGTGTGGCTATATTAAGTATAAGAGAAAGAGAGAACTTAAAGGAATTCTACAGTAACCATCAAAACTATGGAAAAATATTGCCGTAAACAGTTTATTTTATGACACCACAAAACAAACGATAGCATAATATGAAACGATAGACATTTTCATATCATCAGCCGATATATATCGTTATATCGAACAGCCCTAACGGCTGCCCTAAATGAACAATATTGGTAATTACCAATATCATTTATGTTTCTACAATGGTTAATCCATTATTTTTTTTAATTGCCCAAACAGAATTATTGTTTGTATTCATGAATTTGCAATTTTACTGACCTACAAAAAGCAGAAATTTTTTTTTTTTTTTAAATTATTAGTTTTCTATCTCAGAGAAGTGTAGTGTGCCGGCTCGTGAATTCAGTTTATTATTTGCCTAATAATTAACAATATAAATGACTTTTTTTTTCTTTTTTTTTTTGACAGAAGTATTCGTGTTTTTATGAATTTGTAATTTACTGTAGAGGTTTAGTGCTTTATTATTGACTCGAAATTACACAAAACACTATCGTAATCTAGTGTTTGGGGTAACAAATTACTTTCTATAGGGAGTAAATAAATTAAATGTGTTGCGTTTGAAAAAGTGCAGAGTAGACGTGGCTTTTCTTTTTTAAGAGTACTGAAATCCAACACTTGTTACACCCTCTGAGAGTATGGATTGATTTTAGTCACTGGTTTGCTTTGTGGTTTGATATGCACGTACTGAAAGTAATCAGAAAAACAAACAAAAACAAAGCTACGCTTGCAACAGAAAACACAGCCGCTGTGCAGTCGTCCCAGTCTGAACACTGTCAGTGCCATCAGGCAGTGCACGTGGATGGGGGTGTCAAAGATTTCCCTGATGATAGAAATGGCTCCATATACATAATCTTTGTCTGCGATTGCCTGTGGTTTGTTGTTCATGTTTTACTTTGAGAAAAAATAAAACGGAAGCACTTGGCTTCGAAATCCTGCATGTCTGAGCCAATACATTTTATTGCAGCGCATAAACATTTTAGCTCACTGTACACAGTAGTAAGTACCTTGATGTTTACTTATCTCAAACAAAGTGTCTCTAAAGTAGGTCTCTGTAAAAAGGAGAACAAATGCAGTGCCGCAGCATATTAGTTCTCACTATCCTGCTTTAAACTCTTAACTTTTTCTCTCCGCTTCGATTTTTAAAGCGTTTCCAGAAACTGTCTTATCCTTTCTTCCCATCCCAGGTCAGATGATGATGTCTGGAGCTCAGAGAGGAGCCGTCCCGCAGCCCGGGATGCCACAGGTCTCGAGCATGATGGAGGATGAAGTCCTCATGGATCTTATCTGATGGAACTGGGCTTTCGATTTGAATCTGGGCAGCCATTTTTCAGTTTCGACACATATGTCTGCTCTGTCGCTTTAATCCTACAAATGTTCAACGTAATTAGGAAACAAGTCATAAACATTTTTTTTTTAATTTTTTTTTTTTTTAATTACAGGACTGAGTCGCTGAAGTTAATTAGGGGCACACAATGTGAGCATTAGTTTTTCATGTAAATGTTCAAACCATCAGCACGCTAATCCCCCATACTACACACAGGATAGAACAAGCTATCATGCTTCTAGAAATTATACTAAGTTTTATCATTGAAATGGAAACCTGTGTTTTTTTGTTTTGTTTTTTTTAAATTAAGATTTTTTTTTAATTATTGATCATGTTGTTTTATGGAGATGAAATAAAGGTAAACATCGTATAAGACCAAGTTGTTTGTGATTACAAAGAGGTTTTGTTGTTGATGAGTCCGCACTCCTACCACCACCCCCGTGTGAACGCCGCTTGGACTCTTAAGGTGGGAGAGAGTGAGACTGAAATAGACACAGTAATAGATAGTTCGGTGTCTTTTTCTGCCAAATAGTGTCACAGTGTTAATTTTAACTACTCCAATATGTTGTGGAACCATAGAGAGTCTCCTCGTGCCAAGTAGTCCTACCAGATGGCATCAGTTGGCCATGTTTCCCTTGGCATAACGTACAAACAGGCTGGCCGCATGCGCACATGGCACAGACTCCACATATATGCCCACAGTCTGCTTTCGCATCAGTTCTATTGCATGTGAGTTAAGTCCTGTACATCGACAAACACGGGCCTGTTGTGCACCTCGTGGTGGCACGGGCGCTGAGAGAAAAGGGAGAATGACGCACCTGAACTTTTCAGTCTCTCACATATGTTTAATGACATATGTCAGTTTATGCAGTCCCCCCACCCCCCAAAGAACGTGGACACTGTGTGTACACACTAACCAACAGGAAATGATGTCAGTCCCTGTCACCTGGGAGACTGAGACGGTTGCTAAGATACCGTGACAGTGGGTTCTTGTTTCTGAGCTTTTTCCTCAGCCCCGCTTTCACATGGACTCGCACAGATAGACACTAGTCCCTCAGTGGCTGGTGTTCATCCCTCCCATCCCTTAATCACTGGCCGGCCCTCGGAGCCCGGCTTAGCTTCACTTCATCTTCCTCTCTCCCTCTCTATCTCCGTCTATCTGCCTCCATCTCAATATGGATCTATTAGTGCCTTTCTAGGCTCATAAGTTTTTCAGTATCCAAGTTATTAACAGCCAAATTCATTCATATGGAATAAAAATGGTTAAATGTATAGACAAACATAATAAGTTTACCAAATCACTACTTGGGGAGCTGATAGCCAAGCGGTTAGTACACGAACTACATGGACACAAATGCCATCAGCGGTGATTCCCCAGTTTGCTTCCTTGTGTTTCTTACTCGCGCATTTCCTGTCTGTGTCAGCTGGCGTTTTCCAAAAATTAATTTTACTAGTCATGCAAAACAATTGCATAAAATGGACATTTCCTTTTTCTCCAAAGAGATTACAACCGTCAACAAAATGTGAGGAAACTGCTGCTGTGACTTCATATCCAAAACATGATTTCTGTACTACGCTAAAGTTGATATAACTGAACATGAATTCTTTGTAGCACAAGACAGTGCAGTGAGAAAAAAATCTTTTTGTTTAAACTTAATTTAACCAGGAAAATTTTCAATAACATCCCAGTTGAACACTAAGCATCTGCAGGTAATGGAAGTAAGACTAAAGGGGTGAAAAAAGAAAACAAATTAATGAACCCACATGGTAAAATTCTCTCCCCTGGTGGTGAAAATATTGTATTACAAATTCATTGCGCTCATTACGAAAAGTACCTTTAAAATCAGCTGGAAATCTGCCCATGGTGTAACCCATCTTTCAACCTCTGACAGCTGGAATAGGCTCAAGCCCCTCCTAATTAATCAGCAGAAGAATATATATGGGTGTTATCAACCTTTCATTGAGAATAATAAGTAATAGTGTGGCTGTCAACCCTTTTACAGCTTCTTCTAAGATGGAACATTGCAGAAAAAGTTTGTTTTGGTGTTTTCTGTGGTCATGAATAATAAATTAATAAATTCGGTTTCCCTTCCATGCTTGCACTGTGCAAAAAATGACGTGTGGTTCATTCAAATAAACATGATGCAATAAGGTTTTTTGACAGCCTTACTGCATATATTAGCATATAAAAGAGTTATAATTAGATATTCTGAAAACCTTAACCTTGTATTTTAATACATTAAGGAAATTAACTTTAACACCAATTGGGAAAGCAATAATCACAAAGAAGCATTCGGTAATTAAAGCATTAAATCAATGATGACTGTCTTATACAGAAAATATCACGAGGGTTTTGGTGAGTTATTAGTTTAAGTCATGTTCCTCTTGCTTATGATGCAATGGACTAATTATCTGGCGATCACATGATGTCAAATTATTGCACATTTCTTTGCTTAAACACTAGTGTTGTGGTTTTAGTTTGCACCCCTCAGAAGAAGAATATTTGATGTTTCTCTTCTGGTTGTAGATGAAACTATACACCACCAGTGTGTCCTTTACTTAGCCCTGACAGACAATTTTTCAATGGCCAATTAAACATTAAAATATAATTCATTTAGTTGCAGAGCTAGACAGTTTGGTAAATAAAAAGAACTTCATGAGCACTGCAGAACTAGAACTAGAAAATGTGCAAATTAGTTCCTGGAGTGAAAATGAAGACATTTAATTGCACAAGAGCTTAAAATCTTATAATCACGGCATAATTAGGAAAGCTGCGTTTCATAATTATGGACGTGGTAACCCATGTACATCTACATTATTTCCTCGAGCTCCTCCTAGTGGTTTCCAGATTCACCAAGGAGGCTGTGTGATCTCAACCTCCATTAAACTCACCTAACTATCTATGGTGAACCAAACTCTGTGAAACTCAAATTCCTTCCCTTTAGGCAGTGCAAGTATGAAGGATGAAAGGAGATGAGTCGACTTCTGATCTCCTTCAAAATAAAACAGCAAACATTCAGGACTTCAGTTCAGGCGCATTTAGTTTAACGAGATGGGGAAAGCGGTCGTCACAATGGTAAGAGTGGCCTGACAAAGAGAACAAAAAGTATGGCTGACGTGTATAGCTTGATGTAGCTTAAGTAAACTCAGCACAGAGCCTGTTTGGTGAGTTATCTATGGGCTCCATAAATACCTTAAAGAATGCCACTATATCACAGTGCTGCACTGCAGCTTCAGATGATATAAAGCTCAGAGCATGCCACTTCTGAACTCGTCATTTTATTGCAAGTTTATAAAGAGATCAAGTGCTATTACGAATGCACATCCTATAAGGCAGCAACCAGCTCCCAACTCCAATGAGACATTCCAAAATTTTTGAGGAGAAGTAAATATTTAAAAGTGTAGTAAGTAACATTTTTCATGCATTTTTATTCAAATGTTAACTTGAAAAAGAAGACTTCCCTTGACTCTCACTTCTAAAAGCACCCAGACTTGTTTCTGTCGGTGCAAATTTGACTATTCAAGCTGACATATTTTAGGACAACAGGTGTGGTATATATACCCTGGACAGGTCACCAGCCTGTTACAGGCCAAGCTCTGCGATGGGGGGTGTTTAATAAGCTCCCTGCAGCTGTTAATAGTTTGATCATTGCCAAGTTAACTTTGTTACCACGTACAGTCAGGTATACACTGTATACCACAGCCACAGCAGTCACAGCACCTCATACATGATCCTCCTCCTCCTCGAGATTAGATATAAGCAGGTCTGAAATCAGCACCCACCGACCAATCAGATCTTTGCAAAATGCCATCGCCATTCCTTCAGACTTTTATTCATGCATTTCTGGAGGGTCAAAAGTTGCGCGCGTCTGTTTTTCTGGTGAGCGTCAGTAGTAAATATAGATTCTTGGACACAACTTTGTTCCTTGATGTTTTTTTTCCCCTGTTTTCTACAAATAATTTTATAACACTTTTATTGTTCTACATTGACGCTTAGATCATAGAACACATGATGTAAGCCGAGGCTTGAATAGAATTTTTAACCTGCCAGGTGGGCGAGCAGACAACATGGACACCCAAGTTTGTGAATGTGATAACTCTAAAAAGAAGCAACCTAGGAGTTTCAAATGGATACCATAGGTGTATCTACTAAAAATCTTGATCGAGTTTGAATCTCATTGACTTTGGCTTCTAGGTCATAGGTAAGAGATCAAGTTTTCTTGCATTGTAAATGCAATAACTTGAAAACAAGGTGATGTAGAATTTTGAAATTCATACCATATCTACTAGGAAGCTGAGGGGTACAATTAGCCACCACCAGTATTTTGTGTTTATTGTTTTTATACCCAGATGATTAAATTTCACTGCAGCTGCAGGTGAAAGAATAAGCATGTACAGTGGGGCAAAAAAGTATTTAGTCAGCCACCGATTGTGCAAGTTCCCCCACCTAAAATGATGACAGAGGTCAGTAATTTGCACCAGAGGTACACTTCAACTGTGAGAGACAGAATGTGAAAATAAAATCCATGAATCCACATGGTAGGATTTGTAAAGAATTAATTCGTAAATCAGGGTGGAAAATAAGTATTTGGTCAATAATAAAAATACAACTCAATACTTTGTAACATAACCTTTGTTGGCAATAACAGAGGTCAAACGTTTACTATAGGTCTTTACCAGGTTTGCACACACAGTAGCTGGTATTTTGGCCCATTCCTCCATGCAGATCTTCTCGAGAGCAGTGATGTTTTGGGGCTGTCGCCGAGCAACACGGACTTTCAACTCCCGCCACAGATTTTCTATGGGGTTGAGGTCTGGAGACTGGCTAGGCCACTCCAGGACTTTCAAATGCTTCTTACGGAGCCACTCCTTTGTTGCCCGGGCGGTGTGTTTTGGATCATTGTCATGTTGGAAGACCCAGCCTCGTTTCATCTTCAAAGTTTTCACTGATGGAAGGAGGTTTTGGCTCAAAATCTCACGATACATGGCCCCATTCATTCTGTCCTTAACACGGATCAGTCGTCCTGTCCCCTTGGCAGAAAAACAGCCCCATAGCATGATGTTTCCACCCCCATGCTTCACAGTAGGTATGGTGTTCTTGGGATGCAACTCAGTATTCTTCTTCCTCCAAACACGACAAGTTGAGTTTATACCAAAAAGTTCTACTTTGGTTTCATCTGACCACATGACATTCTCCCAATCCTCTGCTGTATCATCCATGTGCTCTCTGGCAAACTTCAGACGGGCCTGGACATGCACTGGCTTCAGCAGCGCAACACGTCTGGCACTGCGGGATTTGATTCCCTGCCGTTGTAGTGTGTTACTGATGGTGACCTTTGTTACTTTGGTCCCAGCTCTCTGCAGGTCATTCACCAGGTCCCCCCGTGTGGTTCTGGGATCTTTGCTCACCGTTCTCATGATCATTTTGACCCCACGGGATGAGATCTTGCGTGGAGCCCCAGATCGAGGGAGATTATCAGTGGTCTTGTATGTCTTCCATTTTCTGATGATTGCTCCCACAGTTGATTTTTTCACACCAAGCTGCTTGCCTATTGTAGATTCACTCTTCCCAGTCTGGTGCAGGTCTACAATACTTTTCCTGGTGTCCTTCGAAAGCTCTTTGGTCTTGGCCATGGCGGAGTTTGGAGTCTGACTGTTTGAGGCTGTGGACAGGTGTCTTTTATACAGATGATGAGTTCAAACAGGTGCCATTCATACAGGTAACGAGTGGGGGACAGAAAAGCTTCTTACAGAAGACGTTACAGGTCTGTGAGAGCCAGAGATTTTCCTTGTTTGAGGTGACCAAATACTTATTTTCCACCCTAATTTACGAATAAATTCTTTACAAATCCTACCATGTGGATTCATGGATTTTTTTTTCACATTCTGTCTCTCACAGTTGAAGTGTACCTCTGGTGCAAATTACTGACCTCTGTCATCATTTTAAGTGGGGGAACTTGCACAATCGGTGGCTGACTAAATACTTTTTTGCCCCACTGTAGTCTATGTTTTGTGAATAATGATGTCTTAAATCCAACCACGTTTGATTCCTCAACTTACCACCGAGCTAAAAGCTTTGACATCGGCGAGCAAATGTCTGTTTTTAGCAATTTTTTCAAAGTGTGTTTTCAAATTTACGCAGTGTAAAAATGACAACGCTCACCGATGTCATGATTCAGACAAGCAGCTTCAGTGGATGCCCCCAATGAAATTACGATTGTAATCCATCAGATTAATACATCCCACGTATAAATAAAAGAGGTGATACGTGCTGATAAGTTTGTTTACTTACACAGTCTGCATTTTTACCAGCACTCTGTCTGGTCTTCAAATAGGTTAAACCTAATATAGTCGATCTTTTCCAGCATTCCTACAGTGTGTTTTCAATACTACACCGCTGCACTGTGCTTGTCCTGTTATAGACACTGATACCGCTGATTTGTCTGCAGCAGCTGTGTTGCTGTTGGTCTGTATTCTGTGTTTTACCTCTTTATATTTTTCCATGATTGTAGTTTTAAGTCCAGGGCTAAGCTGTCAGTAGGCCTGTCTACAGCTGTGATTGGTCAGAAGCTGCCAAAATCACCCTTTTTATATGAACATGCTTCTACCTAGATTGATGAACCCTGGGTTAACTTATTAAATAGATAACCACCTTTCTAAGACCTGCCGACGTTAGGGTAAGTGAAGCCAGATAATGGAAGGATACGTGAACTTGCTCTGTGCAGTTGTACAGTACGCTTTTAAGACGTTAAGATTGTTTGATGTGTGGATGCGTACACCTCGGAGAGAGGATAGATGCTTTTGTCAAGCTGAGCAGTGTTGTCACACATCAAACCTTATAAAAATCTCATGTTCAGAGTGAAACACGTTTTCTCCGGGGAGATCTTATGTGACTGCAGTAAAAAGAAAAGTTCACGTTCTCTAATTCTGGGTCAAATGACAAAAACTAATTATATTAAAAAGAAAAGCTAAGCTTGTCAGCAGAAGTAACTGAGCTTTTGATATTCCACAACACACCGAGTACAGTCAAGTTTCCCAAAAATATGTATAGACAACAAAAAGTACATATGTGGTCCTGATCCTTTTTTAAATAATTCAAATAGTTGTTGTACTCCTTTGTAGTTCTAGTTTTCATGTTCCCCTCTCCCTGTCTTCATGCCTCAGTGTGTTATCTGCCTTGCAGTAACTTCCTGTTTTCCTCTTTTAGAGTTTTATTTCCTTGTTAAATCTAGTTGGAATATCGCATTGATGGAAATCTCTCTCTCTCTCTCTCTCTCTTTGAGATTATGTATCGCCTCCAAACACCCTCCTTCTGGTTGTCATCTACATAGGTTCCCCCTGTTCTGCAAGCTGTTCATTTACGTGCCCCACCCTCCCTCCTTGTTCTCAATTCTTTAACTTCTTCATTTCTATTTAGTACATGGGGATTTGCCAGGCCTGGGAGCCATCGCCAGTCCCCTTCGATTCCTTCCCCAAACCGCAGCTCAATTCATGTCAAAGCATTCACTTTTACCTACTAAAACGCTGTCAAACCTAAAATGAGGACGTGGGGCCCAGCTAGTGAATTGTAACTGTGTGCCTCTTTGGTGTTGTGCATTTGGGTCTGTTTAAGACCTTTTGCTAAATTATCAAACAAGCAGCTCATAAATTCACCGTGCTCCGTCTGGCTTCTGGCAAAGCTTCTGTCACATTTACATGCACTGCTGAATTTTTTTTGGAGGGAAAGTTTATAACTAAACTTCCTATGGCCACAAGTGCTCAGCAAGTTCATGCAGCTTCTGGTCAAACATGTTCTGTAAAATAAAACAATTCATGCATATTTAGAAATATTTCTGCCACGTTTTGAATATCCAGCTAGTTTCCAGACATTTCCTGAAACTGTTGATACGTTCCCCTGAGGGGTCTAGGCGGTGAGGGGGAAGTAACAAAAAGTGTCCAGGTCAGGAAAAGGAGTCAAGGAGGCAAAAGGGTTAAATTAAATAGTTTTATTGAAGTAGCTCAACTAAAAGAGACGGACAAGCCGCTATCACCATTTAAGGAAAACAAACAAAACTCAAGCGTTGGTCAATAAAGTAAAAAGTAAGTCAAAAAGAGAGAGCAGCTCACTAACTGCAAATACGGACATGCAGCTCACTAGCTGAAAACCACCAAAAACACAGCTCACTAGCTACAAACACTCAGACATACAGCTCACTAGCTGCAACCACACTAATGGCACTCTGGCCCAGAGCTCGCCTTTCCCTGGGCTTAAATCTCTTTAATTACTGATGAGAGTCAGCTGCACAAAAGGGAAAGGTGGCACCTCAGGTAGAAGAGGTGGTGGGACACGCCCACACAGGCACCTTCAGGAGGAGGCCCTGCTAGGGCCGTAACACTGTTTAAAATTTGAGACAGTTTCTCAACTAGTGTTGTGAATAGTAGCACAGAGGTGCAGACGCTGGTAATGGCTCTGGGGAAACAGTTTGTTTTTGTAGAATTTCCATGTTAAAAGCTGGTCTTTTACAGTTACACTTTGATTTGATACCTGTTGCACCGAGGTGCAGTACTGTCATCTGACAGCAAAAATGTTCTGAGATGAAGCCACAGGGCAACTGGGGCTTCCCTGTGTGGAGTTTCTCCCTGTGCCTGTGTGTTCTCTCTGTGTACTCCAGCCTTCTCCCACAGTCCAAAGATATGTTTTTTCTTCTTCTTCTTTTGGTTGCTCCCTTTAGGTATCACTAAAGCAGATTGTCTGCCTCTGTCTCACCCTGTCCCTAGTGTCCTCTTTTGTCACACCACCTCTCTGCATGTCCTTCTTCACTACATCGACGAGTCGTCCTTCTACCATGCTTTCCCCCGTTCCTCTTTCTTTGTCTTCCACTGGCACCCTGTTGGCCAACAGCACTAGAGCCAGTTGGTGTTTCATCCCAGGCTCCAACCAATCCAGTATGAAAATGATATTGTTGATGATATGCATGTTTGATTAGGCAAAGATTTTAAACTGGATGCCCTTCTGATGCAACCGTGATACACCCTCAGCCAGGCGACACAGCCAGGATTAATCAGACCGCAACTTCTGCCCTGGCAGCTGCCCACAAATATCCACTCTTTGTCATCAGCCATCTTGACGCTTTCTCTGAAGCCTTTTTTCTCTCCTGTGATGCCAAGCCCAGTGTAGGCCTGGCAGAGCAACTGTCCCACGAAGCACCCAGAGAAGTACCTTGCCCTCCAGCCTTGCTTCTGGCACTCCTTGACCCTGCCACTCTCCTCCATATACTCGTCTCCTCTTGGTGCTTTTAGCTCCAACACAATAATATTCTTTTTCGCTCTTTCTCCACCCTTTCTACCTGAATTGGATAAAGAATTAATCAAATGCATGAATGGACCCAGTTGTGTTTTCTGGGCATCAGAAGAAGAACATTTTTTCTTTGCATGCTAACTTTTAAATGTCCTTTTTGTGGTCCCCCTCTGCAGAATTGACCTTCTTCTACTTTAATTATATATAATACATATTGTTAAATTTTGCATTTTAATGCCTTGTCTGGTTAAAATCACACTGCACTGTCCTGTGGTACAAATTGTTAGTAAAGGAAAGTACAACCTGGCACCATTTGGGCTTTGTTTGATTTTTGGATGTACAGTAACAGCAGCTGTTTCTGCAAGATTTTGTTGATTAGTTTAGTTCACTTTGGAATAGTTTAAACATTTTTCAAAAACGGGAAATTAAAACAAGTACCTTTAGAATGGGTTTCTTTAAAATACTGGCATATGAAAGTGGAACAAAGACACTGAATGTGATATGAAACGTGCAAGTTAACCATAAAACAACTCAGTGCTTTATACCGAACATTCCAATATCAAGCATTTGAGTAAAGATATTTTCTTTTGTGTGCCTCATATAGATTTATGACATTTGCATTAAAAAGACGATTACACATATTAAGTGCAGTTACCCTTACGTGCCGGGACACATCCTCACACACAGTATGCCCATAGTCTGTGCTGTTTGACCACTTTTTACTGCAAAGTGGTTTGGGCCTGAAATTAAAATGTTGATGGCTGGGTGACATTTTGGTTATTGCTGTCTGCGTTGCCACCGCGAGGAAAGCAGCGGACCAGTTTAAGGGCCAGTTTGGCCTGGCTATAAGCTAGAGATGAAGATTATACAGCATGGTGCAAGAAGTACTGCTCGGCATAATGGGGTTTATAGGCCTGTGGCAGAGTTTGCTTTACGCCCTGCCGGAGGTGGTGTTGACAGGAGCGAGAGACAGAAAGGCACGAGAGACATGTCTTATTATTCAGCCTCACCACGTAGTGCGAATGAGTTGCGGTGGTCATGTTTGAAGATGTGATGATGAGATTAGGGTGCATGTGGAGAGACGATGAGGAAAAGGAGGCAGGTAAGAGCAGCGTATAACACCTAAAATTGGATCTGTCTTCAGGAGCTTTGTGGTCGAGGTCCACTTGGCCTGGGTGTGGGAGGATCAATGTCTCCATTGAGCCCTAATGGATGCGGTTGCCAGATAGGGCTGTTAGTGATAAGGAAGGAGTATTAGCTTTAGTGTTGCAGATACAGGCTTGGTTAACTTCGTGTTTAAAGGAGCTTCTTGTTTTTCTGTGGGTGAAAGCCAAGTGTTTTATGGTCTACACTGCCATAAGCGTTGGAGCATTCAACCCTTGCTTGCTTGTCACGACAGCCAGAATGTTCAATTTGGTATCAAACGGGTTAGGATTGCAGCCTGTGGCGTGCTGTTTCGCCATCAGATACGGATCAGGGCTCTGTTAGGGCCTCAGAGGCTGCGAAGAGTTCAGTCTTGAGACAGCATGTGAGAAGGGAGCGGCAGGAGGAGAAAGGCAGGAGGCCTGTTCCCTACACCACCGGCATATCTGCCCCAGTTCCTCTCACCACGCCATTCCAGCGCAGTAAGGCGATGGCAGAGGTTTCACCCCGGCACAGCAACTACCGCCGAGGCCACAGGACCTAAACATAACCCAGGGCAAAGAGAGCGCCTGCACATCTCTCAACCAATATGCCAGCACAGCATAACACACAGCAATACAAGGCAGAGCACAGAAGGCGTGAGCAACCTCATCCACAGGG
Source organism: Rhamphochromis sp. 'chilingali' (assembly GCF_963969265.1). NCBI lineage: Eukaryota > Metazoa > Chordata > Actinopteri > Cichliformes > Cichlidae > Rhamphochromis > Rhamphochromis sp. 'chilingali'. The sequence continues at coordinate 5,335,473 of NC_137942.1, read as the reverse complement.
CAGAGGCAGAAATACTAGATGGCAAGCTTTTTGTCTTCATATGAGGCACATTAATCCTCACAGTGGCTCCCATCTTTATTCATTTATCGGCCTGTGGTGTCCACTCAATCAGTCAGTTAAAGTCTGGCCTGATGGAGCGAGCCCCGCACACCCACCACAGCGAGGGAGAGAGGGAGAGAGAGGGGAGGGAAGGTTATACTCCATACCATATAGCCTGAGCAGACACTGCAGTACAGAGATACAAACAGGGTGGGATGGGGAGGAAGAGGAGGAAATGTGAGGGGGCTCTTTTAAATAATGAGGCAAGGAGGGAGGAGAAAGGGAGAGAGGGGGGAGGTGAGACAACTGGAGGTGAAAAGAGAGCAGCCTTATATCAAGAGTGAGCGAGATTGAGAGGTTCAAAGTGAAGGAGGGGAGAGAACAGTCAATATCAAGAGCAAGCGTTAGGGAGAGATCCGGGACGACGACAACACCTCCACAGACTACTGAGGTATGTATGTGGGAGGGAGGAGGGAGAGGAGGGAGAGGAGGACAGGGAGTAGGGAGGGAAGGAGGGACGTGTTGGTGGAGAGTGTGTGAGAGTTAGAGAGAGGGAGGGATATCCACTGCACTGTTGTGTGACTGGAAATTTAATAGAGAGAGAGAGAGCGAGAGAGAGGGAGGCAGGAAGGCAGCAGGGGAGGAGGGAGGGTGGGGTGGAGAGAAGGGCGAAGGAGCGACGCAATGCAAAAAGCACTGAGCGAGAGCCGTTGTTGTTGGAATTACAGAGGACTGGGACAGAGCGTGGATGCTGCTAGACCCTCACTGCAGAGCGTGGGGCTGTTTGTGTGTGGGGGGGTGGGGAAGTGGGGGGTGGGGGTCAAGTGAGCGAGAACATATTGTGCATAAAGTGGAAGAGAGCAGCCAAGGCCACGTAGAGTGTGCACTGTGCAATGTTTAATAAGAGAGAGGAACAGGTTGGCCACCCTGTTGCTGCATCCAGACTAAATATGCAGGGGTCAGTCATAACCCTGATCCCCATCTAAATCATGCCTGTATGTGTGTATATGTGTGTGTGTGCGATAGCCGGGAGCAGTGCTGGAAGGAAGACACGTGTGTGAGGAGTGTGTGCATGAAAACACGTGCCTGTGATGAAGTGCTGGCGTTGAGGTGCAAGAATGTGAGAAGAGTGATCCACTGAGTCTCGATATAGAACATTATCAATCCAGCACTAATCACCCGTCTGAATCCCCCCACAGCACTCACACACTCATCCCCTCTTCCCTCTTACCCTCTGTTATCTGATGGACACACGCTCAACCACCCACCGCACATCTCCCCGCTAATATCTTGCTGAAGTGATTGACAACTCAACCCCGAGCAGACCTCCAACCTTAACCTGACCTTAAACCTCGCCTCACTCCCACATTTAATAACCTATCCCCGGAGAGGCTTTGCCCAAACTGTCATCACCTGAAACCAATCACATTAGTGCTCACATTCTTTAAAAAGGCAAGTTAATTTCTGGGAAATAAACACGCTCAACCCCCCGCGCCCAACACAATACCCCTCCTTTCCTCCATCTTAGGATGCCAATCAATATACCCGCGCGCATACTGTATATCGTTAGCTTCATAGCATAAGTGCCTAAGTCATTGACTTAGGCAATTATGCTATGAAGCTAACGATATGCCACACGTACGACGGGATCCACAATGGCAGCAGGACTCAAATCCAACGAGGTAGCGCTGTACAGGTGGGGCTCAGCACTGCGTGTGCGTGAGTGTTGCCAAGGGAACCGACCAAGCAGCAGTGTTCCTTGTAACAAGCAGTAAACAGCACCATCACCGTCATTTTATAGAGATTATGCGAGCATATGGACACGTGCGTGACTGTCTCTGGGATCAAATGTAAAAAAAAACACCGCAGCTGAATAGTGAAATGCAACGAAAGTGTGGGTTCCTGTGACTAATTATAATCATAACACATAGGAAGGTGATAATTACTGTTACATTGGATGCATTTATTTATTATGTAATCCCATTTTTGCGTTATTAATAGGTTGTTTAATGCTACGAGCGCGTTTGCAACTGACTGTTTAGGTTTTATGTGCAACGCAGACCAACGCAAATCACTCATTTAACATTTTTTTTTTGCTTCAAAAGTAAGAATTTAAAATAACTATATATATATATATATATATATATATATATATATATATATATATATATATATATATATATATATATATATATATAAATTTTTATTTTTATTTTTTTTTTAAAGAAAAACTGTCCCGGCAGTGTAGCCCATCCCCTCTGAATCGACCAGTGGTTCCATCCACCTGAAGATGTCTGAGACAATTCTCATTACCAGCGGTAGAAGCGCAGCACTTGGAAAGGGTGAATCAATCAGAGAGGGAGAGAGAAAAAGAGAGAAAGGGAGAGAGAGAGAGAAGAAACAGTGAGGGAGACGGAGGAGAGAGAGAGAGAGAGAGAGAGAGAGAGGAGAGCGAGAGGAGGGAGAGAAGACAGCGTCGGCGGCTCTGCAGTGGAATACGCTGTTATTTGAGGGAAGGTGAGAGCTCTCGGAGTACCGACACGCGCGCTTTGAGCGAAGATGTGTTTCAGGACTTGATGGAAGCATAATAAAATAAAGGTAAGTGTCTCGATGACATTCAGAGTCCGGGTGCAGTTTCGTGACATTCTGGTGTTTGTCTGGTGTGTCCGCTTGTGTGTGTGTGCGCGCGAGAGAGAGTCTGGCGGACAGTTAAGTGCATTTCACGCGCTACAAACTACTAATATGTTGGAAATCTGCGTGTATCATGACCGGATGTGATTTGGGAACTGTCCTCGTTTGGAATCCGAGAGAGGCCTCTAAAGGTGGCTGATATCCAGGAATTACGCGTGACAACAAGACAGACGTGTGTCACAGGGAATCGATTCAATTCTATTGATTTGCATGATTGGATTTGGTCCGTATGCGCAGTTCAAACTTTGCACCAGCTCCTTGGGATGTATTTCTTGTTTCTGTTTGTGTTCTGTGTGCTTTTTCAGCACAAGTTAATCTAACCTTGGAGATAAGAGGAGCATCCACTGTAGCACAAGCTGTTGACAGGGCTTAATATATGATCCGTTTAACGCGCAGCTTTCACTCAAATATACTCAATTAAACCCCCCCCTAATCGGACCAGTTTACAATGTTAATGTGTGTGTGTTGGGCTTCAGCTACCCTCGCTGGCCCCTGTTGATGACCCCAGATTTGGAGGAAAATGCGCAGGCACCTTGCGGCTTACGCGCGGTGGGTTAAGCTCTGAGTCAGAGCCTGGGGCCCCTCCGGCTGAGAACAAGGAACAGATAGATTAGGACTGATGAATGAAGATCTACTGCCTCTATCTGCAACACAATGATATGGTTATGAGGGGATTTAAATGCTAATGTGCAGTGTTTGAGAGAAATCCGAACCGACTGGGACTAGCGGGAGGAGATTGCTGGCAATGTGTGTGCTGTGGACCAGCTGGATGATCTCCTGAGTTTTATGACAGACAGAATAGGTTATTAATGGGGTGTAGGAAGGTGAACTGGGGCACTGGGGCAGGATTAGACAAGAAAAAGGTTGGAAGGATCTGCGTGTGTCTGTAGTTATGTGTGGGAAGGGGAAGGGGGTGTTGATGCACCGAGAAGCCCCTCCAACAGTGTACATTTTAGCAGATTTGCATGCCTGGAAGGAAGAAAATGAAGCCGAATTTCAGGGAGGTTCAGAAGAAGTGTGTGTGTAAAAGAAATTTAACCTCAGTCAAGTTGAATTACAAACACCACTAAGTGCGGCACATTTTCTTACTCTTAAATCCCCCAAATTATTATCTAAAATATACAGAACACTTTCTAAATTAGATGAATCAATATCCTTTCCTACTGCAAAGTGGGAAGCAGATTTATCAGTCAACCTAGACCAAAACTTCTGGTCTCAGATTTGCTTAAAAACTTTTAAATTAATTAAAAATCCCAGTCTGCAATTAATACAATACAAAATACTTCATAGAGTGCACTATACAGGTCATCGGATGTTCAAGATGGGCTTTACATCTTCCAACAACTGCTCACACTGTCAAGGCAATACACCAGACAATTACATCCACGCTCTTTGGTTCTGTCCACCAGTGCAAAAGTTTTGGCGCGAGATATGTGAAGACTTATCAAAGTGTCTGAAATGTAACATCCCAACTTCCCCCTTAGTGTGTCTACTGGGCAGCTTAGATAATGTCACTTCAGAAAAGAATATAGCCCATATGATCTTCACTGCCCTATGCATAGCCAAGAAAACAGTCCTCATGAACTGGAAAAATAAAAATAATCTTAATTCTAACCAATATAGAAATTATCTATTAGATTACATTAGTCTTGATACAGCCTCTGCCACCACATTAGATCAATTGCTCTGGGCCCCTTTTATCAGCTCCATCACCTAGTGGGGGTGGGGGGTCATAGTTTGGTCCCGCCTTCACTGTTGTGATTGGTGAGGGGGTAGGGACAGGCTTAGGGCGTCGGGGGGTTCCCCGGAGGCATCTTCCTTGGGGAGCTCAACCCGGGGTAGCGGTCACGTCTGGTTGGGGGCTCTGTTGGCTCTCAGGTGACTGTTTCCTCGCGGCTGCGTGCAGCGGGGCTAGGGGAGGGTCTGTGCTGACGGACGTGGGTTACTGACCTGGCAACCTGGCTGCCCCTGGGTGGGTCCGGGATGGGCGTGAGGTTCTGGGGGCGCTCCGTCTCTGGGCTGGGGCCCGGGCCGGGCCTCGGGGGCTTGGGTCCTGGTTGGTGTGTTGCCGGGGTTGTGGGCGGGTGGGTGCATGGGGGCCCGGCCCTGGAGCAGGGTGCCGCCGGTGCGTCGAGCCACCTGGGGGGCTCTTCAACTGGTGGGGGGGATGGTCACATCTTGCAGGAGCTTTCTTCTCTTCAGGAACTCTCTGCAGGAGGGGGAGATACAGGAGAGGTGGAGGAAGATCTCAGCCTGGGCGTTTACCGTCTTATGTAGTCTGGAAGATGTGTGGATGGTGGGGTGGGTGCAGTTTTCTCTGTGGTGGGGTTGGGTGGACTGTCCAGGGCTCTGTGGAGCCGGGGGGCGCTACTGCACTGGGCCCCGGTCTGATGGGCCTGGGCCCCCCTTCCCTGGCGGGTCGCGGAGGGTGGGAGTGCCTACTGGGGTCAGCGGGGGAGCTGGCCCCAGGGAGGGGTTACCTGCCCCTCCCTTCCTTCCCTCCCCATCTCCAGCTGCCTCCCTCTTCCCGCTCCTCCACAACCACCCACACATGCAGGGCCTTGGAGTGGGGGTATGTCACCAGGGTGCAGAGGAGGCTACCCCCCCCCCCCCCCCCCTGTCCCCTTCTGGCTGCCTCTGCCTCAATTTTATCCCACAACTTAGACATTCACATTATTCACACTCTCATTACACATACATATAGGATCTTGGGGGTGGGCACAATCACGGAGTCCAAATCACCATCAGGGTGTATACCTCACCCCTGACGTCGTTGCCCACCTCTCAATTTTAAATACACTTAGTCATTGAGGGCTAGCAGGAGGGACTATGCGCTTACCTGCTGCTCCTTGGCAGGTAGCTCCATGCCCTCCTGGGTTTTAATTGCACCTTAGAACACATATGCATCAACACTACAATGAGCGGGTGGAGGGAGGTTTGGAGTCTTCTCCCACCCCCATTCTCTGCGGCCTGCTGGAGCGGGAGGGCTAGTAGGAGGAGTTGGCCGTCCGACTGCGGTCTGGGGTGTGGGGCCTCCCTGCTGCTGCGGAGTCGGGGTGGTCTGCCTCTCCCCACCGCAGGGAAAAGGGTAACACCACCTGGGTCTGGGTGCAATTCCCCCCTCCAGGGGCAAGGGTACCTAGACCCGGTTTGTAGAGTACGCTTGGGGAGTGTGATTGTGTGTACAGCGTCTCTTTATGTCTGTCTCCACGTTGGTTGAGTGTGGAGTGAGTGCATATGAGAGCATGAGGGTGGGAATGGATGTTTGTGTCTGTGTGTGCCTGTATGTCTGTGTCTATATGTCAGGTTGGGTATCAGACGCCACCTCTCTGGGGACACCTCAGGCCCTCCAAGGTTTGGAGGCCTATCTCCACCCACCACCACTTCCCCTGCCGGTGGCGGACTCCCTCAGGTGTCGGTGTGTTGGTGGTTCTTTGTGTCTGGGGGTGGGCGTCCGGGTACACACCGGCTCACTCCTTGGCGGCCGCTTGTCGGGGCCTGGGGCCTGGGGCTCGCTCGGGCCCCTTTGGAGGTGGGGTGCCCCCGGCCTCTCGGCCTGGGGCTCGGTCACTCAGGCACAGCTGGGGGCCGGCGGAGCTCACGGGCGCGTCACTGCAACTCCCCCTGGCTTCTGCTCCGCGGCTGCTGGGCGAGCCCTCATCTGGGACTCTCCTCAGCTCTTACTGGAACAGTGGCGCGGCTGCCCCTCTGTTGGTCTTCCATGGTCTCTTGTGTTCTGGGGGCCTCTGGATGTCTGGAGTTTTGATCTCCTCCATACCCGCTTCACACCCTGGAGGACGGGGCTGTGGCCCCCCCACACTCCCTAGCAGATCATTACATGGAGAAACCTTTGGAATGCAAGCATGCTGATCCACACAGGTATGCACACATGGGTATTCACAGACGCGGACTAAAGCTTTCTTGGCTGCTGCCTCAAAGCACACTGTGCGCTGTCTATCTTGCGTGCTGCACAATATCGTTTATTATTTAGTAAATATTGATATCTATGACTAGCTAGTTTATTGTGATGGTGCTTTGTTTTCTCTATTATTATGTTGCTCTTTGTTGTTTGCTGTCTCCTCTGTTTGTTTTTTTTGTTTGTTTTTTTTTTTTTTTCTCCATACAGGTGACCCAGGAGTTCTTTTTTTTTTTTTCTCTCTCTCTTCCCCCCCCTTCTCACCGTCTCTTCTCCCCTTTGGTTTTCTTTCTTTCTCTCCCCCTCTTTCTCTCATTCATTCCCCCTGTCCTATTTATTAAAAAAAAAAAAAAAAAAAAAAAAAAATGACAAAGGATGAACTGAAGCTCTGCCATCACGTAATGTCGCATACTGCTGTTTCTGATGTCATTTAAAAAAAAAGAAAAAAAAAAAAGAAAAAAAAAGAAGTGTGTGTGTGTGTTTTTAACTGGAAGATGGCTTGTGTCAGTATGGATTTCCTCCCATGCTCTCATACTGCTAAAGTAGAACTGTTTGCTGCTTGCATTTTACACCCCGCAATTCAAAGCTCTTTACAGTACCTATAAATTTCTACACCATTGTAGCTAAACAGTCGAGCAAATGACCACGACATATACCATTTATGGGCCCTCATTCCACTGCACATCCTTTCTATTGGATCCAAAATAAGCCTAGAGACGTAAAACTTTAAGAGGATGGTAAGTTTTTATGTTGCTCGTAAAAGCATGTATTTCATCCAATCATATTGGTTTATGGTCAATAGTGAGGTAGCGAGGCTTCTTTCTTAGCTGATCGTGAACTGTATTTACAACATCACCAGTAACTGCAAGGTTCAGGCTTCATGAAAAGCTTGTCACATGATATCGCATTTAAAGCCAAGGTGCTCCAGCTCGGGGCAGCGCTTCAAAATATCAAGACATCTCACTGCCGCAAAAGCCAGGCCGGAATGTCACCGGAATTTGTTCATCTTGAACTTTGCTGCTACCCTCCTCCCACCAACCCCACAAACCGAAGCATTACCTCACTTACTGAAAGACAGCCACATTGTGACCACTCAAACAAGACAGCAGTCTATTTAGTTTCTGTGATGTGGTTTTTATGGATGGGAGGACGTGATTTCTTGTGATCCTCATTATTGGGATTTTAATTTTAAATAAAATCAAGAAGACCCTGTACGGAATGAGTAAAGACCTTGAAATAGGGGGAATCTAATGCACAACTTACAGTAGGTCAGATCTCTATGAAGTCCTGAAGGTGCAAAGTCATGACACCTCTTGACCTAATATGCATGTTATTAAAATTGAACAATGTCACGATTCACAAGGAAAGGTTAACACAGATTAGTTAAATGGGATGCAGGTGGAATGTTTTATTCATCTGATTTCCTCTTCATGGACTCTGTTCATGTAATGGGAACATTTAGACACTGGTAGCTCCAAGGTCTAAATTGTCGGCAACCAAAGGAAGGACATTTGGCAGATTTTCTTTTTAATTCTAAAATGTGCGAAAGGTGGAAAAATAAATAAAATAAAATATAGCAGTCAACACTTTCCTGAAGGATTTTCTGAACCTCTTCTACAGTCTGACCACTTAAAAAAAGAAATAGCATGTGGGTCATCTTGCAAATTTCAACTGTCACCTGATAAATTTAACACACAGACACACACATCCCACTGACTCCTTCCTGTGTCACAAATTAAGCACCGGCTGAGCAATTTCAGTCATTTGAGGAATCAGGCCAAGCTGCTCTTTAATTTCCTAGGCACACCACTTATGCATGGCCGATGAGCTTGATGAAAACAAGCAAGCAGGTTAACAGGGACATGGTAAATTACACCTGCACACCTGGCCTAGAGGGAAGGTGTGACTTTGAGATAATGCTCAGCCCCCCACTGCTCTAACGTTGTCGGAATAGTGGAGCCATTGCGGATTATTTCCAGAGGAGATATATAAAAGTCGAAGCAAATCCTCCAAAAACAAACACCCTAGGTGGCAAAGGGCATGAGAGGAGTCCAGCATATAAATGATTGCCCCCTAAAATATTGTCCCAATGATTTGTGCATCTCCCAAATGAAGCCAGGGTGCTTTTAATCTGGTTAAAGTGTAGTTTGCCTTTCTTTGTCCCCTTACTGTAAAAGGACAATGGACTGCATTAATTCGCTGCTACATTAGAATGCAAAGGGAGTAACTGTTGCCCTAAATATGGTGTCTGCCTGAGTTTGTGCATACCTGTGTGTTTATGCACACGCACTCATTTCTGTGACAAAGAGCCAGAGCCAGATAGAGATTATAGATGACACTTAAACTGTTCTAATCAGGGCAAGCTGGCCGCTGATCTCTTCATAGAGCGGCGGTGTCACTGATTGATGGCTGCAAGACTTGCTGATGTACACGGGTTGAAGGGTGAAGGGAGAGTCACCGATCAGCCAAGAGAGGCAGAGAATTGTGGGAGGAACCTCCGGCGTTCAGCTCAAAATGCAGCAAGACGAGGGACCCATCTGAGACGCTGGGATCGTATCGCACACAGTCGCCACGTGCTCACGCCACGCCAGAACCTGGATATCTGAGATTCTGTTTTTGTGCATGATGTGGCACAATTTGAATCCCCGCAACCAGGGGGCAGGGAGTGCATGAGCACTGACCCGTGCAGAGCAGAAATGCTAAGCTCCCTATGATGGCGCGGTGGGTATAATTAGCCATGATTGGTTTGATTGAGTCTTCTGTCCAGGCCTGGGTGTTGGCCCTTTGGGGAACATGATGATTGTCCAGACATTAATTATTGAATAATAGTTGGAAGATTGGCAATGGTTAATGACACAAAATGAAAGCTATAATCCATTGAATTGACATAATTAGAAATGGTGAGATTTCCCCTGAGGAGTATATTCTCATCATGACCTAAAGTGAAGAGCGACGCCTGAAAAAATGAACTAAGGCGATTCCTTCCCCCTCCTACCTCATGAGTTCATGAAGGCACATTGGGAGAGCTGCCTGGAGGTGCTCGAAAATCCGATCATCTCCTAGTAAAGATGGCTGAAAGCGGCTGTTTCTTCCTCGTGTCACCGTGAGTGGCAGTCAGGATGCAGTTTCGGTTTGTGCTGTCTGAAATGAGCTCACCAGAGAGAGCGGTCAGCTCTGAGTGTCTGATATTGAGTTTGGCAAATAGAAGAGATATTATCTTCTCCTGGTTAGATTAAGTATTAGTAAATGTGATTGGGTAATGAAGGCGGTCAAGCCTCAATGACCACCCTGCTTTACAGCTACTGCCGGCTTGGCTGCATCTATGAACAGAGTCTTGAGGGAGTTTGTTTCGGGTCAGTGGTGGCATAAGAGTTCAATACAGCATTGCAGAGTCGGGCTGAGGCCTTTCCTCCTCTGTCTGCCTCACTGGCTGGCTGTGCCGGCCGGAGGCACAACAGTTGTGGCATACTGATGCTGATGACAGTATAAATATTGATGATGGAGATGGCAAGAAACAGAAGCATGAAATTATAATCCTGATGACCAAAGTGTGATGCTAAATGTTTTCTCTCTCTCTCGCTCTTTTTTTTCTTCCTCTCGCTGTTGTTTTTACATGTGATTCAAGCCTGACACAGACAGGTTTGGTTTCCACGGCGCTCTGAGAGATCACAATGAGATGCCTGGAGAGAAGCGTGGGCATGCTGTCGCACAAGATGACACGTAATCCAAACGTCCTTTTTGTAGCTGGTTGGAGGTTGTCGTATTTTCAGGGGCAGCAATGGGGGCTGTGCTGATGTCACTGTGAGATGGCAGCTCCTGAGGTGGGGGTGGGCGATAAGACATGCCAGCAGCCGTCCCTGGAGGCCGTTAAGGGCCCCAGAGGAGGCAGTTAGCAAAGCTACGCGCCATCGCTGTGATAAATCGCAGATTCTGCTGTATGGTTAGGACGATTACTCTCGGTGCCATCACATGAACCTGTGCACGTCTTCACTGTTTGTTTTCCAAGTCCCCGGACTCCCCGCGATATATGTAGAGTGTTGACTCAGTTGTACTGGTTTATTTATATATTGTGCCCCTCTTGCATATTTCTCTTGTGGTAGCTTTCAGATTGGGTGGTGCAGTGGCGAGGTGTTCAGGCTCAAGTTTCTCTATCAAACTCAAAACAGTTGATATGGTAAGGCACTTCCCATACTAAAGCCTCAGTGAGGCTTAGTTTGAACTTTTCTGTTAGAATAGAGACTTAAAGAGTTAGAACATCCCAGACCAATCTATCTAGATTGCTTTGGTGTGAGCTGCTATGTACTTTTGGAGATATTGTCTGCCCTCTCATGAATACCAAAAAACTAGACCTTACTTGCCTTGTGGTGCTCAAAGTGCAAAAGTGGGGTGGTTGAGAAACGTGAAGAATCTTAGTTTTCCCGATGAGGCACAGAAACAACTTGTTGAACTTGATATAGTTATCTTTAAAGTGACCAAAGACCAAAATAACCAAGAGTTCTATCTAAAGAAATATACCGAAGGCGACCTAACTGATAGGAATAAACCAAAATACATAAACTTACCTGCCCAGCATGGGGAAAACATGTCAAAAGAAACAGCATCCCACCACTACAAACTCCTTCAGTCTATCAAGCAAACCGCATAGCAAAAGCTACAGGTGGAAACACGTGTGGCAGGTTGGAATAGGAGGAAGATGAATAAATCTCTGCCCACGATGGCACCAGACTGTCCTCAGCCTGGAGCCAATCATCTGCAAGCCGAAAGATGGCACATCAATCATGTCCAAGTACCTGCACATTTCAGTTATCATATATCGACACACTAAACCACCCGAACCAAACATCCCACAAGGAGAAGGAAAAACAGATCTGTTACACTCATGACAAAATACCATTGAAGTCGTAAAATTCTCTTTCCAGAAGTCATGATACATTTATCAAAAAAAACACTAATTTTTTAAAAATCCACAAACCTTGCTGTGATCAGTTTCACCTTAGGAGCTATTTTCTTTCTACTGTCTACATCGGCCAATCCAGAAAACATCCAGTTAGCTAATATGATGAATACCCATGCTGCAGTCATGGGTATTCACCTGTCTTTGCAGGTAGATAAAGACCAAAAATTAGACTGTGCCAAATACTAAATCATTTGGATATCCATTTGTTGAGTATTTAATTCTGAATTTTCAGATTTGGTTATTTTTTATAAAATGTTGACTGTATACTCAGCTTGTGTGACTGACCTCCCTCACACTCCCAGTAGTGAGCATCACACTTCAGATGACCTCACTGCTGCTAACTTAGTGACTTTGCTGGGAGATTAAGCGACTTTTCACACCCCTGTAGAGGATTTCTTTTAAAGGCATTGCAAAAAAAAAAAAAAAAAAAACTCTGGTCAGCATCACGACGACTTCTCCTGGCACAGGAACAGAGGTCTCCCTCTCTCTGCTGTGTTCACTGGATGAGTAGAGCTTCTAAGAGTGACAGAGCAGTGGTGCATAGTGCGAGAGAAAAAAAAAGTAAAAAAATAGTTACTAAATGAAACTGCTCACATCAAAGTTTGTGGGCTTTTAGAGTACCCGGGTCATGAATTCTGGCATTGCTGTTGAGTTTGGATTTTTGAGTACCATAAGGCGAGTGCCGTTTAGTTCTAATACATCCAAGAGAAGGCAGGCATCTGAACAGCTGATAGCTTTAAAAGCAGGGCACTCATACTAGATTAATTTAGATGGATGAACAACACTACAGTCTAGAGGACGGGCCTGTATCTTTGATTTTGGAGTGAACTGTTCCTTTAATGGTTGTATTTTTCCTCTCAGCTGTGGGTTTACAGTGACCTGACCGATCAAACAAATCCGAAGATAAAATAGTTGTTGTTTTTTTTTTCAGTTATCACGCAGTTATTTCTCCTCTTAGAGGCGTAGTCATTTAGAGTTTTTGTCTGGCCAAAATCAGATTCAATCCAGGGACTGTTCCACGGTTCCACACTGCAGGGTTTAGCGAACTGACACCCCGCTTTGGGAGCTGCAGAGCAGGGCCGCGGACGCCCCGAGCCCCCGCCGATGTGACGGAGAGACGCAAGATGGTGAGTGGTTACTATGGCAGGTTACTATGGCAACCTCAGGTCTCTGTGAGAGCTTCCATTTCGCACAGCGTGGGAGAGAGTAAGAGAGAGGGAGAGAGGGGGGAATGAGACAGAGAGGGAGAGAGATGGGCTGGAGAGAAGAACCTGCAGAGGAAGAAGGGTGGAGAAATCAGCAGAGGAGGTGAGGTGTGGAAATAAACATGCCTTAGGTGTAGAGAGAGGAAAGCGGGGCGAGGAGATGAGCACAAAGGAGGTAGAGAGAGAGAAGAGGAGTGTGAAGGGGGGAAAGTGATGGAGAGGTGTAAGTGGTGGGGTGAGACTAGGGTGTGAGAGGAGCCGATTGGAGGGCAGCGAAGACGATCACGTGGCGCTTTAGAGCAGATCTGCACTGCATCCACACGCAGGCCAGAACATTTCAACGCTGTTTTGTAATCTTTCTGGTGCTGCACACTATTTATCGCGCCTTCTATCTCCATTTCTTCTCCCTCACCTCTCTGATTCAGTTGGCACGGCGCTCAGCGGCGAGAGACATTGTGTCAGTCTTGGTGACTAGTCTCCATGGAGACGTCCATCAGTCAGTCCGTGTCAGTGTTTTGTGGGCAAAGCCTTATCGTGTTTGTCAGTGTGAGTGTTTATCTGTCTGTGTATTAGTCAGTGTGTCACTCATAGAGAAGGCTGGGGCGAGGCCTGAATGGATGGGGGCCGAGAGCGTGTTGCTTATCACTCACTCATGAACGCACACGCCGTCGGTTTGTTTGTGAAAAAGACGAAGGTTTATGCGTAAAACCGCGAGGATTCGCCGGAGACATTCACACAGATGCACACAAAATAAAAGTGTACCCACCTCTGCTCCACATGTTGCACGACACTTAGTAAATACTTATTCTCCCTTTTTCCACTCGTGTTGTCCGAGTTAAACGCTGAGCCTTGTTCCAGTGTAAAATCTGGCATCATATGTTGCAGAGAACTCCTTTGGTTAAATAATTCACTTTGTTCTGTATGTTGTTAATGTGCAAAACACCAGCAATATGACAGCATCAGTGCTAAAAACGTCCCATTTTATAACTAATCTAATTTATTTTTCTTTATAGTGAGCAGACAGTTGAGTGGTGTGTTGCAGTCATGTAACAGAAAATGTTTTTCAAATAGAACATATGCAGTCATAGCATTCTCCTTTGCTTTAAAGAATAGCACTTCACTTGCACAGGCAGTTAATATCGTAATCGTTTTTATTTTAAACTGTTGCTGTTCTCATTATTTCTCAGGCATTTGCTCATTTTTACTCTACACTATGTAGCTGGAAGAGAGTCCACAACTCCATTTGTGAAATCATGTATTGATGACCTTCACTTTGACCTTGAGTAGTAAAGGAAGACTTGTAATGACATTACTTGTTCTAATTAGAAACAAACGTTTTTGTGATTAAAGGTGCTCAGTCGGAGCGGCTAGCTTGGAGTGCGTGTGTGTAAATGATGTAAGTGTGTGGGGGACTCGACTTAATGTTACATATAAAAAAACGCTCTTGTTAACTTCAAAGTGGGGCTGTTGCACAGCATTGTTGAATCGCAGTGACTCCTCACTCCAATTAGAGATGCAGCGAGCTTTGTCCTGATACATGGATGTGCATCAAACCAGGCTCCAACCATTACATTTATACACAGCAAAAAGTGCACACTCTGGGGCTTTGCCACTACCTAAATAGTGCAAACCATTAAGCTCCCTTAGCAGTGGAAATGCTGAAGTGTATTTTGTCCTTTAGCATATGGTTCTCAAAGTGCAGCCCTTGCTATCATAATTTTTTCATAAGAATGAAAAAAAAATAAATAAATAGAGGTCTTTGGCACAAATTCACCCACTTCCAAGATGCACTGAGGAGAGAATAAAGTCAGAAGAGAGAAAAACTCCAGCAACACTCACTTGACTGACATATTTTGGCTTGTGGCTTTTTGCCGGGGTCAAAATGGAAACATATCAACTTTTTAAATAAAATAAGTATAGGTACCAAAAATACAAAACTGTGTGCTCACTTGGTGTTGACGTCCAAAGACATTGTGGAGCAAAATTTAAACATCATTCCACCCATGTTTCTTCTTGGACACTCCCCTTTGTCTGTGATTGGCCTGAAATCACTTGACCATATCAGCCCATCCTTGTAGATGTTTAACTTTCAGATATCTTTGTGAATGTAGATGACTGTTTTTTTTTCCGACTTTGTACCCGTCCTATGTAAAATGTTGTCTATAACATCTTAAATAAGATTGATTTTGATGATGTGCTCTGATAAGGCAAAAAGTCAAATATGTTGGTCGAGTAATTGAAGTCTAGCTGGAGTTTTGACCTCTTAATGCCTCTGCACACAGGTCTAGATACTGGTCGGTGATCACCTGGCAACCACAAGTCGCTAGGGAAAAATGTATAACAGCTGACTGGATGGCGACTGGTCGCTGTCAGTAGATGAAATAGATTTCAAAGAGAGTGCAGAACCAAAAACCTCCATGTGATGGCTTTGGTAGCCAGCAAGTCACTGTGGTTTGTATCAAAGATGCCAACTTATCTGCAAACGCTTGCCAACTACTCACCAGGCAGTAGTGAAAGGGCAACGCAAACGGGAAAGTGAAAAATGTCAAAGTAAAACTTGTGACTTACTGCTGCAACCAGTACATTTTAAAAAGTCCCATTTTCGCTTTGAAGGCAAACCAGCTTTATTTCTGATTTGCATTCCACTTTCCACAGTTTCACCACCATTTAACTGGGGTAGTCTGCTAATTCTCCAGAGGACTGGTAATGAACTAATCATTTGATTCAGGTGTGTTGACCCAGGGTGAGATCTAAAACCTGCAGGACGCCAGCACTCGAGGCTTGGAGTTGCCCACCCCTGCACTAGACTTTAGGCCTGCATGACCGAATCTTTAGCAACTCATTTCACCTACCAGCAACTTCCAACAACCACTGACTAACCAGTTTTCCCTGCAAACAGTGGTTGCCTCGGGGTTGTAAAGTAATCTCTACGCCTACTAGGACTGAGGCCTAGGATAACAATGCAATCATGTTATCACATAGTTCATGTCATACCATGATATTGCAGCCCAGCAGGAAACTAACAGAGTATGTCTGTAATTTCAGTTCCCCTGTTTTAGTCATCGAAGCAGGTTAAATCTTCCTAACAGTGACAGATACTGTCAATATTAAAAAACAGCCACCTTGGATATGGTTGAAAAACTCTAAACCAGTATGAAAATGATTATTAACAACATAAAGCACTGTGCTGAGCAGACATGGTACACACTCTAACTGAAAGTGTTTTCACTGATGTGTCCATTTTCCCCATGCAGTCCTCAATCATACGCAGGCTCTAAACTGGCTATTTGAGAACCACTGCTTTAACATGCCCAGGGGAAACTGTATTTGAAATGACCACAAAAAAAAAAAACAAAAAAACAAAACAAATTAATTAATTAACACCACTTTACCAGTATCACAGAAATAAGTTGCCTTCTGTGTAGTTTTAATAAGCAAAACAGTAGTGTGTGACCTTTTCTGTCATTGATGGGAATGGCAGCTGAGAACCATTTCCAAATTATCCCATCTATCGGAATTGAACGCCTCCAAGCTTATTACCCGCTATTATCAATTCTGGCATGTTTTTGTCGTTATACAACAATGACGTCAAACTAATAGTCGAGCTTTTACACACCTGAGTCATATACAGGCCTGGTTTTTTTTCCTACACTGTGTTCAGACTCTAAATAATAAGCAGCTGCACTGATACTGGAAATGTGTGAAGGCAATATATTTTTTAAAAAGAAAATGATCAAGGATCAAACCTATCAGCAGAACTGTTATAGCTAATATCCCCAAAGATCTATATATATTTTAATCTACACATTCTGTTCAACAGAAGACTTTAACATATATAATGCCTGCAAGCATGTCCAGCTCCATTGTTTTTAAAGACTTCACTACTGTACTAAGAGTACTTTTGCATGATTCACAGTTCAGAATGATCATTATTTATCCTACATCCTCTCCCTTTAATTTGTCCTTCTTCTGATTGGCTGTGCCTCATAAACATCAGGTGGATGGGGGTTGTGTGCTCACAACCAGATGTGTGCCTGATGTGACTATTTTAGGGACCTTTGGCTCAATGAAATTAAAAACATCAACTAGCAGAAAAAAATGGTTTCAAACGAAATGTTTGGAGCAGTCTGAAATTTCAGCACCAACTGTTACTTATACATACGCTCACCTCATTATTTGCAAAGTTGACCATGTTCATATGCAGAAAAAGGTCGACTTTTAGGGATAAAGGCGTGTTAACAGTTAAATATTAAGAGCAACAAATCTGTAAAACTGCCAAACAAAAAATATCCCAAATATTAGAGTTTTATAGGAGTACTTATACTTGCCAAGCCTCATGCTGAAAGACATTATGCACATTAGTTTGACGCGACTTCAGTGTGATGTGAAAAATATATAAATTATATAATTTTCATGAGCAGTAATGCAGTACTAAATGTAGACTCCTATGAAACATAGATAAACTTGATGCCTTCAGGTTCTTGTTAAAACCTCAAAAAATGTCAGATATTACAATTTATTGCCAAACTGCAGCGTCTGTATTTAGTCCAAACTAAGAATCATAATGATAAAAGCATAATGTGACTGTGACAGCCAACTGCTGCACGTCACTATTATCACAAGTGATTGCAGAACACCCACTTTAATGCAATAAATTGAGAAGTGTCAATGAAGAAAAACAAATAGTCATCTCCATTTGTATCCAGATAAAAATATTTTTGTTCCCTAACAGATGCATCCTGTTACATAAACCAGCAAAGCAAATAGAGGGCTACGAAAAATCAGTGGATTATTTTAGAAAATGACAATAATACAGAGCAAGAATTACACATGGTAATCTAAGTTATGACAGGCAGATTACACCCCTGTAATAACTGTAACAAACCAGCATCAATTCATCTTTAGCTGAACATGTAATTATGGAGGAGTGAAAGATAACTGCGCTAGCAACTCCGTGTGTAAGAGGATAGTGTTGTCACGATACTAGAATTTCAAACCCAATTTCAAAACCATTTTCAGTACCAAAAACAACAAAATTTAAAATATGAAAAAGAGGCAAAATTTCAAACACTCAAACTGACGTCAGATGATTTTCTTTGCTGCTCACATGGAGTTGTCAAGGTAGGCTGCCACTGTTTCTTTCTAGTTGTTGGTTGACAGCATCTATCTGGGACTTTAAGAGGAAAGTTACACCTTTTAGACTCAAATAATTATGTTATCCTGTTAAATTAACATAATCTATGGGCTGGACTGATAATGTTTGCTTCCTGGCTCCCACATTAACATTATGGTTTTGTTATTAGCTGTAGCTGCTAACTGCTGCCTTAATGATAACGAATTATAACAGATGGCTAATGTTGCTCCTGCCAGCTTAACACTTATGAGTTTAACATTGTTGAAACTGGAGCTATGCTGACCTCTCACATTGTCTCAAAACGTGTCGGTCAGTGTGGTGACTGCTGCTCATGTGTTCAGCTGCTAGTGAGGGGAGGGGCTGTGTGCCTGCCTGTTGGTATTGATACTGTTGCAAATGAGCATCGAATCCAATAGTAATTTGTATCAATTGTATCGATTTATTTGACAATCCTATATTCAGTTGTCCATAAAGTGTATTTCCTTACATTTCAATGGTACCTCCACCTAAAATGGGATACAAACACATTTCTGTTAAAAAAAAAATCACTGAATTGTTTCCTGTTATCCATTTTAAACTCTTAACCTCCACCTGGTCACCAGTGACCCCAGAGTTTGTGATGGTGATACGGTTAGGTTTACATCTACCTAGAGCTGGGCGATAGAACGATAACGATATGTATCGCGATATAACCTTTTCTCGATAGAAAAATTTAACTATCGCGATAGACCTCGCCGCTCTTGTCCTCTTAAAAAAAAAAAAAAAAAGAGCAGCCAATCCAAATTACGTAGCGCAGAGCCGAACCAATCACAGCCGCAGCGTCACGTCACGTGACTTGTTACGTACAGCACAAGTGCCAAGCCGCACACGTGTATTTGTTTGGGAAGCGGCCAGCCACCGTACCGCCCGGGTAATGGAGGAAATGAGTGTGCCGACTAGAAAAATCAACCGAGCGTGACCGAAGAGAAAACAGATGATGGTTCCAACGCCGGAGAGATTGTCGAACGGAAGAGCCATAGAAGTTCCGTAGTGTGAAGGTATTTCGGCTATTTCAAGTCTGACAAAAAACAGAGTAGCGTGCACTGTAAATTGTGCCGAAAGCAAGTCTGGAAATACAATAAACTGGTGCATGCGCTACGTCCACACGTACCCGGGTATTTTTGAAAACGCAGATTTTTCTATGCGTTTGCACCTTTCGTCCACACGTAAACGGCGTTTTTGGTCACTGAAAACGAAGATTTTTGAAAACTCAGTTTTTGCATTTACGTGTGGACTAGAAAAACGGAGAAAACGCAGCGTCAAAGGTGTGCGCATTTTTTGACGTCACACTGTGCACCACGTTATTGTTTCGGTGAAATGAATTTCTACAATACTGTTACTGTTAATTCTACTCTCTGCAGTGTTTAAATGCTTACATATACACAGTTACTGTCCCTCCACATATACGACTCGGTTCTGCTTCTATGCCCCAGCTTTGTTTACTTTTTCCCACCGAGGCTTCTAGACTTCTGATTGGCCAACATTTCTGCACGGTTAGGAATCTAGCTCCACCTGCTGCTTTGGCATGTTCATAGCAGCGTTTTCCTTCATTTCTGCCTTTATGTGTGGACGGGATTATTTTTTAAAACGAAAACGGAAAATCTCCGTTTTCAAAAATACCCGTGTACGTGTGGACGTCGCCTCAGTCTCTGACTGGAAGCGCTAATTCGTCATTCGGCTTTTGTCAGACTAAAGTAACTGTTAAAACTGTTTGAAAAGCTCAGCTATACAACAAGGAGAGATTGAGAATTTCCTTTTAGTTCTCAGTTTACTTGATATTGACAAAAGTTAGTCAATTTTGTCTGTTCTTCTGTAAAACAAACTAAGATTTATTTTTAGAATTAATATTTTGTTTCTAAGTGGAATTGACAATTTAGTCTGTTTTGTTTGTTCTATTTTGAAACTTAAACGCTTTAGCGGCTGCCTTTTGTGTAGTTTGCAATATTTGCCTTTATTTATCTGAAAAAGTCTCATGTTCCTTAAGTACATCTACCCTGTTGAACTTATTATGGGAAATAAATATATAAATAAAAACAAGCTGCTGATTATTTCACATTTTACTTGTGAGCAACGGCACATTTAAATCTTACAAATATAGTTATTTGGCTTATATCGTGATAGATATCGTTATCGCCTGAAATGAAAAAAACATATCGTGATATGAAAAAATCTTATATCGCCCAGCTCTACATCTACCCCTTTATTTCAGTTTTTAAAAATCTGTTTAGCATATTCAGTCTTGTAGATGTAAAAAAAAAAACCTGTAAAAAATCTGTGTTAGAAATCTGATTTAAAAGGTAGAATTGTATAGTTTCTGGATCTTTTTTTGTTTAGCATGTGGCTAAAATGCAACTCTAACCCTCCCTTACTTTAGGGGTGGACAATTAATTTGCCCAAGGGGTCACATAAAAACTGGGACTGTTGTGGAAGGCTGCACCAATAAGATAGACTCAGTTCTGGTCAATAATAATTTTATATCTGTAAAAAGTTGTTGGTGTGGACCTCCATAATGGTCACAGTTTCTCATGAGGCTTCTTGCAAAAAATAATTGTCCACCTTTGCCCTACATGGTTCACTGGTGAGCTAGTGGATGTTAAGAGGTTAACAATTTATTTCTATTCCCATATTATGGTTATCCATCTGATGCCTGAGAGAAATAACGTGTTTTGCTCAGTTGTTTTATAGATTGTGGTCACAGTTTTATTCTGTATTGTCTGTCTTTACAAAACGCTTATAATTATATTTATTCACATGTCCCAATTATAATACAGCATACACCTTCACACATATACATATTTAAAAAGAAATTTCCGATATAGTATGCTGGGACCAAAAATGTTCACATGATGCATATAAAGACGTGAACCAGTATCAATTTGTGCATCATGGAAACATGTCTGCTTCAGTTGGAAATATTCCACCTCTATCGCACACAGACCTCATACTCATCCAAACACACCCATCCAATTTGGTGGTCAGTTCATGCTGACAAATTTCCAAACACTCTGTCAGATCTTTCAGTGCCTCCACCAGCTGACTGTTGGACTATAGTGCAAGCAACAAAGAGCAAAACTTCCCTTTGTGTTTGTTTGAACCTAACTTTTAATTGTAAATGACATAGTACCTTTTACTTTTTGAGGATTACTTTTTTTCATTGACTTCAATCCAGGGCACGCAGATGCAATGATTAATGTTTGTTTCAGCAAAATGGCACATTATTGTTTTTTGGATTGAGCTGATGATGGCAGTAACTCATGCATAAATAAAAATACAAAAAACAATATTTATTATAAGTGCCAGTATTCTGTTTATTATATTTGTTAAGAGTGAGCAACGGATACAGTGTTCCAGATGTACTACAACTTTGTTTCTTTTAAAGAAACCAGTTCAACTTTGCTCATGCACATTGTACACTGACCAAAAAAGTATGATGATACACGCACTGAACACGGCATAGTCTGACCCCATCACAGAAATGTCACACACATAAACAGCCACATGGAGCCAGAGTTGAC
The DNA here is from genome assembly GCF_963969265.1 of Rhamphochromis sp. 'chilingali'. Lineage (NCBI taxonomy): Eukaryota > Metazoa > Chordata > Actinopteri > Cichliformes > Cichlidae > Rhamphochromis > Rhamphochromis sp. 'chilingali'. Next base: position 5,313,977 of record NC_137942.1, on the reverse strand, counting down.
ATGCTTTAGTGTGACCTCCTGCAAGAAATTCTACACTGAGCTAAAAAAACGACAAAAAAAGGAAAGCGAGGGCAGCGTGAAACCCAGAAATGCTGAACCAAGTCCTCCTCTCCAAAACAGCTGGGAGCAACTTACGCTCAGCTCAGAAACACTGGGAAAAGGTTTTAGTGTAACCCCCCCCCCACCTACCCCTCCAAAGGAAAAAAAAAAGTGCAGTTTGCATTGCTCTGTAAATCGCTGAGAGACATTTTGATTAGCTGCTGGCTTTGGCTTCTCCCCTCAGCGCGCAGGAATTCAGTGTATCAACACACTTAACAACCTTAAATACGGATTAATTGTTCACAAAATCGGCGTCCCGACTAGGCAGCGCCACAGAACGGACAGTAATAAGTGGATTTCATTTGAAGTAGGGAGGTGGCGTAGTGAATGTGACGATGTTAACATTAAAAAGACTTTTATCCCAGCATGTAATGACAAGTGGTATGAAGCCCCCAGTTAGAGATTTGAACATGTGGGGTAGGTAATGTAATGTCTGTTAATGGGAGTGCTTTAGCAGGGTGGTGAACACAGTGACTTTTAATCTGGAGCTCTATGCCCCCTCTGAAGGGGAGGAGGTCCCCGCTCTTGTAGGAGCAATTCTGAATAGATCAGGGCTCCTCTCTGCATTCAGCATCCTAATGAGAGTAACACCGTGTCTTTGGACATTTTGAGTAGGAGGGCGAGGTAGGAGACGGATGTGGTGCAGAGGGGGCTGCAGTATATCCTATTTGACAAGGATGAGTGGTGATTAAAATGTGGAACGCTGAATGCTCCAGTTTAAGAATAACCTAATCAGGCTTTTATGCTCTTTTCTAAAAATAAGCGCTTATTGTAATAATACTCCGATAACCAAACGGAATCATTTATTGCAGCAAACTACACCAAATTGCGAGAGCGTAACATCATCTCAGACTGCATGTCCTGTCATGAGATCACATTAAGGAGTTTATTGAATAGGGAGAAAATGGGTTTGGGGGGGTGGGGGGATTATTATTGTCTAATTAATAGTTTATCACACCACCATAAGCTCTATTGACCTTCTGTAGGTTACGCCAAAGAGCACAAAATTACAGTTTAGCTCAAGTGGAAACAAGACATTATAAGACATAAAAAGTGAATTCACTACCATTGATATTATAAAAATGTCATATTTATTACAACTCCTATTCTGATGCAGTCAGGCTCTGAAAAGCCTCTTCAGTGGCATCATTGTCACATCTTAAAAAAATACAGCCTACTTAGCTTTGAGAGTCTTATTCATTTGTGTGTGTGCGTCTTTAAAATTAGTCCTTAAATGTAACAACAGGCTGCCTGCAAGGCGTTTATCTTAGATATTGCTAAAGACAGTAACAGAGTGACTTGAAGCATGACAACTATAAAATATCACTCTACACACCTAAATTTAGACAATAAAAGGCAATCATATTAATTACAGATATGAGCTCTTTCCCTGCAAAGGTTAGGGGTTGTCGAAGAGCAAAGTAGGACTGTAGCTGTTTTATCTATTAATAAATTAAAGTATTACTTTTCAGAGATATATTTAAAACGGTGTACCCTGTTTTGTGTATTTATTGTAGTTTTTATATTTTGTGTGTTCTGTATTATATGAGAATGAAAACTGTATTTTTTTTTTAACCCATTGCATGTTAAAAAGCTCAGCTAAGGACAAAGGTTAAATAAATGTAACTCAACTGGAACACAAATAACAGGAGTGAAAATGAAAACGGGTCAAAATTAATACTGCCTTGTGTATTTAGTTAAACCAGAAATCAGTTTTATTATTTGACGATGGAAATTGTTAGAGCCAATCCATAGAAGAATATTTTCGGTACTGTTTGGTTTATTGTGTTACATGTTTGATTTGTATAAGATGTTATGAGGAAAATATATACTGTGTGTTTAATTTGTGTTGGGTAAGATGAGCACTGTATGCCGTACGTGTGGTAGTGGAATAGAATGAGCCAGCACAGCATTGGAAATGTGCGCTGTTGCAGCAAACAGTTTTTTGACTATGACATTGTGATATGATAGCTTTGTTTGTATGTATGAGTCAGAAATAAACCTGGACAGCTCACATTAAGAAGGGGAAGAATTATTTTTTCAAAGCTTGGGACAGAAATTCGCCACTACAGAAATATTAATGAGCTTTTAATCTTTTTGTAATGTAATCTAATTTAATTTTTTTTTATATCTCAAATGATGTGTGAACAAAGTTTTTAAGTAAATATTGATTCTAGCTGAATAGAAACAGAGGCTTAGGCAGAAACTTGCAGAGAGAGGTAAAGTTTTCTCGACGGATGAATGGGATGTGGGTTTGGCTAAAGGAGTGCAACACCACATCCGTCTGGCTGACCATACCTGCTTTTGAGAGCGGTCCCATCGTGTTGCCCCAGCTGATTTAGATGACTTACACAACCACCTTCAAGGACTTCTGGCAGCAGGAATAATAAAAAAAATGAAGGAGTCCCTATGCTTCCCCCATTGTCCTGGCACGAAAGAAAACGGGGCGGTTGCACATGTGTGTGGACTATCGAGCCTTGAATCGCAGAACTATTCCTGTACTATTCAATACACAGTTCCTCGTACTGATGAGGTTTTGGACTGTTTATCTGGAAGCAGGTGGTTCTCAGTCTTGGATTTGCAAAGTGGATAGTACCAAATTTTCATGGCCGAAGAGGACAAGGAGAAAATTGCTTTCAAATGTCTTTGGGATTCTTTCAGTTTGAGAGGATTCCCCAGGGGATAACAGGAGCTCCTGCAACCTTTCAAAGGGTAATGGACAAAGCGGTGGGAGACATGCACATGATTAAGGTAATAGTGTACCTTGAAGATTTGACAGTGTTTGGAAGGACTTTGGAAGAACATGAGCAGAGACTAATCAATGTTCTCGACAGACTTCCGGCATGAATACATTTGGACCAGGGACATGATTTCGAGAGTAAGCTGATTCAAGATCTTCTAAGAGTGTAAGGAATCTGAAATCCCGGACAACCCTTTATCATCCCCAAGGAGATCCACAGCCGGAGAGATTTAACCGGACGTTACTTTCCATTGTGGCAACCTTGGATCCCAAGAAGAAATACATGTGTAATCATTCCATCAGTCATGTAGCACACGTGTACAATTGCACACAGAATGAAGCAACTGGGTACTCACCCTACTTGCGTATGTTTGGTAGAGAGGCCCTGTTGCCCATGGACATCTGTTTCACATTCAAGGATGAGACACAAAGATGCTTGACGGATCACAGATACATAATTAAACTGAATTGCAACAAGCTTACCGCCTAGCAGCACAGACTGCTGAAAAAACTGGAGGTGCTATACGTTGGGCTATGTCCTTTGTGAAAGCAGTCTTGGATTTCACCATGTAGTTTGAGTCATCATTGGAGATCTCCATGATGTGATGCAGATGGCAGAAAGCAGGTAAAACCACAAATCTGTAGTAGACAGTTCAAGAAAGTAATTATTAATCTACACAATAACTCAACCATATAGCTTTTTGAAGAAACAGTAACAATAAGTTAGAAATAGTTTTATTTACCTGCATTGCTCAAGAACAGTTGCCAGCTTTTGGAGTATTACCAGCTCTGATGGAGTTTGTGCTTTTGTTTGTCTAAAGCAGCAAAAACAGCCTCTTGATTCTTTAGTAGACGAGAAACCATATCCAGCGTTGAATTCTACTTTGTGGAAACATCCTGTATGATTGGTTCTTTCTCTTGCCCCAGTCTTGTTTGCTCCTGGTGTAGTTCCTCCATATTAGAAGGGCTGTCTGTAATGCATCTAATTTTGCTTGCTTCTATCTTCTACCACTGATAGTGGTCTACAGTCCAGAGCAATCCATTTTGCGAGAGAATTTGTAAGTTTGTCCAATGTTGACTTACTAATTTTGGTCCTGAAGCCAGTTATTTGAGCTGCCGAACTGGCACTGCTAGCGCTAACAGTTCCCACAGTTTCTGTGCTCGCTGCAACATGTTTTGCATTTAGATGGTGACGTAAGGTTGAAGTGCTTCGATGGTATGCCAACTCCTTTTTTGCACAGTTTGCACAAAATCACACTTTTATCAAGGCTTCTGTTGGGTAGTCTTTTGAAATTAAACTTGCCTCTGATCAGTCCTAGCAATACGCTTTGTTCTGATTCTTTGTAGCTCTGATGGGTGCATCGGTAAAATCGGTATACCAGGAAGTCGTGCATTGACAAAAGTTCCCCTTTGCTTGGAATGCAAAGTGTGATTAAATGTGTTATTTTTTAACGCACTATTTTTAATTGCAATTAACACATAAATTTGAGAGGTGTATTGGATTTGCTTAAATAACTGTGATATCATTTGTGTTAATAAGGGTGTGTTTTGTACATTATTTATCCTGCCCTTAGGTTCACTAAACTAAACTTTTTGTGCTAAAGAGTTGTCTAGGGTTGCTTCTTTTTTTTTAATAATAATAGATTGCATTTATATAGCGCTTTTCGAGAACCTCAAAGCACTGTACAACTCCACTATTCATTCACTCTCGCATTCACACACTGGTAGAGGCAAGCTACAGTTGTAGCCACAGCTGCCCTGGGGCAGACTGACAGAAGCGAGGCTGCCATATCGCGCCATCGGCCCCTCTGGCCATCACCAGTAGGCGGTAGGTGAAGTGTCTTGCCCAAGGACACAACGACCAAGGCTGTCCAAGCTGGGGTTCGAACCGGCAACCTTCCGATTACAAGACAAACTGCCAACTCGTGAGCCACGATTACTGTCAGTCCAACCTGCAGGCAAGGGATTTACTGTTAGTTTCCCTGATTCCTGTCCATACCAGAACCATTTGTGGTATCTGGGCTGTAACGAACCCCACCTAGGGGATCGAAACTGAGGTAAAGTGGGTTTAGACTCAGTATAATGGGTGGACAACAGTGCTAACCATGGGTGTCTCTGTGAATTCTGTCTGAATTCACAGAGACATTTAAATGCCAAAAATTACTTTTTTCCCTGCACTTTGTTATTTTTACCAACTCATCCAAACCTGAGAAATCAGTGAAACTAAGCAAATTTCAAAAACAGCAAATATACCCCCTCCACACCCTTCGACTACAAATTTCCTAGACCTCTTAGTTTTTTGGTTTTTTTTATTAATCAAAATCTGACAGTCTAAGTGAAACTAAGCAGAGGACATACATATAGTCAGGTTATATTTTATAGTTTTGGATCTTTCTTTGATTTCTATCTGTTTCTCTTACACAGTTAGCTACCATGATTCTATTTGGTGATAATTAAAACATGAAATCCCAAATAAGATAAGCGACCCCTATATACTGCCCACTCCTCATTAAGGGGTTAATTAAACAGGAGTACATTATGATTAGCTAGCAAGCCGAGAAATGATTTGAATTTGACTGTAAAGCATAAAGAAGTCCTTTGACATTAATTCCGTTTACCTCATAAGGACTGATAAGATTACATATCTCGGGATGACAATGAATGTACTTCCATGTTTGTCTTTGCAGATGCATATCTCAGCTTCAGCGTGCTTTGGGCTTGTTTCATCTGTGATAATAGGAATTTGCTCTCGAAACCAAATTCTCCACCTTCTCTCCCACTCACAGTCTCCCTTCTCTCCTATTACAACATACCAGCCATTTAATGATATCTGCTATCAAACACGTATTGACTCAATCTAATTCGAATATGTTGCTCCATAAGCTGAAATCATTACATGCAATATCAGGGAGTAAAAACTCAATACAGTATAGAATGGTGGTGTTTTTGCTTGAATGTAGCATAGTGCTGTAATACACCCCTGTCCTTAAGTCCCTGTTGAGGGGATGGGGGATTTATTGACTGGTTTAATTGATTCACCTGTACTAACATCTAACGTCTCTGAATATTTCAATAACCCAGGGGCCTCCTTCCCCTGGGAGCCAGACATGAATCAGGTATAACAGAGACAACACAAAGGGCGTTAGTATGCTATTAGTCACACTCCTTACAGTTTGTGTGTGTGTGTGGGCAAGTGACGTCAGGGCTTCATTCACCAGCAAGGCCAGTGCTCGTCCGGCTTTCTTTCATTGCCAGAGGGTGGGAGGGTAAACACAGTGGATGAGGCCGACAGAAGGAAGGAAGTGGGAGAGCATGGGGCTTCCTCTCTCCCATCCAGCACAATGTAACACAGCAGCATCACCCCCTCAGCGCCCCCACCATTTAAAAACTATTCACAAGTACCTTCTGTCATAGCCCCATATTCCCATACCCAACCCCCCTGCTCCATCATTAAAAAGAGAAAGCCCTGTGCGTGACTCGGCTACTTCTGCGGAATAAAACTCTCTCTCTCAGTCCCGCTCCCCCTTCTTTTTTTTGTTTTCCATTAAATCAGTGCTCCTGTGTCCTGATGCAGAATTCCCCCTTTCATTTTTTTAAAAGCCCCCTGGTCTTTCATCCCAAAGTCAATTTTGCCTGGCAGTTAGTCAAATGCTTTAAATGTGTATAAGTGCCTGTGAAGAGGGTAAGCTTTAAGTGTGATAGACTACCCTGGGACCAAAGCGGGGCTGGGAGTGAAGGAAAAATGAGGCTAGATGAACATGAACAGACTGGGCTAAAAATTAATGCTGGTTGGTAGCAGACTGTGGAAGGTCTGGATGGGATTATAATGGGCTGATTATGGTGAAACTGTCTCTGTGGCGGGATTACCATTTGACATTATGGCTGGCTGCTGAAACAAGTGAAATGTGTTTCCCCGCATTCAGATTTTTAATATTGTAACTCTTTTTTTGTTGTCGTTTTACTTTGGCGGTACGGTTTATATTTAGATTGACCTCTGTATACTCGGATGCTTTTCTGCACGAGTTGCTTTCCTTGGTCGGGATAAACAAGACAATGCAGGCTGAGTGAGAAGTGCCTGCTAAGTGAAAATTTAGTGGTTGTTTTATGTTAACCAGCAGACACTGGGGGTAATCATATTAGCGCTGATTTATCACATCCTAAATTTGTCTGCTTCTTATGAGCTGTGCAGCACAGAGATCACACTTGCGATAGACCAGCACGGCCTCGACCCGCCTAGGCCTGAAGAAACGATCGTCTAGGAAAGTGAAGACCTCGCTCCAGCCTCCTACTTGATTGTATTGCAATCTGTCATATTCCCTTCTAATAAGACGCAGTGAGATGAGACTGATTTGGTTTGGCGCTGTGTGTTCAAATGCAGTTCACTGGAGGGGCCGGCCTCTTTTGGATATCTGAGTCACTTTAAGAAATTATGATTGAGCTGATCTGGTATTTAGACATTTGTCTCCTGGTCAAATCACATCTATATGATGAGAAAACTGCCACGTCTCTCTGGTAGACAGCTGGATGCTGCATGCACTCACTTGTGAAAGACTGGATTTTGACTACTTTACACGCTAATTCACACATTTTTAAATTCAAACAGCTTCAATAAGTGACTTTATATTAATTACAGACAGTAATTTGAAAGCAGTAACTGATTAATCTGCACAGTATGTATTATTTATTGAAAGACAGTTTCATTTAGCTGCTTTTGTTAGTCAGCAGAACCTGGCAGTTGCATTTTAAGACCTCCGAACCTTCCAAATAGTCATAGGCAGCTTGTATTAAATGTTTAGAAATAACAAGAAAGACACTGTGGCATAAGAAGCAGACAGCCCCACAGACTGGAAGGATTTACTGACTCTGCAGCAACAGCTATCTAAACTTTGATGACTACAGTATTGCAGTTTTCCAACATCAGAGTCGCCAACTCTGAACCAATCTGTCAAAAAAAAGAAAGCCAAGCTAATATCAACCCTCCATATAATACTAGTTGGTGAGGCAATTCATTTTAATTCAGTGCAATTGTATTTATGTAGCATCTCCAATAAGGAGCGAGAAAACACCTTCACACACGCCCCTTCTGGTTCTCTACGTATATATGACCCCGACCGGTTCTACTAGCTGTTCGTTCTCATTTTCGTGGCCTATCCGCCCTCCCCTTTTTCTATTCATTCACTTCTCTTTAGCAAATGGGGGCCTGCCTGGCCCGTGAGCCGCTGCTAGTCCCCTCTGAGGCCTTCCCCAAACCGCAGCCTCAATTCACATTCAAGCCATGCCATTATCTACTAGAAATGCTTTCAAACCTAAAACGAGGATGCAGTCCCAGCTAGTGAAATGTCAGTTTTATCCCTAAACAATATTAAACAAACACGAAAAGCAAACAAGATAAAAAAAACAACAACCATCAAACATCCCCGTATGAGGAAGCACTTGGGGACAGTGGGAAGAAAAACCTCCTTTTCAACAGGAAAAAACCTCCATTAAGTTTATAGTATAAGATGGTGCCTTCATTGTGAAGCCTGGCGTGTGGCATTTTGGGCGGTGCCAAGCTAGCGGCTAACCCTAATTAGCATATGTAGCTTGAAAGGTACCTCAGAAAGACACAGAAACCTTCTAATTAATGCAAATATGATATGATAGTATGGTTAGCACTGTTGCCTCACAGCATGAATGGCCTGAGACTTCACCATATGGCTGGGTCCTTTCTGTGAGGCGTTTGCATGTTCTCCCCGTGTTTGTGTGAGTTCTCTCCGGGTGCTCTGGCTTCCTCAGTCCAAAGACATGCAGTTAGTGGGATTAGGTTAATTTATGGTTCAAAATTGCGCCTAAATGTGAATGGAAGTGTGAACGGTTGTCTGTCTGTCTGTGTAGCCCTGTGATAGACTGGCGATCCATCCAGGGTGTACCCCGCCTCTCAGATAAGTGGAAGAGAATGGTTGAAAAAAATAAGACTTGAAAACATTCACACATTTTGGATAGACTGTTGCACAGCAAGCTGGATAATTTGTCAAATAGCAAAACAGCACTGACACCACAAATGCAGTGAGATAGTCGAGATTAGTGACAGAAATTAGCTAAGTTCAAGCCTAGCAGACAGATGGTAGCTGAAGCCCTTAATTAAACATACCTTAAAGCCTTAATACATTGAAAATTGATAATCCTACAGATAACACGACATGGGAAATTGGAAATAGTGAACACAAATATTTTTTCATACTACGCTCGCAACATGTTTGTTTCTGCTGTAAACAAACATGCTGAGAACATTTTAACATGAGAGTCTGTGAGGACTGAGTCGCTTTTGGAGCTATTGTCAGCTTCTGCTTTGTCTTCATTTTTTAATCTCAAAGGTTGCAGCTTTGGAAACCTAGGAAACAAGCTGAAAAAATGCAATGTGTCGGAGTGCTATTTTGGAATAATAACTTCCACAACTTATTACACTTTAAAGAAAGGATGCGTGAGTTTAAAGAATATTTTAAACCAGATCTTAAGAACATCAAGTTCCAAGAAATATCTTAGTGATTCCCAAACTGTAATCCAGGCCACTGTACTGTTTAAGGTGTCAGCAGTGATGGCCTGCTTTATGATAAACCAATTTAATTATATTTGTTCCTAAATCTTAGCTCATTGTAATTTAAATATGTATTTATTACATTGCAAAAGTATTTAGTCTTGGGTGTTAAACAAAACACTGTTATCAGTCACATTCTCTTTGAAGCTGTATTGTCATGGGAGAAAAGAAGAAACCCAGTGAGTTGACCAGCATGTCTTAAAAACGGAGCTCAAAAGACTCTTCGAAAAGATGAGAGGGGATGATCCTCTGTTGCACAAAGACTTTGCTTTCCCCCCCAGAGACTTCGCCCCCTAGCGATGCCTCGGGGTGCCAAGACTTGTGTCCTTTTGTGAGGGGACATCCACTCTGCCCTGTTGGCAGAAACTAAAAGTTAGAGGAGAAAGAAGGAGTAAATGAGACAAGAGGTGCATTTGGATGTCTACTTTTGCCCTCATCACCCCAGATCACTAACTCAGAGCCAGTTGTTAGCAATTAGACTACAAGCATTTTTCCTGTTTGCAGACAGTCTTGTGTGCTGCAAAATCTACAAATTTTTACTGAAATCATTGTGTTCTGTTGTAGGTTACGAGGGTGATATTGATGTAATTCAGATAGAAGAAGCCAATTTTTCTTACAGTTGTGTTTTTCTCAGGGTGATAAAGCCTATGAACTGAGTTACAGGAGAGCCCTGGACACAAAATAACGACAAAAACGAAACTGCTTTCTGGGGAATCCGGTCAATGAATTCAGTTCAGATTAAAAGATTCAGGCAGTGTAGCTGATCAATATGTGCATTGATTAAAAAAGCTTTGTCATATTCATCATCTCAGACATCTTAGACGGCTAACTGAATTTTAATAAAAGGTAAATTGATTAGATTGATTCATTAAATTGACTGAATCGGCGGCAGCCATGAAGCATACCGTCCCTGAAATGATAACAGCATTGCAGGTTTAAGGTAAATAAATTTGCTCTCTGCAGCTTGGAATAAAATCAGATTCAGGTTATTATTTAAAATTACTTCCTTGCCTCAGAAATTGGGGTGTGTGAGAGCAGATTTTCCACTGTCTTAAAGCCTCACAGGCACAACCCCGTTTGGCAAGATGTCACAGCGATCAGGAAAGGTCATAGCTCTATTCCCACAGCACACAACCAACATGATGAGCTTTCCTCTTTTCTTTTTTTTTCCTCGTGGCTGCATGAGCTGCCATCTTGGTGTGTGCCGAGTCATTATTGATGGGCCTCCATGCTGATGTGCAGACAGGGTTCTGCAGAGAAGGAGTGTGCTCCTGTCTGTCCGACTTGCTGCTTGTTCGACTGTCAGCGCATCTTTCTGGTTGTCTTTCATCCTGTCTCTTTCTTCTTATATCACTTAGAGCAACAGTCCATTATTGGTCAGTATACACTACTAAAGATCACACGTTTCTCGTGGTGAAAAAAGGGGAACGCTTCACTCCCTTTTCTGCTTCTTTCCTCGAGGATTCGATCTGATGGGGGAAAGAACCAGACGGAGATGAAGTGGAGAGTAAAATTATTCAAACTCAATTACCCAAAATTTAGAAGCTGTCACAAGTCTTTATGAAATAAGGTTCACAGGATACATGATTGCAGCGAGGATCAAAAGCATCAAGATGGGGGTCTTTTGACCTTTTCAACTCTGCAGAGCCTCTAGCAAGTCGGGCATTAAAAATTCATAGTGGGCAAGCATAGAGTGTGCAGATGCACACAACTTTACTTTAAATTACTGAGAAATGAAATGTGGGAAATCCTTTAAGTGTAGAATGGTGTCAGGGTTTATTTGATAAAATCAAAGTTTTGTGCGAACAGAATATACCAATAAAATCAAATATATCAGCTCTTTGTAGCTCGGGGGGAATTTAAAGAGAATACTGAAGGAATACCTGTGATGTATTATGACCCAAAAAAGTGAAATTATTTTACCTGACGTTCCAGTGATCCACTTCCATCCATTTCAATATTATGTGAAAATTGAAAATTAAACTGTTAGCTTCTGTCAAATACTCCCTTCATAATAACTGAAAAGATAAAAAACTGAAACAGAAACTAAAACTTGGCATTTTTTAAATAATAAAAACTAGACTGAAATGAGCAAAACCATTCTGGAAGCTGAACTGGAATTTAAAGGAGTGAAAAACTAAATAAAAATAAAAACCATACTGAAAACACAGAGCTATAACTTATGATCATTTTTTTAAACGTCCACCAGAATTATTTGGCAGTTTTGCTAGATTTCTTTCTCCCTTTGCCCGCGTGGGTTTCCTCTGGATTCTCCAGCTTCCTCCCACAGTCCAAAGACATGCATGTTAGATTAATTGGTGATTCAGACTTGGTCCGAAGATATAAATGTGAGCGTGAATGATCGTCTGTCTGTCTGCGTTAACCCTGTGATGGACACGCATAATGTCCAGGGTGTGCCCGATGTCAGTTAGGATAGGCTCCAGCTGACTGTGACCTCAGCTGGATAAGCAGTTAAGGAAATGGATGGATGGTTAAAGTCCCTAAAACTAGGGTTCAAATCTTAAAACTGCATTAACTGACTGTGCTGAGCAGATGATTTACAGTGGGCATGTTAAAGCATTTTTTAATGTAAGCTGCCCTTTGTGGACAAATAACAAGCTATCAGAGGAGTGACAGCAAACCTAAATAAAGTAAATCTAAAATGTCTCTGAGCTCAGGGGGAGTGGGGAGCTGCATGATAGATTTCTGCAGGTTCTTCATTATGAACAAATAGATTCAAGTTGTCATGTGATCAGCAATGATTTAAAACATGTTAATTGTAGTAGCTTTATTTAGTATTATTCTAAGAACATTTAAAAAATCTTATAAGAAGAAAAAAAAAGATCTGTGTAACTACAGTAATGTGTGCATGTGAGAAGCTGCTTGGGAAAACAGGCTGTATGTGCCTTAAAAATTCCAAAAAGTTGTTTTCTTTGCGTATGAATGCGATTTATGCACCTGTTAATGTGCCACTACATCATCGCTCTCAGGGAAAAACAGCCCTGACCTTTGTTCTTGTGATTTGTGGTTGCTTGACATTTGTGGCGACTCGCTGGACGAAGGAAACTGTATCGACATCGCTGCTACAAACGGTAACCGCGGCCTGCCGTTACCCTACCTCGTGGTTTGTGCAGCGTTGATGTCATTTGCGCTCACGCTTGGTCCATGCCATTTGTATACGTGTGTATAGGGTGCTAATGAGGGAGGACGGGGAGGTGGAGCGGGGTGGATGTGGAATCGGTGGGATACAGCTGGACGGAGTGGGAGACTGTGGTGAATAGGTAACCATGGTAACTCTGTTGGCTAAGATTTGAATGCAGCGAGAGGAATGAGAGAGCAAAAGGAGTGGGGGAGTGGGGGGAGGAAGCTGCAGTGTGTTTGTGTTTGGAAAGAGAAAGAGTGGGGGTTAAGGGTTAATATGCATCATTGTAGCAGGTTAATCTTTCATCAAACTGTGGGGTCAGTGCAGCGTTTACCCCCGCCACTGGACACTACAGTGTGCCACACGGGGGGGGGGAAGAGGGGGGAGAGGGGTGGAGGTCCAGGAAATATGTAGTAGTAAGGTAGAGGAGGAGAAGGAGAGGGTGGAGGGGAGGTGTGAGGCAGCTGGGAAGGGAGGGGGGATGAATGTGAAAGAGTTTGCAAAGAGGAAGAGAGTGTTCCCACTTTTAGAGAATGAGATGGGAGATAGGAGGAAGAAGATATCAGGGGAGATAGAGAGAGGAAGAGGAGAGTGAAGATAAGGAGGGAGGGTTACAGTTAGAGACTATTGTAACATGTGGAAAGTGACAGCGGTGAGGCAGAATACAATCAACCAGCCTCTAACCAGCTGTCAGCTTCAAGCAGCCTCATTCTCCTCGATGGACCCAACATCTGAGCTAGCATCTTAACCTCAGCCCCAGTCACCCCCGGCTCTCCCCCTTGCGCTCTTTCTTTCTCCCCCCCCTTTTGCACCTTTCCACCCTGCTCTGATGCCGTCTACCTGAAATAGCTCTGGCACTTAAATCTCGCCAAAAGGAGAGGGGAAAAAAAGGTAGCTGGAAATTAAAATACGTAGAAAGGTGAGAGCTGGTCCAGAAATAGCACTGCGAGTTCCTCTTCATCCATCGGCTGATGACGAGCAGCTGCAGACGAGTGGGACTGTTGCTTTCGCTGCCACCGCTGGTGCCCTGTTCTTTCTGACCAGAGACACCGCCGCCACTGCTGCTGATATGATTTGTCATCGTGTCCTTGTGTGTGTTTTAATGTCATTGAACTTGAGCACACGCATTATTGATCAATCTTGGCCCAGCCAGTCCAAGCCTGCCTCTCCTCCCACTCCCCTGGCACTCAGGAGAAACCTCCCGCTCTGTCCCTCCATCTCTTCCTCTACATCTCCACCTGTTTCAAATTCATCCCTCTGTATTGTCTTTTGCCTCCATCGCTCCTTCACTCTGTTTTATATGCGTCTCTGTGTTGTCATTCCCCTCCCTCCATCTCTGTCTGCTTTATATTCATCTCTCTATTGAGCCTTCCTCCCTTCTCTCCTCTCTCTCTCTCTTTCTCCCTCTCTTGGTGAGTGAGAGATGATTAATATTAATGTCTCTTCTTTTCTTCCTCCCTATTTTCCCTCTTCCACTTTTTTATCTTCTCTTTTTTTTAACAACTCATCTCTTTTCTGCTCTTCCCACTATTTATACCTCTCTCTGGGTCTTTATCCCTCATCATCCCTTTCACTCACCCTTCCCTCCATCTGTCTCCGTCTCGATCTCTTTCTTCCTTTCTGTCTCTCTTTCTCCGGCCCTCTCTCTGCAGCTGTTCAGTATTCATCTATTACTGTAGTGTTGATAATTCCCTTCTCTGCCTGCAGCCATACAGTCATCTATCAGATTAATAATCCTCCTCTCCTTCTCATTCTCTGCTCCCCCCAACATCTCCTTTCTTACTGTGCCAAGTGAGGATGCTCAGCGTGTCAAATGAGTTTGCGTGTCAAAGTCCCATCATTACAACTATCATCATTAATATCTAAGATTGCTGGATGCCCTTATTTAAGGTTATTCAGGTTCTAAACAGCTTGCAGGGAGGGATACAGAGGCGCTCTGCATCTCGGACTTGAACGGCCGCATTTTAGTCCCACCTCTGTGTCTGTGCTACTGCAACAAAACAAAAAAAAGCGCTTACTGATTTCAGTTTGTTTTCAAGGTCTGGATAACTTTAATTAAAGGTGGTAAGTGTTCATGTTCAAACATCAATATATCATTGTCGTATTATTTGTTATACCTTGGAATAATTAGTGCTAACAAATGAGACCACAGCAGAGATGACTGGAAGGCTCTATCTCACACTAGTGGTGTTATTAATGCTTCTCAGAATTAAGACCAAATGTCCCAGAAACCCCACCGCTCCCTAGATCTTGTTTTTCATTCTTTCTGACGTCTACCTTTGCAAAATGTTGTGCTTTTTGTCTCTTTTGCTCCTACAAATCACACATTTCCTGTAAAACCCAACATTGTTATTCACTCTGTAGACAGCAGAAACATTGCAGTTGATGCAGAGAATGGTGTATTGTGTATGTTCCACAGCGTTTTAATAATTAGATTATTGTAGTTAATATCACAGCTTTGAGATTTTAAGTGGAAATTCTTCAATCTGACTAACCATGCATACATTCTTGCATATGTAATTCCTTTCTGATATGGAAACTATTTTGTTTACTAATTTGTTCCTTATGTTGGAAGTATTGATATAACTGCAGGTTTAATTGGGTTTAATTTAGATGGATTTTAAATAACTTACTTTTAATAATTCAGGTAATCCCCTGAACAGTCAAAAAAGTCTACAAACCAAAGACTGTATATAAAAGATGGATGGAGATGACCATTTTAGAAAACATGCACCTGTTTTAACTAAAAAAAGAAAGAAATTGAGGCGTCTGAACGTGACTTTACAAACCATTTGTTAATGGCGCTGTGTTTATCTTCGACCTACCAAACTGACAATTTTCCTACCCACTGAAACTACCATTTCTGAAGCAATGTAAAAGCCATAATATACTTCTAAATATACTATCATGTAGTTTATGTTTTGTCCTGTAAATTGTTTGAGGGTCTTTTTCCACTCAACCCAAACTAGTCAGTACATATGGGTGTCCTTCTCTGACCCACATACTGCTAGAGATTTCATCCTGTTAAAAGGGAGTTCTTCTTCACCACCATTGCCACGTCTTTGAGGTTTTCTTTCTTTTTCCTTAAATAAAAATGATTTTGGTTCAACTACTCCTTTTCAGATGTGTAAATACAGGTGAGCTTAGTTTTACACAGTGAAGAGTTCTGACCCATGTCGAGCTGACAACACGTGTGCAGAATTCATATGCATTTCTTCACAAGTGTAACTTTAAGTTGCACAAAATGATCCATGTCATTGTCTTTCAAGGCTTTAATATTTTCAGCGCTGTATTGCATCAAATCAACAAAACTCATTTTCCTGAATTACATTTCAGGCAAGTGACATTTGTCACCCAAACACAGCATTCAACAGTTGTCGTGTTTATTTGGCGACAGATCTTATTCTTTTAAACATGAAACAAGTGTACAAAGATCACTTCTTCTCTGAGTGTTCTTCTAACTAAACTTTTGAGCAGTTGAAATCTGCACAGGAAAACCTCAAAAGCAAAACTGCACCGTTTCCATGCTGTTTCAGTACGATTTTGTGTGACACTGCTTATCTGTTTACAGCGGTTATGCCAATGTTTCAAGAACTAATTTCTTTCTGATTTATTGATTTACAAAATGCAATCCTTTAAAAACCAAAATACCTGATTGTCCCACTTCACATTGTTTGTTTCCGTATCTCCACACCTCCACCTCGTAACATTAATTACAGAATCAGCTTCCATCTGCCCTGTGTGTAAGGATTTGATTTCTGACAAAATGTCTGCTCAGGGATTATGTGGGATTTGATATGAGCAGTGACACAGAAGTTCTAATGCTTCTGAAAGATTTTTTGACAATCCCTCCCATGATAAGCTATATCGTAGCTGCCTACCCATTATTTGTTCTGTTCGTTGTCTATTGGTAAAAACACAAAGTGTAGTCTGTCTACTGTCTTTAATATCTGCTCTCTCTCTTCTTCTCTTTGTCTCTCTCTCTTTTGTTCTTCACAGTAACTCCTGGGTTCTTCTCACTTCACAAAAAGCCTCACTCGAATCCCCCGACAGCACCAGAAAAAAAGGGAATAACATCTGTTTATCTGCATATTTCTATGTTCAAAAAACAAGAGGGAAAAACACAGAGCTCGACAGAGGACACGAAACATCTCAGAGCATGCGGAATTAGAAAGAACAAATTGCCACTGGAGGACCAAAGGGAAAGCAAACCTTTTCTAACAGATCCACCAGTGTGGAGTCACCTCACCTGTACCTTCGGATTAAAGAACAGGGTCATGTCCCAGTTGCCATGCGCATCGCCACGCTGACCTGCCTTCCCGGCCCCTCCCCCTTCCTCTTTCTATTGGCCCAGCTGCTGCTGCGGCTCCTCCTCCCTGGGCCGGAGTTAGTGGGAGCCGCCTCCACCTGCCCCTCCCTCTGCACCTGCTCCAACCAGGCCAGCCGAGTCATCTGCACCAGGCAAAACCTGGAGGAGGTGCCAGAAAGCATATCAGTCAACACGCGATACCTCAACCTGCAGGAGAACTCAATACAGGTAAATAATGGTGGACGGAGGTCAAATCATTTCAGTCTGCATTGCAGAGCTAAGCATGACTAATGTTTTTATTCACTGAGATGATGATGTTAGTGTTGTGAAGTTTTTTTTCCTTTATATTTGTCACACTTACATTTTTCAGATCATTAAACCAATTTTGAAATTAGACAAAGAGTAAATACAAGACGCATTTTTAAAATTATGATTTCATTTACTAAGAGAAAAAACTATTCAACCCCAACTGGGCTTATATGAAAAAGCAATTGCTCCCTAAAATTAATAACTGGTTGTGTCCTTTTGGCAGCAAGAACTGCAGTCAAGTGTTTCTTTCATCATTGTAGAAGAATTTTGACTCGCTCTTCTTTGCAGAATTGTTTCATTTCTGCTACATTGGAGAGTTGTAGAGCATGAAAGGCCTGTTTAAGGTCAAGCCAAAGTATCTCAGTCAGATTTAAGTCCAGACTCTGACTAATCCACTCCAAAAACTACATTTTTATTTTGAGCTATTCAGAGATGCTTGTCGGTGTGTTTCGGTGCGTTTTATTGTCCTACATAACACAAGTGGATTTTTGGTAGAGGCTAGAATTCATGGTTCCATCAATTGCAACAAGTTTTTCAGGTCCTGAAGCAGCTAAGCAGCCTCAGACCATCACATTACCATCACCGTGTTTGAATGTTGCTATGACGCTCTTTTCATGTGATGCTGTGTTAGTTTAATCCCAGATGAAACAGGACTCAAACCTTCCAAAAAGTTTAACTTTTGTCTCATTTGTCTGCAGAATGAAGATGAGCCTTTGTGTTCTGTTTGGTCAGCAGTGGTTTTCAGCTTGGAACTCTCCTATCCGGTTGTTCAGTGATGACGCGACGAATCCTACTTCCGGGTCTAAAGTAGTCTGCGTTTAATATGGCTTTTGTGTTGTTAACATGTTTAATGTTATGTATTTTCTTCTATTTGATCTCAAAAAGCTCCTAAAACAGTCAGTGATCCCTGTTGACCTCCCTCGGCTTTTATTACCACTAATCATTTATTTAAGCTCAGTTTTTAAAACCTTAGGATGTAACTACAGCCCAGCCCATGCAGCAGTATATGAATGACTAACCTCGTATTGTGGATGGATTATCTCAGTTGTTCTCCTGGCTGAAGTTTGGTCCTTTTACAGCATCCTGCCATGCGATTACATTTGTTCCTGACCACCGAGAACACTCACGTTAACTTTTATCGAGTGGAAAAAAAGTTAGCTTGTTTATATTATGCTAACATAGCTGTGTCGCTAGCGGTCACGTAGCACATCATTATATACCAGCTAGCCAAACTTCAGTAACCCTACAAACGTCACTGCTGTTTAGTTTTCTGTCTTCATTTATGTTGGAAGTGATAACAGAGCTGTACGTTTGAATTTGTTTCCAAAACTCCGCAGTCAGGACATGCTATATTGTAGTTAGATAGAAGCTAGCGAGCTAACTCCCTGCTAACTTCTAACTCCGTTAAATGTCATAAATTCCGTTTTCATGGATGCCTGGAATGTTAAACTCAATTGTTACACCTGGTAGAGCAGAACGCTGATCATTTTATTAAAGATGAAAGACTTTAGACAGTTTTTCAACTCTCAGTAATGCCATAGTGATCGTTTGATATATGGACCTGCAGTGGAGTTTAGACCCAGACACGGCTAGTGACGTCAGACTGAACAATCGGATAGTCTCCTATTGATGTCATTTTTGCCCAGCCTCTTTCTTCTTGTTTAATAAATAACCTTAACCTTAAATAACCAACTAGTAAGGCCTGCATTTCTTTAGATGTTGCTCTGAGTTCTAAATGAAATAATAATTAAAAACCTGCATTTTCTATATTGCTTTTGTCCAATAATAAAATTTGTTTGGTGACCTGAAACAGTAGCAAATATGGAAGGAAAATAAGAAATAAGAAAAGGGGCAAACACGTTTCCACAGCCCTGTACATGTGCACTCAAAAGCAGGCGTGTGAGCTAAACAACAGTTTATAAGTTGTTCCTTTGCAAATATTTTAATTGCTAAGTATGTTATGACGGATGAACAGTAGGATTTAACAATACTGGATATTTAGTAGTTTGTACCAGTGGCTTGTTTGTACTAGTTCCAAATTTCTTGCAAAATTGGAAGATTTCCTCCTTGGACTGCAAAGCAGGATAGATAAGGATAAATCAGGATAAATCATCACTTTCTTATCAATGAGTTATGACAGAGCAATTGCAACAGCTACACTGGTCGCCCTCTCCCACATAGGGATTTTGAGGTGCTATGGGAATTCTTCTGTGTTTCACATGGTTTTTTAATGGGCCTCCTTCTTTAGCATACAGTATATAGGTAGACTAGAACACTTGTAGCTACATGCCTCCCCTTTCACTTCTCAAAAGAATTGCAGTACCTAGAAAAGTACCTGCTCATGGGAGACACAGCAGATAGATTCAAATTTTTGATCTGGATTTTTTCTGGATTTTCTGGATTTTACTCCAGATTTTCCAAATTTTACTTGTCTTGGGAGGGCTGTGCCAGGGAATCGAGAAATGGTTGGGATTGGCATAAAAAGAGCACCAGCTTTTAATTCCCTGAGGCTGGGTTTCTGTCTCCGGCCAGTCTGGAACCCAGTATCCTTCAGATGTAAAGGGGAATGTGTTAACCACTACAACAAGGAACTAATATGCTACCTATAGTAGTTATAGTGCTATAAAAAATGGCAACAATAAAAAAAGTCTTTCTTTTGTTGTTGTTATGAATCTCAGTTACCAAAAGGTATCATGTATTAGTAATCAGCTGCTTCTCAAAGGACTCTCACATCCCCCAACTGATACTGATTGTTCTGCTTCGGTTACCTTTGGGTGGCAGCAGAGGAAGCGGTTCACTATCTGTTACAGGTTGTAGATTGAATACAGTTCAGCTCAAGAACAAGGACTACCACGGCAATCTGCAGTCCAAGAACGAGCCATTGGAGTCTACCAGAGTGAGAGAGGAAGGATTCACGCAGCTAAACTATATAGTAGATCTTCACAATAGTGATCCAGTCACCTAGCCATTAAGCTAATGGGGAAACACAAAAGGGGGAGGGCTGGAGCTAGCTGGCTAATAATGACTGGATTTTCCAAACAAGAGTGAAGGGATGTCCAATAACATATACTAATAATAATATACTGCAGATGATGTTGTTCTCTGAGATTAATAAAAAAAAAAGATGCTAAAATGATTCACCAAAATATACTAACCGACTCGCCGAAGTAAAGTCTGTGTGTGGGAAACTCTGGAATATGACACAAATATTCACACATAAACTGCTAAAAAGAAAAGCATACAATACATGCAGTTTATTTCTGTAAGCATCATAAGCTGCATCATGATGCATGATGTAATTTCTGAAGGTGCTGACTGCCAGTCATTTTTCCTACAACACTAATTGATTGGAGGTCATGGTTCATTCTCTTTTTTACAATCAATGCACAGAGAAAACACTCATTCTGGCATTTGAAATACGCCACATTTTCAGCATTTCTTTTCAGCAAATAACCTATTGACACTTCTCTACAAACTCATTTATTTCTTTTATTATGAAAGGAGATATTTGCATAGTCAGTGATATAGCACAGTCGCATCTTGTATAGCAGATTGAGGATTTTCACATCATAATGCACACATCTAAAAATCAACA
Organism: Rhamphochromis sp. 'chilingali'; assembly: GCF_963969265.1. Classification (NCBI taxonomy): domain Eukaryota; kingdom Metazoa; phylum Chordata; class Actinopteri; order Cichliformes; family Cichlidae; genus Rhamphochromis; species Rhamphochromis sp. 'chilingali'. The sequence continues at coordinate 5,293,209 of NC_137942.1, read as the reverse complement.
CATACACAGACACCAGCACACTTATGTGTCTTTAACACTTGTGTTTGCATTTTTTGCCCGCTATCAGAGCGAACATTTGCGTTTGCAGTTGTGGATGTTAGGATTAACTTGTTGATACAGGTTCTCTCTTGGAAACTTTATTTCTAAGAAAAGACAAGAAAGTAAGCGGCTATAATGGTAGAAAAATACACTTAAGCCTCTAGTGAACTGAGGGAATATTTTATGAATTGAAAGCAAGGCAGATTTCCATGACACTGAGCTGCCTTTTGTATGCATTACCAATTTATCTCGAGTCCCTAGACAGCATTTGTGGCTTTACAGCTGCAGGGGAAGATCATTTAACCACAGACCATCGATGCAAAGCACATGAATCTCTAAATTTATAAACCGAGTGGGTTGATTTTAGTCTTTGCTGCAGCATTTGATGTAGCTGGATCCATCCTCATGTTCCTGACAGTGCCTTGTTCTTTTGTGGTTTTAAATTCATTTCCACAACATTTTATCTCCTCTAATGAAAAGCAACGAGTATCCTAAACGTTGTTAAAATTGTCCAGTGCATCTCTTATAATGTCAAATTGCTCTGTACATTGGACCGAGCAGCCTGATATTCTCTATTCCTCGGAGAAAACATCTTATTAAACTTTATGTGACGTTAACGGAGCAGAAATGGGACATCACGCCACTTGATTTGGTACGTGAGGCTTTAAGAGATGCTGTTAACATGAAAGGGGAGAAAAAAATAAGGAAATAAGAAGAGTATTTGTTGCGTTTTGTTTTTAGCCTACAAAATTTGGATTCGGCTTGTTGTATCCTGCAGCCCCACTTGAAATGATTAAAAATCTAAAAATGTTTTAACACCTGAAGGCATCCTAGATTCTCTGGCTTATTTTTTCCTTCACTGAGTACCCTCAGAGTAAAGCCTTGACAGCTCCCACCCCCTCTTAACATCCTCACCCCTCCCTTTTCGCCCCCTCCCTCCTTTTGCCTATCAACTCCCCTCTTCCTCTCCCCCCGCTCCTGCTCTACATACAGAAGAAGCAATGGCCTGACTCCAGGAGCCTCTGTGTGCCTCACTGAGGGCTTTGGCTGCACATATCTCAAACAGTCAGAGATTTAAGGGGCTTTTAGTCGCGCTCACTAAACTGTGTGTCTTTGACTTCACGCCAAATGAGCTCCAGTTGGACCACACCAATGCTACTGTGCTCTGTCCAGGGCCCGTGGCACCCATAGAGTTCAGATTCATGTCTTCCTGCAGACAAAATCATCTCTTTTTGTTTGTCACACCAAATTTAGTAAAAATGTATTAATTTAATTTCATAGTTCCTTTGTGGTTTGTCGTGACACTTTATGCGAATACTGTAGTCCAACACTGATAATCAGCTTATTAGCAAGGGATTATAATGTGTCAGTAGCAAGCCCCCTGAGTCTCACGGTAACAACGGTGTGAAAAGCACTTTTGTGTCTGCAGCAAGCGCTGAAATATGGTCAGGGTTAAGACAGGGTTGGGTTTACAGTAAATTTACCACAGTGCTTTCAGATTTAATGAAAAGTCAAGAGTTTAACTGCTTTTTGTCATGTGATATATTGTCAAATGAAGCATGAAACTACTAATTAAAAGTGACCTTTTTTTTTTTTTGCCATTTTTCATCAGTACAAGTTGAGCTGTGCTGTAGTCATAATGTGGGCTACTGATCAAATTCCTAAAACTTTATTTTGGTCACTGGGTGTATTTGACCCCAACTTAAATGGCAAAAACAGTCCTTTTAGAAGCAAGTCTTGCAATTCCATAGCCGTCCAATTGGCAATTATTTTCTAAATGAATGGGAAACAGAGCAATTGTGAAACTACATGTGCAGAATCCATCCATCCACCGTTCCATCAATCCATCTTTTCTACAGCTCAACCAGGTCCGGGTCCTGCGGGCAGCAGTCTAAGCTCCTGGATGCTTCCTAGTTGAGAGTTTGGGGGCATTTCCTAGTGGGAGAAGATCCTGGGGGAAACCCATGGCAAGCTGGGGAGATTATGTCTCTCAGCTGGTTTTGGAACGCCTCAGTATCTTCCTTAAATTGTTGGTGAATAGGGAGAGAAATTTCTTGGCTAATATAGAGTCACTAGTTAAATCAGATCTTTTGAAGCTTAAAAAGTCTGATATTTTTGCCCAGGATAAAGCTTTAAAAGCTTATACTGCCTCCATGCAATGTGACGTACCTCCAACTATCTCCATGGGAGTCCCTGCCTCCTTTTACTGACAATAGTCTGACATGGGAGGGTCGTCAGGTAATGCAGCTCATCTGGGCATTTCAGGCTTTAAAAGCTGGTTCGCTGGGCATGAAGTACATTTGATGTTTGTTGCTTTAGTTTCAATAAACTACCTCTTGTGCAGATTCACTCATTGTCACATACTTTGGGTGAGTCTACTGAATTATGGCTTCACAATGACACCTTTACAAAGACAGCAGGTGCAGCCTCACAGCTTGCCCTATCATGAACCTCTAGTATGTGAACACATTTGGCTCATATGTTCGTTGGTGTTGGCTGTTGATTGAGTTTTTGAGGACGTGGGTGGGACATCCACCATCTTTTCAGTCCAGAATTGTCCTAAAGATTTGTATTCTCAGTGGGTGTTAGCCAAAGTTGTTGACTTAAGCTTTATTGTATCCCTGCTATTTACAACCTCTGATTGTAAATCAGAGCACTCAGTGTAACTCCATTACTCAAATGCATATTGTTTTAAGAGAAAGTCTAACGTGGAGGCCAGGGAAACCCTTAATTTGATCATGTTTATCTCCATAGTCAGAGGGAGTCATTCTCAAATGCAGACAGCAGCAGGAATCACTGAGGGTCAGCAGTTATCAGTATTAGGAGAAAAATACATTTTTATTTAAATGTATGGCTTCTTTACTTAAACATACATTTAGCCCGTAAGTCATTCATTAGCAATGTTTTTTCTTTTTGTTTTGCTTTGCTTTGTGTGTTTGTTTTCGCACTGATTTGTAACATTACAAAAACTAGACCATCTCCAAATTCCAAAGATTATTTGCTAAGAACAGATTAACATAATTTAATTACATGTTGGAAACAGATTAACACATAAGAATAACAGAATGCAGAATTAAAGAAGACATTTGTCTTTCAGGGAAGAAAATATTCTTTGGCCACTCAGCCGTCGCAATAGGATTTTCTCCTTTTTTGGAACATCCAGCAAAGGGGCCGATTACGCTTTTTATTGTTGTCTGGAAAATATATAGATATATATAAATATATAGACTTCACGCCCCAAGGACCTCAACAGCTACAGGCCGGTGGCTCTGACATCCCACCTGATGAAGACCCTGGAGCGGTTGGTCCTGGCTCAGCTTCGGCGCCTAACAAGCTCATCACTGGACCCACTTCAGTTTGCCTACCAGCCTGGCATTGGAGCAGATGATGCCGTCATTCACCTCCTACATCGTTCCCTCGCTCACCTGGAGACCGCTGGAAGCACTGTGAGAATCATGTTCTTTGATTTCTCCAGTGCCTTCAACACTATTCTTCCCTCGGTTCTGAAGGACAAGCTGGAGAACTCTGGAGTGGACCATCACCTCACTACCTGGATTTTGGACTACCTCACCGACCGACCACAGTATGTGAGGACTCAGGGCTGTGTGTCGGACAGGGTCGTCTGCAGTACGGGGGCCCCACAGGGAACGGTTCTGGCTCCGTTCCTCTTCACCATCTACACTGCAGACTTCTCCCACAATTCCACCCAGTGCTTCCTGCAGAAGTTCTCTGATGACTCTGCAATAGTCGGCCTCATCACTGATGGGGACGACAAGGAGTACAGAGGACTGACTCAAGACTTTGTGGACTGGTGCCAGCTGAACTACCTCCAGATCAACGCCAGTAAAACCAAGGAGCTGGTGGTAGACTTCCGCAGGCACAAGCATTCTCCACTGCAACCACTGAACATCCAGGGTATGGACATTGAGGCTGTGGACAGCTACAGGTACCTTGGTGTTCATCTGAACAACAGACTGGACTGGACTCATAACTCAGACGCCCTCTACAGGAAAGGGCAGAGCAGGCTGTACCTGCTGCGGAGACTCAGGTCGTTTGGGGTGGAGGGCCCACTCCTGAAGACCTTCTATGACTCTGTGGTGGCTTCTGCTATCTTTTATGGTGTGGTCTGCTGGGGCGGCAGCATCTCTGCTGGGGACAGGAAGAGACTGAACAGGGTGATCCGAAGGGCCAGCTCTGTTCTAGGATGCCCTCTGGACCCAGTGGAGGTGGTGAGTGACAGGAGAACGGCGGCTAAGCTGTCATCCCTGATGGACAACATCTCCCACCCCATGCAGCAGACTGTGACAGCACTGAGCAGCTCCTTCAGTGGGAGACTGCGGCACCCACGGTGTGGGACGGAGAGATTTCGCAGGTCTTTCCTCCCCACTGCTGTCAGACTCCATAATAAAGACTTTAACTGATCAAGCACACACATCCACACATGTGCAATAATACTAAGTGCAATAATCTTTTCTGGCATCGTTGTATTTTTACTCAGTTGTATATAGCATTCGTATTCTATTTTTATCTTATTGTATATTTTTATTCTATTTTATTCTACTGTATATAGTATATTATTTTATTCTATTCTGTACAGCTGTGTACTGTATTTATTCTTATTGTATTCTAATTTTTGCGTCATAACTTTTGCACTGTCCACTTCCTGCTGTGACAAAACAAATTTCCCACGTGTGGGACTAATAAAGGTTATCTTATCTTATCTTATACTGTTGGTGGATCCTCATGTTATACGGAGAAAAATTTCAAGTAATGAGGTCAAAATAAGTACTAAGTAATAAGTAATTCCCGTGACCCCAAAGATCAGGATTCAAGCTGCTCTCAATGTTCAGGCTCAGGCAGTTTTTTTCTACTCTAGGCTCTGCATGATGTCACTGAGAGTGGATATCACTGATGGATACATACTTACCATCAACCACTCACTTTCCTCTTGTGAAATCAAACACATTGTTCCAGTTTTGCCATCCATCCATCCATCCTTTTCAGCTTATCCAATTCAGGATCGTGGGGTGACCAGAGACTATTCAAGCTACAATGGGGGACAGATCACCAATCTGTCACGGGAATTTATCTGTCTATTTAATCTGAAAAATTCTGCATCTCTCCCTCTGACTTGTCAGTACCATTGCTCCCCTGCATTGCTGCAGGCTCTTTTAACCCCTCCACCTTCTCTGATTCTACCTGTAGGCTCAGGGGGAGAGGTTTATTCACTGCTCACCTGATTCTCTGTGTATCATATTTGCAGGAACAAGCCTAAACATCCAACTTTAAATGTATTAATGCAACTATATAAACCAGTCACTTCCGATGTGTAATACAGCCATCTCGGACTCATCCCTCTGACCATGGGAACAGAGGTCCAGCCCACCTGTTTTTGAGAACAAGCAAATCGGAAGAGATTTAGCTTAAAGGGAGAGCGCTAAAATGAACTTTTAACTTTTAACTATCATTGGATTTTGCATTCTGACAAAATCCAAGGATAAAAATGTGCAGGTGGGAATGAGCATAACAGTCTGCAAGTAATCTTAGACCTTAAAATAACCACAAGAGAAGAAACCAGAGCTGCTATCACACTTAGTTGCTGCGTGCTTGTGTTTTGTTTTGGTTTTGTTTTTTTCTATTTTGTCTCACTGTGTCCTTTCTGCCATTGTCATGTGTAATATAATGAGACATTTTTTGGTTAAATGGCTGTTTGGTATTGTTTGACAATCATTTAAAATCTTCTCTGTATAAGTTAAAATATTTTAAAAGATTAATTTAATAGTTGTAAAATGAAAACACTGACACATTACAGTAATCTTGATTAATGTGCATTGTCCCTAAAAGGAAAAAAACAAACAATAAACAATAAACAATGTCAGTATTAGTGCTGCATGTCTGCTAAAGGTTTTATATCATTTGGTATTCTTTAATAAATAAAAAAGCAAATTAAACATTTAGGGAAGCTGTTATTGATCTTCATTCTCATTGAGAACTAATGCATGACAGCCAAATTAACATTTTATAAGTGTATTTGGTTTGTTATTATGAAAGGTGTAATCGAGTTTGTTTTAAATAGCTGCTGTAAAACACAGCTTCCTTTTTTTCATTTTGTTCAGATACCTTTCTTTCAGTAAGCTCCATTAATAATCCTACATGTTTTGCAGTAACTTTATCATTACTTGTCCTTCCAGGTTATCAAGTCGGACACATTCAAGCACTTGAGGCACCTTGAAATCCTCCAGCTGTCCAAGAATCAGATACGTCAGATTGAAGTTGGAGCATTCAATGGCCTGCCCAACCTCAACACGCTGGAGCTTTTTGACAACCGCCTCACGCTGGTGCCATCACATGCCTTTGAGTACCTCAGCAAGCTGCGGGAGCTGTGGCTGCGCAACAACCCCATCGAGACTCTGCCAGGCTATGCCTTCCACCGTGTGCCCTCGCTACGTCGCCTGGACCTGGGTGAGCTCAAGAAGTTGGATTTCATCTCAGACGCAGCTTTTGTTGGCCTCATCAATCTGCGGTACCTAAACTTGGGCATGTGTGGGCTGAAAGACATTCCCAAACTAACAGCTCTTGTGCGCTTGGAAGAGCTGGAGCTGTCAGGAAATAGGCTGGAGATCATCCGTCCCGGCTCCTTCCAAGGCTTGGTCTCTCTTCGCAAGCTGTGGCTAATGCACTCACAGGTTTCCGTCATTGAGCGCAATGCCTTTGATGACCTGAAAAACCTGGAAGAGCTCAACTTATCCCATAATTCCCTCCACTCCTTGCCCCACGATCTCTTCACACCCCTTCACCAGCTAGAGAGGGTACACCTTAACCACAACCCCTGGGTGTGCAACTGCGATGTGCTTTGGCTTAGTTGGTGGTTAAAAGAGACGGTGCCGAGCAACACCACCTGCTGCGCTCGTTGCCATGCTCCACCATTCTTAAAAGGCAAATACATTGGAGAGCTTGACCAAAGCCACTTCACCTGCTATGCGCCCGTCATTGTGGAGCCACCTACAGACCTCAATGTCACCGAGGGTATGGCTGCCGAGCTGAAGTGTCGAACGAGCACATCCACAACATCCGTCAACTGGATCACCCCTAATGGCACTCTCATGACCCACGGCTCCTACCGCGTGCGGATATCGGTCCTGCACGATGGCACGCTCAACTTCACCAATGTAACCCTGCGAGACACGGGCCAGTACACCTGCATGGTGACTAACGCTGCTGGAAATACCACTGCAACCGCTGTCCTCAACGTTACTGCTGCTGATGTTAGTGTCAATTACACCTATTTTACAACAGTTACTGTGGAAACTGTGGATACTGTTGGAGGTAATGATTATGCGTTGGTTGCCATCAATGAGACCTTCATCCGTGTTCCACCTGGCCCCACTCCCTCTGATTTGTGGCCAGACGGTGTTGCTACCACAGACTCCTCTCTGCCTATCAGCTGGTCCTCCTCCTCTCCCCGCGCCACTCGACCCACCTTCACTGAGCCCATCACAGACGCTACCTTAATGGATGATGTGATGAAGACCACCAAGATCATCATTGGCTGCTTCGTAGCCATAACCTTCATGGCAGCCGTGATGCTGGTGGTGTTCTACAAGCTTAGGAAGCAGCACCAGCTGCACAAACATCACGGCCCTGCACGTGCCATCGAGATCATCAATGTGGAGGATGAGCTCGGCGCTGGGGCCAGTGGTCGGGGCAGCGGCATCTCAGGCGGAGCCACCGTGACACAGAGCGGAAGCAGTGGAATTGGAGGTACCCAGAGCCTCAGGCTGCACCACCCAGAGATAGTCAACTTGCCCAACCTGGCTCGATCGGAGCACCTCAACCACTACTACAAAACTCATCACTTCAACAACAACATGATGGGCCTGGGCCTGGGCACAGGATCTGTGGGCCTCAACAACAATAACAACCCCTCACCATGCTCTCAGTCACAGAACATATCCTGTTCCCAGATTCCAACCTCCACTGGTGGGGGAACACCGACAGGTGGCACTCTGCCCTCCCCAGTGCCCCTTCCTCAACTGGGTCTCCACAATTCTCTGAAAGGCCTGATGGGGAAAGGCCAGAACGAGCCACTACTTTTTAAGAGTGGCTCCAAGGAAAATGTGCAAGAGACTCAAATCTGAGTGAAAGTGAGGGTAGAAGTATGAGGTAAGAGGAAAGGGATGCTGGATAGTGACAGTGATATAGAAAGTACGCGAATATTTGAACTGACTGTAGCCTATACCGTCCTCGTGGACGGGTTTCAGAAAAAAAAGATGAAATTTCTCGTAGTTGCTGCTTTGTATTGTCAATCTTGGCAGGTAGAAGCAGATAGGAAGACTGAAGGAGACAGTACTGCATCTGATCAGTCCCACAAATAGCATCTGAACATAATTTTACACTAAGTCAGACACCAACACATGGAACGATCACCACAAAAATCACAATCATGTGCGCAACCCGCTATAGTCTTTGCCAAAGTCCAAGATCAAGCCAACTCTTTTCACCCAGTGGACAGCTATGAACAACAGCCTGTATGTTTTTTACAGATAGCTTCGTATATTTCCAGACACACTCAGTGTATATATTTAGAGGGAGACATAATATTGGCTACTGAACATGTTTTCAGATTAGTGTTTGGCAGAGACTCCGAATAACAAACAATGATTTGGGTGAGCAGTGCTGTCCCAGGTTTCCAGGAAGCACTAAAATACAGAGCAGAGCAGCGATACTGTTCAGAACACAGACTAGTACTTTGCAGGGAGAGAAAACAACAGCAATTGTTTTTTCCGAGTGGTTTCACTTCTCTCTCACTTTCTCACTTTTTTCCCTTTCACACTTTACTGGCTACTGTCTTCTTTGAGGGAAGAAAGCAACAGAGTGGGCTATCATGGGAGGAGAGAAACCCCGTGGCATGAAGGACAAAGAGCGATGTATTAAAAAAAAGGACTAAAGTACATATTATATATACCGTAAATATATTTTCATTCAAAGAAGTAAATTATAAAGAATCTTTATCAAGCTTCTGACTAAAAACTACGACGTCTGAAGAATATATTAAAAAGAAAAACACACACAGTTGTTTTAGTGCCCCCCACCCCACTGCCCTCCCCCCCCTCCCCCTTACTACTTCCCTCAACTTGGAACAAAATGGCCACTGACTGTGCCGCATAAGGACACGTGGGAGAGTGGGGGAAAAAAAAACAACAAAAAAAAGCAAAACAGACAAAATGTTTGAGTGAATTTATTTTGGTCTTGACTTTTTTGTAGCCACAGAGCGTGTTTTCCCCTCTCCTGTCGCATTCACATAAACAGGGTCACCGGAGAAGGGACGTGTTTATGCTCTACTGCGAAAATACGAAATACGACAACAGCTCTCCATCGTTTGGTACAGCTACAGCCTAGCGGGAGTGTTAATAATAATAATCGGAACGGTAATAATGATAACAAGGTTTAGCTTTATTTGTCATAATGAACGTTTAATGATTAGCACATGAAATGACACAAAATGTTGCACATGCTGATTTAGCATGCTCTACAGACGTCTCCAGATTTGATTTCAGCCGATCATTTGAGATTTATCCAAGGGATTATGTTATCATTATTAGCATTCATGCGACTATTATTATTACTACTTGTGCCTACAAATAACTGAAAAGTACTTTTTTTCATTTGTATATGACGCTGAAGTTGTTTATGACTGATCCTGTTGGACTTCGGCTAATGAACAGCAGCGGGACGGCGTGCCACTACTCCACATGCATCAGCAGGAAATAACTTGGCCCCCTCTAAATGGCTTCCTCAGTCCAGTTCTCACCAACTCCTCCAACTGTCTCAAGCAGTCAGGAACCCTCATGTTTGTCACACGTTAAAGACAGGACACGAACCTTTGACGAAGACTGCATCTTTGCAGAGGATTATCTCGCAACTGTATCTCAGTGTTATCGTGTGTGCGTGGATTTCATGGCAGCAGGGAACTACTAAATGGACGACAGGCATTGCCAAGCATTTCTAAAGGTAAGCGATGCTCGTTCAGTGAAGAGGAAGGAAGTGACGTGCAGTACAGGAAACAGAGATGGGGGGAACTTTTTTTCTAAAGAAAAAGTACAATTAAATGAAAAAAAATATAGAACCTTATAGATCTCTTTTGAAAAAAAAAAGGAAACAAAACTATTATGATAAGTGTTTTTCATTTTGGGTTTTTATCTAGTTTGATTTTTTTTGTTTTATTTTTAAATCAAGTGTTATCTTTATTGTAATATTGTTATTGTTATTATAATTAGCTAATTACACTGGTTATAATTATGAGAGATGTTCTGTTAGCAGAGGTCACTTTTAAAATTAAAAAAAAAAACTGGCACATAAAATGGCAGTGGAAGTCTGTGAAATTTGGTGGCTATATATTTTTTTTCTCCTTTATGTTACAATCAACTTTATTTGTAGTATCACTGTTTGTGTCCCTTTGGCTCTTCTTGAGATGAGACATAGCGAATGTGAAATGGTCAGCACTGGGTCCTTTTATTTTCTGCACAGGGGGACAGGAAAGGCCCTGCTCCGGTTTACAAGCTCAATCACACTCGCTCTGTACTTTTCGTGAATGTCATCACCATCACAGTGCTCAGAGTGCGATTGCGCTATGTCAACACCTCGTTGCCATGACTACACCCTCAGACTAATGCGCCAAACGCCGTCAGCATCGGCTCCTCGTAAGGCAGCCGGTCGCCCTCCCCCTCTCCTGTCCGTCTCGTTCCTTTTGAGGTGCCATATCTCGACGAGCCGGCCAGTGTTCCTTCAGTGGTAGCAAATCAACCTGAGCATTGTGCCCATGTCCTCACATAAAACTCCCTCCACCCTCCAACCCTCAGCATCTTGCCATCAGGTTTCCCTGGCAACTGTTGCTGCTGCGACAGCCCTTATCACAGCGTCTTGATTTGGGTTTCGAATGCTAAACAGACGAGAGCAGAGGGTATAGAACTCCTCTTCTTTTTTTCCATGCCAAGTAATTCACCCCGGTAATGTTCCTCGTTAATGTGGTTGATTTGTTTACACCAGCAACTATACTTCTCACGCCGCTGACTTTCTCTTAGTGAATCATACGATTTACATGCCACTCTCCCCTATGTGTTTAATTTGCATAGGCCACCACACATTTATGCACCCAGCACTTGTGATTAACACTCATACCCTGCATCTCTCATTAACATATTCCTTCCCAAGCACAAGGGATCCATATTCTGCTCACAAGTTATTTACATATTCATCTGCCTCTGTGTGTGCAAATAACAGTGAAATTATCATGTGGGCATGCTGGTGGGTAAGAGTGTGGTGTGTGTGTGCGCGCGCCAGGTTTGTGGCTGAAAGCAAGGACTGTTACAAAAGCTATTGCCCCCCTAATTCTTCAAATACTGCGTGCCCTGCCTATCGCCTGTGGTAGCTCGCCACTTTGGAAAGCGCTGCGTAGCCCCTATAGCTCCTGTGAAGTGGCACAAACCAGAGGCCATGTTATTGAGGCTCGGTGTTAGAGAGAGAGCAGCGGTTGAGCTGGAGACACACAGTCACAGTGCTGCAGTGTCTGAGTCACAGAGCACTGAACACACTCCCAACAATCTAATGGAAATGCTGTTTACTGTGCAGGAAGGGACCCGCTCATTCACCCATTCGGGGAATAGGTGAAAATCACCAGAATATGTGCGCGTGTGAGTCCAAGCTTGAGTGCGTTTAGTGCATGTGCAGCTCTGGATTATAAAATGCCCGTTGTACTGTTGTGTAAGGCAAGGAAATCAGGACATTTGAAGCGGTACGCTGTTTATGGCAAGAGATGTTACACCATTGTTGATGCAGCGCTGCTCGGTGTGTGCGCTCCTGCACAGGTGCGTGCGTGCTCAGGTGGGCTTTTGCTAGCTCGGTTGTGTAAAGAGGGGAAGAGGGAGGAGGGGCGGTCAGACCTCCATTTTAAATCCCCAGTTTAAACCAGCTCTGTCTGTCTCCCTCTGCTTCAGGCAACTTTTGTGATCCTCTCACTGACACTTAAAGTAAAAATACAGTTTTTTATTTATTTTTTGCGTAAGCAGCTCCCCCCCCCCCCCCCCCCCCCCCCTTCTCTGTCTCTCTTTCTCTGCATACTAAGAGTGATGAAACGTCCTCTCGATCGAGGCGACCTCCTCTTTCACCAAATCCTCATCGTCTTTTTAGCTCCCTGTCAAGTTCGGGGTCAAGGGTCAAGATGAGCAGCAATTTATGTTTACCTCACACTTTTAGCCAGCTAATGAAGGTTAGCGTTTTGGATTGTGCCATTTATTTTTATTGTTTCGCCCTGGCTCAGGGAAACGCCTGTTGGCGAAGCTTAAGTGATTTTTAATGTGCATTTTCAGTGGCTGTTTTGTGGTTAATCACCTTGACGGTGATGTGACTAGTCATAACAGTAATGCTGCACATGAAGTGATTTTTGGGCAGCTCGCTTGCGGTGGGTGAGGTTTGCGTAGTTGCAGATGGGAGGACACTGGTTCAATCTGCCGCTTGTTGCGACCAGCACTGTTTGAAAACAGGGCCTGTCCCCGAGGGCAGCCCCGCACACATGTTAACCTCAGCACTACAAGCCCCGTGTGAGCACCACGCTGCCTCATTTCTTTTTATCACCCCCCCCCCCCCCCCTTTAAAAATAGCAGAGAAGTGACAGCCGAACTCAATGCATTATTGATACACAGGGTGTCAATGATGCATGTGCAGTCACCAGTGCTAATTTTCTCCACATTGCAGAGGCCAGAAGCATCAAACGGGTTGTAATTTATATGCATCGTTATAGCTATTATTTTTCACACGGTCATCAAGACGGTCCACGGGAGCCAAATGTTGCAGCTTGTCTCCTCACATGATGAGTGCTGCTTCTAATAAGTGCAGCAGTGTTTTGTGTGCCACTGTGTCACCGAGCCAGCCCCCCCACACCGTTCCACTCCACCATCCCAACAGCAGCAGCCCTGTCTCGCTATGCTGGCTTTATCGCCGTCACACTGGTCTAAGGCCGATTTGATGGCACCAGTTTTCAGATGCCCGGGTCACTGTGTTCAGTCACATTATGAGAGAACTGAGGAACTTTTTTTGTCACTGCGATGCTCTTTTTCCTGCCAGAGCTTGAGATGAGATGTGCAAAGACATTTTTTCTGTGTCATCACTGTGAAAACCCTGCTCTGCAGCCACTTTTCAAACCTGACCGTGCACTTGGGTACTTATACATTTAAGAACCACGTGCACACACACACACACACACACCAGGGCACGCGTGCCCTCTTGACACTGACTGAAGGAGTGATTTATTGATTGAGGTGCAGCGAAGGTTAATGCAAACCTCTGAACTGCTGCCATCATGCTTCAGTCCACACGTGTGTGTTTTACATCCTGTGAAGGTGTCCGTAATTTGAGAGCGACTGGGACATTAGCGCATGGCTTATTTCCTTGTTGCCTTGGAAACAATGGCGCCGGGCGCAAGATGTCCATTTTGGCCGTCTTGTGAGCTTTGAGCTGTGTGGAGTCAGAGAGGGCTGTCAGAGTGTGTGGGCCGTGACGTGAGAGTGATGAGTGGTGTTTCATCCCGGATGACTATCTCCTCTGTGTCACTCAGCTGTGGGTCAGAGGGCCGCTGAGCTGCAGCTCAGAGGAAAACTGAGAAAAATCCACAGAGTTGCTGTGAATAGCAAAATGGGACACGCTCACAGCCCATGTAATTGTAAAGTACCGATTAATGGGAATCATAAAGCTGGAGCACTGCTTAACACAGAGCTTCTCATGAATGCTTCATAAAGGAGAATATCAGTGTTGTCGTGTGAAAACCTTCCAACTGCAGTTTTGAACATCAGTGGAGTGATTATATTTTAGTATTTGTTCTTAGACGCTACAGGCCGTTTTGGAAGTGAAACCTTTTCAGAACTCCACAAAAGAGGCCCGTTCTTTCTTAGATCCTGAAAAGCTGACATTTGGGGCTGTGGAAGGTTTTCATCTGACAGCGACCATATTGCACTTTCAAATGCAGATTTGTGTTTTGAGAACAATCTGGGATGTTGTGGCTCGTGTTGGGATTTGGAAACTTCTGGAGAGACTTCATGCCCTCGAGCGCTGTGGAAAACTCCCCTCCTGTTTTGTGATGAGCGCCGACTCGGGGACTTGTGTTGTGGCCTGAACAAGCTCGTAACTATTAAAGGATGTGCTGACCTAGCAGCTGTGCTCCTCTCAGCGGACATGCTTTTTTTTTTTTTTTTTTTTTTTTTTTTTTTTTTGATTTGTTATATTTTTACACTGAGCTGAAGTTTTTTTTTTTTTTTTTTTTTCTTTTATTGTTTATTTTATTTTCACTTACTGAATACGGGACAGACTTGACTGGGGGAAAGAAGGGGAGAAAGAAAGAGGGAAAGAGAAACAGCTGAGAAGAGGGACGGGGGAGAAGGGCAAAAGACAAAAACCAACAGAACGGGCAGAGAAAAAAAATGCATATATCAATCATCTGGATCACCTGCTGAGAAAGAAAAAAGAAAGCAAGCAGAAGAGAACAAGAGTAATAGAATAAACAACATCACAATGATATATGGGAATATGACAGTAAATACTAAATGTTAAACATTATTGTGCAGCACATAAGATCAACAGAACACAGTGTGCTTTGAGGTAGGAGCCAAAAAGGGTGTAGTTTGTGGGTGTGATCACCCGTGTGTACACCTGTGAGCATGGACGCGCTTGTTTTTTGTTTTTCAGCGGACATGCTTACAGTTAAGTTTCCAAACGCATATTCCCTGCTATCCACAGCAGTCTAGCTTCCAGATTTACTGTTTCTGGGAGCCTTGGCTCGGCATCATATTCGCACTCTGGTGTGTGTGTGTGTGTGATGTTTGTTTGAAGCTGGGCAGGGGCCACGGAGTACATTTCAACACTTTGAAGTGTAAATTCAGGTCTGGTTGGAGCACCTTATGGGGGGCAGGGAGGAGATAGCGACAGCCATATGTATGTAGGCTGGTGGTTTGATAATGGAGTTGTCTAACCGCTTATCTGTCTACTGAGGCAACAGAGCCCCCAGAGGACATGAGGTCAAACCCTCACTGGATGTCAACTCAGTGTCAAGTCAGACGGTGTCTGGTCTCGGAGAGGTGAAACTAGAGTAGAAATCAGCACTGACCCAGTTAAGGCTTCCCCGGCTGAGCTTTGAATCAGACCTGGTTCATCCTCTCAAGTTTAGAAAAAGATGAAGCGGTTGTAAACAGTCATCAATATGAAATAAACTTTTACTGGAGATATTGATTTTTCTTTACCCTTTTTTGTCTCCACCCCCTCATGTCAGCCAGTGAGGCATGCTGCTTCTCTCATTGGTGCTGATTTATTTATCCGGTCTGGCCCTTAGTACCCTCATTTCATGTCTGCTCTCATTTCTGCTCGCAGTCTATGTGACACCAACCTTTCAAGTTATATTTTTAACCCTGATGCTCGAGAACGGCTACGAGCGACGTTCGACGGGCACCGCAGTGGCCTCGATTGTGCTCAAGCTGCGGCGTTTTCTGTGCATCCCGTCATGCCAGTGCCACATTCGCTAGAGCCTGCTTACCACGCAACAGCTTCTGTCGCCTCTGGCTTCCCCACCCTCTGAGCCCAAAGGAAACAGAGTGACGAGGGAGGACAGAGTAGACAGAAATAGAGAAAGCGAAAGGAGAGATAGACTGCAAAGGGACGAGGATGACAGGAGGAATGAAAGCTGACAATGAGAGACATCCTGTCACTCCATATCTGTACAGTTTTTTTACTCTACATGTGCGAGTGTGTTTGCATGCGTGTGCACCAGTGTAAGGCTCCAGCTCAGTGTGCGCTTGTGTAATAGCCGCATGAGTGGCATAAGTATGCATATTTATGCATACGTCCGAGTGGGCTGCGTGCGTGCTTGTGTGCACTCGAGTGCGCACGGTATCCGTGTTTGTGTAATTGTGTGCGGCAGAGATAAAGACATGAAGGAGGAAGGGCCGCTGTGGTGCTTATATGTCACCCAGCGCCAGAGGGGAAATGACTCCTTTCTGTCCCCGACCCAAGGGAGGCAGAGGAGGAGCATGGCTGACTTCTCCTGCTTCTCTGCCTTTTCTCACCCTCTCCTTAAGAAATGTAGCTAAAGCCTCAGTCACAGCCTCTCCCCCCTCTCTCTCCCTCTGAGTCACACACACACACACACTCGTATGCTTGCTTGCTCACAGGAGTATGTCTTACATTATCCCCCTTTCTTCCCCTCATGCTTCTCATCCCCTTAACCCTTCTGTTCTCCTCCTCCGCTCTTCTCTATCTACCTCATATTTGGTGTTTCACCCCACCCACCTTCTCCTACTGCCATTTTCCACCCCCCCCTGCAGCTAGATGTTGTGATTCTGCATTAACCCCTTAATCCTCCCATACATAAACAAGTACACGTGCAGTCGTGCTCCAGGTTAGCCCCCTGCACCACTCCGATCCTCTCTCAGGAAAATGGAAAACAAACCCACAACAAACCAAGGCTTCTGATATTTCCTTCCCTCTGTTCAATTAAACATGGCCTCCATCTGCTTCTTTGTTTCTCTTCAGCTTTTCTTCTGCAATATTGACTATGGTTGTTCTTGTGATTGTTTTTAAGACTGTGTTTTAACCTGTTATAACCACAGATGTGCATATTAACACTGAAGGAACATGTCACAGGGGTGTGTGCGCGTGCGTGTGTGTGTGTGAGAGAGAGATGGTGTGTGTGGAGAACGGTGGATTTGTTCTGCTTCAAGGTTCCGTGCCAAATCTTTTTCAGAACATTCGATCTCTGTTCATGTGCCATACTGAGAAATTTATGAAATAAAAATAACGTTTTTTCACAAATTGCAATGTGAGATCGTGTTGCTTATTTATGACTGTAGGTCTATTAATGAAAATCAGTGAGACAGAAAAAAAAAAGTGGAAGACCATGTGTGCCACATCATTAGAGTAACAAATGTTGTTTCCGCAGGTTATTTTGCCTCGCATATGTGTGAATGAATTCATGTGAATTCTTAATGTGTGTGTTCTTCCATGTCGCTGTTATTTTCCTTCAGTCAGCATCATTTTTTTCCCCTCAGCGTGCTGCAGCAGTGTGTTTCCAAGAGATTGTGTCACTGTGTTAAACCTGATTTGACACTGAGGCTGTGGACCGGCTGGCTGCAGGGTGTGTATTGTGACCTGAGCTGCTGACCTACGCCTGCGCCCTACGTCTGCTTGTATGCCTGTGTGTCTTTGTGTTCACGTGGGTGCATGTTTGCGTGTGTTGTTCTGTGGGATGTTGTTTAGCCTGCGGTGAACACTTAGCTCGTGCTGGCTGGGGGATTGCCAAGAGGTCAGCTTCTGAATAGTACTGACTCAGGGTTACAATTATTGGCTTACAATATTTGTGTGCGTTTATATGTGCGTTTGCGTGTATGGGTGCAGATTATGGGTGTAGGGGTGTGTTAGGTTTAATCCGCTTTACTGTGATACTGATTCTCCTGTCATGTTTGTGAAATAAAGTCTATCATAAACAATTTTAATATCATAATTCTTGTGGCTATCTGCCTGACAGTGGACAAGAAAAGCACCAAGGTCTGGTGCTATCCATCCATCCACAGTGGTGCAATGATGAAGCACCGCAAGAAGGTCCAAACTGGGGACTCAAAACTCCAAAGTACTCTGAGTTTGCATATGTCCCTCCTGCGTGGGTTCTCTCTAGATACTCCAGCTGCGTTCCAAGAATAATAATAATAATAATAATGGATTGCATTTATATAGCGCTTTTTGGGACCCCTCAAAGCGCTTTACAATTCCACTATTCATTCACTCTCATATTCACACACTGGTGATGGCAGCTACAATTGTAGCCACAGCTGCCCTGGGGCAGACTGACAGAGGCGAGCCTGCCATATCGCGCCAACGGCCCCTCTGGCCATCACCAGTAGGCGGTAGGTGAAGTGTCTTGCCCAAGGACACAATGACCGAGACTGTCCGAGCCAGGGCTCGAACCGGCAACCTTCCGATTACAAGACGAACACCCTTGAGCCACGATCGCCCCACGACACTGATGTTAGTTTAATTAGTGATTTTAAACTGGGTGAAGATGTGATTGTATGTGACAGACGGGCATACTGCCTCTTGTCCTATGACTAAAACAGCTTTGCAGCCCTGGACCAGATAATCATTTGAGAAAAACTATGGATGAAAGTTCTGAAAAGATATTTTTCACTAAATATTGCCGCAAATCTGTCGAGATCTGAGCACAATTAATCCGAGAAAACAGATAACATGCATATATGTCTCTTTCCTCAAAAAGAATGTTCAGTGTTCTAGCTGGGGCATTGAACAGTTCTCTAAATGTCCAGGTTTAAAACGTGTTCAATAATGTAATCAGGAATGAAACATAATCAATGATTCTCTGCTGGAGATGGCTAATAGATCAAAGACTTGATGGGTCTTGGGTCTTGCAAGTTGCAGTGCTAAAATCGTGCTTGCACAGCAACATGTATATTTAAAAAAACATGATAATTTTGAGCCAAGGTAGCAGATCTGTTAAGGTGCTTTCGGACAGGATCTAGCACCTGCCTGCGCTCTGATCTGACACTCATTATTTTCAGTGGTTTGCAGCAAGCAACGTGCAGGCAAAGTGCACAGTTGTGGTTAGCGTTCGCCAAATTTAAACTAAAATTTGCACGTGCATTGAAGACTGCCTGCATAGCATAGCTGCAAAAATGAAATGTTATGCTGGCACTTTTTGTTTAAGACATTTTACCTTAAACTACGATGTGCACTATGATGTGCACTTCATGGTGTTGCCAAGGGATAAAAAAAACATATTCCTATCCATCACTGGGACCATAGAACCTTATAAAAAAACTTCGCAACAAGCCATCAAATCGTTTTTGGAATCAAAGTGGTGCACTGACCAGCAAAATCAAAAGACCAACATTCCTTAGAGTCAGTAAAGTAAATCCGTTAACACAGCTTTGAAGGGAAAACCTTTAAATATTGTATCATTCGAACATGCAAGACAGCATCCAGTGTGAAAACTTGACTTGGTGTTTCCCTTGTGGAAAAATCAAGTCTAATAAATTGGCCTAAAATGCCTCATTTATTTTTTAGAAGCATTCAAGACCCAATGTATCATTCTTACTTTGTTTGCCTTTATATCTGCAGTGCACAACTTTTGTCTCCCCCTTCTGGCACTGTTGACGTGGGCTTATGACGTACATGAAAATAAAGAGAAATATAACTTTACCTCAAAGCAACAGTGCAGAAATACTAAAAATATTCAGCACTGTGTGAATTTGTTCGCCAAGGTGTTTTATATGTAGGTACTGCAATCTGGCTTTACTTGTTTCAGATTACTCCAATTGTTCAAATCTAATACATGAACTTTTCCATTTTCTTTCAAGCAGCTTTGACATGTAAACCAGGACGTATTTATTCTTTTTTCAAAGCTGTAATCTAGCATGTAATCTTAGCTTTTCCTTTCCCCCCCTCCAAAATTCTGTAAATTCTGTAATCAGATTATTGTAATCCAGTTACACATTATGTATTACTCCTCCAGCCTTTGTGTGGGTGTGTGCATGAAGGGGGGGAATGCAAACAAGCACTGTCCTCTTTTGCATGAAGTCTGTGCACAATCAGTGTTAAATAAAACAGGTTTGAATTGCATGAACATCCTCTGCATGGGTGGATTAGTTTAAGTGCATGGTGGAAGGATATCAGTAAGGCGAATGCTAGCTCTTTCCAGTGGAGTCATGTGGTGGAACTTCAAAATGCTGATACAACGCCACCTCCTTTTGCATACATGCTATCAAGAGTGCAGTCCACGACCGCACTGAATAGATTATGCAAAACCACCTAACAATTCTCATTTTCACCTCACCGACACGAGTATCTACATGACTCAAGGGTAGAGCAGCAGTATGTATAAGATTAGAACAGACTGCATGAAATCCAGGGCAATTTATATGTGACAAAACACTGAGGCAAAAGCATGCAACTCAATCACAAGAGTCTATTTCTCTCTCAGCTTTACTTATGTTAAAATAGTTGTGATTGAAGGCAGTGGGGAACAAAGTGACGGGGGGATTGGAATAGTGATTTGAGAAAGAGGCGGAGAAAAAAAGGAAAAGGGAGGACCAAATGAGTTTTTGGGGTTTTTTTTTTTTGGGGGGGGGGGGGGGGGGTTGTCTCTCCTTCCCTTTTTAAAGGCCAATTCTTGCAGTTGGCTGGAATCTAAGTGATTTCTCCCTCCTGCCTCTTCCCTTCTGGGGCCCGTCGGATGTCACTCTGCTCCTCACTGCCATTTGTCTCTCTTTCTGCTCTGGTGCTTATGCTACGTTGGCGTCGTCTGCATGGTTACTCTGGGAGGTGAGCTTCGTCTGGAGGTCAAGGCTGGAGTTAGTTCTGGATGTGAAGGTCACAGCCAGAAAGAGGTGTCTCTGTCTTCTTTAATTCATTCTGGTGTGATGAACGGTCCGTGTCACCCTTCCACTGCCCCACACTCACTCTTCCTTCACATCACCACTGTCCCGCTCTGCAGTGATACAGTTGTAAAGTGTAACCTTGGAGACAGGGGCTAATCATCCATCCCATGGCTGCCCGTTTAATCCTTCTCCCTCCACCTCCCTCTGTAACTCTACTCCCCATCTTTCCCTCCCATGTCCTCTCCACCTTTCCCCTCCTCTTCACTGCAACAGGCTTTTTTGCCATTTCACTGGGTTTACAGTATTTTCTCAATTATCTACTTACCTCTTTACTTCACTGCCATCCCTCCTCACCCCCTGCCACCATCATCCTCCCCTCTCTTTGTTTGTCCTGTGGAAGGACATTTGTTTTCCTGTGGGGGTAGAGGGGAATCGACATCGAGAGATGAGTTATTGATTAGAAAGCAGGTTTCGAGAGAGCGGGAGAGAGATGGAGGGAGAGAGAATGAAGACAGGATGACACGTGCAACCTATGACACATCCTGCATACTGTATCGAGGCGCCGCATCTCGGTGTGACATATGTGCAGTGTGCTATGTACCCGCTGTAACATGCAGACATGATTAATGGTGACACAAACTGTGTTTGTTGTGTAAAAATTAATGTTTATCAGATTATCAGACACGTGGGTGCCCGTGGGTGGATTCAGCAACCTGGCAGGCATTCGAATAGAGATTTTACGTCACTGGAAGTGGTAATTCACTGTTAATCTCAATCCCATTATTGACATTCACTGGGACCTCAAAATTAGCCCTTTTTTGAGCCTCGGTGAACATAATGCTTATTCATTTTGAACTTTATTTATTGCTACTTTGTCAAAATGAAAATCAAGGTTCTCTCACAAATAACAGCTGTGCACCAAAGGTCTTCTCAAGAAGGCTATCCATCCATTTTCTTAACTGCTAATTGAAATCTGGGTCTCCCGGCTGGAACCTATCCCAGCTGTCACTGGACAAGAGGCAGAAAACATCCTGGACAGTTCACCTGTCCATCAGAGCTAACACAGAGAGACAAGAGACAACCATTCGTACTCACATTCACACCTAAGGCCAATTTAGAAGCACCAATTAACTTAACAAGCACGTGTTTTGACTGTGAGGAGGCCAGAGTACTAAAGAACCCAGAGAAGGGTCCCAGCTGGCCCACAAATTAATTCTCAGAACCTTCTTGCTGAAGGATAGAGTTGTAGTATTAAATAGTGTTTTATATTTTTTTACGTTTCTTACAAATGAGGAAGTGTCTGTTTTTGAACGTTAGCTAACCAAGCTAGCTAGCATTTTAGCATTGTCGTCACAAGCGTCCAAGACACTTAGTCTGTAACATACAGACATTAATTTGGCTTTAACAGATCCATGGTAGTAGCATGCTCAACTGCTCCAATGGAGCTGAGATAGGTAATGAATACATCTAGTTCTGCTAACTGTCATCATGATTTCTGCAACTTTAATGTGTAGCTGTATGCTCATTTCCAACTTCATATTTTTATCCTTGGACTCTAACCCTCTGGAGTCCATGGATGTGCCGGCATGTCCAAATCACATGACCGATTTAAGATGACAGCAAGATGCAGGCTCACTGAATCTCTGTTTCAACTCATGGACCCTACAGTTATGATGATTTTATCGACAATTTGATGCATACAAGTTTTATACCACAAAAAAGGACTGAAGCCAACAAAATAACCATGCATACATTGACTATGTTGCACTATGCAGATATTTGCTTTAGACTGATATACCAAAGCACCATTTGCTATCAGTGGGGATTTAAAATATTTGGTGCTTATTCAGGAGACAGAGCATCTACTTTTAAAATGAGGCTGGAAACTTTCCTTTTTGTTAAAAAAATATAGTACATATAGTGTTATAGAGTGTTTCACTCACTATGTGTTTACACATCAATCTTTAATCTTAATGTTACTATATTAAACTCTGGCTCTCTTCCACAGCGTGTCTTTGTCCTGTGTTCCTCCCCCTCACACCCAGTCAGTGGCAGCAGATAGCCCCCCATCCCTAAGCCTGGTTCGGCCAGAAGTTTCTTGTTCTCTGTATTCTCATAGGGTCTTTACCTTATATTCGCCTTGAAGTGAATGTTGTAATTTGGCGCTTTATAAATAAAGTTGATTTGAATAATTGCTTCTTTCCCAAAGTGTGTTGTAGGATTAGGGTTAGAGTTATCATATGTGATGACAGACCTCAAAGGGTAACTTTGCTTGACTCATATTTCAAAATATATATATTTTTTGCAACCCTTACATATATCAGCTGTTCAAAACATCCTGATTGGCTGAACCATGCAAACAGAAAGTTTGAAGAGTAGGTGGGTGTGGCTGCTGTGCTTATTGATGACCATGTCTGACCAGACATACCCAAATTGTTTTAAAAATGCCTGTACAGAAATCCAGCATTTAGAGCAGTCTGGTGCCTGAGCCTGACCATTTGGGTAACGGGAATTACTTGTGCCTTTGTCTTTGTTTACTATGACTCCCCACCATGGTAACATTGCACATATTGCAGAAAATAAGGAAGAAGGGAACAGGTGACCTTGAAATAATTTGCAGATTTATCTGGTCTTTTTATTTGCCAGACTCATCTGATTCGTACACAAACTGAAGTCTCAGTTTCAGGGTGGCTCTGTGAGGTTGTAAATGCTGGTTAACCTGAAAATGAGGCTATTTATTTCCATTCTTGAAAGGCAGCACCCAGGCGATACCATTTTCCATCTTACTGTGACACATCCTAAATGGACTGTTAAACCTAGCGTAAGATAATGAAAAGCCTACACACTTTAAGAGCAGGTATGACAAAAGCAGATTGCAGTTAGACAGAGCAGAGAATATGTCATCCCAGGAGAAGGTCAAAAAAATCCCGCAAACAACACAAGATGTAATTTATAACAAGGATTTGCCAAGGGATAATATTTCATGCACAGTTATCCATGAAGAGATGTCTATTTTTTTTCCCGAGAGCAAGCATATGTTCTGTCAGACACCGGTGGAAGCGTCAACGTAACACCAATCCACCAGCCAACATGTGTGACTGAGTGTGCATTAAAAACAGCTCTTTAAGGAGGTGGTGGAGTCTGGTCTGTGGTGTGCAGCGTCTGCAGCATATTGATTTGCGATAGACACTATCAGAGTTCCAGTCTGGGCCCCAACAGTGGGCTCTTGTCCACACATCAGTTTCCATAGAGCTCCTCCAATCCTGACATCCAACAGGATTCCAACAAAAGAGACGAGAGTGTTTCAGCTGGCCGGAGTGCAGGCTTATATTGCAGATAATTATCTCCAATATTCAGCATTCCAGACTAGAGCAGAACAACCGGAAGACAATCTGTACAAACAAACATGATGCAATTATGAATGCATTA
Source organism: Rhamphochromis sp. 'chilingali' (assembly GCF_963969265.1). Classification (NCBI taxonomy): domain Eukaryota; kingdom Metazoa; phylum Chordata; class Actinopteri; order Cichliformes; family Cichlidae; genus Rhamphochromis; species Rhamphochromis sp. 'chilingali'. The sequence continues at coordinate 5,269,318 of NC_137942.1, read as the reverse complement.
CCACCCAGCAGACAGGCAATCAACACGCAATGACTTGTCGTGCAAACCTGCAGAATTAACAGTCCTCTCAGGTTTCTTACACATTGGAGATGATTGACATGCAAACAGCAGTCTCTTGTAGAGAGAAGAGTCAGCCTCGCCTCACCCCTCCCACCCCCAGCCTCAACTTGCTCTTCCTCTTCGCTCTGAGCCTCCTGGTTACATAAAGGTGCCGTGTTTGTTTCCCCAAGGTGAACTGACTGGCTTAATGGTGCACAATGAGACGTGAGTGTGCACTTGTTGTACGTTTTAACAATCCATGTACTGTGCGGTGTGCAACCTTAGCTGGAGCATGCGGGCACTTCTGTCACCACTCCCTTCCATCCTTTTGCTGCAGCGCTAAGCGATTCAAGTAGTTTGGTAATGATTTGAGGCAAGAAGGCAACGGCTGAGGTGAATGTCTCTCTCGCGCGCTTTCTCTCCCGGTCTCATCAGTGTCTTCAATCCATCGATTAGCCACAGAGGAGTACTGACGGGCAGCAGCCACTGCGGTCCTGCAGGATTGCCTGTGTGTGTCTGTGTGTGTGCGCGTTGGCCAGAGAGTGTGAACAACAGACAGGGATACAGACAGCAGACACGGGGGCAGAGCCTGCAGTCGTGCACACCTACATAACGGAGTGCACAAGCCTTATTTACTCCACTACCTGGCTTATTGAGTCAACCCCCTCAGTGTGCTGCAGCTGCCTGCCTGCCCCCTCGCCTTTGGCTGCCTTCGCCACAGCTGCGCGCTAACTCGCTGTACTTTACCAGCATCCTGCAGCTTAACGCAACCGCAAAAGCACACATGTCTGCAGCGTAAGGATTGTTGACCATGCAGGGGCACGCCACCTCTGCTCCTCCACCGGACCTGTTTCTGTATGGACTGGTGGCGGAGGCAGTGGTGCCTAATGAGACAACATTATTTATAGTCTGGTGTGATAGCAGTGGCCTCACCATTAGACTGATAATGAGTCACTGGGATATTGATGGATGCTTGTCTATATTGGTATTCACCAAGGAACCAGTGCCACTTCTCCGGGTTGCCGTGGATACCAACGTTGCCTGCTAAATGACCCAATAATAATAATGATAACAATGACAGCGCTATGTGGAGGTTGAGTTTTAAAACTCTGGGGACAGTATGGAAGGATAGCGTTACAAAAAATAGAGGATGAGAGGGAGGAGTGCATTTTTGTTTTTGCTATTTTTGTTTGTTTGTTTGTTTTTTGTTGGGGGGGGGGGGGCAATTGATGATCACTGGGGTAACATTCACATTGTTCACACATCTCTAGCCTCATCCCCCTTACCACCTTCTCATCCAAACCCCCCCAACTCCCTGAGTCCCCCCCCACCACCACCACAACCCACCCCCCTTCCTCTTGCGGCCTCTCTTTCTTCCTTGCTGCAGCGTTGCCATGGCGACCAAGAAATGTGGGAATACCGCTGTCCTTCAGAGAAAGAGAGTAAAAGAGAGTGAAGGAGGAGACTCAGGGTGTGAGGAGGAAGAGAAGGATGGAAGAAAGGAAAGGAAGGGGGGTGGGCAGAAGATCAGTGGCTGAACGCACATTTAAAGCTTGTTTAGCCCTTGAAGGAGCAGCCAAAGTATGAAACACGGTGCTCTTACACACTCGTGTACACACATATACAAATGTGCGTCAGAGTCGGCACCCTGCAAAAGCATTCAGCTCACTCTGTTGATTCCAAGAAGGAAGTTAGAGAAAAGTGTTTTCAGAGAGTTTGTGTACACTAACACAAAAGCACACCTTCTCCTGCATGTGCTCTGTTCCAAATCATATTTTTTAATCACTTCATAGAAAAGACAGAGGGAGCCACTCTGAAGCCACCGAACAATTTAGGAAGTTGTGTTTTTTCCTCGACTCCAGCATTTTGGGTGCCTCCAACTTGACATTTTTAGAGTGAAAATGAGATATGAAAGGTGGCTCATCGTGATGACCAGTCTCATCGCGTTGCTCATACTCGAGACAAGGTGATTTCTTAGCCCCCGACCCCCACTGAACTCCAGCTCAGGCTTAAAAGACCTCTCATCTCCCACACACCTCAGCACTTTTATTCGTTCATAGGACAGATATGTAGTCATTCCCAACTTTCACGCTTTGAGGTTGCCTACCTGCTGCTCTGACTCGGGGGCATGTGCAGCATCTCCATCCCTCTTCCTGGTGCATCTAGCTTATCTCATTCGGCTTTATGCTATTTCAATTTGTCTCTTCTCTCCTCCTTACAACTTTTTGTTTCTCTCTGTCATTATGTCTGACTTAATGTTAAAGTCGACCTTACAATACCAAGACAAGCAAAATCAACAGATAACATAAAGACAGCAAGTTTTCATGCATCTCAAATGCTACATGGAATTGGAAGGTTAGTTTGCTCCTCTGGTTCTCCAGACTGCATGTTGAAGGACCTTTGGGCAAACACACTGAAGTGTGTAAAAGTGTGTCTGCAAAGGTTATACAAGCTGCTTAGGTACAGAAAAAAGTGCTTATATCAATGTGTGTGATTGGGTGGATGAGTGCTCAATTAGAGTAGAAAAGCACTATATGAGTATTTAAGTACCAATACTTTTCCATTTACAATGAAAGTAAATGATTATTTACTGAGCTTACAGTTAAAGTGAGCTTTTTTCCCATAGTCCTCTGTACAATCTGACCTTTTTTTGGAGTTTCCCCCTGCTGAACATTTTGGATTCTTACGTGTTTCTTAGACCCAGAGCCTATGTACATCTTATATATACCAAATTTTGTAAATTAAAACTGTTCCAAACTTTTTTTTCCCCAAGTTTTTATCACTAAAGTGGATCATAATTTGCAAAATCAGTTGTATAAAAAACTAAAACAAGTGAGTGAAACCATGAGGTCCTTGATCAGGTGAAAAATATGTTCTTTTTGTTACTGACATTTATACAATTAGATCTTCTTTTGCATCCGCAGGAGGTGCCACCTGCTGGACATTTGAAAGAATGCATGTTTAAGACTTTTTAAGACCATCTTTTATTTACTGTCTATATCTCCAACACACACTGAAACACACAGACACACACAAACACACTCTTGCAGTTGCACACATGTTAATCAGTGACCAGCCAGACTACTGGGTATTTACCTGCACTCTGCTTTGTGAGGCTATGATTACTATGACAACCCATCCAGCCTGAAATAGTCTCACTGCCATTCACTTTTCATTGCGCAGCATGTTTCCATCACCTTGTTTACCCCAAATTCTTCCCGGTTGTCCACCCATGCATGTTACTGTCGCATTAGAAAAGCTGGCGAAGTGGCCTCTGTGTTCCCGTTCCTCTCCTTTCTTCCACCCCCACTCTGCTGCCTCTCCTGTCGTCCCCTTCTCCCACATCGTTCTCACCTTCCTGCCAACCTGCTGCAAAGATCCTCCTCAAATTCATTTTATTGGCAGCTAGCATTTCCATGGAAACATCTCGAAACCATGGCAACTATTTGAACGGAGCCAAACGCTTTCAAAACTGCTGCACTCATCCCCTTGCTATGCCTTTTCTCTCCCTCATGCTATCTTTACTCTCTTTTCTCTTCACTACACTATACCTGCGGAAATTTACAGGTCCTATATATGCATACATATATATATATATATATATATATATATATATATATATATATATATATATATATATATATATATATATATATATATAGTAGCAGCAGGCCCTTCTTGTGTCAAAGTGTACTTCATGCATGGATTTCAGACTTCAGCTTTTGGCTGTGTGGCTAAGCAGAGTGTCTCCAATGCATGGATGTTTGTGTGTCTGTGCATTAGTGTATCCTGTCCCCCATGCACTCCCCTAACATGATTATGTATGTGTGCCTATTGCCTAAGCCTCTTCTCCGCCTCCTTCGCTACTTACCTTGAGCTTGTCCTCTCAAGTGTTTAGCAGCATGGCTGTCTGTCAAACTTCTGACTCCTCCTCTGGGATACAGCCTGATGATGTGAACTGGAGTAAGACTGAGTTGACTGGAGTCCAGTCACAGAATCAGCCCACTCCTGACTGGCCCTGGCACTGCCGCAAGCTTCTGTGACAGACTCCACAAACATTCAGCCAAGCATGGACTGAAAATTTAAATTTTAGTTTGATTTTAAAGCAGCAGTGGGTAAAGCCAGAGCCTAAATCAAAGAAGCACTGAAAGGTTTTTCCTATCAACACCAATTTTAAAGTACAACAAATAGGAAAACCTTTTTTTAAGTATTTAGAAGTGACATAATACAATATATATATTTATGTATAGCTATAAATATAACAAAGAATATATTACGTGTGATACACCAAAGGGAAGCACCAAAAATGTGGCCTGTGACCCAGGAGAAATTACGTCTAAATCTCAATGATGTGTTTGGTTCTAAAATCATCTCTATGTGAAGCCTTCATGCTCTTAAAGATCCACTTGATATGTAAATAGTAACACACGTGTAATGATTGCAGACTGACTTGCAAAAAAGCACACTCTCTAAAAAAATACATATTTTTCCTAAGAGCGCTCCTGCTGTAAATCAGCTGTTTTTGTACATGAATTGTTGAGTACAATAGCATGTTTGAGGTTGTGTTTATAATTTGCTTAAAAGAAAGATAACATTTTGAGCTGTGTAAAAATATACACATACACTGGGCTTTTGGGGTTATTTAGATGAAATTGTGGTCAGGAGCTAAAACGAGTTTATCACTCTTGATTCAAATAAGAGACACGTGTAAATGCACAATTGTAGGAAATATGTTTAATGGCAGGAGCTTTTCAGCATTGAATTACTGTACTTTTTATGCTGACTATTCATTTAAGTGCCATGTTTTGTTTTTAGCTGTTTTTCCTGCACAGCTGCACAGCACTTTGGCCAACATCTGTTTTCCTTGACTTGACTAAAGAAAGAAAAATAATCACTGAATATCAATGTCCCAGAGGTTTTCATTTACGTGTACAGCAATCATTCTCAGCTGAATACTATAATCATATTCAGGGGGGCATTTTTTTCCTCAAAACTGCCCTTTAAACTTGTAAATGTGTAATTTGAAGCTAAATACATTATTCCAGCGATATTCACTTAACTGCATTCTGGGACTTCCTCAGCTCATAAGTTGATTTCTAGGGATATCAGCAAATATTTAAACCTTCCAGAGTAGCCAGTGAATATTCAGCACTTCCTCTTCTGTTGCCAATAGTTTTGAGATGTACACAAACTGTTTACATGCAAACACGCTGGATCACGAGGTTTTGTTGGTAGAAGTGGAAGTACAGATGCTTTGTTTTAAAAAAAAATACTCTAATAAAAACTGAAAAGCTGAGTTAGGCTGTACTTTTTCAGTGTAAAAGTAAAAAATATAAAAAGTGAAGCCAGCTATTTCTGTGCAATGCTAAAGGAACCTTGTGTTATATTAATACGATAATAAATAATGTTACTCTAAGGGAACATCAACTTCTTTTTTAAAAAAAAAAAAACTAAACAGAAATGAGTACAGTCAGGGGTTAAGAGTAAAGAGTATGTTTTTCCAGTCATGCAATCACTGGGTGACTGTGGCAATTGGCTCACAACCAAAGCAATCCCATAGAGCAGGGGTGTCGAACTCCAGGTCTCAAGGGCCGGTGTCCTGCAGGTTTTAGATCTCACCCGGGGTCAACACACCTGAATCAAGTGATCAGTTCATTACCAGGCCTCTGGAGAACTTCAAGACATTTTGAGGAGGTAATTTAGCCATTTAAATCAGCTGTGTTGGATCAAGGACACATCTAAAACCTGCAGGACACCGGCCCTCGAGGCCTGGAGTTCGACACCTGTGCCAAAGAGGCTTTTAGTGCAGCACTTTCTTTGCTTATGATCCAGGAACTCGACTGACAGTCAGGGAATTCATATTTTTCCCAGTGGTTCCCTGAGGGTCGTCGACCAGTCTCTGGGTGACTAAAGCCTTAGCTGAAACGCCTTCCCACCGCTGGGTATGTGTCACTCTGCACCAGACATCCATGGACATTGTTTCTAGGCTAAATGATTAGCCATTCATGGCCTTTTAAAAGTGTCCCTTTTAATGTCTACCCCCGAAACGGAGCAGTTACTGTCATGTTTCAGCCCTGCTTCCAGAACAATATGACTGTGTGTGCATCAGAGGTTAGTGAGGGTGATCTCTGCCTATACAGTTTACTAGGGCCACCTTTGGAAAAACACAGAGCCTATTCTAATTATCATTGAACCACATATTTATTGTCGGTTTTATAACTAGTCCTTAAAGTTGCAGGGGAGGTCATAATAGGTCGTCTTCATGGAGGAAAAGTAAAGGCTAAATTTGGTGCAAGGTAAAAGAAGTGAATACTAAAAAGACTTTAATTAAACTTACACTGAACAATGTCCTGTTTTAGTCTAAAAGATTTCTCACATGAGAGAAGAGCCGAGACTATAGACACCACAAAGCTTCAAAAATCACGGTCTCGAGTGTCATTGTGCCGCTTTGATCCAAAAATGTTAAAGTTTGCCTTTATTTACCAAAAGCACAGCTTGACTGGACCCCATGACTACAGCGAGCAGCATCTGACTTATCATCTAAGAGCTATTAAAAGTTGTTTATTTTTACTTTTTCAGGTACATCTCAGAGTCAGTTCTTTAACACTGGGGCTTTGGATGTGACAGTGCTGAGTGAGACGAGAAGATGTGAAGAAAACATTTATACACAAATGCAACCAACAACGCTTTTGTGTGACTTCTGTCATGTGCCAAAAAGGAACGAGGGAGGAAAAAGTGCCATAACTGTGAAATTTAATCTGTCCTATTTTAGATCGGTTGGTAATAATTTATATCGTACCACAGCTCTGATGCATCAGTGGGCTTTGATTTTTATCTGAAGGATCTAATTGTAAGGCTGTGGTCATACAAGCACAAAGAAACTAATAACATCACTCTCAACATGAAAACTGTGCAGATAAAATAATTCCCAACCTTAATGATGAGGGAAGATGTGCAGATGAGTGGGGAGACATGTCTTCATCTTTTAATGTTGAGCTGCTCTTATTGTTTTCATCAGAGAAAGCCATAAAACATAACACGCATTAATTATTATCCCGCTTTAATCATGACAGTCTCAGTCTTGTGCTCATCCTGTCTTGTAGCCCTCTTCCATGTTTCAGCTTGTGCGCACTTTCCCATTGCTTGCAGTTTTTTTTTTTTACCAGCCCTGGATTTCTTAAAATAAAGCATTTCCTTTTTTTTCTTTAACAAGTAAAGTAAAATTAGCGTAATTGTTTTAATGAAAAGACCTGAAGGCATTTTCTTTTTTCTTCACCCTGTGATAGCAGATGAGTCCTTTTCACCTAAAGCACAAGGCTGTCCTCAAAATCATTGAGGGAGCAAAGAAAAGAAAGCTCGTAGCAGCAGAAAACTATAATAAATAGTGCAATGTTTAAAAAAAGAGGAAAAAAAACAATACCCTAAAATAATAATACTATTACTAAACACAATGCAGATGAAAGAACAGTCATATACACAAATCTATTCCCCAAAGACCTGCTCAGGATTTGCTCAGTGGTTAAAAAAAAACAATTACAGTGCCATGAAATGAATAAAAGGTATATTCAGTTATCTGAGTCCTTTGAAGATGGGTGAGGACGAGTAAGCAAATCTAATTCAACAGCGAGGGTTTTCCTTTGCAGAAGAGCCTATGAGAAAAAAACTCCCAAAGTGCAGAGATTAGTAAGCAGTACTGCAGTTTCTTCTTCACTGGGGGAGTGTGTGTTGTTGCTCTCTCGCACGCTCTCATTTCTGGTTGTGTGTGTTTGTGCATGCGTGTGCGTGTGTGTGGTGGCACTGTAATAGTCCAATCTGGTCGGTGACAGTCTGAAGAGACAAACTTCCACTGTTGCAGGATTCCTGGGAGTTAATGATGAGGAGCCAGCAGAGGTGAGGACATTATGATCAAATGCACACAGAGAGAACTAAATGAACCCGTTCGAGGGGGGGCGGGCAAAATAACAGGCGCACCCTAACAATATGTGAATATCAAGCAGCTAATAAGGAGGACCACCACCCTTCGCTCTCTTCATAACGGCTGCAGGCCTCCCCGTGACGCTTTCATGCTGCTTCGTGGACTGCATGTGGTCGGATCTTGGAACTTCTTTTAAGTGGGAAGCTGTGAGTTATGAGAGACAACAGAAGCGAAACACCCAGCGTTGTTTAGATCGGCTGGCAGAAACAACACTGCTGTTTTTTTCAGAATGTTAAAAAAGTGCTCGATTTGCCTTGAAAAATTAAATTTTTCTTTAAATGTGTGTGTCCTGCATAGGGAATTATGTGGCATTTGTTAATTATGCTTCATACCTTCATGCCTTTGAAACGGTTGCTTCAAAGATGGAGAGCAAGTCTGCAACCACTTCCAGTCGTCTTCGAAGGAACTTTGGTATATCAAGACAGCAATAACATGCCAATAAGACAGAGACGATCTGCCATCAGTCTGCTAGTCTGCAGCTGAGTGGGGTCAAGTTGGCAATTAAAATTGTTTGTGATAATATGGCAATTAACTGTGATAATTGGGGACAATTCCAAATCTGTTGCTATCTACATACACAGAACTTCATGTTAACAGTTTATATTCAGAGTGCAGCTAGAACCTCATAGATTTAAGCAGAAATTCCCTGAGTGATGTAGTTTCTGTGGGAAGCTGATTTCACTGCAAAATTTGACTGATGCTCTACAAACTTTCTTTTATAAAGGAAAAATAACCAGTCGGCAAACAGTTGAGTCATGTCCCTTACAGCAAAAAGATGCATCGGAGATAAATTGTGCTTATCAGCACAGACTGTTACAGACTGATTGCAATATAAAATAAAATAAAATACTCCAGTAAAAACTGAAGTACTGATTCAACTGCTTTACTCAAGTAAAAGTGAAAAAGTATAGGCTCTGAAACGTAAAATCAATAACTATTCAAGTAAAACACAGATACCTGAAAATCCTACTTAAGTACTGTAATGAAGTATTTATACTTCGTTGCTTCCCACCTCTGAGTCAGACCACAATTGTTTGGAGACAGGTTACTTCCCAGCATGCAACCCATGCTCGTCAAACGTGGTCACCGTGGGGCTGAAGGCGTGACCAGCTAGTCGCCATGTACTAGCAGTAAGTTTCTGAACTTGCCATCCTATTTTTCCTCTAGTGTGACTGAGCTGTGACTGTGGTTATAAATGTTAATACAAAGCAATAAAACCCAGAGCTGACAAAATGAGGAAGTGTCAAAAGCTGCAGTTCCTTGAATGGCCACTCGAGGCTGACACCTGAAGTAAGCCAATCAGCATTGACTCCCATGTCAAAATGAACTTTACAAATAAAAAAAACCAATAACTTTAATGAAAGCAAACCAAACCCAGTAACAACAATTCAAGCAAAGAAATCCAGAAGAAGCAGGTGTGAGGAGCACGAGAACATCAGACATTATCACAAGGAGACCACAAGCTGACAAACAGACTGATTAAACAACATAGTTAGAAACAAGACTACATACATACACAAGACTGACTGGGCACAGGTGAAAACAACTGAACACAGGTGAAATCAACAAGGAAATGACACAAAAAAAAAGCAAAAAAAAGCAAAAAACGAAACTAAAACAAACACAGGAACACAGATAGAGAAGCATATGAGAAACAAAAGTACAAGAAAAACTATAAATATGGCAGAACATAACACATACAGTCTATAGATACATCTATCTAAGAAAGCTAGAACTTAGCACAGCACACTGTCTTCCTTGTATGGTCACTTCTGGCTCAAAAAAACTTAACTTGAGCTTTCAAAATGGGACCGTTATAATTACAATAATTTTCTACATTGAACTGTCAATGTAAGTTTGGCCTGTCATACTTTTTCCACTTACAGTGGAGGAAGCTGGGCATTTTACCCCATTTAAGCATTACTTATAGCCATCTATTTCAGCCGGTTATTGCTTACAACACTTACAACAATTTAGCTATCACTTTAAGCAAACTATTACAACTAATTTAGTGATTAAAGAAAGACTTGGCATTCTGCTCACTTGCTAACTAGCGCATTTTTTACTCTCTCAGTGCCAACACTGGTAAGGTACTAAAACTGATTCTGGAAAAGCACCAGGATTACTAGTCTGTGAGCAGTTACCTTACATCAGTGCATCGAATGCAGACCACAAAGACTCAACTATGATACATGTCAAAAATAAATAAATAATATCGAGCATGTCTTGTGTAGTGTAGACATTACGGTGGAGCAGCGTTTGCACCCCTGGGTGCCTCTGCCATTTCAAATGGCCTCAGACGTCTTGTCTGTTGCATGACCATGCAGATCTATGATCAGACCTAAAGCCTGTGCATGACTGACAGCAGCTACTGTTAGAGATCCACCATCGCGTCTCAGAGCTGCCAACCCATACTGGGCTGAAGGCTTTCCTAGGTTTGCTCCAAAAAAGAAAAGAAAGGGAAATGTCAACCACCTGAAATATTTTTCTTCACTCCACGATGCAGTCTGTACCGTTTTAAGCTTTTTGACCGATCTTTGTCTGCATATGTTTCCACGATTTTGCAGACTGTTATTTTTCTCACACTATGCAGGTGGATTTACGTGCACAGCATGTGATTCACCTGTGTGTGGCAACATATTAAACACCTACACACATAAACATGTATGTGTGTACCCACACACTTTTATTTACGAGAACCTTTTGCTGACTGTATTTATCACCTAAGCACATATTGTAACAGCCACATTTCAACCTAACATTCAAGCATTTAAATCCTAAACCCTTTAACCTACTCTATTCTATGATATTAATGAATTCTGCACACAATTTATAATTCAGCAGACATGTCCATTACAGTGAGAGCAATCAGTGTACCGCTGAAGACAGAGCAGCATGTTAGGACTGTACTGGGAACCGTACATGAGGAATAAGAAGCTCAATGACAAATCAGGAGGTAAAACTTTGATAGGAATAGTCAGGCCTATTAGCAGTAGGTGTTGGACACAAAAAGCTTTGTTACAATTTGAATTTTTAGTTGGCTTATCTCAGGGTATTTGTTAGCCCTTCTTTTGTTTTTTATTTTGAGCAATGGTCTACAGCAGTCTTCTTCCAGGCCAAAGGTGCTTCCAAAGGTAAAGATTATATACAACCATAGCAGCAGAAGTTAAAAGTCAGGCAGTGCTATTTCAAAGCTACAATATTTTAAATTTAGAGGTAATTCTGTGTTGCTGTGGATACTGTTTTCTGGTTGAGCTGCAGCAAGACCATTTTAAAGACTCTTTTTTGGAAAGTTGTCTGCCTGATTTTTTATAACTAAGACTTGTGAATCCTCAAATCATTTTCAATTCCACTCAGTCTGAAATTGGTGCTGAGAAGGCCAGTACACCAAAGGTGAAATATTTAAATCTCAACAACCCTTTCAGCTTATACACAGGCATGTGAATTATTTTTTAAAGCAGACTTAAAATCTTTAAAGCCATTTCTTTAAGATGTATCGCTGCATCTAAGATGGCCAGCTTCCTTCTGGCTGGGAGTAGATTTGTGCAAGTAAAGGCGCTCTCATGGTTTTGCTGATTAGTGAGCGTACATAAGATGCAGAATTAGATATTAGCCAGTGAAGGAAAAAATGTCCATCCCGGTTTTCCCTCCAAGGCACGAGCGATAAGCAGAGTTCTGTCCTTTCCTTCTAAGATTCCTAATTATTTAAAGTAACACTCAGGTATGCCATTCAGCTGGGTTAGTTACGACGTCGGGAGCAGCTTGGGAGAACAAGGAAACACAGACTGCTTCAGGTTGTCTTCCCAAATCGACTCAAAGGTTTATTTAGTACATAACAGCTTATATAGAGGAAAAAAAGGTTCGTGTGTCAGCAAGTTCTCAGTTCAAACCGGTACAGACCAAATAAGGAAACGTCTTCCTGCCTTGTGAGCAAAGAAGTATCCTGTGTGTAGTTTATCAGTTCAGCTACAATTTTTGATCATCCCAGCAAAATACACTCCTAGACATAGAATACAGAGTTCTTTCATTAGTGAATTCTGAAACAAACCACCTGGCCTTTAACGAGCCTTTTTCTAAGAGATAAAGAAGGGAGGATGGGAGTAAGGAAGTGGTCTCGTCTCTGTGGTGTTTTCGACCTTGGGGTACCAGCCTGTGAGTCTTACACATTAATTCTTGGGTCACAGAGAAAGAGAAAAACAACTATTAAATGGGCCTTATTGAGTAACTCTTTTCTGTATAATATCACAATAAAACAATATCCTGTAAATGCTACCATGGTATCAAAATATCACAACAGCCAGGGTTAAGAAGAGAGTCAACTAAGCCAGAAGCTAAAGCTGTAGATATAAAGTCTACTCTTAATTTGTGTTCATTAACTTTAAAGTAATAAGATTATTACTACGGCTGACCTGAACTATTAGCCTTCTTTATGACAGTCTGGGCTCAATCGTATTCGAACTGGATAAGGACTTCTGTATCCAGAAGGCCATCTGCTTCTTTTTTTTTTTTTTTTTTCAAAGACACCAACTGTGGTTTTGGCATCTCATCCGGAGCCCTCGCTGTGTATGGAGGTTTTCTGGGCATTAAGGAGGAGACGCAGAGCACAATGCAGGGATTATATAGACATCCCTTTGGACCCGAGATTGCTGAAAGAACACCAGGAAGAGTTGGAGGATGAGTTGTGGTTGAGGAAATGTGTGTCAGGGCTAGTTTGTGTCCCCTGGACCATGTAGTGTAGGAAAAACGGGAGGGGGTATGATGTTTTAAAATGAAGTATATTGCCAAACTCTGTTACATTAAACCAGGGGTCAGCAAACTTTAACACCCAAAGAGCCATTTGGAGCCGGTTTCCATGCAAAAGAAAACACTGGGAGCCGCAAATACTTTTTGACATCTAAAATGCAGATAACTCTGTATATATTGTTTTTTACTATTATGCTTTGTGTGACCAACTAAGGTGTGTTTCTTATGCAATCCATGAAGTGCTACAGAGAAAATTACATTTTATTTATGTAATTAACACATTTTGAGCTCTTAAAGAAATATAACATAAGGAAAGACACCCAGCTGAACTAAAATGATCCATGTAGCAAACAAAAACTGTTGTGAGCCGCCACCCTTATATCGCCTTTGGGCTTTTGGAGCCTTGACCTGACTTTTAAAAAATAATTGAAAAAAAAGCACTATGCTGCTGAAAAAAATGAAAAATAGATAATGTGTGTGGCGGGGCGTGGTCTGCAGTGTCGCTGCAGGAGAGGCGGACGCACCTGAGCGGCACCCGCAATCACGCCTCGCCGCCTTAACGTCTGTGCCGTCTATGCTGTTGTTGGTGTGTGTCGGGCTGTGAGCTGAAAAGCTACAGCCGCCTGTATGCGTACAGCAACCGTGTGTGAAAAGTGGTCAATAAAGAGATGCTGAAAAGCGCATTCATGCAAACATCGTCGGGTCTGCCGTGGTATGTTTACAGTGGGACTTCTGCTCCCGAACCTCTGCGTACAGCGTCTGCAAATCGGAGCTGTACGAAGTCACTTTCATCTTTACACAGGACTGTAAGCTGTCATCTGTGAGGCGTGAGCGGTTTTAGTTTTTAACATGGTTCACGGTGGAGAATAGCTGCTGACATAATGTGAATCCGAAGATCCATAATTGGCCCACCTGGGGTTGAAAGTCTCGATAAATGCACGGCGTTTCGGCGGGTACACCGGCTTCTGCGAGTGTGACGCTTGTTTTGAGCGATGAAAAAATGAAAGAATATAATTGTATTTTTATATTTCAATATCACAATAATCTTCCAATTTAGAACAACAAGTTAAAAAAGAACTAACATAAATAAAATACACTTTAGCTAAATACTTCTAATTTATTTTCCCAAACCACGGGGAGCCGCATGTTGCCGACCCCTGCATTAAACTATTGAAAGTTCCGTTTAAAATTACAATATTTAATTAATTACACAGTACAGAGTACATCATAGGGGCTAACGAAAAACTCTGTTTCTGCTGTTTCATCAGCCTATACTGAACCAAAACACAAAGGCACATTTCTAATAGTATAAACTATTTAAAGACGCTAACAATACCACAGCAACCTTGTGATAAGAGGGCGTACCTGTTTCTGTTGGCTGCATGGAGCCATAGACTGTATATAAAAGATGGACATAGTGGTTCAAATAGTGATGTTGGTTTTTAAACACTATGTCATAAGTGTAAGCTATTTAAAGATGGCTGCTCCTTTTTTCTGCTGGAGATTTCTTCCTGTTAAAAGGGAGTTTTTCCTTCCCACTTTTGCCACCTCCTTGCTCTAAGGGGGTTGGGATTTTCTGTTATTATAAGGTCTTTACCTTACAATGGAAAGCTCCTTCAGGCAGCTGCTGTTGTGATTCTGCATTAAATAATAACAGTTTATCACATGCCTCTTCCTTTCCACATTGCACATAAGGTGTCTTTGGGCACTGGTGTCTTGATGCAAAGGCTGCCTATTCTCAGAAAAATAATGTTTTGCAGATATGCAAAGACCACATGAGAGTTATATCAGTTCATGTCATTTATACCTTTCTGTTTAGCATTTGGTTTCCCTTTTTCCAATTTATTTTATTTTCACTCACTTCCACCCACTACTTAGGTTTTGGCAATAAAAACTACTTGGTTAGGATTAGAAAGAAACTGCAGGAGTTAGATTCCCATGGCTCTTATGTCATAACCTGGTGAGGCATGCAGCTACCAAATGGCACCTTTTGAGGAATGAGGCATGCCAGAGGATTTCACAAAATTGTAATATTATAGAGACATAGACTTCTATCCAATTTGAATTACCCATTCAACCAGAGAAGTCCCTGCTCTGCATTAAAAAGACAGCAGGTTTAAAGTGCAAAAGACTTTCTGCCATAGACTGTGTATAAAAGATAGATATAGCCCCAGAAAAGTTTGAGAAATGAAGTGGCTCTTTCTAATAGCCAGCAGGGGGCTAAATCTGCAGTTTCAGAAATCTTCCTGGTTGTATGGAAGCTTTGTCTCTGTGACCGCAGTAAACCCTTTCGTAATGTGACAGTCCATTTTCCACAGGCAAAGACACTAAAGGCAAAAATGCTTAGTTTAAAGAACTTATTATGCTTTCAACATCTATGAGTCTGCTAGGATCTCCTCACGTTTGAGTGGCGTGAACTTCATCATCAGATGGCATGCACGCGGGTCAGTGCAAACATCCCAATGTCTGCTTGTTTTTTGTGGATAATTTACAACACAGTGTGCAAACTATGGACACTGAGTCTCCAGTTGTCTGTGTCCATGCCTATAAGAGACCATAATGAAGTTAACATCTTTAACCGCTACCCATCTTTTATATACAGTCTATAGCTTCTGAACTGGCTTCACTTTTCAGCCCAGAAAGCTGTATCTCTCATTTACTCATGTATAACTTGTGTATGCAAACATTTCCAAGCTTTACGTTTGTTTGCTTTTTAGTGCATAAGCGAGTCGAACCTGAAGTTGATCCGGCTGGCAAAATGCCAACGTTGCAAACTCTAAGCGCTCACCTGAGCTCTAAAAATGGGAATCTTCCTTTGCAGAGGTATGACAGCGCTGTGCCACCGTTAGCAGAAACAGAGCTGTTTCTGTCAGCCGCATGCAGTCATGAAGTTGTCATTATTGTGAAATGTGAGGGCAGCTCTCTACTTTATGCCCCCCACCCCCCTGCAGATACAGTGTGCTCATTATTTGGATCATGAGCTGCGGGAGGGTTCGGGCTCTTTAATCAATGAACAGAATGACACAGGGTATAAGTCACAGTGATCTTCAATAAAGCACACTACAGTAACCAGAAGATGAAGACATAAAGTCCATGTGGTGAAATGTACAGAATTACTGTGCAATAGCCTGGATGTAGATTAAAAGTAGCTGGCTGGACCTGGTGTGACGTTGAGAGAAAACAGGTGGATGGTCCAATGTAATGTGTGTGTTCCCCTTCTGTTTCATTTAGTTCCTATACTGCAATTACACGGATGAGACTCACTGCAAGGCTTTTTCCCTCCAGTGCTCTTTCTCTCTCCCTCTCTCAATCCAAGTCTGTGATTTCATGTATAATTACTTGCATAATTATAGTTCCCTCCGTTCTACTGTTTCAGGAGGTCTGTTTCTGTCTCTCTGGTATCGCTTGTCTTTCTCGAGCACTCACACATCCCGCGCACACAGACACAACAGTGCTTGCACCCTACTGATTCTCCCACCCTTTCCCTTTGCCTGGTGGTAAGACTTGTCTTGTCACTTTTCTTTGTTTAGTCGTCGTCTGAGGCAGGCCTGTTCTAATATTGGAAAGACAGCAGAGCAGATACAGTGTGCATGAAGAAGCTGGTGCTTTACTCCTGAGCTGCCATGCTTCCTCATTAATTATTCATCCAGACATCGCAAACTTAAAGAGCCTTAAGGTGTGTCACAGGGAATGAGGGGAAACAAAATGCTCTATAATTTTTTTTGTTCTTGCTTACAACTTAAAGCTTCCCGAACTGTGTGAGAAGACAAGAGGCGCACACGCGCACACACACATAAACACTGATCGTGGCATTGTAAACCAGCACCTTCTAATGTTTTTAACGTTTCCTACGGCTTGTGGATGATGCCAGTAGATACAATTAGTTTGATTGCTTAGCAACAGAACATCACTTTTGAGACAGGGTAAGATTCAGGTGGAGTATCGAGGTTACATGCTGTTTTTTTCCCCAAAGAATCTGTTTTTCCCAAAACTTCCATGCAAAGTGGCACGCGGTGTATCTTCAGTGCCGCTTTAATGTGTCAATCAGCAGAGTAACACACCACGCTGTGTCTCGGGTTAACTGACAATACGATTATATCAACACCACACATAATCCACACACACATACTCGCAGAGTCATTTACTGCTCGACAGGGTTCAAAATATAAGCTTTGTACCGCACTGCAGGTCTACTGTGTAACCAATCATGGCCTACTTTCAGGTATCTGGAGGATTTCCCCGCTTTATCTGGCCACATATGGCCTCATCCTATTTCAACTCATCTTTATGCTGCGATGTAAAGGAGGAAATTCAATTTCTTGTACTTGGAAGTGTTTCAGGATGAGTGCCAAGAGTTACGGGAAGATTGGCACAGTTTGGGAGCCAGGTTTGGCATTTCGATAAGCGGTGCATCAGTAATGTAATGATGCTTAATAACCTGCCACTCACAATTACAGCACAGACCCTAATGGTGGTCAGTTGTGTTCTTTGTCACTGTGCTCTTACCCCCTCTGCTGGAGAGACAAGAGACCGGGACCTGATGTACTCAGCGGTGGGGCAGGTCTCGAGAGTAAAAAGTACCTTCACATCTCCAAGGGAGGGTGATGTATTTGCCCTAGTTCACAAATGTCACACCTCACACTTTCACTCTCCAACTTGAGCTTTTCCTTCAGTCAGGTGAAGTTAGGGTGTGTGTGCGTGTGAGGGAGGGCAGGCACACTTGGGTCGGAGTTGCAGCACATCGGTGAGGCTTTAATTTGGTGTGCGAGGCGAGCCGCCGCGGACTCTCCCAGCAGAGACGGTGCTGTGTTTGTTTTGCGGGTGTGTAAATTAGCGGTAATTCGTTTGCTCAGTAATGACGTGGGAGAGCTAATTAGGGCAGTGTTGATGGGTGCATTAATTAGTCTCTAGTGTGTGATGCTAATGAGACCCTGATTTGGAGTGTGTATGTTTGTGTTCGCATGTGCATGAGTGTAAACCATGTTTCTGTAAAGGCCCACCAGTATAGGTCATGCCATGAGGAATGTAGTATGAGAGCATGAGGGAATGGGTAAATACTGCAAGAGAGTGCGTTGTGAGTCAACACTGGTACTTTGTGTGTGCGTGTGGTGGAGCAGCAGGGCTATATCTGTGTATGAGAACCTCTTTAATCCTGGTTACGCCATGATGTCGGCTATGCCTGACTGAATATTGATCCCTCCATTGAACCATTACAGGCCCCTGCTCACACACCACAGCGAGGAAACAGGGGCGTGCGTACAGCCGGTCAGTCACACTGCGGTGCTTTCAGTGCTGCAGCTGCATCCCAATCATAAATTCATACCAACCTATAAAAACGCCCAGGACACAAAACAGACAACACAGGGAGCCGTAATGGATGAAAGGCTGTTTTATAAGTGTGTTCAGTGACAGGTCCACTTCACAGATAAGAAGGATCCATCTGTGTGTGTGGTCACAGCAGGGCAGCTCTACTACTCTACACTGTGGGTTCTCTCAGTCAGGGAGTGACAAGGTGGCAGCGTGCTGAAAGAATTTATGGCATATTACTGATATGGCATTCATCATAGCAGCGGTGAAAGGCAAGCATATGCGTTTAGGGGGGTGGGGGGTGCACGGGGTGGCTTTAGAACCTCACAAGTGATCTATTTTAATCATATTTATTCATGACTATCCCGTTATACATAATCCATTACTATTCCTGTTCAACTGTATCCTCTGCTGTTTTGCAGTGCCGCTCATTTCTTCGCCTCCTCCCCTTTCTCTTGTAAAACTGTGGAGAAAAAGAGAAATTTAAATCAGCACGAGGGGCCAGCAGATCATCCTGTTTAAAGTCATCTGTGGCTCTGAAACTTTCTCTGACAAATACAATAAGGTGATTTATATTTAGCACAGGAAAAGGAATTCTGCTTTCGCCTGAACAACAGCTCAGGCAAAAGGGGTTGAGGGGATGGAGATTTGTCATGGTGAGCTTTATTGAAGCCTGCCAGGGAGAGACTTGCCCTGACTTCAGGTCATGCTTTAGCTTTGAAACTACATTGTTGTGGGAAGTGAAAACTACATCGACATACCTCGAACCTCCAGAGTGCACTCCACCTCGTCTTCCCCGAGGTCATTGATGGCCCTGCAGGAGTATCTGCCCCCATCAAACAGGCTTGGCTTGCGGATATTCAGAGTCAACACTCCCTGGTTGTTTTGCATCAGAAACTTGGGGTCTTCACCGATGATCATTCTGTTCTTCATCCAAATGATCTTTGGCTAAGGCACAGTAGGATGTTGGAGGAGCAAGCAAAATTGGTGGGATGCAGGAAAGGAGAGGAGAAGGGTGTGTGAGTGTACGCGGGGGGGGGATAACACAGCGAGGGACGTCAGGAGGGTAGGAGAGAGCAGAGGGAGGAGGGTAGGAGGTGAAATTAGGTCAACGTTTCGCCTTGACAAATCTTTGCCGATTTTGTGTGATTAAAAAAAATACATGCGCTAAAAGATCTAGCTGCTCCACCTCTTGTTCTAGCTTCCTACATAAAAATACATTCCTGCAGCAAAGGCATCAAAATCCTTTCTGACTGTTCACACACTCACTGCTTGACACTCAAAACCTGTAAAAAAAACACAAAGCAGGAAATCTGTGGCAAACCCTTGCAGTGCAGCTATCACAGGCCAATCCAGGTAAAGTCCACACACGATGGTGCTGTAGTGTGTAGTATAGTCATTTGCAACAAACAGCTGGGGGTTACCTTTTGTGCATTCAGCACTGCTTTATTGACAGCCATGACTTTTTTTTTTTTGTCTTAACACAACCACACTAGGACACATTGTACTCACTTTATTTCACATTTATTTTACTCGTCATGCATAAACTAGGAAGCACACTTCTCTATATTTTATCTTTAGGTTTTCTAGATATGTTTGAATCTGTGAGCCGCACACAAACTACCATCAAAATCCACATACTGATTGGTGTCTAAATACCTAACAGTCTAAATACCTTGTTGCTTGGTTTTACAGACCAATTTTTAAACCGATTTTTAAAAATTATTTTATATCTTAAAAATATAAAAAGACAAATAATTAAGAGCAGAAGGATAAATACCTTGGGTTGTAAATGAACTCCAATCAAATGCCCAAAAAACGACATCACTGACACACACCTGTAAAAAGTAAAGTTCAGATACCTTGGGGTTGCCACGAACGGCACAGGAGATGGCGGCACTGTATCCTGCAATGACACTTCTGTCCACCAGGGGAGCTGTGAATTTAGGACAGCTGCTCACGTCTATCTCTTTGTAGGGTGAAGTGTTGTAGAGCAAACCTGGACATGGGGTGAAGACGTTGAGACACACATACACTCACACTGCTTGATGCCAACACAGATATAATGAAACATAATCAAAGTCAACATATATGAAAATAAAGTACATATATCCATAAATAAATCAAAAGGCAGGGTAAAGAGGTAAGCTTCAAGTTTATGATTAAAGATTTCAACACGTCCTCCAGCAGACTGGAGCATAAAAGCTAACGCTGACTCCCCAAAGGTTTTTGTCCTGTGCTTTCCAGCTCTTTCTATGATGAATGTGAGACTGAAATAATACCGAATTTGCTTCCTTGTATCAATAATGGATATTCAACAAATTTACCCATTGATGGGTTAAGAGGAAATTCAAATAATTCTGAGAATTTTCTGAAGAATATGATGAAAAGACAGATGAAGGCCATGTAGCTGAAAAGGCTTACATAGTGTAGTGGATGAAAGATGTTTTCATTTCGGTGGGGCATGCCTCAGTTTAAAAGACGCCAAGCTAGTTTGTACCACGCTGTAAAAGTCGATTCTGTCCAGGAAATGTGTAACACATAGACTGAAATGCATAATTATTAACCTTCAGTTGTCACTGTCCACTATTTTGGGAATGTTTTGTCTGTAATATCCACGCCGCATCCTCTCACACAAGCAACTGTTCTCAACTGGCTTTTGAGTTATCGAGGCAGGAAGCTGACTTTTTGTTTTATGCTCAGGTCAGGTGGGCACCGCGATCAACAACCCTCCAAATTTTATAGGCCAGACTGATGCTTGGAACACAAAAGAGATTGGCTGGTGGGCTGCCAAGTCTTCTGGGAGAGTAAGCAAATGCAACAACACAAAAACAGTAGCAGCATTTGGCTGGTGGCAGGTGTTAATTTCCCAGCCTGGTTGCTTTCATAATATGCGGCCAATATTAAATGGTATTTAACACTCTGTCAAAGAATATTTCTGTTAAGCATAATCAGTGTGAATTAATTTAGTTTTAAACCATGTTCAAGCAATTAATCACAGCCGATAATTAATTATAGGTAGTTCTAATGTCGTTACTGTGTTCTACAGCGAAAATAATACAAAGCTGCGTTTTATTTAGTGTAGCTTCTGTTTTTCACTACTGTACCCTTTACAAACCACAATGCTCACTTTATCTTTCAATTGAATACAATGTGGTCTACCGCTCAGCATGCGTTAGATGTTGCTCAGCATCAAAAGCAATACTATCATGTTACAGAGAGCAGAGCTCTGCGGGGATTTCATTACCTGTTTTGGTAATGACAGCGGTGTTCTTGCTGATGCCAGGCTCATCGCTGAGGCCACAGATGTTTTCGCTGAACACTCGAAAGGAATACTCGTTCCCCATGACCAGGTCAGACACAGTGCAGCTGGGCCTGCGGTTGTGCTCATAGACCGTGAACCACTCCTGATGTATGAGAGAGAAGGAGAGGTTCAAAGAGGCTTATAGCTGAGGTGGAGCTCTATATGCTGAAGAATCTCCAGTGCCCAACATCTATGTTCTTCTAGGCCGCCTTCCTGTCGATTCATTCAACATAACGACCATGGTAGCGTACGACGGCTTTGCGTACGACGTACGACGTTGGGTTTTTTGCACATTCGCTGAGCATTGCACATTCTGACTTTGGAGTAAATTTTCTAGGAAGCCAGAGTGGGAATGCCGTGTGGAGATGACATGTTTTTCACTTGTGAAAAATCTTTCTCACTTTGAATAATGGACTTCAAAGCCTCAAAACACCTTCCCAGATTGATGGGCAGCAAATATTGTTTCTTTAACATGATAGCTGATGTCTTTGCATCTTGGCAATGTATCTACACACCTGAACGCTCCAGACTAGCTTTTACAGGAGTGCTCTCACTTATCAACTATCAGTTAATTAAATGCATTTGATTATATGCACTTGTCTTTCGCTTTCCCTTATATTTCCTGTTGACACAGTAAGGGTGTACTTACTTTTTTTGCACACTGCTTCTGCATTTTGACTTAGTTTTTATTAAATAAATAATGGCAGGGTGTAATATTTCATATGTAATTTTACCCAATTTTAACACCTTCCAAGGATCTTTATTATGTGCTGATTGACAAACTGATTGAAAAACTTAGAACTGACAGTTGATTTCTTTTTTACCATGACTGTAGTGTAAAGTGGGCTTTTAGAGGTTTACTGCTTTCAAGAAATTGTTCATAAAATTGTAGGGGGGAGAGTAACAACAATGAGCAGAATAATTTTATATATATATATATATATATATATATATATATATATATATATATATATATATATATATATATATATATATATATAAACATTAAATTGATGCTTTTTTTTTAACATGAAACTTGGGTTAGTTCAACATAGAAGCTGAAAAGTGAGCTCTGGAAGTGATCCATAGGTGCACAAGGAGGCGACCCTGATGGGCAAAATGGGACAAATCAGGTTCAGTTTTTGTTTCTGTAGTTACAGAAAGTTTAAGCTTGCATTTTTTGGGGGTTTTTTACATTCTGTTTCTTTTCTGATGATCAGACACAGTGTGATCGTTCCAAATTTATTCTGCAGCAGCTAATGTCAGCAAAAGATCCCAAAGCAGGACTGATCTTCATGGAGCGTGCCTGGCTGTTTAACATTTAGCAAACCACAATATAGAAAATGTCAGGCAAAAACAATTAAATCTAATCCCAGTGACATTAAAAACAAAACACAGAAGAATTTGGTTCAACTTGTACTTGGATGCATAATTTAAAAGACACTGTTGCTCCGGAGTTGCATGCCTCCAGCACTATTATTAGCGAATTACCTTGCTTGACAAACCCTCTCAGTACCACCTGTACACTCTGTCATGCATACCTTAGTCTTCTTGTCAGCTTTCTGAATGGTGTAGCCAATAATCTCACAGTTGCCGTCATCTTTAGGCGGCTTCCACTCCAGCGCAGCATTGAAGCCCCAGATATCTGTGACATGCACGGCGATGGGAGGACCAGGCTTTTCTGGTGGGATTGTGAGAAGTGGCAGAGTCGAGATACAGGTGGAGGATTTTGTGTGAAACTATGAACAAGACAGGTTCATTAAACTGCACAGCTCAAGGGTGGTGAAAAAATGTTCCACACATGCATAGCTGGCTGAGATAACTCTCTTCTTTGCCTAGACATAGATGTTGGCAAGGCTTTTAGAGGCTGAGAGAGGGAGAAATGTACAAACAGATATGGAGCAGGGAAGTCCCAGTGAGACAAAGAAATCAACACTTGCAGCCGTAGAGATTTGACAGATTAGACAGATTAGAAAGATTGACAGATTAGCAGAGCAAAAGACAATAGGATCAAGGGAAGGCGGTGATAGCTGCATACATTACTAGAAAAACTGTTGGCATAGACGTAACAAAGAAGAAGTATGCCTCGATAACAAAGCAGAGAAATGCAGTGTATTTATCACTGATCCTTCTCTGTGGCCTTCACCAAACACAGTGCAGTAAAGAAAACAGTGCAACATAGTAGTGTGTGTCTCATTAATCTTGCTGTGAACACTCTTTTCTTTTGGAGTACAGTACAAACTGTGAGCACTGCTTCTGTTTTTCCCCTTTAATCCCTCCTGTACTGTCTCCTGCTAAACGAGTACAGTGACAGATCAACTGAGGAGGGGGGGGATCAGAGCCTCTCATTATTAGCTCAACCTTCTCAGCAGAGGAAGTGACAGAATAGCCCTCAAAATCCAAACCTAATCCAAGTCTATAAGCAAATAATCTCAGCAGAGCCCCACCAAATAATCCACCCAGAACCCTGACCCGCGGAGACGAGCAGTAAGCTGGTGAATGAGCTGGCGGCCACAGAGGCAGGAGCCAGGATTATAACAGAGTGAGAGAGAGGACTGAGCACTTTGATGATTTGCTACTTTGAGTCACAGATCCTTCAGAGTATGAAATAAGGAATTATCATCAAATTTGACAAAAAAAGACTCTTGACATGTCACAGATTCAAGCTCGAAGATTCATCCCATTTCAAAAAGGTTATTAATCATGCACTTTGTGAATTACGTGCTATGTTCTAATCTTAATGAGAGAACATGAGGTGCGAGTTTACATTCTTTAGGTGAAGCTTAGAAGGTGTTGCCATGGTGAAGGGACTGACCTACAACCTGGATGTGTATGTCAGCGCTGTCTGACATGTTTTCAATCTGAACAGACAGTGTGTACTTTCCAGAGTGGACCCTCTCGGCAGAGCGAATAAAGAGGATGGTGTCAACTTCACTGGTACGAGTTCCCACTGTGTGGTCCTCCATGGGAACACCATCTTTATACCAGGTCACAACAGGACGAGGCTTTCCCTGTAATTAAAGGAAAGGAAAGGAAATGATTCCAAATATTTCAAGGAATACAGTCTTTCCAAAAATCGGGCACAACCCTTATAGCAAAAGAAGATCATAATTTCCATCATGTCAGACAGTATGTCTCTATTGTCCCATGAGACCATTCTGCCCCGCTAAGCATTTATTTTAAAATACTGAGGCAGCAAAAGAAGCAGGAAGACTTCAGCACAGAACAGAGGAATCATCACTGTCAACAAACCTGATGTTACCCACATAGCAAAATTGGTATGGCCCAGATCTGGCCCACACAATGTGCTTACACATGGCCCACATACCGCAAAGAATGACGGCCCTTTGGTGGCCTAGATCAGGTTTGCCAGATGTGGCCCACGCATGGCCAGCAATGTGTCCACAAGTGGCCTTTTGCTGGCCCTGTGCTGGCCCAGAATAGTTTCAGCTCTGGCCCCAGATGTCAGCCTAATGTGTACCTTAATCAAGCCATGTAATAACAATGTGCATAATAGTGCAAAGTAACATGACAAAACTCTGTTCAGACAGTGAATGGACTGATTCTTATATAGCACTTGTCTACTCTGTCAGATTACTCAAACACACCACACTCACTTTCTCTAAACTGAGTGCTTCCGAACTACATTTATACATATTCACACTTGACATACAGACTGGAAGAGGCAGGGATCGAACCACTAACCTTGTGATCAATAGGTGAACTGCTTCACCTCCCAAACCAAACCACAATTGAGCCAGATATGGCATGCCATCACATAGTGCCATCTATGCCAGGCCTGGCCCATATCTTGATGTCATATGTTTTACCATGCCAGAAGTCAGCCAGCAGTACCGGCTTGATACCAGATCCGGGCCAGACCTGCTTGCTATGTGGGTAGCTGGGGTAGAGGTGGGTTACAAAGCAGCTTGCAGATACAGAGATACACAGCCTGCCCAAAGATAGAGATATGCCACTGAAGTAAATCTGAATAAAGATTTGTTGGCAAAGAATCGCAACAATATCAGATGGACTGCAGAGTGAAGGCAAAAGGGCCAACAAGTGCTCAGCATCTCTGTAATATCAATATTCTGATCCTGATTTGAACCTGCTCTTTGCTCCTGCCGTACATCTGATATCTCATCCCAAACCATCTCGACTGGGTTTAGGTGACCAAGGAGTCCAGGCCATCTGGCGCAGCACTCCATCACTCTCCTTCTTGGTCAAATAGCCCTTACACAGCCTGGAGGTGTGTTTGGAGTCATAGTTCTGCTGAAAAATAAATGATGGTCCAACGAAACGCAAACCGGATGGGATGGCATGTCGCTGCAGGATGCTGTGGTAACCACGCTGGTTCAGTGTGGCTTCAATTTTGAATAATTCCCCAACCATGTCACCAGCAAAGCACCCCCACACCATCACACCTCCTCCCAGCACAGATTTCCACTGGTCTAATGGCAATTCCTTGTGTTTCTTGGTCCAAACAAATCTCTTTGGGTTGTTGCTTTTCCTTAGTAGTGTTTCTTAGCAGCTATTTGACCATAAAGGCCTGATTCACAGTCTCCACTGAACAGTTGACGTAGAGATGTGTCTGCTACTGGAACTCTGTGTAGCATTTATCTGGTCTGTAAACTGAGGTGCTGTTAACTTGCGATTTCTGAGGCTGATGACTCGGATGAATTTATCCTCAGCAGCAGAGGTGACTTTTGGTCTTCCTTTCTTGGGGTTGTCCTCATGTACGCCAGTTTCGTCGTAGCTCCTGATGGTTTCTGTGACTGCACTTGGGGACACATTCAGAGTCAAATTTCCCAGACAGACTGACCTTCAGTTCTTAAAGTAACGATGGACTGTCATTTCTCTTTACTTAGCTGATTGGTTCTTGCCATAATATGAATTCTAGCACTTGTCAAATAGAGCTGTCAGCTGTGTACCAACCTGACTTATGCACAACACAACTGATGATCTCAACCCCATTAAGAAAACAACAAATTCCACAAATAAACCCTGACAAAGCCCATCTGTGAAGTGAAAACCATTTCAGGTGACTGCATCATGAAGGTCACTGAGAGAAGGCCAAGGGTTTGCAGCGCTGTCAACAAAGCAAAGGGGGGCTACTTTCAGGAATCGAAAATATAAAACATATTTAGAGTTATTTATCAATTTTTTCTTTGGTGCATAATTCCATATATCTTGCTTCATACATTTGATGTTTTCTTTTTATACCTACAATGTAAAAAATAGTAAAAGAAAAAAAAACATTAAATGAGAAGGTGTCCAAGCGTTTGACTGGCAGCGTATCAGAATAACTAACTCAGTAGCTGAGTCTTCAGCTGATATGCCATTATTTCATCTGACCTCGATCTGGGGGCCCACCTAAACTAATGCTTTGGTTAATCTGTTGAAAATGAAACAACTGACTTGATTACTCACTAATAATGTCCTTACTAGTAAATTGATCTTTTGATTAACAATAAATTGATCTTATAGAATATTTTTTAAAAAAAATGTAAACTTTTGCACATAAAATATTTTATTAAACATGTCACCGATAACTTTAGTTATGGCCTGATATTACATCAGTGTAAAAACAGCCGCGGGAACACACTCAGTCCAGCTCGTGGATGAGATGACAGAACAGTCGGTGCTCTTTTTTCCCAGGAGAACACTATGTAGCCATGTTCTCTGTCTCAGAGAAGGCTTTTCATCTGCTTCTTCAAAAGGAGACCGAGCTATGGCTCGCTTTCTTCTTGTCTATTTTTATTTAGAACAATGGTTTACCCTTTACAGCTTATGGTTAGATTCTTTTTTACCACTGCCATAATTTGCAAGTTGCTGTCAAAAGCTGTAACGCTCCCTGTGCCTTTAGAACTCTTGTTCCCCTGTTACTACCAACATTAGCACATTAGATTCCAGAAGAGGACGATATGTTTTCAAGTAGCAGCCATGGGGAAATAAGGGCTTGGCTGTTTTTTCTTCAAATGACCACTCAAGGATTCACTTAAAATATCTACAATGTGCAGTGGGATTGAGCTTGGGTAGGCTTTGATACAAATGTTACCCCATTTTTAGATTTTTAGATGCCCCGGTGCATGATATAGCCATTTGTTAAAGATAACTAAAAATAGCAAGTTTAAAGTTAAGGTAATGTGGTATTTACAGATGGCCCCAAACACCAGAAATGTGAACCAATAACTTTTGGCTGGGGATTGCTTGACTAGCTAATCATGTTTTTCTGCCATCTTTAGGTGAAATTGCATTTTCTAGTGGAAATAAATTTAGAATAGCAATTAGTAAAGATTTGAATGTATGTCTTTTTAAATCATTTTCAACAGTTAGTCATTATGTTTTCTGTCCAACCTCACGGTTTTGCTCACAGCTCATATTTCAAAGCTCATGACTGATTTTGACTCCTTCTGTATTTTTAGATTCTATAAATATTCCATAGGCAGTCGAGTGGAGGTATGTGTGATGTGAAAGCCTGATTTACAATGGGTGCAAAACATTTCTTTAATCTACTCTCTGACCACTTTACCAAAGCTAGATAAAAAATATTTTTAGGTGTCATGTGGATATTCTGCCTTTACTCTCCTTTAATTAAATATTAGACATGGGGTACTGACACTTTGTTCAAAGTTAAAGTGTATAAAATATCACCACTAGGCTTCAGTAGAGTTTTTACCCCTCAAAAAATGTTAGTGTTTGAGGGGTAAAAACAGTAAGCTGTTTACCTCAGCTGTCTATGTGTGTCCGTGTCTATTTATTCTGGAGGCTTTAAAACTCCTCCAGAAGTGAAGCTCACTTCTGTGTGATGACAGCGATACTGGGCAGAGTTGTTGAGGAAATCCTGAACTTTTCTTTTGGTAAGTGCTGCTGTTTTTTGCCACTGTTAGCTACTGTTAGTGTGTTAGTAAAAATTTCTTTAAAGTGGATCTACAATTGCTGGACTTAGTGGGGACTAAGACTGATTATAAGAGGGAAAGTGAATTCTAGAACACTTGCATGATGTTAGCTTATTTTAACAAACTGTTGTTGTTGATTAGACAGGTCATTATCAGCCGTTCGGAAACAGGAGGGTCACATTTAATGACAATAAGTAATTGCAAACATATTTGGAATAAATAAGATGGTTTTGCACAAACCCTGACTTCAGTTTGGGAGATGAGGTTTGAGGTAAAGAGAAAAAGCATGATATTTTAACCAGATGCTGATTGTGTTGTCTCTTTCCTTCACGTTTTGCATCTTTGGTGATGAGAACCCCGTCTTATGTGATAAAACATACTGTAGGTACGATCCTTCATATCTTGAGTCTGGCGTGAATAAAAGTTGCCCTGACAGCAAAAGAACACCTATGAGTTCTCTTCTCCACCGCCTTTGATGTACCACATATGCAGCTGGTCTCAAGCCACACATATAAAACACAATTAAGCAGAACAGCAGTGTCCATCTCGGGTGCTATAGTCAAGATGGCAGGGCAACGTGATAGCTTTCACAAAGCAGTGCCTGCTCCTATGTATTTTTAATGGATTATTTAAGTTTATTATATACAAGTTTATTAGATTGCATCAATTTGTTGAAAGGCATAATCATACATCACATTAATTAATGTATATTTATGAGTACAATATCCTGTTTTTCTATTAAATGAACTCAAAAAATACCTCAAAACCAGAATTTTAGCCTTGAGACATAAGAGCTGTATTTTCGCTGTTATTCCTTTAACATAATCTCATTCTCCTCAACCCTCACTGTCTACTCATATATCCCCGCACTTACTCTGATTCAAAACCAAAAATCAATCATTAAACTTTATGAGAAAACAAGCCGTATTTGCTTTCACTCCATATTTTTTCATGGTCATCTGTCCCTCACCTTTGGGGACTCTGAGCACATGCCAAATGTAGGACTCCAATAAGCAGGCAGAAGGTAGCAAAAGCAAACCTTTTATTTATATTTATGTATTTAACAAAGAAATCCAAAAGCACAGCAAATTGCAACATAAAACTTAAACGAATCCATAAACTTTAAGGGAAAGAACAAAGAGCGCACAAGGGAAGATAAACAAAGACTGAGGCGAAGGACACGACTACTTCTACACAAGAGGGGAAAGTGGAAACAGGAGGGTAACAAGACACAACTGAACCAAATCTATACAATGAGACAGAAGGTTCTTAGTAAAACTAAATGTAAAACCAAAGAGACGAAAAAATTCCAAATGAGTAACAATAATTGCAACAAAGAAAACACAGAGACATGAGTGAAGGTAACAGATGGGAGAAGACGCAGAATGAGACAGAGGAAGCACTGAGGGGACCATAAAAACAAACTAGAACTAGAATCAAAACCTAAATAATAAACAGAAATAAAAACATACAAAAAAATTCATATTTCCAAAAACTCAAAATGCTGGAACCACCCAGAGAACCCACTCCACATTTAGAGAACCACTGTTCTAACATTTGTATATTTCTTAATATTTGCTAGGATTGTTTACATCTCATTTCTGTTTTTTGTTTGTTTTTGTATTTTGAAGAGGAAATATGTGCCGTTTGCATGAGGAGTGAGACTGGTGTTCTGTTTACAGTTGTTTACTGCCTGTGACTGCACCTTGTTCATTTGCATTTTATGCAGTTAAACAATAAACAAACAAACAAAAACCACATAAGAGCACCTTGTATTGTCCACTCTTTTTTTCCCGATATTGCAAATGAAGTGTAAAAGCTAAAACTCTAAAACCAGACTCACCTGGAAGGGGATGACCAAGTTCACCTTCTCGCCCACTTGTGTGATGAATTTGGTTCTCAGACGCCGAGGCAGGCGTATCTTTGGATTTTCTGGTTGGTGGACACAGAGAAGCAAAAGTTAACTTTGTGAAAGAGTGGGTGATGTGGGGGTGTATAGATATGTAAAATGTAAAACATGTAGAGCTTTTAGGTTTTCTGTATGTTCCTTTGCGTGGTTACAGTAGAAATGAATGACTCTTATTGGTTAAAAATCTCCGATATTTGCAGTAAATTTATAGTAGCTAAATTATTTTTTCCCCTCTGATTTATCCTAAATGGTTGCTGAACATGATGTCTATCCCTGAATACACTAAATATTTCTAGTGCTGTTAAACAAATGTGTTCATTAAATGCTGTGTTTGATTAAAGCTTGTTTCTGACCCACAATCTCTCGGATAGTGACGGCTTGGGAGAGAACGGCAGGAGGACTGTGGCCGGCAATGTTGACTGCGATCACTCTGAATAGCATTTTCTCCCCCACTGGGAGTCCCTTCACCCTGTAATGGATATTTCCCACCGGTTCCTCATTAACCCGCACCCACTGGTCACCTAAAAGCAATAGTAGGAATAGTGAAGAAACAGATCAGAAAACCAGGATTAGTGTGTAACTTTGAGATTAATGCTGAGAAATTAATCACGTATAAATATTGCTTACCAGTGAACAGGCAGATATACAAATAACACTAAAACACACACACAGGCACATTGGCAAATACGTCTTCACTCAAACTTTTTTCTTATACTTACTAATCTTAAAAACTCACATACAGTTTGTAAATAGCTGAATGATGATTGCTATTACAGTAGGCAGAAAGTTGGACAGTTTTCTATAGCGCACATTAATCCAGCCTCAGGTGGCCTTTTCTCAGGGGGTCACAAGCTAGTGTACTCCTACAGCCTGGATAAATGAGAAGGTTGCATTAGGAAGGGCATCTGGTGCAAAATCTGAGCCAAATCAAACATGCGGATGTGTGTGCTGTGGCAATGCTTTGGGAAATAAGGGAGCATCTATAAGTACCTCTCACATTACACCAAACACATGATTTCTTTTGCCTTTGGTCATGTTTTTTTGTTTGTTTGTTTTAAGAAGGATTTGTCATATCACTCATTTATTACTTTAACCGAAGGAATAATCATGACCATTACAGTTCCTATAATAAATAACTTTTAGGCAGAGAGGTTTAGCAAATAATCAATCGTTCTCTTTGTATGAATAATTTTTGGGTTGCCAGGATTTGAAGAATCTCATTTGCACGACTGATTTCTAATGTGTCTAAATTCCAGTGTTCAGTGTTACTGTAATCACATTACATTTTTCAGTAATGCAGTGCGAACTGAAGAAGCTTCTAAGATGAGAGGTGAAACGTCTTCAAGCAACTTAAAGAAGTCCCAACGCTTTTCTTTCCAAGCTCCTTAGACTTCTTCCTACACTTGTGCTGCGTTCAGCTGATTTTTTTTCGTGCATGACAACAGAAAAATGCTGGAGCGGTTTAGAGCTTTTGAGGAGCAGTGATATGGATTTTTTTTTTCCATCGGAAAGAAATTCCAGGACATAAACAACTATATTATACTCCAAAACTTTGGCTCTTTGCAGGCATCTACTCAAACAGCATGCTAACATAAAGCTAGCCAAGAGTGACGATAAAGCTCAGCAGACAGGTAACAAAAGCAGCAAGTAGTCAGGCTTGTAGCCTCCATTTCTCTCTGTTTGTGTTTCTACAGCAAAATCCCAGTGCCATGTAGTACATTATGAGTTGACTTGTAAAGGAAATGAATTTCAACGGGGTAATGTTGTGTTAAATCCAACATGTTAAACTTTTCAGTTTCAGGAAATAACATTTCTAATGTTTGACTGTGATCATCCCACTATCTTCTGCCTGTCATGCCTCTGGCTATACATAATTCATGTATATACACAAAACACAACAGATGCAAATATCACTGTTAGCATTTATATTGTAATGATTATCTAACCTGCTTAAAATTGTTTAGTGGCCCCTTCCTTTCTGCTGCATACCCAAGATGGCAACCACTGAGCGTGACAAGTGTTTCACACGTGTAGAGCATTTCATGCAGCCTTGATTGAGAGCCGGAAAACAATCATACACTCAGAATAGCAGGTGTAAGTATGAATTCCTCTTGCTAGCTAACTCAAAGGTGCATAAATATATATTAGCCCACAATTTACTGTTAATATCCCCAATTTGTAAAGTTCTGACATTTATCTAATGTCGTTAGTTATAGCTTACAAATCCAAAATAAATCCTTAGTATAAAGTGATATCCATTTTGGTTATTCTTACTTCCTTCTTTGCAGTATTCAATGATGTAGCCATCGATGCCACCTGCTCCGATTTTCTCTGGAGGACGCCACTTGAGTGCACAGGTAGAATCTGTCACATCATCTACTGTGAGACGAGTGGGCTCACTGGTGGGGGCTGAGAGAGACAAGAGCTAATTAATACGTTAATACGGGGTATAATGGGATGGGAAGGTAGGTTAAGCTGCTTCAAAATGAGCATTGTGTGAAAAGCCTCTGTTAATTAACCATTCTGCTAATGACAAATGGCAACGCACCAATGGGCATGAAGGGCTTTGAGCTTGCACTGGGCTGAGAGATGCCAATGTCGTTGACTGCAAACACCCTCATCTCGTAGAGTACACCTTCAATCATCTTCTTAGCCTCGTATGTGGTGGACTCGTAAACATCAAAGTTGAGCTTCGTCCATCTGGGCGAGCCTATCTTCTTCCTCTCCATCAGGTACCCTCGAGGAAGCAGGATCAACATACGGTGAAGTCGTTAAAAACAGCTCCAAGTCAGTTAGAAAAAAATATTGCAATGTAATAAACAAAATGGAATTTAAACTCCTCTTTTCTCCTGGGAGGAAGACATCAGATGTGAATATTACACGCTGCATGTTTCAGGGGTACCTTTAACGGCAACTCCACCGTCAAAGGCGGGAGGGTCCCATGTGATGATGGCAGAGTCCTCGCCAACTGATGCGCACTTGACGTTCTCAGGAGATTTTGGCACATCTGGAGAGGCAGGTTACAGTTAGAAATTGAAAGCATGGAGAGATGAAACACAGAGAGAAATGGGAGCGTTTGAGGTTTTTGATGTAGTACAGTACGTAAGACAACATGCAGATGTGATTTAGGGAGTCAACACCAAATGCACTGGTAAAGCCATCATATGTTTCACTGATCACAAATGAAAAACGTTACATTTTTTATTACCTCTATATAGACACTGCCACTTTGTAGAATAAATTACATCAGTGGTGATTACAAATCATGTTAGAGCAAGCTATTCTGTGTGTTTTATGACTCTTAAAAACTATTAATCAAATGTTTCTATGTCCCTTATTTAAGTAATTTCATCCACTGCTCTCTATTCATTGCTTACCCTAAAATCCATCTTGGACTAGAGACTAGATAATTATTATTTATTATATAAATTATGTCTTGGTCATTCTTAGTTCTATTAAGAGACAGACAAATTCCTTACAGTATGTATTTTAATGAAAAACAATATCTGAGGTGAAAGTCTAAAAACATATGTTTTTTTTAAATATGTTAATTGTTCTGGGTAGAAGCTGCAAAGACACTGGACCTAAAATTCAGATGATGTGAGTTTTTAAAAGATGGCACCACTATTGAAAATTATGGATTTCCTTTTTTTTTTTACCATGACCCAGTCTCAAACTCTGAGGAACTATTGCCCTCAGTCAGACAGAAGTAATAGAAAGGGATCAAGGAAAGAAAAAGGCAAAAGTAAGAAACAGCCACTGACCCACAACTCTAACAAAGAGATCCGCCTTGTCCTCGCCGACAGGGTTAGTCACCGTGATGGAGTATTGGCCCTCGTCCGCTTTCTCCGCCCCCTCTATTACAAAGCTGCACACATTCTGCTCTGACTCCACGTGGACCCGTCCCTCAGCCTCGGACAACACCTACCACACAGGGCAGCACAGAGTGAGAGACAGAACAAAAGGAGATTGCTGAAGAGGACTGTGTCGCATGACGACAGCCACCACAAAGACAGGTGATTCAACCGTCCCACTCTAGTGTTGTTTCATTCTTCTTTTGTGCTGTTTAATGACTAACGGCGAGGTACTCTGATTGACGCAGAACATATAAAATATCTGACGCGTTTGTGATGCGAGGTGAAGGATAAGAGCCATTTCTTTCTCACTTGGTCTCCTTTCATCCAGCACACAGTGGGGGCCGGCTCTCCTGTGAACTGAACGTCCAGGCGAAGTTTGTTTCCAGCCACCACCGTAATGTTGTTCTTGCCGCCGGAGCTACCGGTGTCCAGGAAGATCTTGGGAGGATCTTTCATTGTGACCAGATGAAGACAGGAAGAAAGAGACCATTTAGTTTAGAACAATGATGTTGGTTCTTTTTTTGTTTTTTATATTTGAGATTCAAGGTGTCTCAAAGGTGGCACAAAGACTAAATTTACTGTTTTTTTATTCTATATATGGTCTTTTTGGACTCTGGCAAAAAAAAAAACCACTAGAGGGATTTGGGGGTTTTACATTTGGAGCAGCATCATACTATACTGCCTAAAGCCAAACAAGCAAGTTGGAGCTTTTGTCTACTCGATGGCTTTCCAGAGCTGTGAGCATTTTCAACTTTCACATTCTTCAGTTCATTATATATTTTTAAATTGTTTCATAGAAGAGCCTTTTGTGTTGCATTTTATGAAAAGATCACACAATTTTGAGAACAAAACAGAGAGCAAAGAGCAACTTAACAGCAGCTAAAAAGCAGTTTGTTGTGATTTAACTTCACACCTTTCTGCAGGGATGTATAAATGAACTCCAGGGTACGTCTGTAAACTCTAGGGTGTTGTTGCAGGTGGAACAAAGTGCACTACAGACATACCTAAGCATCAGTCTGAGTGTGGTTAAATAAAAAAGGAAGTGCAATTTCACCAGTATTGTTCAGTTTTATGATTAAGAAATGTAAGTAAATCTGCCAATAAGACATCTGTCACTATGTCTAAAATTACAGAAAATGCTCCACCTCATGGACCCATTATAAAAAAATATAAGTTGCTATAGTAAAATGCTTCTGTGTTTTAATTGTTTTTGTTTACCTATTACTTTATTATTTGGCATAGTATGAGTAACAATAGCAGAGTTCCCTTATCAGTAGGAAAAACTGTAAATACAGTTAAGTTCAGTGATAGGTTTTCAGTCCCTCCAATCCTCTTATGGCTCAGGGACATTATAAGTGCAGCAACCAGAGCTAAGCTCCAAACAAAACCTGCACATATGAAGATTAGAGATAGCCCAGATAACTGTCACCCAGTCTATTTGTATTACCAAAGCATATAATAATGTCTGCGCTAAAAAACTGAAATGAAATCCTTGATGTGCTTCTGGGATAGATGAAAACCTGACATAGACAGAATCTGTCCCACTAACTATAACGTACGGTTAGGCATCAATCAATAAGAGTGTTACACTAACAATAAATGATCAACTATTTGATTTTTTTAAAAGGGCACAAGGACATTTTAACCATTTCCCTGTTCAGAGGGTCACTCAGTGGCATCTTATATGATATTTGCTATATTTTCTCAACAGCTGATTAGCTCAATAATGTCATACACGACAGTAAAAGTATGAATTTTGTCTTTTAAAAAAGCACCTACCTTGTCGTGGAACATATTCAATTTTTATCTCTGTGGGGAAAAATGAAACAGATCAGGAAGATTCAAATTTGCAACTTATAGGTTGAATTCAGAAGAACCGCTTGGTATTTTGATTTTTACGTCGCTCTCACCCAGGAAGTTCAGTTTTGCTGAGAGAGAAAGTGCGTAGCCATCAGGGACGAAGGTATAATCTCCAGCGTCTGAAGCCTTCACATCATTGATCGTCAGCTTGTGGATCCTGGGGACATGTCGCCAGATGTTACCAAGGAGACAGCAGTTGTTATGACCCGCATTTATGCAAAGGACAGTTGCCCTAGCAACATACTTCAAGAGACAATATCGCAGAGTGAGAAAGCTACTAAATGGCTTTCACCTTGTGTGACCGCTGTCACCTTGGCATATCTCCTTCCATAGGCAGCTCTGATGGAGGGCTTACTGAGAGAAAACCCAGACCCTTGGGGTCTGTTTGTTGTTTGTGTGTGACCATGTGTGAGTGTTTGAGGGAGCGTGTCTATGTGTTTAGAGGTTAGAGCTTTACAGATTGCAGCCTATCCCCAAAAAATGGGTCAAACAACTAAGAAAGCCCTCTGGTAATAGTTTTCCAAGCCATGTAGCAAACTGTTTATTGTCATAGCTATATGATTTTGTGAGCCTGGGTGTGTGTGTTTGCTGTTGTCATAATGCGTGCAGCTGTACATGATAGGTAGCCAAGCTGGAAACAACAGTTTTATCACAACAGAACATCAACCCACTGGAGTCTGATAGCGATACCTTCCAATGTGTGAAATTTTGATGCGATCGCTGGCCTCGACTTCGATACCATCCTTGAACCATTTTCCGGTCACGTTTTCATCAGACACCTCACACTTGAATACAGCTTGCTCAGATGCCTTCACTGTCAGGTCGGCTATGCTCTGTAGAACTTCCAGCTCCTTATCTGCACCACAAAGATCAATCAAAAGTTTAATTAATTAAAAAAAAAGCCTAATTAATTAAGTGTATCCATGCAAAATTAGTGCAAATACAATGTTACAGTTTTGCGCTTGAGTATTACAACTTCCTGGATTTTATTTGTGTGTTCCCATTTCCAATCTTTAGTGTTGAGTTACATTAACTACCCATTAGAAACCTAATTATTACCAAGTATTTATAAAGTAACGTTGGATTTGGAGGAATCGCTTCCTCCCCCTTTTTTTCTTTAAAAGAAAAAAACTCTACTATATACCTATGCTGGCATTGCTACAAACTAACAGCGACCTCCACACCCAAATGAAACCATTGCACAAACGTCAAAACTGCAGTTCTGTGAATGAGCACTTGAGGCTAAAACTGAGTCAGTCTCCACAGACTCCTATGTTAGGCTGCCTCTTGCACCGCAGCAATAAACATGATCGCAAAAACGTGTCTTTAGCCATTTTCCCCCTTTTATGCATTCGTTTTAGTACAACTAATCCATACATACATTTTGTAAACCATTTCAGAGACACCCCAAACCCGCTTTTCTGGTCATCTTTTATCTGAAAGAACCCATCCTACTCGGATTCCCTAACCACCACTATGGAGTAGCAGTTCTGAGTTCTGGATGACCTAGAAGATCCCAGAATCAGTACAGAAGAAACTAATTTTCTTATATCTGCAATTTGCTTGCAGCCACAAGTGAACGGTAGGAATGTAGATCAGCTGGTAAATCAACACCTTTGCTTTCACGCTCATCTCTTTCTTCACAGTAGATCTGAGCAGTAGTCACATTACTGGACGGTGACACAGGCAACACTGACAACAAACGGGGAGTGTTGCCTCTGAGAGGAAAACTATTATCCAGCATTCCTTCGTTACCTCATAGGCTTTAGCCATGCTGGTTTTAGCCACTTTGACTGTAGTACTTTGTTTATATCAGCTACCTAATTCGCAGTTACTATAACTATACTATTTTTTCTCTGTATTTCTATCCTTCATCTGAGGGGGAAGGACACAGATTTTTTCACACTATAATCAATTTATGGGACTCGTTTGACTCACAGCGTGTAAGTGCCTGATATCTGAAGCCTGATATCAATTTTGGAGGTGTAAAACCAAATTAGTATGACGAATAGTGTGATACAACTGATACAAGAGATTAATGAAATAAAATTAATGATGACATGAGTAATGACTAATTTGTTGCTTTTCATGCTTGTCAGGACGGAAAACATCAACATGTGCTGAAGTTTGTTTCTAACTGAGGAGTCATACTGGAAATACATGTCTGTAAACTTTAAACAGCACCACAGATTTCATGGCCTTTGCAATTTAAGAACATTAATATTTTAATTATTAATTTTTATTTTAATTAATAATTATGTAATGTTTAATTTTTAATTGCTCCAATAATATATGATCATGTTGTTATTTGCTTTTCATGATCCCCGTTTGTTGTCAATAAGCCCGGTTAGCCTGGATAGCAAGTTTTCAAGCACTGGTGGACTGGAGGACAAATACCTTCAACCTCCAGCT
Organism: Rhamphochromis sp. 'chilingali'; assembly: GCF_963969265.1. Taxonomy (NCBI): domain Eukaryota; kingdom Metazoa; phylum Chordata; class Actinopteri; order Cichliformes; family Cichlidae; genus Rhamphochromis; species Rhamphochromis sp. 'chilingali'. The sequence continues at coordinate 5,231,013 of NC_137942.1, read as the reverse complement.
CTGCCTTTGACTCCCCACCGTTGGTATAGACGTAGTACGTTCCAATATCCTCTTTAGTGGCTTCATTTATGATCAAAATATGTCTCTTCCCATCTTTCTTTAACCTGTACTTTGAACCTGCAGTGTCTCTATTCAACTCCACTCCATCTTTCATCCTGTGAAGAAAACACACACACATATATACATCTGAAATACTTTAGCACAGGAACGCGAGAAAAGGGACTGATACTTGAGATGTTGGCAGTGTTGTAGATAGTGAGATCCTTCAGGAGTCAAAAGGCTTTGGGAAAAAGTTGTGCAGTAGGTGAGGATTTTTTGTGTACAATATCTGTACCAAAAAAAGCTGTGTATAGCAAAGGAAAAAAATGCATGCATTCATACTCATATCTTTTAGTTTGGCTCTCTAAAAATCTCTGAGTGGAATAACCACGTCCAAAAAAGTGCAGACAAGAAGGAAGCAAGGAAGACAGTGTCCCAGTTAACAGCCCATCTAGGCTTCCCCTAATTGCTCAGACAGCTTTGATTGCTGTGTATTATTTCAACAAAAAAACAAAAACCCAAAAGACATCTTTGTAGATTTTGCCTAGAAACTGTCTGGCTTTGTACAACAAAGAAACTTAAAATAAAATAAAATAAAAGCCACAAAGATTCTTCTTTTGTGGAGAAGATTATTAGACAATGATATTAGAGTCAATTGCAAAATGTTTAGCTAATAGCAATGTTTCATATAACAATTTGGTTGAGCTTATTGATAGATGCTTACTAATAATGGTTTTGGTTTTGGGGGGGGGTTTGTTATTCATTACACCTTTTGCACCGATAAATCTTTATTTTAAAGCTTTTCATCACACCATCTTGGAATAATAAACCATTACAGTACTGAAGTGACAAAACAGATAAATCTCCACCATTGCTTTTGGTAAATACTGTCTTATTTGCTGAGGGCAGTTAGCCAAAGTATAGTCACAGTAGAAATAAAGTCCACCTATTACTTAGTAGGTTGTAAAATTAGATAAATACACATCAGACTGGCTCGTACTGCCAATCTTTTTAAATCTTATCTTAAAACACATTTGTATTTACTGGCTTTTAATACAATATGAGAGTTATTTGACAATTCATATTTGATGTTTGCTATCAATATTATAAGATATTTTAATAGGTATTTTGTATTCTTGTACAGCACTTTGGTCAACATTCCTGTTGTAATTAAATGTGCTATATAAATAAATAAACTATATAAATGATATAACTATATAAATACAACCTCAGTACAACAGCAAAACATGACATATTACACTTTGTCATCATTTATTTAATCAAACTTAAGCAGACCTGCAGAAACAATACTTGAAAAACTAAGACAGGACAGAAGACAGAAAACCTGATTGAAACGCTGTGCCGTCAATAACCTCAATGAACCTCAATGAGCTCAAGTAACATTGAAAAGTGAGCCAAAACTCTGTGATGTGAAAGCCTGATAAAGTCGTATAGAAAACAGCTACTTCAAGTTACTGCTGCAAACATTCGCCCTAAGAGGAATTGAATCACTGGGTACTTTGCTTTTCACACAATGCATTTTGGATTTTGCATTTTAGTTTTTAAGAAATAGATCATAATATGTTGTAATATGTCATGTGCTGTTGTTCATATCTCGCTGTATTTACAGTATTTAATTTTAAAATGTAAAGCCTTAGGAACTGACATCTGTCCTTTTGCCATGACTCTGTTGGAGTGTCCTTATGCAGAAACCTCAGTTACACACTATTAGCCAGTATCTTTTATGTTAGCTTGTAAAAATTAAAAAAATTGAGCTGCGTCAGCATTGCTTTATGAGGCCTGAAACGTATTGTCTCATTGGACTGTTTATTCCGTTATACAGAGAGTTTTATTAGCTGAGTAGCACATTGATGAATTTCAAACTCAAAATGAACCGAAGGGTAAATTAGCTCACCATATGACGTTAGCGCCTTCCTCAGACACTTCCACTTCAAACTCCACCCTCTCACCCACCACTGTATGAACATCATCCAGCAGCTTGGTGATGGTGACTGGAGGTTCTGAAAACAAATAGCTTTGAGTCAAACAACAGATGGGAAGTGAGTCATTAAAGAGATACGCTATTTTATGTAAATCACCAACGGGAAACTGGACATATCTAAATCACCGGAGTACACAAATACGAATGGAGAGTAAAATAAGTGTGGCGAATAAACACATCTGCAAGGAAGCAGGACTTGAGGAGAGTGACTAATGCTTTTCTACGATATTAACAGCAATAAGAATCTATCATTAAAAGATATTAATTATGTCATAATACAGTATACATGTACCTGTAGGTCAGGTTTTTTAGCATTATTTTCTTCTTTTTGAATGGTCGATACCCTACTTTAGTACCTGTTAGCAGAAAAATAGGATAGCACACAAAACATGTAAACGCTCCTTCGTATTTGAATAACAGCATAGTATATTCCTGAATTTCTTATCCAAAGCCACCAAACACACCCATCTTGTGGAGGTGGAAGGCACCTCAAGTCTCCTGAGGTGGTGGGAGTCACATTGTGTAACCACATGGTGTGATGCTTGATGCTCTACTAGCCTCAGCTATTTGTCACAGTCGGCCTCCAGTCCCCCTCCGGACGTTTCAATTCTTTCTCCCCTTAGCTGGTGTGCCCGCAAACTCTCTGAACTACACTCACAACACCACAGAAATATGTAAAAATCTGACTGGCATCACAAAAGTTTTGTGAAATGAATTTGATGTTGTCCACATAAAAGCTGAGGAATATATTCTCTCTGGAATACACAGACACAGCTAGAAGAGTATGACACTGAAATAGCCCAGTAGGTTTGTAATAGCGGCCGTACCTTCAAGTCTGGAAAAAGCAATATGTGATTTGTACTCTGATATGGAATCACCGTGACATGTTTGGAGGCTCCCAGAAACTCTAAAAGTGAGACACTGAATGCAATAGAAATGTAGATGTAGATACAAAGTCATGTAATCAATAGTTTATCATGAATTTGTCCCTTCAATGAAGTAGCTGAAAAGGCAACTGAGTGAGTGAGCTATACAGGTTTCAGTTAGGACAAGAAAAACAATATTTAATCTAGCTTTAAGGGTTTTTTCAGTTACATAATCTGTTTAGTGTTTAATAAATAATCACAAGCTTCATTTCCAACTGTTTTTTTATGTCTGTTTATCTCGTATCCCTTCACCCGTTGCCTACTGGTGGTGGTCAGAGGGCCCGGTGGCGCCAGTGTCCGGCAGCCTTGCCTCTGTCAGTGCGCCCCAGGGTGGCTGTGGCTACATTGTAGCTTGCCATCACCAGTGTGTGAATGGGTGGATGACTGGATATGTAAAGCGCTTTGGGATCCTTAGGGACTAGTAAAGCGCTATATAAATACAGACCATTTACCATTTACCATTTATATATTATCATTTTGTTAGTCTATGTATTTATGTAAGCCTGTGTTATTATTATTTATTATCATTATTATGCTATAACAAACAAATATGGGATAAATAAAATATAAACTAAAAGATATTTATTAACTTAATCTAATAACTTGTTTTATCTAAACTGTTCCAGCTGGTCCCTGATTGGCTACTTTTCTTTGATTGGGTGATATCTGAAAAGTTTATTTTTGCTTGTATATTCTGTTTGTAACCCATGTGAAATACAGGGCTTCAAAATCCCTTTTTGTAATCTAAGGCTATAGCCTGTTATTGTCACAAGGGGGCGCTGTGATGCAGTCTTGTGTTCTGATGACCTTGCGTCTAGTGCGCAGGAAGTATTACCTCTCTCTTCCTGTGAGATTTTCCCTCTGATGGCGGTCAAGTACGTGTCGGAGCGCATGGAAAAAGTATCTTGATGTGCAATACTGCAACCCGGTTAATGAGACCAGATTGTTTTACGTATAAATGCTAATAAGGTACTCTTTTATTAGGCCCCGAACTCTGACCACAAAGGGAATAACGTCTGTCAAGTTATTTGTGTCTGAAAATCCCGGTGAGTCACGTGCTTTCGTTAGCTACCTGTTAAGTTAGATAATGTATTTCACTAGCTGATTCAGCTCAGAAACCTTTGAACAAAAACCAATCGGGAGCTATGAGAATCTGGCGTGTTGTTTTACTTCTCCTGTTGTTCTTTACAGTGTGTTATAAGTGTTGAATGCTTTGAGCTAAACGATGTCGATGCTAGATGCGATGCTAGCTGCTAATAGCTGTTAGCCACCCCACCCCGCTGAAGCCATATTCCGATCGGGGAGGTATTCAAGTAGAAGCAATAGCTCTGTTTATATTAGAATGGTTATGTCTTAATAGATATGAGCATATTTCAAGTTTAATAGGGTTTGCACACTGACAATTCCCCTACAGTACACCTGTTTGGGTTTTCAACGACTTTAAAGGACAATTCAGACTGGACAATTCAAACTTCACAACAGGAACACTTTAATCTGTTTCATTCATTCCCAAGAGCTCTGATACTGTTCAGTATAAATCTTCCATTTAAATGTCTTTATTTTGTTTTGTTTTACATGTATTCACCTTTAAAATGCACTATTAGTGTGCAATTTGGGTTATTGTGTTGTATATGTATATAAATGGTACTGAGGCAATAAAGGTCCCAGTTATTCACTTCCAAGCCAACTCCTTTTGTGAGTCCCCAAAACAAAACCTCCTCCTGAACCTAGTAAGATGTCTAGGGTCTCTATTTGAAGTGAGAGTGTACTGGTCCTGAGTAGAGGCGCTACATGTTCTTAGAAGGAAAGAGAGAAAAGAAAAATATTGGAAAAACTGGAAATTGGAATCGTCCAAGACAATCTAAATTGATGCATCTTTACAATAATGGTACTATAAAGGCCAAGCAAATCTACTTTAAAATTGTATATTGTAGTGTAGTATAGTATTCAGAATATGAATTTGAAGATGGAAATAAGCATGAGATTTCGCTTTAAGAATCTAGTGTTATTTCATAAAGAGCTCAGAGGAAAAATATATGAAACTAAAGCAAATCAACAGAAAAAAATGGGTTTCTGAGCACATCTCAAACTGATGTCTGCTAGCCAGCTTACAGAAATCACCTCTACAGTCAGATTTTGACCTGGTTTGCTGGAGCTGAAAATGCTTCCTGTCTGAGCACACCTTTATGAGTCATTTTCGATCAAGACACATAGACACATTGTAGCTGCCTGGGAGTGGTTACAGAGCTTATTTTTATGGTTCTGATGATGTAAGAGAGTAAAGTATGGGATTAATATAAAAGCAGTAGACTGAGTTACATCCATTAAAATGTACAGTAAAGTGGCATGCATTTAGTCGATCAAATAGGCCCAATTAATACCGAAAATGACATGTGTTACAAGAATACGCAAAATACAAGTGCTTCTTTCAAAAACCCTGAATACAGAGCTATCATACACCAAATCTGCCTAGCAATTTTACTATTACCATTGATCCGTATTCAAATTGTCCTTCAAAAACACACATATCAGTCAAACTCGGATAAATATGTCAGCACATTAATACAAACAGCACGGCGACAATGATACATGACAATAAACAAAGCATGAAAATTTCACTCGCCACGTACCCATTAAAAATGAGTGAGCAGACAACAGAGCGCAGCATGTTACTGCGTGGCATAAAAGCATTGAAATACACAGATGACATGAAGGGAACAGAGCTGTCAGGCCTCTCAACACTCAAATGACAGCATTTGCTAAACCAAGCAGAAAAACCGCTCCCTCCTGAAAGGATTCCTCCAAAGACAGTGACTCATATACCTTTGACAAAAAGCTCCGTGAAGCACTTCTCCTCCCCGACCACGCACTCGTATGCTGCGTCATCCGACAGGTTGCACTTATTGATAGTGAGTGTCCGCTTGTTGCCCACGCTCTCAAACACATACCTGGACGCAGAGGGATGGCGGGGGAAGATTATACGAGTCGGATAAAGAAGAAATGAAGTGAGAGACAAAGAAAGGGAGAGAGAGCGAGAGAGAATAATGATTAAGTGCTTTCAGCAAATCCAACCACAGTCAGGCGAACGGGGCCTAAAGACAACAGAGTGACTCAAAGTTACAGATCGAGACAAAGAATGCACACATTTAATATATGCTCCCACACACATGCGTTGAGCTTGCTGTGAAAATATGGTGCCAAACATCAGAGAGCTACAGTAATGCCACAGTGTCATCACACGCAGTGATGAGGCAGTGATGAGAAAGATTCCCATGGTTACAAGCTGCAAGCATTCACATCATCAGACCACTCAAGGTCCATTAACAGTAGGTGTAATTTGAATACTGAATAAGTACTTATTGTAAGGCTAACAGTTAAGCAGAAATGTTAGAAACAGAGTGTTCAGGATTAAAATGTATTACATTTTGATTTCATTGATGTAAACATGTCATGGTCCCTGGATTTCTTTATTATTCTCGTATACTGCTCGAGACAAATAAAGGAACACTTAGGAACACTCAGTGACGCGTTAGGAATAAAATGATGCCACATCATTTGATGGAAATAAAAATGATCACACGGCAGAGGGCTGAATTGAAAAGTACCCCAAAAATCAAAGTGAAAAATACTGTCGGCTGCGATTTCTACCCCTCACAGCAGTTTCAGAAAACCTGACCTCTGACCTTGACCTTGAGGTGGAGGTCACTGAGACCCAAACTCATCTGAGATTTTTAGTAGCTACAACTGCATTATTCATTTCAAACCACTACGTCACTTCATTCTTGAATTCTCGCATTCACAAGCTTGCATGTCTGCACCGCCAGCCCGCCACTCGGCAAGGTGACGACAATATCCCATCAGACTTTTATGAAGCAATACCAAATGTAACTCAGTAGTCTGTATGCCCCCCCTTGCTTGTATGCATGCCTGACAATGTTGGGGAATGCTCCTAATGAGACAACAGATGGTGTCCTGGGGGATCTCCTCCCAAATCTGGACCAGGGCATCACCGAGCTCCTGGACAGTCTGAGGCGCAACCTGGTGTTGTCTGATGGATTAAAACACAATGTCCCAGGGGTGTTTTGTGAGGGGGGGCAGTCAGTGGTATAAAGTCCTTCATCCTCCAGGATCCTCCATGGATATGCCTCCCTACACCATCACTGATCCACCACCAAACTTGTCATGCCGAGGAATAGTACTACCACTAGCAGTGACACTGACCCTAGTCAAATGCAAAAATAGTGAAAAAACAGTGAGGAAAAAATGTCAGTGGCCTCCACATGTAAAACATTGCCTGTTTTGAGGGTTGTCTCATTGTTGCCCCTCTACTACAACTGTTGTTAATTTCATTATTGCCAAAGTAGCTGAAACTGATTAATAAGCCCCTCTGCTTGTTTTTTGAGCAGCGTATAATGTGATTATTATAATCAGTAGTAAAGGTTGTAATAAACTCCCCATTGCTTCTTTTTGTACCTTCTAATGCTGTTGCACTCATTGGCAAAACTAACAGGCAACCACGCAACCTAAAAACTAAAGCAAATGTGACCATGCCAAAAACTTGAGTAAATCCTCATAGAATCCAAAGCTATAATACCTTACTTCACAGCAAAAATAACCATGGTTACAGCCTCGTATTTAGAATAATTTTAGTCTCTACAGCATACACTGGCTATGGCAGATTAATATATGAGTGCTAACTCAGCTAATACTAATGTTAGCAAGCTTTTATAAGTTAGTCACTCATCCAAACTTGAGCTCAAATGGCTTGGATGATCTGTACCACACCACAATTTGTCTCATAACCTCAATACACCTCCTCCAGAAGGAACCAACCGCTTAAACATGGAGTGAACTGAATTTTCAGATGATAGATGATAGCTATAAAACAGCTACCCTCGATCAAATGCTCCTAAACCTTAAAGCTTACCAGTATCTAAGAAGATGAAAGTTCACTACCGTAGTATTGTTATAAAGGGACAAACTTTCCATAATGCCAACAATTGTTTATTTACCGAGCTGTGAGGGTGGTTTTTATTGGTGTTGAGTTTGGCATTTTAACACTGGTTTTTAAAGCCAACCTCAAGTGGAATTGCAGCTTGTAGCAGTTTTGCTGTGATTTAATTTTTCAGCCCTTGCTGCTCAGTCATTCTCCACAGACTCCCTTTTGAATAACCCGATTTCAGGAATCAAACTAATATGCTTATGATAATAAAATAAATTAAATCAAATAACAAAATAAAATAAAATATTTGCATCTGTATGGCTATTTCAGGGGGTGATTTTGTATGACTCGCTCAATTAAACTCTTAAACACTTGAAGTTTTCGTTATTAGGGAAGAGTCCACTTTGACTCATAGGTGGACACCAATACTGTCTCATATAATGGGAGGCGGAGCCTTCAGCTATCAGGCACCTCTCCTGTGGAGCTAGCTCTCCATTTTGATTTGGGAAACATAAATCCTTTAGGATTGAGTTTAAAACTTCCTTTTTTGATAAAGCTTATAGTTAGGGCTGGATCAGGTGACTCTGAACTATCATTCAGTTATGCCGCTGTAGGCTCGAGCATTTGCCTTCTCTCTCCCATAATGAATGTTTTAGCATAATCTCTTTATGCTCTCTTCTCTTTCCCTTCATCCAAACAGTCAAAGCAGGTGGTTGTCCCAATCTGAGGCTTTCTTCTCTTAAAAGACAGTTCTTTCTTTTTGTTACTGCAAAATCCTACACATATGGGGTCATCTGAATTGGACCACTCAATGCTGGTTAAGAGGACCATTTTTTAAAGAAAACATCAGACAACTAGCATGACTTATAGTGTAATTAATTCTACAGCCCAAGAAGTCTGTGTTTTAGTTATTTTGAGTAAAATTCTAGTATTTGTATGTTATTCTAATAACTAGCAGGTATATACGACTGTACAATGCATGCATACATACAATAGATGCACTTTGCACCGATGCACTGTCCAGATATTGTCCTCAACTGATGACAGATGAAACTTTAAATTGCAAGTACACAATCTAACAAGCCACATAATTGTAGGTACAGCCATCTTTAAAATACAGTCTGTTTGCAGAACTTCCTATGCCCATGTTACCCACAATGCACCTAACTCTGTTTAACTCTGCAGCTCCAGCTGACTCAACTAGCATCACGGGTGGTCTTTCATTGCCCATATGGAAAAGAAACAGAAAAAACTTATAAAAGACTCGCATCAGATTTGGCTTGCTTCATATAATGAATCATATAAGGCTTATATGATTTACTCATGAAAGTGGCCACTTTCTCAATACTTTCATATATTGTTTTAGGAAGTATCCAAAACATACAAGTTTCATTTATATAATTTTTCAAGGAATCTTTTATCTGTTTTCACTCTTGTATGCTTTTCATACAAGTTTCACACAAGACAGATACAAACTTTATAAGATTTATATATATCTTTTCCATATGGGTGATGTGTTATTTATCCATACTTCACAACACTCCCTCTGTAGCTACAGACGTCTTTTCATACTTTTTTCCCCAACACCTGCGAACCAACTTTCAGTAAATGTCTGTTATTCCACGACATTAGTTCTTGAAGGTATCATTATGTCATGTACAGCGTCCTGCAATCTTAAATTATGGTATTTTTTAATAGAAGAGTAAATTAAAGAAGTGCAGATAGACTAAATTTAATCAGTATGGCATTTTTTCCTCATCTCTGAGGCTTTGGTAAATTAAATGAAACAAAAAGACAACTCAGCCTTCAAGAAAAATCACTTTACCTAATAAACAATGTTTTAAGCTGCTATCAGTGAAGGAAAACACAAAACAAAATTAAATTTATTTTCTATGGTGTAACACTGAGCGGTAAAATAGTGAATCTCAGCTGACCATAATAAGATAATCTCTTTTTATATGTATTATGTCAAAAGAGTTTTTGGATTGGTTTTGGTTTTATGCTTTATCCACAGCAGTAGTAGGAGTGAAATAAAGCAACAACAAAAAAGAGCAGGGCTGTAATACCCTGATCCCAATGGCTTTTAGTCACTAACCTAAAACATTTGATTTGTTAGAGCTGAATGGTCACAGCCCACAGCCTGGAGAGACCTCCAGGGAGACTCTGCTCAGGCCAAAATAAAAGTCGCTTCTCCCGATGTAACTGTCTTAATCATAACAGGAAGAGGGCCGCCTTACTTTCCAATAACAGCATGAAGATTCATGAAATAGCAGATGGTGGAGCTATTGAAAACATAGCACTTGAAACAGCTGTAGCCTCTTCAATGAAAGACCACAAGTAGCCTTTGAAGAAGGAGGGAAAAGAGCACAGAGGAGAGCGACGCAGACACTGGATAAAGCTCAGCAGGCTAAAGAGGCTCAAAAAGTAACATATGTATTCTGTCAGACATCCCAGTCAGAGCTAAAGGATTTTGAATTAACCGTTTACACTCCCTGCACCGTGTTTTGCTTGAGGAAGGATGTGCTTGCTGAACTGCTTGAAATGTACTCTGCAACTCTTGCAGTTGCTCCAGTTGGTCAAGTTGTTATTGCTATAATGTTAGTGACATAATGAGAGCAATCAAGCTAAGCTAAACTATTTAAAGGACAATTATGTTTTATTTATAGATGTTGTATCTCCCCTTAAAGTGACTATTGTGGCTGCAATGCAAACTTTGCACTCTTAACCTCTGTTGAGATGCAGGGAAATGAGAACTCTGACAAATCTGGGACATCCTGCCAGCTGATCTAATCACTAGCATATTCATCTGCCCACGAGTTATGCCCACTGCTACGGGAGCAGTAAGTCATTCTAGATGCTCAGCCATATTAGTGAAACCAGCGTCAAGAGAACAAGGAGCTACATCAGATACAACACAAGACCTGTAGGATGAAGACAGAATGATAACAGGTCTATCCTAAGACATGGTGTTGAATTGCACACAGCACTTTTCTGAGTTAGATGTGAGTTAGAGTTAGACTTACAGTTGCCACAGTTATGTGTTTTCACAGGACTCTGTGTAGTCCGTAAAAACTAAGTACACCCCATAATTAGCTTGTAGACATGTATTAAACAGCAAAAACCTGAAGTATGCATGTTCTATATCACTTCATCTTCCTCTCACATCATTATTTTGGTCCACTGTTCTTTACAGTGTTGCTTCAGTTTGGTGCAGTCCTTGTCCTGCTGAATGACCCAGCTTTAGCTGTCAGACAGATGGCTTCACACTCGATTCTGAAATGCTTTGGTATACGGAAAACTTCATTGTTGACTCAAAAACTAAAAGGTGGTCAGGTCCTGTGGCTGCAAAACAAGCCCAAATCATCACCATGTTGACAGTTGATATGAGGAGTTTGTCCTGATATGCTGCAGAAAGGGTGTACTTAGTTTTTCATTACATAGACTCCTATGAAAACTTTCTTCTTCACATAATCATAGATGACAGAAATGTGAATCTAAATACAAAAACTGGCACAAATGCAGGATAGTTGCTCACTTAGCTGATGGTTTGATTTCCTGTCCATTTTTGAACCATTTGACTGGAACGTTGGGGTCAGCCACTTCCACTGTGAGATGGATCTTCTCGCCCTTGTCCACTGTGTATGCTGGATCCAGCTTCTTCAGGAAAGCTGTAAAGACAAAGACTCTAAGGGCCAAATAATACCTGTGCCAACCAACAGCAGGCATATGCTAACACATATTCCACCTGTCGTCCCAGTAGCAAAACTGCTCCTCCTTAAAACGCTGGCCTTTATATGCTGCTGGTATTTACAGCCTGCTGCCTGTTATCTCATTCAAAGCACAAACTCTGCTTTTGCCTCATAACTCCGTCCCGTACCATCACTCTTTTTGGACTCAGCCTTCATCTTCTTCAGCCTCGTCAGCATACCCCTCAGGTCTGTGATGCCGTATTGAAAGGCAATCTTCTCATAGTCGCAGGGCTTAGCTTTCTTTAGGATTTCCCATACATCCACTTCTGGTTCCTCCTTCCTCTCCTTCTTCTGCCTGGTGGTGTTTAAGATTGATTGTGAATGAGTTAATGAGTGCAAACCAAGTTTAAGACACATATAGATGGAAGATGCTTCTCTGAAAATGTAAATTATCTTGCCTTTTCTTGAGCAGTGCACTGAAGTCTAGCTCTCCAGCATCCTCATCTGCATCTCCACTGGAATTAAAAGAAATTCAATTCTGGGATTATTATTTATTTCTTTTTATCCTGTGCTTTTTACTTTATTTGTAAATTAGGTGGCAAAAAGACATTAATAATGTATTTACATTCAATAATATACCCTTTTTTATTCCATATTACACATAGGAAATTCTAATACGCAATAATACTGAAGATGGTCGAACAGTAAACTTCTAACAAATTTGTGCCTGTGGTTAACACTTACCCTTTTACCATCCTGCATTCAGAATGATGCAAAAAAGAAAATGGGGGCAGTGAAAACATAGAGTGAATCATAAGCTCTGATCATGCCCTAAACTTGACTGACAGAAGAATCATAACAGACAAGCAGCATGTAATAAAATAAAAGTCTGTTTATATAACGTTAGCTTCATAGCATAAGTGCCTAAGTCATTGACTTAGTCAAATGACTTAGGCAATTATGCTATGAAGCTAACGATAAGACTCTTGATCTGTTAGGTCTCTGAAGTACACAAAAGCCACAAACAGAGGACCATGTGACATATCACAGATGTCCAGCAGATTTGAACCAACATTAACATTACTTATTGCAAATTCTGTGTTTCAAAATTCCACATTTTAAAAAGTTATTTAGCTATCAATACAATTTGACCATGGAAAAAAGAGCTATAATTGTGCAACCCACCTAAGTGTTTTTTAAAAGCACAATCTTTATAGTATGACTAGGCTGTACTTTGTGTAGTACCAATTTGTACCACAAGACAGTGGAGTGAATCAGTCAGACATGTCATTAAAATTGTTATTTACAGAAGCAGCTTGACTAAATGCAAAGCCTCCGGAGGAAATCGGAAATGTAAAGTGAAACCAGTCTGTTAAATCTGCATTCTTTCACATGGCCAGCAGGGGGCAACATCTCTGGTTGCAAAAGGAAGGCAGATTGTACAGAACTCCGTGTAGCTCTTGGCTCCCTTATTCTATGTATGATGACTTTACATGTAAACCTGACTATTTGGTCGCTTCTATCGCGTTCGGTGTGTAGTAAGTCTATTTTCATCTGTTTAGCAGGTCATGTCAGTGGGCGGATCCGGGGGTTTCTCTGTGAATTTCACATTCCTGTGGCAGCGTGCTAGGAGCCACATTTAATTTTTCCCTGTAGAAAGAAGTTTTCTTCCCACACAGAGTGTACAGTGGACGCTAATGTCAGTACTTTACTCGTTACTTGACAAAAGTAATCAGATTATCTTTGGTCATGATGTGATTAAAGGAACTTTATGTAAGAATGAGACATAAGCATAGTGAAAGGAAGAAGATACTCAAAAAGCGACAGTCACATGCAAAATATTTTGTTGATACAAGTAGGGGGAATTAAGCATCTGTAACCATGCATAAAACCCTTTATTACCCTTCAGATGCACATTTGCAAGTATAAAGTGATGGTGAATATGTCATGTGCTGTGGCATAATCAGTCGCTGTCTCGTGCTCAACAAGGTGACAAGCACTGTGTGTGGCACACACCAATAAATGTCTACAGGATCGAGTGCTGCTTGTTTTCCACCGTGAATGGTTTTGGCAGCTCCTTTACAGCGTGGAGTGTGTTTTCCTGGCATTGTTGAGGCTCATTGAACCCCTCAGAGATAAATGCCAGTAAATTCAGAGCCATTCTGAGTGATAATGCTCGTCCTATGGATGAACAGTTCATCCAAGGATAACATCCATCCGTGTTATCCTTGCCATCCTAATGGAGGTAAATTCTCGCTGGGTGGTATTGTCGTCGATCACCAGGCACACATGACCACCAAATGATAAAAACGATGAGAGTGAAAGCGATGTCTGCGGTGCTGTGGTCACAGCAAATGCAGAATCTCAATCTGCTTGAGCACTTCAGAGAGCTTCTCTCTGCACAAAAGTCAAGTTATGTGAAAAACTAGACTGAAAGTTTAGATGAAAACAGAGGTGAAGAGCTCTGCTTCAGTATTTGAGCATGTGGAATGAGTGCAAAGAACGATTAATGATACCTGTTAATGTATAATAATATTATTGTGTGGTATGGCAAACAGTGATTCACACTATAAATTCATATTATGAATGAAAAAGCAGTGCTAAACACTAATAGACTGTATAAAAAAGATAAAAGACTGAAGCCACAGCAAAGCATCATTATTATGCATCCTTTTTGATGGCAGCTGAAGGGAACTTCTCTGGTTTCATAACTTGTAATGTAGAAAAACCGATGAGAAAATGAACCTATTCAGATGTAGTTCAGTGAACATTTTCCTGTTTAGTTCATCTCAATTGCTGGTTTAAGTATTTTCTATTAAAGGGTGAAGCTCATTTTGTAAAAAGGACATAATTTATAGTCAAAAAGATATAGTGGTGCTATTCTATGCATTTAGTGTGTTTGGTTTTAAATGGACCATTAGCTTGTTTGGTTAATTTGTACTAAAATATATTCTGAGACGATGCTTGCTCAGTTTTTCTGATAAGTAGATTTTGTTTTAAACTTGTTCTAAAATAAATAAAGATAACAGATGCGCTGTAACAACCAACGTGGCTACGTGCTACCGCTAAGCTCTAAAACTGTAGTCCACAAACCAGAGCGATGGTCGCTAGAACCATCTTTTATTCACAGTATATTTAAAAAAAACACATTATGTGTATTTGACCTCCACAGCTAGTAACAACAGTATTTTATTTTTCCTTGATTTAGCGTGCAGTAATGAGATTCGTTATCACCACCTATCGCGGCCCACTAAGAAATAAATCAAAATAAAATCCGGTGTCAGAGGAATTCTTTGAATTTAGATGTGTGGTGCATCTGAATCTGTTATTTTGACCTTCATCTCTGTGCAGTAGTGCCATGGCATACTATCTAACAAATGCAGATATGCCCGTACGCATTTCACTGATAAGAATAAACATAGTGGTATAATGAGAATTCTACCTAGAAATGCTTTTAAATGCTGGTGAAACACTGCTGTGTAAACATACAGTGTGTATTTTCTGTTTCCCTTTGAAGCCCTCTCAGCTGGCCGACCAGTCAGTGAAGACGCAACACAAAGAAGAAAATAGCCTGATATGCCTGGGGCACACAATGAGGAGCTTGTGCTAATTCAGGCAGACACGAAAATCTGGTGTTAATAAAACTCCAGAAATTAAGAGAAGAGGATTGTGTATCTTAATGCATGCAGACCTTGTGTTAATGAGAGAAGCACAAATGATCCTCCTATGGGAAACAGGATCCTCTATTCTTATTTTACAGAAGCTAAGCTGCAAGACTTCCACATAACAAGTTGTTTAACGCACTCATACGCTGTTTTCTTCCAGCAACATATTTGAGTTTTAACCAACTTTTCACTTTTCATTTATCTCACTAACCTTCTCTCTCCTTCACCCTCTTGTTCCCTCCTATCAGCACTCTGCAAATAAACGCACCGACATCCTGTCTAAACCACAATATGATGCTGTCTTTTTGCATGTTGCCTTTTTCATCTTACCTGCCCGTTTTTACTCATGCTCTAATGAGGGAGGGAAATTATATTTTTGATCACAGATTACAAAAAAGGGCGACTCAAGGTATCGGTGCAAAGGTGTCAGCTGATTTACCAGCACAAGGCACGTGTACATATGTACAATTTACAGGCTGAGAACAGCTGAAATCTCATTTTTCAAAAAATAAAGAAGACTACACATTCGCAGGATACATTAGCATAGACCAACTTCACACAGGCCAGAAGCAGAGACGGAAATAGACAGTGAGAGAAACAGTTACACATACACACAAAAAGAAATACTCCCTTCGGAGACTGTTACTGAGACATGTGACGAAATACATAAGATCCTAAACCACGAGGGAGTCCAGGTGAAGCAAAACACCAAGGCAGCAGATGCACTGAGACGTGACAGAAAGAGATAGATGGCAGACTAAGTGACTCGTACAAAGTCGACTACAACCGAGGGATAGACAGGCACACGGGCAGAGACGCTGGTTGAGACTGACAGATGCCCAGAGGCAGCGATCTACAGAGGAGCATATGCGAGACAGTGTGATGGGTGACATGTAGAGTAGACCCACGCCGACACTGACACTCACGATCGCTTAAATGCCTCCAAGATGTTGTCCTGCTGGTCCTCTTGTGCAGCTGAAACCAGACAGAAGGAGAAAGGCTGGTGAGAGCTCAGCTAGGTTAATTCATTACTCAGCAGGCTTGAGCAGCAAAGGAATAATGGACTGATGACCTCACTAGGCCACTAAATGATAGGACCTAATGTATATCGCACTCACTGAGTTATTGCCTGACAAAGCTAGTTACATAGTAATGGTGGATACGCCAAATGGAAGATGACAATAATGTGATTAAGTGTCTGTCTCCAGACCTACCCTGCACAGAGACTTCGAATGTGCAGCTGTCGCACTTGTCTTTGGAGGTGACCTCGCAGCGGTAGCCACCTGCGTCTCCATCCACTACTTTGATGATGCTCATCTCGTAAGTGTAGATCTGACAGAGAGAGAGAGGGGGGATGATATGCTAGGAACACACACAATTCAATGAACACCCAAACGCAAAAGCTCAAACGTACACGCACGTACGTGCTGACCAACACATGCTCGAAGTATGGATAAAGCGAGCAGGGTGACACTGATGCCTTGAAATGTTGCTCGGTTAGCTAGTCACTCACTAGACTTTGATTACGTGTTCATCATGTCCTCCGTTTTCTACACAAAGATGTCGGGGAAGAAATGTCATTAAATGGTAAGTAAACAGATTATTTCTACCAGCTTTTATGCTGTTGATTTTTGTGAGTTTTACAAATATTGACTGAAATAAACAAAACTTTGTGGGTGTGATCTGGAAAGCATAAAATCTATTAATTGCAAGTTTTATTTTCAGTTGTTCATTACTGCAATTTGCTATTAATGTTGGCAGGATTTTGCACAGGCATGCCTTCGTGCCTTTGTTTGCAGTAGTATAATCCAAAAGATTCAATATGTTTTACACAAGAAGCTTTTTGTGCCGTGGTGGAATAAATGTGATTTCACAGGATTCAAAAAGTGAATAAATATTGAAGCACATTACTATTTGCTACCACTTGGTTGATCAGTATAAACAGCTGAGCTGAGTTCAGTTACAAAGTTTGGATCTTTCGTTAAAACCGTCAGTTTTACACAAAGTTTTATCCCATTTTTTTAAAAACCACCAAGAATCTGAGACAAAGCAATGAGCAGGCTGACTTGCATGCAGTCAGGATATTTAAAAACTGATATTTAGCCATTAGCACTTTCACATTTTATGCCTGAAACTTACAATGCAGGTCACTAAGGAAAAACATGTATTCACCAACCTGTTGCCAACTGGTTGCTGAAGGTTTGTTGGCTGTAATTTCACCAAAAATCTCCTTGTGATTGTTTTGGTTTGTAGCAGATTTCACAGAACAGTGACTGCTCTGTAAACTGCAAACTAACCACTGAGTGATAGTGAATTTTGCAAAAATGCAGTACATACTGTAAAAGGAAACCTTTGACTGTCAAAGTAAAAGTTGCTCCTTACCACTGAAACCAACATGTTTCAAAAAGTGCAACTTTGACTTCTCTGTTTCCATTTTGCATCTGACTCTTCAGTTTCACAACCACTTAGTGAATAGTTGGTAGGTGCAGCAGTTGGAGATACATTCTGCATTTCTATTTGTAGTCTATCATTTTATTCCCCCCCTTTCTCCCCGACCTCCTCGTATTAATTTTTTTAATATACATGTTTTCAATCCCACTTGTGCATGAAATGAAACACACAGCCATGCAGTATGTCATTATAAACATTTGTGAAAGTATGCGTCTTCTGTATAGCTTACTGAACTGCAATCATTGCAAGAAGTTGGGTCCAGACATTTCTTCCCTCCTACATATTCCCTGAGAGCTGTAAGTGGTATTATTACAAAGCGGAAGCATTTAGGAACCACAGCAACTCAGCCATTAAATGGCAGACTGTGTAAAGTGTGTGAATGGGTGTGTGAATGGGTGGATGACTGGATATGTAAAGCGCTTTGGGGTCCTTAGGGACTAGTAAAGCGCTATATAAATACAGGCCATTTACCATAAAGTTACTGAGCAGGGTCACCAAATGATGAGTCACATAGTCAACACGGCTCTGCTGACTCAATAATAGCCAAGTTCCAAATCTCCTCTGGCATTAATATCAGTACCAAAACTGTGCGATGGAAGTCTCATGCCATGAGTTTTCATGGTGTAACGTTTATGTAGCCCAATATTTCTGTCCATAGTGCTGTACGAAATACCATAACATACTCATATATTTTGGTCTACAATAAAGTGGTCAGTCAATCAACTGAAAGATTTGCTATAATATTCATGAGGCTATGGTCCCGTTGATATTACTGTCTCTTTATTAATACATTCACAAAAGTTATATTTAAAACAGAGAGTATAAATGCGTACCTTGGTGTTTCTGTCATAGGACTCTTTAAACTGAAGATGCTTTCCAGCTTTGCTACCCAGGTCAAGCCACTTCCCCTTCAGCCATTTCATCACCGGTTTCTTTATCAGGTTTGAGGAGTCCACTTTAGCCACAAACGTGATGTCCTTGCCTGCCAAGCACGAAGATTAAATGCAGTAATTAATTAAACTGTGTGTGTAACAACTGGAATTTAGCACTAAGTGGCCATTCCTCTCATTTCAGATATAACTCAGTTTTTATGGCCAATGATTTTTGCCAGACCTTTTGTTGCTGTAACACTCTCCGGCTTCAGCACAAACAGGCCGGTCGGCTCAGACAGCTGAGGACCCTCCCCTGGAAGATGATCTGTGACGGGAGTGGAATGAAGAAAGTAACTAAAGTATGAATTTAAACAAGAAAATGTTATCTGGGCACAGCATATAGATTTTAGATAAATAAAGGCAACCAGGCGACCAAGCAAACCCCCAAATCATCTTCTAAGTGCCTATTTGAAAGTCATTTGGGAAAATTCTGAAATTTAGTTCAAGGACACAAAGCCTCAACCCACTAAATTCTGTCTTTGCACGGTTATTTAGTGCTGAAACTGAGCAACAGTCTCTCCACAAGGCAGCTTGTTTGCATTATGCCTTTGTTGTTACACTGCATAAGCCATTTGGGACCCTCTGACAAATGACAAGCGACCAAGGAGCAGGCTGGCCCACAGGGAATATAGAAACTCCTCAGATCACCCCTGAAGACATCATATTACTATTGACTCTCTGCAATCATCTGCCACCCCGACAGAACATAAGCTGAAGCCGTACAGTCTTATCATGGCAATAAAAAATGAGCTGCTCTTTTATCTACTCGCTTGTTTCTTTTGCAAGTAAATTGATGTAACCTTTGTAAGGTGTTTGCTTGTCAGTTGATATGCTTTATAGAAATGCTAACATATTCACTTCTTTTACCATCAGGAGGCAACTCTGCATCGGAAGGGGAAAAAAGAGAAAGTGAGGAACACGTCAGTCTGTACAGTATTTGTGTTGTCCCATTAAACACAAGTGTTAATTGGCCCAGTGATCACCTTGACTTCAAGTGATGAACACTCACACATTAAATCATTGTGCTCTCACACTTCAAAAGAACACAGATTTCTTTCTCAGAGTCTAATTAACATTTTTTTCTCTTTTTTTTAAAGAAAAGTACAACTGTTAATGAGTTATTTCTTCAACAACTGTCCTAAAATCACTTCAACTGTTCTGAGGTACAGTACACAATCTACATAAACTGTCTGAGTCAGACATCCTGCAGATTTAACAAGAAAAAAGGTTCATACACAAGCAATAAGCCAAAGGTACATCGAATCACCAATCAGATAGAGTGAGTAGGACCCTGACTGGACATCCATTGGACGAGACCAGTTGCTGAGAGAATGGATCCAGGGTCACAAGTCAGATAAGGTCATGCGCTTCCATAAATTCAGAGAGCCATACTGTTGGCGCCTCTTCCTCTCTCTGCTTTTATGGGCTCAGTTAATTTGATCTTTTAATCAAAAAGTACCCCTGAGGACAGATCCAAGTTCAGATGTTCAGCGTGATTTAAAAGGTTTCCATTGGAATGCTAAGTGGGTAAAACTGATTCTGGGATAGGGCTCAGGGGACACTTTTGAATGTTTACACTCTTACGCTGTTGCACTGGATGCTGGCTGTGTTTGGGATGGGGCTTCTAAATGAAATTGACTCTAGACACTGTGGTACTTTGGCACTGGGAGTTTTAAATTATGCCAAGCAACACTATTTAACCATGCATTACTTTTAGACTCTAAAATACAACTTATAGATTTTTTTAACTGTTTGTAAAGGATTACACAGTATAAATAATATGGACTGTATGGGGTTCTTATTTCCTCATAATTTCCTAATCTTTTCTATAGAGTTTAATAAACTACAACTGCAACATTCTCCTGTTAAAACCTTGGTCTTAGCATTCGTGGATATTATTTTAACATTAATTGTCTTAAGTTTGCCAGTGAACATTTACAGTAAATGATTCAGAGAAGGTATGAGAGGAAGCGCCGCGATTAGAACATCATCCCCATAGTCAAGCACAGAGGTGGAAACATTATGCTTTGGGGGGGTGTTTTTGCTAAGGCTAAAAGACAACTAGATGGATGAATTTTGGATGAGAACTTTCTTTCCTCCCAGAACACTGAAAATGCATCATGTATGGTTTTTATAGCATGGCAGTGAGCCAAAACCAAGGTAACAAAGGAGTGGCTAAAGACAAAGCACATTAGCTCTCCAGCCCACAGTCCTTTAGAAAACCTGCAGAGGGAGCTGAGGTTTTTAGTTTCCAAGTGGCAGTCAAGAAACCTAAAGGAAGCAGTTACTGTAAAGAGGAGTACGTCCAAATCCCTCCTGAGATGAAACCCTGTGACAAGACAAGACAAGGTACTAAGTGATGTTTTTGGGGGGATCAAAATACTTATTTCACTTTAATTTCTTTGGAAGTGAGCAAATGTAAAAATTCAGCAGGAAATAATTATTCCCTCCCAGTGTCTTATACTGGGCCTTGGTCTTTCCCCACAGTTCATTTACTGTATGCCCTTAAGCTATCTTATTTCTGATTGGCCTCATAAATTAGAGGTATATACGGCAGGTGGGTGGGGCTTCTTTTGACATAGTGAGCACCATGTGTCTGAGATACCCACATTAGGTATATCTAATGTGCATGTTAAACTTGTGTTAAACTAAGCATTATTGTAACAATATTGTTATTGTAACAATATATACATATATTAAAGAGTGTAAAAAAGATATAGTACTAGATTCCATTTAATAATAGTTTTGTGTCAGATCATAAAAGATGATTTAGTGAAACCCATTAAAATGAATATTCTGACCAACTTAATTCACTGGTTATTGAAAACTTCATTCACTGTGTTAATTTAATTACTGAAATGCCTAGTATGCAGTTTGTAGTGTATTTTCAGGTGAGCACTGACACTGACTAAAGAATCAACAGATACTTGGTTTCCACATTTCACACTTGGAGGAAAAGATAAGAGAGTAGTCGGGATTTCTCTAGTTCTATAAAGTCAAGTACTACACATGGTATACTACTATAATCCTAATTGTACAGTACATATTATTATTATTATTATTTATTAAGTGTATGAAAACATAATGAAACTAGAGGACCTCATTGTGTAAAGACATGAACAACAGAAAAATCATTATGGCTGTAAACAGTAATCAGTGCAGTGTAACACTCTTCAGCACTAGTAATAATTAGGCCATGTCACACACACAGATGGCATATATCCAGCAGAAACACAGGCGGGATATATCGTCCTTCAACATCTGCCAGAAAATGCTGAGGATTTTCTATGAGTCTGTGGTGGCCAGTGCGATCCTCTATGCTGTTGCATGCTGGGGGAGCAGGTTGAGGGTCGCAGATGCCAACAGACTTAATAAACTGATCCGTAAGGCCAGCAATGTTGTGGGGATGGAGCTGGACTCCCTCAAGGTGGTGTCGGAGAGGCGGATGCTGTCCAAGATTAAGACAATGTTGGATAACACCTCCCACCCACTCCATGACATGTTGGTCAGTCACAGGAGCTCGTTCAGTGAGAGACTGAGATTACCGAAAAGCACCACTGAACGACACAGGAAATCATTCCTGCCTGTGGCCATCTCCCTGTACAACGCATCCACTTAACACACTGTTTGCTGCTACAACTACACATGTTTCTTTTCCAAATATTTATTTATAAGTGACTTATGTATGTATGTATATATATATATGTATATATTGTACTATTCTTAGTTAGCGTATTGTCTGTCTTGTCTTAATGTTGGTTTAAAATGGAGCACTGTAACAAAAAATAATTTCCCCCAGGGATCAATAAAGTATTCTGATTCTGATTCTGATTCTGATTTTTACCAATCAGATCTCATCATTTCACTTTTAAAACAGACGTTTGCTTGGATGCTTTGGTGGAAGCAATCTAACCACTGTTCTCTGAATCCTTTTGAAAGACTTTTTTTCACAAGACATTGTCAGAAGCTTTTTTGTTATCTGCTATATTTGTATTTATTTACTCATTTTACCATCAACATGTTTCATCTGACAGTCTATCAGTTGAATTTGCCGTGCCTTGAATTGCTTTTAAGCTGCGCCTTTGCATTGATTTCTTCCTTTTGATTTAGGTTCCTTTATCTGTCTGCTGTGGGGCACTTTGTCACTTTTGTTTACTCCATAAATAAAGTTATTCTCGTCATGATTAGTGTCGTTGTTATGTTCAATGTCCAGAAATCACCGCGGCTATATGTCTGCAACAAAACTGCATCTTCATAATGTCTCCGTCTGCTGAGTGAAAATACTGAAGCTTTAAGCAACACCAGAGCAATCCCAGGCTTCAGTGAGGAAGCGTTTTTCATCTGATACCCATGTCCACTAACGCAAAAAGTGACTGACACAAAGCAAGCACAAACACGGAAAGCACAAGCAAGCTGGCATGTATTGTGTCGAGTCTTTTGCTTACCATCCCTAGGCTCATTGTTGGCTAAATGAAAAGAAACAGTTGGTACATGGAAATTAGTCTTCACAGCACAGCACAGGTCTCATCAGACTGCAGAGGGCTGTGTGTGTGTGTGTGTGTGTGTGTGTGTGTGTGTGTGTGTGTGTGTGTGTGTGTGTGTGTGTGTGTGTGTGTGTGTGTGTAAAGAATGAAAATGCTTCAACAAAGATCGGATTAAAGACAATGCATAAGCCTATTCACTCAGACAACCACAGTATCTTCAGACAAACACACAAACACACAGATATAACAACAAAGCAAAGCACTTACCTAAATCTGTTAATGAAGAATAAGCACAGGTTTTGTAAATAAACAGGACTAAATAAGTGGTAATGCAGATATAATGTACTGTAAGCTTTCCATGCAAATGCATGCTGTAAATAAACACAGCATGACAGAAAAGTGCTTGGCGTCATAAACTGCCCGTGCCTCTGTGAGTTACAGTGATAATTGTAGAGATAAATCAATGTGTTTAATTTTACAGATGAGTAAGGACAAAATGAGCGCACACATATGTCAGCACACCTATAACGCTATTTAGCTGCAGGACAGTGCTTACCGTCTACAGCCGGCTGTATTTCTGCCACAGAAAGTGATATAATACTGTAAAAGGAAACAATCTGAAAATTTTAATTATCAGGCCCCAAAACATAATAATCCCTGCGCTGACTCAAGCTGTGATGTTGCAGGCCATGAGGCATGTAGGTTGTTGGTGGCAAGATCCAGATGTTGTACAGATGTCGACTGAGACTTCCAGATGTAAACAGTGTGCCAGATTACAGATATAAGTTAAAAACAAACAAAAGGCAGCAATCCAAGGATGGCTCAGAGGTTTTTGATAGATAAATTAGGAAGTTTCTGTTATGGTGGATCTGTGAGACCCAAGTCAGGCTGGACACAAAATTGACTTGAAAAGTTGGGGGTGCTGTTTCAGATGCCCCTGGGCCGAGAAGGAAAGGCAATTTTTCCTGTAGTAGTAGAAAATATGATTTAAATTTGCAATACCTCAACAGACTGACTGGCGTCTTCTCATTGGATGATGGGTACTGCCATATTTAAACTTCTCTGCCATGCTAAAATAATGGGGGGAAAAACGTGAGTTCTCACAAACAAATACAAGCTGTTGGTGCCAGCTGTCTTGGGTGGCTTTTACCACCCAAGATGGTAGCATATTTCTGACTTTGGTAACCTTAGATTGTCTGAAGGACTTCTCGATTCTGTTTTGCTATTGTACTCTGGACTGGATGTCGGTCTGGGTGTTAGTTTGTCGTTGTGCATCTTAGACTCTTTAGATGCTATAATCATGTTGTCCATTGTAATCACAGAATGGTAAAAATTGTGTTTCCCAGTTTAGTTGTGGTGTCTAATTCCCCCAGAAATGCAAAATATCTCCATACATGACATGTAAGGGTGAAGTTGTTAACATGCACTATGCACATGTTGTTAAAATCACAGAAATAACATCAAGCTTACAGTCACAAGGTCTGGTGAACTTTCTGCAGCACTTTTGTGTTTTATGTTTTTTAGAATAGCGAAAAAAACACACAAAAAAAAAACAACAACAGAGGCTTATCAGATTTGTTTTGTTTTTTCACATATTAATTCATACGTTCCTACACCTGGAGCGAGATCAGATCAGTAGAGTTTCCCTTTAGATTGCAAAACATCACGCCTCCCTCAGTGTTTATGTTCTCCCCCAAAGCGGGACTCTCAAATCACAGCCAACGTTTTAGCTCTGCCAACTGCAGCCAACGCTAACATGGTGGGCACAACAGAAAGGATTTGAGAAACAAATTAGCTAAGTTCACTGGCATATGGCTTAAGCAAAAGGTCATGGAGTTAAGAACAGACTAAAGCTGTGCCAGCCATTTGCTTTGAGTGTTGCTTTGGCTTTTTCAATCATGTTTGCTTGGAATTGTCTGATTTGGGTTCTAACTGTATATTGGCCAATGTACCCCTTCAAAGACTGTGACTAAGCATAAATGAGCTGGAGTATGAGTAGAAATCGCTGTTCTACCTCATCATTGCACCTGCGCGCACACACATTTAATCACTCCCGGTGAGCTGCAGAAGGTTTATGTAATAATTCATCTTGACTGCACACACTCACACATACACGGGCAGAGAACCACGTGTCCAACTTTCTTGCTCATGCCCTCTATTACGGTTGGCCCATAATAAGAACTGACATTCAATCCAGAGAGGTGAACTCAAAGGGTGAACATATTACACAAATAGACTGTTCACATAAATGTGCAACAAAGTGTACTTCACTCTCTGGGAACCTGTTATTTAAGACTTTTTATGAGCTGCAATTAAAGGAAATTCGCATAAACATAAATAAAGACCATCGTGCAACAGAATCAAAAACATAGACTGTATAAAAGATTGCTTTTTATACTTTCTGGGTCTGAAAAGAGAAGAGCTTTGTATTCTGTGACTTCAGTAAACCCTTTCCTGATAACTTTACGGTCTTAAAGCTGCTTTCACATCTTCGTGAATACAACACAGTGCCTGTTTTGTACATTATATTCAATTCTATCAAAAAGGCAGATAAAGCCTTGTTTTTCAGTCACACACATCTCTCATCACTTTTGATTGAGGCTTGAGGTTTCATAACAGTAGTTCATAAATCAATGAGTGGCTATGTCTTTTATTTACAGGTAACACACCAGCCACAATCTATGAACATATTATATATGTAAACAACAGTTAATTATAGTTTACTATATGTTAAGTGCCTCCCAGGCCCCCCGACTTCCAGTGAAATTGCTCTAAATCTCAGTTTGAGCTGATTACATATGCACATAGAAGGGTGGGGAGGTCCCAGAACAAAGCTATATATTGCTGAACATACATTTTTTTTGCAGAGAGAAATAATTATGTTTCTTACAGATGTCCCTGATGGAAATAAGAGGAAAAATCAGCAAAAAAAAGAAAATAAAACTCAGTTTTCTTTCTCACAAATACAAAGTAGCATCTTATATTATAGAGAAGGCTGGAAAACACTAAAGGGTGATGACACAACCAGAACAATAACAACAACAATAATTAGTAATAATAATTTATATTATTGATTTGAACCCATCATCGGGCATTTCAGAAAGCGCTAGAGGTGCTGGGTATATCCCAGGTTTACTACTCCTGAATTAAAAATAAATATTAACTATTTCAGTTTGTAGTTTCGAAAAAGGAAAATTCACAGGAAAATGAGCTTTTGCCGATTTTCAGAATAATTCATTATTACATGTAATAATTAACTGTTAACTGACACTTAAACAGTTTACGGTTCAATATTCCAGTTAAAAGTCATATTGAACAAGAAAATGTTAAAATGTAAATATAAAAGCTTCCTTCCACATAAAAGATGGAGGTTAACAGGTTGAGAATCTCCATTCTGTTTTCTAACATTCTTAACCATTAGTAAAACATGTATTATGTCTATTTTATAGTGGTTATTTTAGTAAACCTTTATCTTCACGAAAACAGTAAAACCTTAACAGGTTATCTGACATTTGGATTAACAACTGATGTTAATGTGGAAGTTGATTAAAATCATTTCTATTTTCATGACACCAGTGTAAATTATTTAGTCCTACTCACTGCCATAGTTTTATTTAGCAGCACAGATAGCATCAGTTCAGACTTCTGCAGTGGCTCTGCCCAACACATTTACTTTCTAAATTATTCATATCTTTATTATCGGCATTGGTAGTACAGTTGTAGTACTGATGCTATTTAAAACATGAGGAAATAGGCAAGAATTTCTGTAGCCATGGCAACCTAGAGATTTTAATTTCAATGCCTTTAATTGTATTACAATTTACCTGCAGCAATTAATACTAAATTTAATGTTTTCCTCTCTGGATATGTCCCCTCTGGAAAAACCAAAAGGGGCGATTTGTCTTCCATGTTGGATTTTGTCTAATCACAAACACTTTTTTGTATATCAGCTAAACATAGATACACATGTAGAAGCTGCAAACAAAAAATCAGACACAAAACCTACTTTTTAATTAAATAAATAAACTAATATCAGGATAAATATTGTGCTGATAAGGTGCCAGCTTATCTTTTTCTAACTGATTTAAAATTGGTTGAAGTCCTCAGCTGTTCCCTACACGAATAAGATTAAATTTAGGAATGCTATATTGCTCCAGTAAATAAATGTAGCTAAAAGGCAAATATTCATCTGTATCCATTGCATGTAATCACAGATTTAAATAAAGCCAAAAATATCATATAGACGGGCTCGTGTATACACGGTGTGACACTTACCCGTGAATTAAACACCTTCTTCACTGCTCGAGATTTTAACAAGTGATTACCGAGGAATTCTGAACTGCTCAAGTGCATGTGTGTAAGTGTGTGATCATGCATCTCCACACTCAACCCCATCACCACAGAAGTTCACTGCTTCTGTGTTTGTTCGGGTTCATCTTTAAACCTTACCCTCCTCCTCTCCTGACATCTCTGAATCAGTGGAAGGAAAGACATTATTTTGATGATGAGGATGAAGGCGATGAAGCTGACAGCGATGATGAAAAGGATGAGAAAGATGAGGATGAGGATGATCTACAGACAGTCTGCGTGACACAGAGACTAACCAACACTGAACGCCGGTTTCTTACCCTTGTTATCTGTAAATGAGAGAAAAAAATTTATATTAGAAGCATTTCTTTAAATATTTGTTTCCAGTGCATGTTCTGCTTAGAGTGGGTGGCCACTGTATGCATTACTCAAAAAATAAATTGGATATCTGGAGCACAGCTAGTGGGCCCAGTTTAGATGTCATGAAGGCTCTTACCAGCAGGGGCTGCTGCATCCTTAACACCCTCGGCTGCTGCAATTAAACAACAATTATGTAAATTAATTTGCACGTCCTCATTATTTCATATCATACAACACTAGGAGCACAGCGTTTGGATAGTCTTTCAGAGCTGAGACTCGGTAAAATGTTTAAAGAGTCACATCCTGTAATCTGAATCCTCACGAGACAATAACTAATATAACCGAGGGCTGCTTGTTTATCGCTATATTTATCTAAAATGCAAAACATCATTCTGTTTCTTACATTCAGCTGTACACCGTCAACACAGATGCTTTCAGATAGGTTTTGGGAACCACTCTGCAGGGACACACTCTTTTTTTTACTAGCAGTGATCAGACACCTTCATAAATACACCACACTGCACATGAAATACACTTTAAAATAAACAGTTTCATTTTAACAACATAAACACACATTCACATGTACCCGCACAGGGAAACGGCAACCCTGCTTTGTGAACCTCTTCTTGGTTTCTGTAGGGTTTGCCGCTGGCAAAAGACAGAATATTGGATTTCAGCGAGGGAATAGTGCATGATTCAAATGAGCCACAGTTTACAGAAACAGTGAGCTTGAGATAAATATAAGCAATTTTGTCAGCGATCATGAGGAATAATTGGGCTTTAAAAAAGTCTGAAAGGGGCAGCCGCAAGACAAAAATGCTTTTGATAGGATAAGTACATCAAAGTTCCAGGATCGCAGATCTAGGTTACTTTAGAAGCTCTAGGGTGTTTAATGAGATGGCAGATTAGGTATGAATTTCTGTCTGCCAGACAAACTAAAGCACACAGTAGCACAGTAATAATTCAGCTCTGGCAGCATTCGCATCTTAACCATCCATTTAAATAATTCTGCAGGTCTGCGCCCTCATTAGGGCCCCTGTTTAAATGTTAAGAAGGTTTCACTGTGGCAGGGAGGTACAGTTGAGACGGCAAAGTTTATTAAAGGGCTGAGCCACGGAAATGAATAAGGACATCATCTTGACAGCTATCATCTCTCCGAACGACCAACGAGAAGCCACAACTGGAACGGCAGAGCGTCCCATGAGCCTACTTAACAGTGGGTCTAAGATATCAAGGCTCAGCCTTGGCACTCTGGTTGTGATCAAGGCTGGCATACCATGTGTGGCAAACTGAAGGGGAGGCAACACTTCTATTTTGGATAAGGTTTGTTTTTCATGTAGCAATCTATTAATGCCTCTCTCAGCACTTCAATCCTTGAGAGGATCTGTGGCACAGCAGGCAGTTAAAACTTTCTTTAGGCTCCTGCTGAACCATCTTTCCCACCTCTCTCCCCCTCGAAATCAGAGGGAAAGTCGGTCACTGAATTTTGCTTTATTAGGTGCTCGTCTGGTCCTCTGTTTTTCAGGGATGTTACCTTGATGTCAGTGTGTTTGCTGGCAGGATTTAATCTTTGACTCAACATGATGTAACCGAAGACGGGAGGAGGTTTTGTTTTTGAGAAACAATTCTCACCCTGAGAGACAACTGGGGCGTTAAATAAATGTCACAAAATCACCATGGAAACAGCCCCGTGCTGATTTCAGATATGTGTGATTAATAATATAACCGTTTTGCCAAAGACGGCTGGAACTCAGAAAGTGTGCGCTATGCACAGGAGTCCCGCTGGTGTCTCACTTTACTGAAGGAAATATCACAGCCTCTCAGAGGAAAATTTCATATGAAAGACTGTTCATAAATGGTTTTAAACCCCACAGAATAACATGAAAGTAAAGTGAGAGAAATTTCCCTGTTAAATTATAGTGAAATACCAGCAGCTGATTTGCCAGCAGTAAACTGTTATTTTACAATCGGACTACTGTAATCTACAATAACATTCTTTATTGTCAAGAAATCTGCATTGAATATAATCTTTACACTGTTCAGCTGTTCTTTTACTGTTTCCATTATCACCTCAGTAAACAATTTATTACACTGTTTACTCGATTAGGACACGTTACCATCTATGCATATTCGTTGTAACTCCATCATAACTTGCACAGCAGTTGTGCAACTATTGCCATCAGAGAATTTTAAAAGAAATAATCAATAAAGGGGAACTCTCAGTCGCAAACTTCCAGTTTCATAGGCAGCGTTAACAAGAATGAAGTGGACCCCAAATTTGCAACAGAAAATGAAGCGGAGTGAAGCATTTCTATGCTTATTTTATTGTCTTTTTGATAGAAAGGACTGAGCAATGATGTAGCTCCATTTTGATATGTTTTACAGGGTTTTGATTGTAGCAAAGCGCGAGGCAGGCGTTACTGAAGCAATCATAACCCAACAGTCTATAGAAAATGTAAAACTAAATGAATAGACAGCAAATTTTTATAGCAGTTTATTGCAAGGTACAACACACAGTACCTGCTCAAAGATCATGTCTGGGGTCTCAAATGTGCAACTACCTCTTACTAAGCCTTTCAAAAAAGAATTTCTACAGTTCTCCCACAGTTTTCTACAATAGTGTCATGGTTAACACTTCCTTCTCACAGTAAGAATGTCCTGGGTTTGACTCCACAGGCCAGCTGGTGCCTTTCTGTGTGGTGTTTGCACATTTTCATCGCGTTGCCTTTCTCCAGCAGTCCAATGGCATGAGTGTTAGATGAATTGATGTTTCCAAACTAGCAGTAGGTGTAAGTGTAAGCATGCATGGTGTGTCCAGGTTGTACCCTGCCTCTCCAGCCCCCATGCAACCCTGAGTTGGATGAATAGAATTGTAATAAAAAACTATATTGTACACCTGTAATTGCACATTAATAAAACCCAGGAAGGAAAGCCGAGTGTGAGTACATTTTCCTCACATTGTTTGATGGTGAAAGAGCGTTTCCTGACTAAAAGCAGTTCTATAGCTTTCTATTTTTTCTGTACAGCTTTCTTAGATGTAAAAGTTTCAGCTGTCATCGTATGAAATCTCAGTCGGAGCTTCATTCAGTGTCAGCGGAGCAGCAGCACAGCAATATGAGAGTGAATGAGAGTTTTGGTTCACTGGTGTCAAGATATGAGAGAAAGATATTGACGCTCAGAGACTCTGGTTTGACTGTCTTGAAATGTTATATGTGGTGTGACATCTTAGAACTGTCACTGCGGTTAAAGCTAAATCTGCAGTTGCAGACATTAATGGGAGGCGTCCTAAACAACAGATGAATAAAACAAACATTTTGGTCACGTGATAAACTGGAGACACATTAGAGAGGAGATTAGATTTGCTAATTTGCATCCCAACTGACAACCTTTTCTTCCCCCCTTACATCATAACTTGAAAATACGATGACAAAACAGCACAGGCTTTTTAAAACAAACGTACGGTATAAGATCTCTTTACCCTGTAGCTGCGTGCTGTCTCACCGCAAACAAGCAAGATAGTGACACACTCACCAGTCTCTGCGCAGTTTCCTCCACTGCACCCAGCAACGTTCATTGTGCAGTAAATTAGGTTTCACAAAAGAATTTTTAGCCTTCAAGGTCACTGCCACCTCCTCTCTGCATGATTACGCAGGGATTTTATACATTATCAGGATCACCCTTTCACATCTAATTTATAAGCTTTTCACTGCTCTGGATTGGTTATTTTTTTCCCATTTAGGTAGTTTGCATCATGAGGGTAGTATCAGCAAGCGGTTTAGATTTTTTCTGTGTATCCCAGGTGAAACATTTTATGCAGATGATGATAGAGGGGTGAAAAAATGCAAATTATTACCCAGCATCCAAAATGTACAAGGGACGTTTTACACTGGCAGCTGCAAGTGGCAATAAACGTGAAAAAACAGACAGCACGTGAAGTGTAAAAGACACACAGATTGCTTCTGTTTCCAAGAAGTGAAATGTCAAACAGCGGCGAGACAATCTTTCTTTCAACACAATACTCCTTCTCTGCTGTTTATGAGGCCGGCCGCATTTGTGCTCATTTGTTAATATGTTGAAAATGAGAAGCTTTGAGTGCTAAGAGGCCAGTAGGATATCTTTCTTGTCGCGCTACCAGACGGGTCTCCCACTCAACAAGCCGATCTATTCATTCAGAGAGCCAAGTAATTCGCGTGCGTACCTCGGCAATCCTTTGGATAAGTAAGTGAATTATTTTTGGCACACCCCCTGAGGCATAAAATACTCACACTGATGCCAAAGAGCTGATACTGAGCAGGTTTGCAATGTACACCATCTTAATTCAGTGTGTTGGAAAACCAAGATAGAGCATTAGCTAACATTAAATCACCTTAGAGCTTTTTTTTTCTTGTCTTGTATCTTCTTTTCTTTTCTGCCATAAGTCAAAATAAAAGACAAAATACTTTTTTATATAATGATTAAAAAGTGGGAAATTCAGCAGAGTCTTTCATGGTTATCTGACATTTCTTGACATGTTTCAAGGAGTGAAAGATAACTAAACCCATTTACATACACATCATAATAAAATGCAACCCTGAGCAGGTAAATATTATCTCTCCAGTAGATTTTTATGAAAGTTAACTAATTTTCACTTTGCTGGGTTTTTATATATGAAACATTATAACATACTGTGGAAATGATTTGATGCCCCGAGTCAAGTGAATTTATTTATGAGCAGCTTTAAAAGAAAAACAGATGACCAAAGTGCTGTACAGCTTAAAAAATAAGAAAAAATTATATTAAAACAATACAAATAAAAACAAATATAAGAACTTAGTCTGGCTTTGAATGTCAGAAGCTAAAAATAGAATGTAAAAATACCTTTTAAAATAACTCTCAAGCAAATAAAACATTTCCAGTCTGGAAGAGATGATGCTCACTTTCTAGAAAACTACCCAGCATCCATTTACTGTTTTTATTTCATTTTATTTTTGTTTTTTGGGGGATTTTTTCTGATGCCAAGCTCAAAAAGAAATCAGGTCTGCTGACAACAGGGAATAGTGAACACAAAATCAAGCTGGGAAACACATGAAAGCTCTGGTGTTTAAGGCTTTGCTGTAATGACCTTTCAGATGACATATTATTAGGCCTACAGATTAAGCTACCCATAACTGTGTAACTCAGTTGAAATTGGCACCACATTTACCAGCTGCAACATTATTTGATTACCCGTTAAAGCTGAGCCAGGCAACATATTTTTGGCATCACT
Organism: Rhamphochromis sp. 'chilingali'; assembly: GCF_963969265.1. Lineage (NCBI taxonomy): Eukaryota > Metazoa > Chordata > Actinopteri > Cichliformes > Cichlidae > Rhamphochromis > Rhamphochromis sp. 'chilingali'. The sequence goes on along the minus strand of NC_137942.1, from coordinate 5,197,970 downwards.
GGACACAAATATCTATAATAACCTCTGAGTATGTTTTTTTTTTCAGGCCTTAGAAAATCTAGCCCACAATGGAGAACTCTGGCCATTGGCAAGACTTTTCAGACCATATCAGTTGAGTAAAGGGAGTAAATAGTGGTGTGATAGGCTGGAAGAGCAGAATTCAGCAGGAGGAACATTCTCTAGATTTCTGTAGCATTATTGCAAATTCAAGTGATATAACATGGCTCATTCAGATCCAGGACATTCAAGGCATATCAGTGATAATCTAGATGTTTTTCATTAGGTTCAAGAGGTCCAAGAGGTAAATCCTATGACACACCTACAATCTGTCCCTGAAACAAAATTTTATGTGAAATGTACTCTTAAAAAAAGCTTTACTTTCCCACAAAACACTCATATTTGAAATGTGCAGAAAGAGGAAATCTACGGCATCTCAGTTAGTCAAGGTTAGTGACGTAGTTCTCTTTTGTAGCTCCACTTTGTGATCAAAGCTGATAAGATGGGTATATTTTATTTTTAAAAAAAATCTTGCCTAGTGCAGCTTTTAAAGAACGATTTTATCCTTTTCTAATTATCCATAAGTGACCCGTTTCTCCTTCAGCCCACGCCTGTAGCACTTCCTCTACTGCAGGTCTCTCTGTCCAGCTCTGAGAAAGCTGTGAGCAAGCCGCAAAGTCACAACCAGGATCACTGTAACCCTTGAACCCTCCCTGCTAATGCTGAAGGTAATGCACAGCTGATGAAGGCTCTGTCTGCGAGGATCCATCTGCGCTCTCATTACCATCCACGCTTCATCGACAGTCGACAGTCCTCTCTGGTCTCCATTCCATCTTACTTTTCACTTAATGCAAATCGTCACTCTCAGCACTTTTCGGTCCCACCAATTCTTTGTCCTACTTTAATCTGATTCCACTCTCCTCTGAAGTAAATGGCTGAGCAGAGAGGCAGAAACTAGAACTGGGAGAGAGAAGAACAATGAGCCAGACCAACTGGGGTCAAGCAGCTCAAGGATTGGGTTCTTCGGTGGAGGAGATGAGATATAGGCTACATGGTTTATATTTAACAAATACCAAGTGAGATGCGTGTTGAAAGAGGATTTACTCAGTTTTCGCTGACCCTGCCACTGCCAATACTTTCTTTAAATACACTCATCGCTTGATGCACAGTGCATCCATAATTATAGACCAAAAGCTTATCACTTATATCATTTTAACGTCTCGAGGATTTTAGCACCTCATGACTGTGGCTAAAAACTGATTAAGTCATAAAACTGAAGTCAAGACATAGGGGGGATTTTTAAGCTAAGTGCCTGGGTAGGGGGTTTTCTATCTGACCACAGATACTAAAAGACGTATGCATACCTGAGTTTTCCGTGTGCGTAGAATATAATCTTTCACCACATAGTGCGTAATAATCCATATAAGTTATGCTTTAGATATTTTACTCATCTTCGTGCACTTTAGAGCAGTTTAATGTTCTAATTTGGTTTTTGAACCAGTTATAAATTAGATTTAGCTGTTGTACATTTTCTTCAACCAGCCTGCAAATATTGCTGTTTGGTAAGATCAATGTGTCCTTTGGCACAGCTGCCTTCATGTCCTTTCATATTAACACTGAGAAAAATCGTTTTTGCCTCACATTTGAGCACACCTGGTTGAGCGTCATTCTTCAGCTTTCACAGCTAATGCGATGAAGGGGATATTTTCCTAAACCTATTCAAGTCGGTACTGGTGCTTAACTCTTAGCCAAAAGTAAAGAGCATGTGAAAAAGAAGAAACGGAGTGAGAGAAAACAAACCAAATTAAGGTGCAACACACAAACTAAAGGTAACTTGTGACTTACTCCATCGCCACCCCTCCAGCCTCCTTCCTCAGGCTCTGTAGTTCTTCAAAAATCTTTCTTTTGTCACGCAGTGTTGCTGTGGCCAATGCCTAAGACATCAATGCCAAAGGACATTGTGCGTATGTGTCTGTGATGGCTGCAAAATCTGACATCAGCATTTTTACATCCTGAAAACAAGTTCCCTAAACATTTTTTGCCAGCAAATAAAAGCCCAGCATCACTTTGTTAGCTCTACTTTTTTTTACATGCAGGTACAAGTCCCTGAAAGAACAATGAGATTGATCCAAATCAGCACCATTTGGGCTGGCAAACCAAATCTATGCTCTAATGACCCAATTCAAGAAGAATTAGTCAATGCCCATTTGTGTATCCAATTGGCTTTCCCATGGCTGCTGTATATTTGCAAGCAGCTCTGGAGTTCAACTCTAGCTCATCTCTTTTTGTCATGTTGTATCTAACTTTGTCATATTTGTGGTCTTTGATGCCTGCTCTGTTCTGTATGGGGATCTAGCTGCTGCTTTCCCTGTCTCGACCTTTCCATTTAAGGCCAGAGAAGTTCCCCCAGAGCAGAGACATGCCATCAAATATAAATTGCTACAAGGAAATATCAATCTTATTTCGACTACAGTGATCTATTCAGCCACGGAGGTGTGTGTTTTTGATCCTACACAAAGTAAAACCAAGATGAAATAATTACAAAAATAATAAATCTGCCACTTCTTTTACCCAATGAGGTGAGGCCCTTGCACGTGCCTCAGAAAAGCATTTATACAGAATACATTTATACAGAATAAAGCTACTGCAAGCTAGAGCTTCTTTTTTTGTTTAATCAATCCTATTGACACTGACCTCAAGACAAGACTTTGTCATGGTCGAGTTCAAACTTTAGGTATTGATCTGCTCGGCACTAAAGAAAACACTCGGCTTAGTGCTTGTGTTCTCTGAAGCGCAAGTGAAACACGCAGCACTGGAGACAGTTTAAAAAACATTTATATTCCAGAGATCACTTATATTACTATTTCCCCTGTAATGTTATAATCATTACAAATCATACGCATTAGAAAATACAATAAGAACCAGCAACTTGTAAGTTTTCTGGGCCGTATCGCAATTAGCCTTAAAAAATATTAGTTTCTCTTCATAAATCTGAAAACAATAAGTAGATTAATTCTGTGCTGATCCTTGACAGTCTCTCTCGCTCTTGCGCGCTCTCTCTCCCTCGCTCCGTCCGCCTCTCGCGCTCTCTCCTCCCATTTTGCTTTTGAAGGGTAACCTCTGTGGAATGTGCTTCGTTAATCTCTCTTGACATTTCCCTGCCTTCCTTTGCTGCGTGCGCCTCCTGCTTATTCAGGCAGTTAAGCCAAAGGAGTCAGGCCAAGACAAACATTTGAATCTTGAAATCTTTCTCATCACTGAACAAAGCCAAAAAGGGCATAGATTCCTCATAAGAATGTGTGTTTTGATGCTAGATACTGAACAGCTGTCTCCTTTAAACTCAGTGACTGACATATCCGATGCTGCTGCAGCTCAAAAAAGGCACCCATTACACGGTTTTGTTTCTGCTGAAGCTTCATGTTGGAGTACCGCTGAATACATTAAGCGTGTCTATAACCGTAAGCTATTGCACCAGCGGACATGTTAACCAGAAACTGGGGCTAGTGTGGCCTCCTCTCCAGCTGAGTATAATGCCAATTGGTGGTAACACAGTCCTGCTTCTCATACTTTGTTAATGCATCCTGGCACCATTCTGCACAGCATCCCTGTCATAGCCCTGCAGTCTGGATGAGTGTGTCAGGTGAAACTATAAGCTCCTGTTGCTGTGCTTTTACTTTTTGTAGTCAGACTTGCTCCAGAGGCAAAATAGCACGAAGACCAGGACATAAAAACAGGATCTTTCTCCTGTTACACATTTGTAGTACTTGTGTCATTCATGGGATATAATATTTCTTTAAGATGCCAAAAGTTCATTTGTCAGCAGATGGTGATTCAAAAAATCAGACCGAAGAGAAAACCCCAAAGAGTGCAGATCTTAATCATGCAAAAAAATAACATCTGTGCCTCCTAACGGGCTGCACAACATCAAACTGTCTCATATGTGTGTCTGTGCTCATATTGAATAAAATAATTCTATCTAAGATAACTTATTGATTAGGATTACTTCCCACAAAGACACAGAATCAACAGCTTAAGGTAAACAGAGGAAAAGGTGTGATGGGACTTTGGTACATGTCCACAAGGGAACTTTTGAATGATACAGGTCAGTCCACTTACTAGCATTGTGTGCTTAATGGGCATGCCACTACACAGTACTGTGACAGACTTTTGACAATTGCTCTGTTACTCTGACTGTGCAAACTCTCGGCTGGACAAATGCCTCTCATATAACCTGTCTGATGTCAGATTTTAACAAACCAATGATTGCTTTTCTGAAAATATGGATTACATTCATATCACACTGAAACAACAACATTAAAACATTTGTTTTGGTGTTTCCAGTCATATCAAGGCAATTTGGAAACCCCTAATTTGAACAGCATAGACTTCAAATGTATGTAAATAAAGACCGAGCAACTCAGTGCATCTCAAATACAGTCAAGTGAAAAAATGACTTTTTTTTCAGGACTTTATGCTTTCTTGTAAAAAAAAAACAAAACTAATTACGCCTTTACTGCTTCCACACGATTAAGCAAGTAAGTAGGAGTAAGCAGCAGCCAGGTGCTGCTAGTCAGAGACAGATGATCAACAGATTAGAAGCTAGTGTGAGCACCTCCAGAAGGAGACGTTTTGGTGTTTTGTTGGTCTGGAGACACATGAAGTGTGTGTTAATACGCTACCACAATCATCCTAGGAGTGAATGTCCCATCAAACTGACCCCAAAATAAGACCATTCAAGCGTCAGAGAAACTTCAATAAGCCTAAGAGCTACACCTGAGACATTACAGGTCTGAACAAGTATGGGTCGTTTAAAAGGGGAGCCAATAGAAATGTCCTCTCCCCTAAAAAAAAGAAAAAGAAAAAGACAATAATAGCACAGCTTAAGTTTGCAAAGTTGCATCTGAACACACCAGAATACTTCTGGAAAAATCTGCTTTGGACAGATGAGAGCAAAGTTTAGATGTACAGCCCCAACACAGCATATCAGTGCAAACACTTCATACCAACTGTCAAGCACAGTGGTGGGAGGCTTGTTTTGCAGCCACAGGACCTGGGCACCTTGCAGTCATTCGTCAAACACAAAGTCATTAAGGTGGGGGAACGTTAAGAGAGCTGTGCATAAATGAAAGCCTGCAAACTTCTGTGAACTAAAGCAATGTTTTAAAGAAGAATAGGCCAAAATTCCTCCACATGAAAGACCGATAAAGTCATACCGAAAATGCTTCTTTCAAGTTATTGATGCTAAAGTTGGTTTTACAAGCTACTGAATCAAGGGGTGTACTGAATCAATGTAACGCCAGTGGGCTACGTTTCCTTAAAGAGAGATGTGAGTATGTGGGGTTTGACTTGGCAATGGATGGAAAAAGAGAAGTGCAGGACCCCCCATTTCATAACACTTTACATTTCTTTATAAGTTGACCTCAAAAAGTGGAATCTAGCCATACATTTTTAACAGTTTTAATAAATAAATGTGATTCAGGAAGTAATTAAATCATGAACCTCGGAGCAGAGACTGTTCTTTTTGAATTAGTCAGATTTAACTCAACCAGTCAGGCTGCTTCTGCTCTGGGAGCAGCTCTGCTTCTTACTGAGTGATGTTTTCAGTAACTGAAAGTCCAATCCTCTCCAATTCTTACGCATTTTTCGAACGCTATTCAACAGGGAATCCCTCAATGCCTGTAAAGCACCTTAATCCCAATATAAAAGCAACTCACTCTTTTATTAATATATGCAGTAATCACATGTGGCCAAGCTGCTGCTGTTGCTACACTTTCCTTAAATCGCATGACGGTGTGACCAAAAGTATTTTTGTATTTTTTGTATTTTCCACAATATTCAGATACACACACACACACACACATATATATATATATATATATATATATATATATATATATATATATACATACATATATATATATATATAAATGCAGTGTATTAGCAGGGGAGAAATAAAAAGAAGATTAATATTAAAGCAGTCTATATATAAACAGACTCTGTGTGTGAGTATCAATGGTATTATTGGCACTTGGCTGGCATCCACACTGGGAGCAGAGCATGACTGATGTAGTTTCACCATTTTATGATGAGGATGGAGAGCGAAGCTGTCAACAGAATCTGGGTACGCTTAAGCCTCTGCCCTCCCGATCACTCAATCATTTGCCAAGTTAATTTGACAGTCTTGATGATCTTTACAGCTGCATCACGTACTGAATAGACTGTCTCTCCATGTAGGAGGAGAAGGTAAATGGATAAATCTCGAGTAGCAATTAAATAGTTGCTTGACATGCAGGTAGTAATGGATGGTGTAAAACATCAAAGAGCAGATGTTCCCGTAATTCGAGTGATTGTCAGAATCAAAAATAATAACTGCACATCACAGAGCAGCTTTCCATGAAATCAATTTGTGACACAGTTTTAAAATAAAAAACATGCAGTTATGAAGATTTTATTGATCTTTTTCTTCTTTTTTTCTGAACTGTTGATCAAAATAACTGCAAATATAAGAAAAAAATATTACTTTGAAACTCAAAAAATCTGTATTGATCAAATGTCCACTCATCTGTAAAATGAAAGCCTCGGGAAGGGAGTTAATCTGCCTGGTAAATAGGAACTCGCAGTTTTAACTGCACTGATACAACCAGGAAATAAACAGGAGCGGTCTTTGCAAATCTAGATGACCTACTTTTTGTTTTCGGCTGCTTAGTTTTAGCTTGTTGGAGGAAAAAAAAACTATATTTAATATTTTAAGGGATTTTTTTTTCATATGAACCTTTAAAAGATGTGAAAGGTGCTTTGAAGAAGATTTAGAAGAAAATGGTTGAACGTATGCTCCTCCAGACTGTGTCTAGGTTTGAACCATTTTAATCATTATTGCCCTCCTTTTTTAAAAAGGTCACAGTTTACATAAAATCTACAATCTGAACAAAGCTTGGTTGAGCAATCTGAAAATATATGCAATAATCTCTGCATTAACTTTAACATTTGCTGCTACTAGCCTCTCAAATGTTCTTCTTCAGTAAACTGAGTGCAAGTGGGACAAAACAAGCAATTTGAAGGCGTCACCTTAGACAGCTAATCAATGGATCGAGGAAAGCGGTGGTATTAGTTGTAGCCTTACACTGTGTACAACAGCAAACCTTCCTCAATCTGTGCTTTGATGAGAGATTTGGTCCCAAGATTGTTGTGCTGTCATCCCTTTAGAGAACCTGTGTGTGATTTATGTGTTGATTTATTACAGCAGAAAGGATGAAATGATATACTTTCTTCTCATTCTTTTCAGTATTTCATCTTGATCTCAAAAGCAAGCTCTGTGCTCTATAGAGACTTAAGAAAGAAAAAGGTCACTAATAATGTTTCTCCCACTGAGAGAAGTTGATAAAGCTCCGACGGTGCTGACATTACCGTGTTATTCCGTTTGTACGCGTTCTGCAACGATCCTGCATTAAGCCTGTTGTGGCCAAGGACCGAGGGATTAGACGCACAAGCTTGTGGAGGGAACACAAGAGACTGGATGGTTGTATATAATACTGACTTTTAATGATGATGATAAGAATTATGGCTTGTTTGAATTGGACCAGTCATGTCTCTTTCCCCCTGCTTTCTCTTCGCTCCTTGCCACACAAAAGGATGAAGATTTATGGAAGAACAAGAGCGCAGAAAGGGAAGGATTTGGTAATCGGTTTGAAAAATGGGTGTGAAACTGAAGATTAGATTTTATAGCAGTGCTGTAAACTTTCCTGACAATTTCAATGAACTGACATTGTGTGAACAAAGCGCTCTCAACATAAGAAAACAATTACTAAATGCAATTCTAATTTAGACATGAGGAATCTGTAAACAAAGGCAGCTTTAAATACCATATTAAGCTGTCATCCACTTCAGCTTTCCATTTATTTCCTTTTGTCTTGCAGCTCAAATCAACACCAGCCTGTGCTCCAAATAGGCTAAGGCCTCTCTCTGATCAAAGAGGAAGCTTTTAGAAAAAGGGATACATTTCTGGGTGTGTATCCACTGCGCATCACACTGCTTGGGCTGCGCTCTGAGAGGCTTTGTTAATGATATTTCAGGGGATCAGTTAACTTTTCACACTCTTTTTGTAGGACCTCGTGGCACAGTTGCTTGACTCTGCATCTGTCTGCAATCCATCAAGCAGCAGGCGCATACCTGTGGGAACTTGATGATCGCCTTGGTATGAAGTAATGCTACACTCGACCCGTTGTGAGACGCGTGGTTCGGGGAGCTGAAGAGCGGAGATGTGACATAATAGACATGGGAATACAGGAAGTTTAACCTTCTGCTAAACAACTGTGAAAAAAAGAAGACAGGCTCTGGCACCAGTTTTACACACAGATACATGATTGGTCCAGCTGTAACTATCACTAAGACAGATCCTTGTTTAGCTCAAAAGAATTCAGTTGCACATCTTAATTCATCCTTTAGAGAAAGCAGTTTTATTCTTGGACTGTGCTGGAGTAGCATGATTCAGAGCTCAAATTGATGCTTATTTATCTTATACCTGGCCTTGGTGTAGCCTCTCACTTCATCCACCTGTGTGAAAAAAGCCATTTTATTTCCTTTATCCTGCTCTTTAAGCCACCTTTTTTCTGAGTGGATACTACTTGTTAATGTAAGATTTGAACAGCTGGTAGTTTGGGCTTCTGTCCTCCCAGCCAGAGCCATGTGACCATAATAATGACATTCCCTCTCTCTGAAATCAGATCAAATTTCTTAACTTTAAAACGAAATAAAAACTGAAAAATAATTTAATGGTTCAAAAAAGTGACATAGTCTCAATGGAGAACAGGCCTGCAGCAGTGCTGTGGCTCGATACTCAAATAAAAAGAAAAAAATGAAACAAACTAAAATTTATTAATGATTTTGGAGTTTTTTTGTCATCTATCTACGCTCTTTAGTCACAGAAACAAACAGGTTTTAGGCTGGTCCCATGAGATATCCTAAAAATAAAGAATTGACCCTAAAAAAACACAGCCAGCCCACTCTCAGGATAACTAAGCAGCAACCTCCTGGCTGATAAATGAAGCCAGAAGTTGCAGAAACTGTGGCTCCATGACCACTTGATGCTGGCCTCAAAAGTGAGTCTGTCTCACCTGATTTCTGTATGCATAACTTCACAGCAGAAATAAACATTTTTTACAGGTTGGTACAAAAACATCTTGATCTCTAATTCAGAGGCAAATTTCCATCTAGATCTTTAGTTTAAAATGTATTAAGTTATTGTGGCATGGCTGTTTTGACTGGAACAGGTTGATGCTGACATCGATGTCTTTAGCCACTAGCTTTCTGCTACTTTTCACCTGTTTTCAGTCACTAAACTGCACAGCTCAACAGCATTTGCAGTGTCTCTGCCTCTTGGTCTGTATTTAATTTAATTCAATTCATTATTTGACAAAAACTTGGCTTGATATGTGTTGTGATATTTTGATACCATGGTAGCATTTACAGGATATTGTTTTATTGTGATATTATACAGAAAAGAGTTACTCAATAAGGCCCATTTAATAGTTGTTTTTCTCTTTCTCTGTGACCCAAGAATTAATGTGTAAGACTCACAGGCTGGTACCCCAAGGTCGAAAATACCACAGAGACGAGACCACTTCCTTACTCCCATCCTCCCTTTTTCTTTATCTCTTAGAAAAAGGCTCGTTAAAGGCCAGGTGGTTTGTTTCAGAATTCACTAATGAAAGAACTCTGTATTCTATGTCTAGGAGTGTATTTTGCTGGGATGATCATAAATTGTAGCTGAACTGATAAACTACACACAGGATACTTCTTTGCTCACAAGGCAGGAAGACGTTTCCTTATTTGGTCTGTACCGGTTTGAACTGAGAACTTGCTGACACACGAACCTTTTTTTCCTCTATATAAGCTGTTATGTACTAAATAAACCTTTGAGTCGATTTGGGAAGACAACCTGAAGCAGTCTGTGTTTCCTTGTTCTCCCAAGCTGCTCCCGACGTCGTAACTAACCCAGCTGAGCGGCATACCTGAGTGTTACTTTGAATAATTAGGAATCTTATAAGGAAAGGACAAAACTCTGCTTATCGCTCGTGCCTTGGAGGGAAAACCGGGATGGACATTTTTTTCCTTCAATGTGCAGGTTTTTATTAGTGGCATTCTAATGCTCAACTTATCAAGTATCTATGTCTTTGCAAAGCACTCACTGAAACACTAGCAAGAATTAAATGCAAAAATAGAATTTACTTTAGCTACTGCTGGCTCCAAAAGACCAGGATGGCAAAGACCATTCTTCAAAACAAAAGTTCTCAAACTGACAGTTGGTCTTCTTAGCTGTTATATCCAGTCTATGAGACTAAAAAAAGCTGGCATCAGCAGACGATTTACACGCACTCATAAGTAGCCGTTGAAAATGCGCAGTAGTGATAGCTGTTTTCATTTGTCTGAGCAGCATCATACTGTCTAACAGACAAGTCTGCAGAAGTTCTGCTAAAACAACTGGAGTAGGAGCCGAGCAGTTCGATGTGCTCACTCAAAAAAAGTATGGTTACTCCTACTTAAGATATTCAAGAACTTGATGCAGTGGATGAATGCAGATATCAGTCTACGTTTGCCCTTCATCTGAATCTAAGCCAGATTCAGAGTCTTTTTTGTTAAGCTGAACTGCGCTCCTTTGTATGCTAACAGGGGAGGGAGTGTTTGGGTAGAGATGGCGGCCTCTGGCAGCGTTACTGGTAATTAAAAATTGTGTTGTTATGTCTACGCGTGCTCAGCAGTGGAGCAGCGCCAGCGAACTGTCACCCTGCACCCTGCAACTATTACCATCAACTCTGGTGCGCAAGGTCTAATTATTCTGTGACTGGCTCATTCCAAAGCTCCCACTGGTTCATGAGACATAACAATCCATGATTAACATGAAAACTATGATCCTACTGGGCTCCTTCCACGTGTCTTATATGGGTCAGCTAAGGTCCATCCAAGTGTGTTTCCCCTCGCTCTCTAGAGGCGCCTTTCCTTTTGTGGATCCACAAGACCACGGCCATCGCTTTTACACTTGAGAACTATTCTTGTGGCTGTTTATTGGGATGCGTGCTTCTTCCCGATCACCAAGTCTTCTGAAGCCCCAACAGCCTTAACACTGGATGAGTCACATGAGCTGTAACCAGCTGATCGACAGGGGCAGAGGGGCTCCAAAGCTGAGGATGTGTGAGGAAGTTCATGAGCGGGGCAATAATTTGGGATGGGTGGAAACACAAGAACAAGAGGAGACTGGGTGACGGCTGTAATGTGGTGTTAGGAACATAATATGTGTGATGTCAGGACGCTGGCCTGGAGACACATTGGATGCAGGGATGGAATTACTGCTTGATGGAAGAATAAAAAGGGAAAGGGTATAAGGTACACTAAAGGGGACAGATTTCAGTGCATCAAATGCATTTTATGATGCATCAACGCTGACGTGCATTTCTAAATACGGACTTTTGCAGACGCATGTCGCTTTCAGCAAAACGCCTTTTTTGGTCTGATCCACATGACTTTGAAAGAGCTCAATGAGTAAAACAGATATCGGAATTATATATCTGAGAAAATGGGAGTTCTGACTTTTACATAACAGCAGTGATATGGTGAACTTCATGCAGATTGGCGAATGGGGAGATTGATGCCAGCAGAGGAGACAGTGTAATAGAATGAGGGAGGCAATCAGGGTCAGATAGATAAGGTGTCTGAGGTGCAGAGATACGACGGCAAGGTAGTTACACCTGACTTGACAGAGGTCCCTCTAACAAATCATTCCCCTCATCTCTCCGCTTTTATCTGTTACCTCTTTCTTCCCTCGTGCCCTCCTTCACTCCTTCCCTCATGCATGCTCTCATTTCTCCCGCTTAGAGCTGCAAGATGATTTACAGTTTGAGGTTGTTGCTGACAAAGGCGGCGGAGCATATTTCAGACCCAGTGACTGATAGAAACATTACAGCATACACTACATCACAGTGCTGTGGTGATGTTTCAGCACTGAGATTACCAAATGTTATGCCACATGCATGGGAAGATTATCCGCTGGAACCACATACTTCCAGTTTATGGTGCAATGAAAGGGCTTATTATCAGTAATAAAAGAAGGCATTTACTGCCATTTACAGCCTCTGTTTTTCTTTTAATTAAATAACTTCAGTGTATATAAAATGTATGGAGTTTTGCATAATTATATGACACTGGATTTAGTGTAAAAACAAAGCGCATGCACTCTGTCTCTGTAATAAAACATAGTCACTTAAGATAATTGCATATGACGTGCATTTTCATCAGTTATAACTATGAAACTCACATCAGACGTCACTATAAGTTTGCCAACTTTTACCGTCTTGCTTTCTTCAGCTTAATTAAACGTCATGTATACAAAACACTTTTCCTATAAGAAAATACAAGTTCAAGCAGCTAAAGAGAATATATTTTTCTTTATCCATAACTTTGGATTGTTTTATTTTTGATTACCAACATTTAGGCAAAAAAAAACCCTAAGTGCATTTAACTCTGAAAGTATTTTTAAATATTTGTTTAGCTTTCATTGAACTCAGTTGCAGTTTCGCACTATACCTCAGAACAGTTGTTTGGGAAAGAGAAAGCAGCACAGTGATACCAAATGAAGGCATGCACCTATAAACCTAACACTCATGCCACAGATTATTAAACAGCTTTAATTTGCATGCCCACTAATAAATTGTAGTCTATATTAGGTCATTCATTACCAACGACATTATAAAACTCCTGATTTATTGTGATTGAAAAGATAATTTTATCAAGAATAAACACTAAGGGTTAAAATTAGTTAGAAGTGCCTTGATTTTTCTCTTCCCACACATCTGCACCTTGCACAGAATCACTAGCTTCCACGTCTGTTTTTTTCTGTTCTAATCTCACAGGATGGACCAGCTTACCTGGGTTCTGGGGCTCAGGCATGACTGTGTCTGTTTACAGCGATTCCTCTGAAAGCGTCTTCGTCCCTGCTTGGCAGTGGCTCTGCCTGCATTTCCAACTCTTCCATCCCTTTTTATGACCTCCGCCACCCCCACCCATACCACCACTACCACCGCCTTATCCCCCTCATGCCCACCCAACACTTTTACTTTGTACCACTGCCATGCCCCCCCTTAACAAGCAGAACAAGGAAGGAGGAAGAGAGTGACAGAGATGTTGTCACTTGAAACCTTAGTGGTAGCTGCAGAGCCCTGAGGAGGCACTGAGACACCATGAGGGGTAAAAGTGGATCAGAGCCATAAAGAATTCCAACCCATGGGAAAACCTGCCAGCTGATTAACTCATTAGGCCCTGTAGGCAGAACATTAATAAACTTACTGATGCTAATGAGCTCTGACTGACAATTTGACTGAGGGATGCCGCAGTGGTAAAACTCCACAGATGTTTTGTGTTATTAGAGGGGAGGATAATATGTTTTGCCACTTTAATGAGGGTTAGGAGGTTTAAAAAATGAAGAGTGAATCTTTTCCTTTTTTCCATGCCCTAAATCTATAATTAAGCATAGCTTAAGCTTGGGAAGGCCACAAAGTCAAGCTCAGCTGCAGTGCCAGAAGATCAGACGATCTCAGTCCCTGGCCACATCAGCTGATGGCTCAAAGGAAACCCCTCTACACTTCCAATTGACAAATAGGGCATGCTTTTTAAGAAGTTTTAGCTCGCTGACAGTCGCTGCACATCTGCAACCTCCTTTGCAACCCGTCTCCTCACTTCCTCCCGTATCAGACTTAATCAGTGTCATGTCTCTCAGTGATGCCTGCTCTTTTCTGTCTTCTTGCAGCTCTGCCTGCCTCCAGCTCTCCGTGTATGCACATGGAAGGGTTGTGGGAGAACTATGTCACCATGTATAAATCACTGCAAATGCAAGTATCAGCCTTGCTTTCACTAACGGTCTTGAAATTAAGGCTTCTGTGACTCTAATCTTTTTCACTAGCCAGCACTTGCCTCACTTTATTCCGTAGCACAACAGACTGATCATGTAGAATTAACTTGTTATATAATGCATGTTTACCACAAATATATGTTATGCTGTAGTGAATACCCATTTAGCATTGCTTAGCTACAAAATAAGGAGTATTTGGCAATTCTTTCTACTCCTAATGGGCTGTGTTGTTCCATTAACATAGGTTGTGTTGAAAAATTATTGTAAGAGGTGTTCCAGTATTTTTCTGTGTCATGAAAAGGGGTCTAAACTATATATCAATAACCCTGCGGAGGGTGTTACTCTTCTGAAAAGCCTACCCTAAGGTTCTTCTCCCCCTCTTCCACCCAGTGATTTTTTCACTGTCCCCAGCTGACAAGAAAGGGAGAGGCGGAAGGAAATCAAAAATGAGAGCAAAACAGCGGCAGCCGTGCGTTCCTATAGGCAATGACAATCCCATTTGTTCTTTTGTAGGCATAGCTGTCAACTAGCTGTACTTTGTGAGAGAGGAAAGCTTCATGCAGGGATTTACGGAGCAAGGTCAGAATAGAGAGAGGTCACCTTATGAGTTCCTGAACTATGTATGCTCACACTAGGATTTGTTCTTCACATGTGTGACATATGACGTAATCAATATATTTACCAAAAAAAGACAGGATTTAAATGACAGAAAAAGGACAGTAAGCTCTTACTGTAGACCAAATTACAAACATCAGTGTTAAATTATGCATTTAATAAGCCTTTCACTTTCCATTTCTTCATCCATATGCAGTTCTCTTTTTTCCTTTGGTTTCTGCGCTCATTTTTTTTTGCTTTCGAAATTACTCAGGCAGCCCTAACCTTGCATAATAATACGTATTCTTTGAGACTTTAATTTTGGAGAGAGAACTTAAGCCAGAAAGAGAGGCAGAGATTGAAGAACAGCTATTTAAGGTAAGTGCAACTTAAGATTCATATGTTCAAGGAGAACAAAATACCCCAGAGGAAGATTATGGAGAGCTGTTTGAATAGGACATAAAAGGTCCTTGAGTCTGTTAGACTTACTGTATATCATAACTTTACATTACTTTACTTTAAAGCTGAATTATCTTCAATAAATCTTTTTTACGCCTTCACAGGTCATCAGTTGCAATTTATAATGTGACTAAACTCTCTGAATGAGCTGAAATTATTCATATATTGTGGATTCAAAGTGGCTATAGAAGACTTACTATAGGTGTCCTAAATGATCCACTGATTCCCTACAGAGGATGACACCAGAGTTATTTAACGCTTGCATTAGTTAAGCCTCACTGAAAAACACTTAATGCCAGCTGAAGCAGGTCCCCTCCATTCTCACAGCAGCTTTCCCAAGACAGCGTCATAGCACTATATAGAGGTTAAAGCTTTTAATGGATGTCATTTAGCAATAATTTAAAAACAAATCTGTTAAGTAAATATATTTTATTGTGTTTGAGAAACTACATTCAGGGTGATATGAGAGTATTTTATGGAAAATGGCAGTAAAAAGACAGAAAATGGTCAGATGAGTATAGCTCACCAATAAACAAAGGAGTCTCTAAATGTCTCATCCTGGTGTGTCAAATACTGTCATTCTGTCAGATGCATGTAGTGTCCGCATAGGTTGAGTCAACAGCCACAACAAGTTTTCTTTTTAATATTGTAGGGTCTTTACCTTATGAAGCACCTTGATGCAACTGTTGTGATGAATTGGTGTTATATAAATAAAACTGAACTGAAAAACTGAACATGTGGTTGGATTTATAGTCTGGGCGACAGGTGCAGAGATTGCTCAGATGAAGATAAAAAAGCACAGAATTTGCCATCCACCACATCATACGAAACATTTTCAGAGGTGGAGCCAATGCAGTGTTAATTGCATAGTAATGGTCGCTAAGTAACTTATTTTCCTTACCAACTGGGAAATAGGAGGCCTACATACAAATTTTGCTAATCAATATCACTGAAGTTTCTAGCAACCAAATAAATTCAGTGGCTCCACTACTTAAAATTACTAATATGCTTTGGAAAATATTTGTGTTAAGGGTTTATCACTATGTTGGCAGTTCTGGCTCTATTTTGCACCCATCACAAAGACTACAGGAGGATATCCTGATATGAGCTAAAACACCTTCTTCCCAACAATAGTCCTACATATTTTAAATGTTATGTTTATTATGCAGACCTATGACACGTTTCCTTGATTTTTATTAGACAGAGGCAAACTTTGAAATAATAAGGTGTATGTACAAGTACTTCCGGTGAGCCACAGGTTCAGGGTCACTACTCTAAATCTTCAGTTTCTAGTAGACTTTTTCTTCTCTTGAATCTGTATAGTGCCAATAAGATTTATAGTATGTCATCTCAGGTACAGTGCTCTGTCTATGGGCACAAGAAGCACCACCCAACTGTTATTTTTAAGAGGTGGAACCAATTAGAAGAAAAAGCAGGATGATCTTAAAAGGAGCTAAAATAACTCCTTTCAGTAAATTAGTGAACCAAGGGTTTGCATCAAAGCCTAATATAAGATAAATAAGGATTATTCTGAACTGTAACTCAATCAAGTACAAAAATGTGGAGTTATTAATGAGCCCCCTTTAAGGGTGCACAGTGTGACGCCATAAGCATGTACTTTATAAGCATCCATAGCAGTGAGTGACAGCACATACACCAAAGGAAAACCTTATGCATAACTGTCAGATGCCAGTGGCTTTGACAAAACAGCAGTATTTGAAAAAACAAGCTAGTTATTTCACCTGTACAGATAACGGATTTCCTGGTATGGTGGTTAGTGCTGTTGCTTCACCGTAAGAAGGTCCTGGGTTCAAATCTGCAATCTGGCTAGTTTGTAGTGGTTTCTTTCTGGGTATTCTGGTTTCCTCCCACAGTTAAAAGTCATGCAGTTATTAGAGTTAGGTTTATTGGTGATTCTAAATTACCTGAGAATGTGAGTGCAAATGGTTGTTTGTCTCTATGTGATAGACTGGTGAGCTGTCCAGGGTGTACCCTGCCTCATAACTTATCACTTCAGGGTTATGCCCCAGCCCCCCCTGCAACCAGGATAAAGATAGGAGGATGGTAGTTGCTGTAGATCCATTCACTTTTTATGTTAGCCAGACTCTAGACTTTGTTGAACATTATGTAATATGAAGACAACATGTAGTATTTAAGTGACCAAGTAGTATTGGGGTAAAAGTTTGTCATGGTCCCCGTGCCTGCTCGGCTGGCCCTGTGTGGCTACATGTTATGTTTTGTCTATTCTCTCTCTCCTCTCTCTCTGCTCGCTGCCTGGGCGGAGCTCATTGTGAGCTCCCGGCCTCCACCACCTATAGGCAATCACCTGTGGCTCCTCACCTTGTTTGCTCCCGCTACTTAAGGCAGTGACTGAGAGCACCTCACCGCTGGACTACTGAGTAACGCTCGTCAGTGCTACTTTAGCCTCAGCCAGTTTTGAGCTCTGTCCGTGAAAGTTCCGTGCTAACTCTTGTTCTCTGTATGCAGATTTCTCGTGCTTGGTTTGGGGACTCTGGATGCTTTTCCCGACTCCTCTCGGCACCCCTGGGAACCCTGGCCCCCTTCTCCTTCACCTGTATATAGTGCACCTGGAGTGTGTAAATAAACCTGTTTTTCTGAGATTTCAGTCTGCGCCGAGTCCTCCCTGCTCCTCCGTGACAAAGTTATTGAATAGTGTTGAAACAAAATGACAAAATTGTGAAGGATTCAAACATTCCAAGAGCTCAACTTACTTCATCTAAACATGTTTCAATCACGTTTATTGAACACAAATTGCACAGGTTTATTGAATATGAAAAAGTTGTGTTGATTTAACTCAGTTGTTTAAGTTTCTGCCAAAGCAAAACATTTGTGTGCAACCAATGTCCATTATTGAATTAAGTAAATCCAACATGGCCTTTTTTCAGTGTAGATAGAGCAGTGCTCATAAGTTTTAGACTGCTGTAGATTGCTGTAATATGTTTAATTTGCTATGTAGCCATGGGATGGATGGATGGTTGCATAAAATTCAGTTCTGGAATATTAGAATGAAAACCCCAACAATCAGTTGGCTCTCTATGAGAAACACTTGGCAACAGTGGGAACGAAAAACTTCCTCTTAGAACAAAGAGCCTCAGGCAGAACCAGCATAAAGGAAAATCTCACATGATCCTCGTGGTGTAACTCTACATGGAAGTCATACCTGCGCTGCACCACCCCGATGTAGGATCAGCTTGACAGCCTCTAAAAAATTGTCTAGCGCAGCCACACTCAGTAAACAGAGGAAAGAGGGATTCTTAGCACGGCGGTAAAAAACTGAAAACAATTCAATTTTAATTTCTATAATTATCTGATTTGTCTGATCAGTTGTAAACACTGCAGTATGAAAAATTTATTCACAAAGACTACACTGCTGAGGCTTGGAAGAAAATGTTTTCTTTAGTGAAACTGTGGTAACATATTTACAACTTTGGATGTTTTTTTTCTTTTTCCTCACATCTTGTTCGCTTCCTCTCTCATTTGTCACCCTGCTCCATTTTTAACAGCCCGCAGGCAGACAGGACATGACAGTGTCTTCCTTCAAAGTGAAAGTCCTGTTGTCATTTCACATAAATATACATGCTTTCATATTTGACTAAGAATAGTAAGGTGACACCGTTGTTTAGGGCTGTGACAGAGAGTAATGGGCTCTCCCACTGGGGGGGGGATACTGTATAGGGCTGCATGGTTTCAAAGGCAAAGCCGGGGGGGGATCACATGCCACAGTCACCATATGTTCCATACTGAGCTCTGGCTCCTTTAAGCTGAAGACGAAGCCCAGAGAGACAGATCGTTTCCATCAACAGAAATGTAATAGCAGTATGTGCACATCTATAATTTATGATCAAATAACTGGTTTGAATACATCATAAATACAGTTCATACAATATATTAATGTATTAATGTTGGCATATAAGATGTGGAAGGAATTTGTGTGTAAATTAAAGCAGGTTTCGAGCGAACTTTTAAGGAGATCCACACAACTGTTTTGGGACAGCAGGAAAATATCAATTTTGTAAATGTAGTAATTATTTAGCCATTTTTGCACATTATTTCTTCGTTTCAGCTTAATTGTAACTCTTATAAATGTCTGGAATAATAAAGGAATAGCCTTTTTTTAAACAAAAAAAAGAGTTCTGTTTCAAAGAGTTATATGAATAAATAAATAAGTTAAGATAAGTTGGATGTCCAAAAGTAACCTTGACTTCTTGGTATTCCAAACTTTAATGGATTAATGATGAATTCAAAACTCCTTTTCAGCACTTTGATGCTGAAATGTGAAGTTTAAAATGATTGATGCCTTTCACTTGTATCCACAGAGGGTTTATTGCATGTCAGCAGAACTCTTCAGCCAAGAATAAGCATTGAGAAATAAATCGCATCAATCACATTTGGCAGAAACGTGCAGCTGTTTTCTCTTCTCTCTGGTTTGATACTTTTATATTTGGCGGGTACCTCTAATCAGTCAAGTCACAGCTACAGTGCTTCTTGTACCTGACCCTTGGATTGTCCAACAGCATTTCAGCACCTTCAAGCCTAGTTAAATTAGCAGCTGGAGCCAGAATCCAGTGCTCACAGGCACAGAAAAGAGCAGCAACGATCCATAAATTCTGACTTGGAGGTGCCACATTTTGCAGCCTTTACTCACTGAGCCTATTGAGCTGAAGGAACGCTGCTATGTGCTAACAAACTGAGGCAGGACCTCTGAGTTTATAGAGCACTCACAGAAAGCTGAGCCCTTCATAAAAGTCCCATTCAAAATTAAATCTAAATAAATGATTAAAATACTTCTAAATCTTATCATACGCAAGCAGCTCTAAATGTAGATGTCCAAACACCACCATGAAAACCCTAGGATTGAATACTTCATTCTGGGGAAAGAAGTGTGCATTCCTCCACCGAAAAAAAGAAAGTCAATATATGCATATTTTAAGTATTTATGTAGCCCCCTCTCTGTATTTGGTTTCTTTTAATTTAGCAGGAGCACAAGGGAAATAATTTGAAATGAGAGAAACACCGCTAAACAGAAACACTGTAACTGAATTGTCAGGCACTCAAACCCCTGCATCAGAGGGTTTGAGTGCCCATACCTGGCACTGGGCAAAGTACATACTACCAACTTTAATAATATTGAGAAGGTACTGGAGCCAGACTTAAGTCTTCAAATAGCCACTGCAATCCTCATTTCCAGTTTTTTTGGTGAGTTCTAATTGCAGTAGTCACAGTTTTGCAAAGATTAAAAAAAGGAAAAAAAGTCTAGCAGGGAAAAGAAATCTGATGATAAGAGGTCACTTGAGACACATTCCAGTGCCAGATGTGAACTGCTGCCAGTTATGACTTGATGTAAAACCCTGATCTAGCTCTTTAGATTAGTGCAGGAGCGGATCTAAAGAGCTTTATTTGTTTCATCAAAGACTTACCCCTAAGCAGGGCATTTACCTAAATAAAACTCTGGCTGAGGTAGAGCATGAAATGCTGACTAAAAGATGTAACACATGAATTACCCCTTAAATATTTATTATTCAGCTGATAAAAATTGCACTTTTCGGGGCACTTCTGTGGAAGTAATGGGGGTGAGAAGAAGGTCGAGGCAGTGTTTTATGATCTGTTAGCAGCCTCTGCTGGCGTTGGATGTGTCAGTACATGTTAATCTCACTCACAAGAGATCTCTATCATGTTTGTTTCAGTATTTCTGTTTTAGAATGCAAAGGAGAGTAAATTGGCATGTTTGGCATATTGTGACAGATATTAAACGTATATAAAATTGTTATTCCAATACTAATTATACCCTAAATAATGTCAGAAGTATACTCTGACATTAAATTAATATCTTAATTTAAATAGAAAAGATTTTTGGGGGTTGTTGGCTCATCTCTAAAGTAAATTTTCCATCTCTCATTGCACATGACAAAATATAAAGAAATACTAATTTAAAATGTTTACAGCACGAAATAGAAATTAAAACTCGTTTATGTGGTAAGAGGAATTCATTATTGCTGACATTACAAGGTATCACCAGAAATACAGACAGATTATTAGAAGCATTCTGTCAACAGGTGTGTGTGTGTGTGTGTGTGTGTGTGTGTGTGTGTGTGTGTGTGTGTGTGTGTGTGTGTGTGTGTGTGTGTGCAAGCAATGACGTTACCTACATATAGAGCACATGAAGGTCTCCAATCATTATTAGGAATGATGCAGACAACGTAGGATTACTTGATAATGATTAATTGATGGTAAGTAATTAAGCTGTCTAACAGCTTAAAGAAAAAAAAACACTTGCATGTGATTACATTTTATGTTGTTTGTTAACCCTTTGTTTGAAATCGTAATTACTTTTTGAAAAAGAAAAGAAAAGAAAAGGAGCTTTTGTTATGAAAATCGCCGGAAGTTAATGTGTTATGCCACTTGAGGCGTTCTTCCGGTGTCTGTTTCTGTCAAAATGGCTCGTGTGGTACAATCTAAGGTTGCTGTTGTTTCCACTGTTTTCTTCGTATGTTTACATTTCGCATGTTGTAATAACGGAAGAAGGGTAAGTGTGAAGTGTTATAACATAGACGACATCAATTTAAATGCAGTGAAGTGGATGCTGTACCTGTTAGCTATTTAGCATTAGCTGTGTATGACCGACTGAAAGGCTAACAGTGGATTTCATGTTCATTCTCAGGTTGGTGATGCCTTGGAGACTGAGTTCAGTGGTTTCTCTGTGCCTCTTGAACACTCATTTGAAGTTGGTGAGAAACATATTTAATTCTTTTCTTACTGTAACGTTGTATGATACGACATTGATTATGTTGGTAAGCTAACTAAGCTTAACGCAACAAGAAAATTGTCATGGTAAACGCCAGACTCCATTTAAAAATGTCTGTTTAATATGTTTTTGCATTTATTAATGAATGTACCTGATTTGCTACAAATGTACATATTTTTCAGAATTGTTTTTTTGCGTTTATAACAACCTATGAACGCCTACACTTCACACCTACAGGAGCTTTAATGACATCCATTCTAAATCCATTGGCATTAATAAGGAGTTGGTTCCCCCGTTAGCAGCTATAACAGTTTCCATTCTTCTCGGAAGGCTTTCTACGACATTTCTGTCTGTTTAAAATTAAATTATTCTCAATAATGCGTGCAGCTGGGATAAAGTCAGCTGTAACAATACAAACAGTTAAAAGTCATTTCACAGCCCAGAATTAAACACCCTTTGAAATCATAGCATTTGGATGGGCAAATTCAGTATTTATTATACTCTCAAAATGCAAAATCAAAACATGCTGTCAATCAAATAAAAAAAGAAAACAGGCAGTTACAGTTTATTTCTTCATTTAACAATAATAAAACACTCTGCTTTGATGACAGACTTCTACCTTCATTTTATGGTTAACTATGAACTATGTAGAGGTACAATGTGTTGGTTCTTTTTTTTTTTACCCAGAATTTTACAAGTCTCCAAGCAGGGAACGGTTTGTTATCATTTGTAATTTATTTATTTATTTATTTATTTTTCCAGATGATGTAGCAAAGTTTCAAGTGCGTGGAGCTCTGCTGTTAAAGCCTGGAAGAGAGCCGGGTGTCTCACTAAGTCAGAACCCGCTGTCAGATGAGGACAGGACCAAATTGAAGGTGAACCATGTTAACCATTGATTTAGTGATGTTTTCTACACATTTCCAAGATGGCCCAGTGATGGAGAGATTTCCCCTGTTTCAAATAAATATTTAGTTGGGGGTTTTTTGGGGGGTTTTTTGGGTGCCGGGGGGGGAGGGACAAGTACTTGTCGGTACTTGCAGTGCACACTGCAGTCACCTATTCTCACGCTCACTCATGCATTCTGTTAGCTTCAGACATTTTTTACCTGTCACTTAATCACATATGAATCGAGGTAATTTGGGGTTCAGCACTTTTCCTGAAGAGCTGTAAATCAAATAAGCAGTCTTCATATAAGTAGACAACCTTCTTCTTGAGCCACCACCTCCTCATCTGTAGAATTACCTGTGACTGAAAGTCACCCAAAATGTTGGTACCAACGTGGGTAACATCACTCACTTGTTCCACTGGTGTAGGATGTGTTTGGATGTTTAGCCAAGTAAAACAATAGGTGAACTTTCCTAGATTTATACTACATTAACCATAGTATCAGTTCAGGATGTGTTAATGTATCCTCCTTATAATGTTTCTGTATGAACATGCGTTTCTAAATTACTTGTTTTTAACTTGGCTATCCCCACAGGAAGTGGCTGCAGTAGACGGTCTATACAGGATCAGAGTGCCTCGTGTTTTCCTGCAGGCTGACAGACAGACAGAGCGGCAGATGGAAGGCTACCTCACAGCATTCGTCAGAGCTGTGTGTATTTCCCTCAAATTCTCCAGAAATTACAGATAAGATTAAAAAACAACACCTCCTGTAAAATTGAGCACATGTTTATTGACGGCTTTTGAGGGTAGTTTTCACTGCATGGTTAAACTTAGCTTTTAGATGGAGACAGGAAAAAGGTAATGACTTGGAGAAAAGTGAGTAAAATCATAGGATGTAATGATAGGTTCTTAAAATATATTACTGTAACTTGATTCCAGCTCCTATTTCTCCTCGTTCTTTTGGCTGTTATTGGCAAATGTTCATGGGTGTTTAAAGCAAATTAATTCACATGATTATTGTGAGGCAAAATTTTGCTTTACTCACGAATCATGAAAATTACTCTAGACCGGCTCACCACAAAATATAGAAACTTTTTTGTTAATACAAAATTATATTAAACATTTTCTTCCAGCTATGAAAGAGCAGCTTTGAGCAAACATTTTGGCTCTGAATGAGGTTTTTTTATGATGTGGTTAATCTGATGTGTTTTCCCCCAAATAATTTACAGTCTAGTTGTTGCTTTTTTTGCTCTTCTATGCTGGAAAAAATACAGTTGGTTTAGAAATGTTATGTTTTTCCACAAAGGATAGAACAGAATATTTATACAGTTATATGTTATACATATTCTAATGTGAGTTCCTCGACCAATTTGACTTGATAAACTCGTCATAGTGGCCTTATCAAAGGCAGTAAAGTTAATGGAAGTTAACTTACTTGTGTTAAAGAACAAATTTCTCACAGCAGGAGGTCGGCCGTTGAAAGAAAAGAATTGAAATAAAATAAGATGAACCGACACAAGGAGTGGGCGAAGTAGCCTCAAAGTTATATCACCGTATTTCAAGGAATATGTGTAATGATATTTGACAATGACGTTTTATTGATGATTGCAGCGGGCAGCATTTATTAGTGCAAACAAAATAAATGGATTTTTCATGTTCGTGTACAATGAGCAATGATGATAGACTACCTAATTCCAAGTTTGAAGTTGTCAGCAGCAGCAATATAATACTACGTACAGTAATGGCACAGCAAGCACAAAAGTCACCTGGTTAGTGTTTTAAGTATAACAAAACTACTTAAAACTTAGCCTTGTAAGTTTTCATTAGACAAGTTTATTGTTTCCATCTTTAGCTATTTTTTTACATTTTGCAAAGTATTGCACATGTTGGAGGTCTGACTTCTTGTAGCCCAACTACTATTTGCATTCCATTGAAGTAGCCTCTTTTATAATTGCCACATGTTCATCTGAGGCTGGTGCGCTGCTCTCACTCTTAGACAGGAAAGGCGTGGTTCTTTTTAACATGTAAACATTTATACACAGATTATGTGATGTATCATATATGAATGTATGAAGTAGAGTCCCTCTATCAGTGGAAAGGTATTATGATAGTATAATATCATGAGTTACTTTGTGATCCTGTCAATAGAAATTAAGAAACAAAAACACATTCACACTTTAATAATATTGAGAAGCAATATTTGATCAGTGCTAGTTTTGACCTAAAGCTTCTCAAACGGTGTGTAATTAGTGTAAATTGTAAATATTTCTAAGCAATAAGCTGTTATATATTGTTTTAACATTCTCCTGTGATCCTCAGTGTGCCATGGTTGAGTCCCATCTGAGCGATGTGATCGCGCTCCACACTGACGTCTCCGGGTACCTCATCGGTGTCTCCATAGTGACGTTACCTGGGGCCTGCAGGGGCACTGAGGTCGAGGATGAGGTCGACCTTGAGATTTTCAACACCACTCTCAGCATAATGGCTCCAGTGAATGCACCTGGGTCAGTCACACTGCTTTTACCTGTGATTTTGTCCTTTTCTCCTTTACAGCTTCTTTACAATCTGACATTGTTTCAATCTCTACTTGTGGTTGTCTCTGCATAAGTCAAGGCCTCCTGCAGGTTTTTTCCACATCCTTTGGTTTAGCTTTTGCCTTGGCTTAGCAGCTCTATGTCAGTTGTCCTGGGTGGCACAAGTCTTTCTATACCTTTCACAACACTAATTGTCACCTTTCTTCCAGACCTGAGACGGCTTTCTTCCTTGAACGGATGGAACAGGAATCTGAGAAGAAAGGGAAGAACCCACAAGAACAGAAATCTTTCATCGCTAAATATGTAAGTACTTACACAGAAAACTGCTGATAGGCTAGAAGGGCCTAAAGATGTACAGGTAATAAATAAATGAAAATGACTGTTAAGCTCGTATTTTCTGTTCTCAGGCGCATCACATCTTTTCAAATATGTCTAGTATGTTTTAATATACACTGGAGACATCAGTGCTGTACTGCACTTTTGCTTCTATTTCATTTGCCAGGATTTATGGCAGAAAAGTGAAAATATCTCCCAAAAAGTCAAAATGGTTCCTGTTGTCCTGTTGAAAGGCTCTTTTCTACCTGCAGTTTGTGTCAAACTACGGGGGAAAAAGTTATTTGTCAGTACCTTTTAGGCACAGGTACACTTTTCAGTTTGTTTCTCTTACTCCGCTGAAAGCAGCGATGCGAGTCCTCCTCCTTTCCTTCTTCTTTGCAATGCAACTCTGTTAAAGACACTAGTAAAAAGAACTGGACTTGGTGGTCAAATGTAGATGGACAGTGTAATCAAACCCTTAATTCTGGAACAGATAGTGTTTATCTTTATGAGGCATATGAGTATGCAGACTTGTTTTTCATCTGATTTGTTTTCATACCAAAAACTGCTCCAGGCAGCTGGTCGCTTGCTAGAGGTCCCAGTTTCACGAATCCATGTGTTGCTAGTCGTCTAATATTAGTTTTCCCACAAAGTGCATAAGAACATAAAAAGTAATCCCTTAAACCCAGTGGTAAGGTTTTGTGTGTCTTCAGACTTTCTTAGCTTCGAGCTGTTTTTCCAGGCAGAATCCCGCCCTGTATCCTGTCTTAGTTTGCCTGAGCACTGTTAAATCTGTCTTGTTTTGCTGTTCTGTGTGTTTCTTGCTGTGTTCACTGATCTGTGTTGAACTGATGCTGTACTGTGTTCCAGTGGTATTTGATTCTGGGTGGTGCAATCTTCCTCATGGTCACCAATTCGGCACAGCCCCCAGCAGGGGGAGGCAGAGAGCAGAGCTGAGTCCCACTGAAGTACAGTTTCCTTACTTGTCCCCTTCTTCAGTTTGTATTTAACCTTTAGTCAGCGTGACTAAATGAAACCCCGTCTCCTTTCTGTGTCCACTCATTCTGTCCTTCTGTCTTTTCATGGTCTCTTCAGGTCCAATGCCAAATACTTGCAATGGTGCTCCCTTTTGGGGTTGCCACAGTGGATCTTTAGCACCAACCCCCTGCATTTCCTCCTTGACTACATCCGTCAGCCTCCTCTGAGATCTTCCTATTTTCCTCTATCTTCAATATCCAGTGTTTCTCTTCTGCACATGCTCAAACCATCTCAGCCTTGCCTCTCTGACTTTGTCCCTCCTATACTCTTTTCTAATCTTGTTTGTGCTTGTCACTTCCAATGAAAATCTGAACACTTCCAGCTCCACCTTCTGTCTTTTTGTCAGTGTAATTGTCTCCAAACTGTACATCATAGCAGGTCTTAAAACCTTCTTTTTCACTCTTGCTGTTATCCATTCTGCATTTCTCTCGTGCACTGTCTGTCATTTGGGTTGGCCCAGGTATTTAAAGTAATTTTCTTTCCCTATCTCGACTACTTGCATTTTTAACATTCCACCTGCGTTTCTCTCATACATGTGTGATTGGGAGGAAAGGTGAAAATGCCAAAAACATGAATTACAGAGATCAAATTTGTTTTTACTCATCAGCTGTAAAAGGCTGATTGTGTGTTGTCATCACTACGCTGGGCTGGCAGGCGACATCGACACCCAAGTTTGTGAATGTGATAACTCAGAACAAGGCGACATAGAATTTTGAAATTCATAGCATAGGGGTATCTACTAGGAGGCTTAGGGATACCACTGGCATCCACCAGTATGTATTATTGGGAGTCTACAGGATAAACCACCAGTATATCTGAAATTATTATTCTGGCTATATTTAGCATGTGTTTGGTGTTTGACCCCTGAGATCGTCACTCTATGGCCCTGTCACCCACTTATGCCTTTTCTTCTCTTCTGTTGTGAAAATGAACTGAAGCTAATCTGGGATGACCAATCAGGAGCCACTGATGCTAGATGATCACAGTTGATTTGTATGTTGAAACCAAAAATATTGCAGTATTTAGTTGCCCTTTTCTTCTTCTCTTCCAGTGGATGTACATTGTGCCTCTCGTTCTCTTCTTGATGATGTCTGGCGCTCAGGATCAGTCGGGAGCAGGAGCTGGCGGTGGAGCAGGCAATGGCGGTGGCCGATGATCAACAACACAACAATTTTTGTTTTGCTTTTGTTTTTTGTGAACTAAACAATACTTCTTGGGCAGTTTTTCATTGCTGTACATAATGCTGTTAATGGAAGATACACGTCGGTCACACACAACTTACCTCTTGTAGAAGAGATATAGTACCCTGCAGATGACTGCGTTTTTAATTCTAATGTGAAAATAAAGTATTTATTACTTGAGCTGTATTTGTTTTTTTTGAGGGAAAGTTACTCAAGCTTATATTATTGCTCCTCTATTATACTATACTATAGGTCCTCTTTACTCCGATTTGTATTTAGTTGCACTAGTAGTATGCTTCCAAAACTTCATAGTCAGTGGAGATTAAAAAAAAAAAAAAAAAAACTACTGTAGTGAAAGAAAACGCAGGGAGAACATGCAAACTCCATGCAGAAATACCCCGGGCTGATGGTGGAATTGAACTCAGGACCTTCTTGCTGTGTGGCAACAGTGCTAACCACCGTGCCACCATGCTGCCCTGTTTATCCATCTAAATAATAATGTTTTTTATTTTAGTTGCCTCATTTTGGAGGGTATGTGTTTTCTTAATGGAACTGAATGGCAGTTCATGTAGGAACTGTTGCTAAAACTGGACAACCTGCATTCAAACAGTCCAAATGGAAACTTGCACTTCAGGCTAGGAAATAAATCAACCAGTTTGACTCAATGTGTGCAAAAGTCCTCTCTTCTTCACAAAAACTGCAAATGGAAGAAGTATAAATTAAAATAAACTGCAGATAAGAAGTATAATAAGATCTAGAAAATGGGGTAACCAAATCTAATGTATGAGTGACATATACTTATTTTAAGATCTAGCCTTATTTTCAAAACTGTTACTTTAAATCTAGTTCTATCTGCTCTTGTATATTCCGGCTTTCTTCCTGTTTTCTTTCACTAATGGGTGAAGCAAGAATTGCCTCTGTGTCACTCCACCACATGTGAACTGGAAATCCTCCATTCAGCAGTTTAATCTTTTATAATACACCCAAGGGTTAACCCCGTGGGATTAGAGCAGCTGCTGCTTTCCCCCAGCAAGTGTCAACTGTTGTGACAGTTTATTCAGTAAGTGCTGCTTAAAAAACTGCACACACAGAAGGATATTTAAGGATATCCCTTTAAAAAAAAACTTCACTACATTTTATGATTTCTTATGTATGCAAGAAAATGGATGTTTGGGGAAACACTAAAAGTGCAAGAGAAGAATGCAACACACTGAACATCAAAATGTAAAAAGCAAAAAGGCTCTGCAACCTGCTTGGTTGGGGCCTTTTTCTATAGAGTTTTCATGTTCCTCCAACCTGGCCTAGATTATCCAGTTGGCATTCTCATTCTAGGCATTTGCTCAAGGATCCACACACCTGCCTGTCTGTTAGCCCTGTGATGAACTGGTGATCTGTCCAGCTTGTATCACATCTTTTTCTCCATCACAGCTGGATAGGCTCCAGAATAAATTACAGTCCTCATCAGAATCACATCACAGAGTCTCTTTAAATCAGTCAGATTCAGACTTGGCTCATCATAGAGGGTTTCAAGAAGCTAAGATAACGACAGCAAAATGCTCAGCTTAAGGCTTTACTAACCATGATTGAAAGCAAGGTGGCTATCACCATCCTTTATTTACAGTCTATGGTAGCCATACATTAATCAGCTGCAGCTGTGTGTGATCAATATAGATCACAGCTATGATAATTAATGAAAGGAAGAAAAAACTGTTATTCACTGAAGAGATTTTGTTAATGCTACTGATTTCAAAGGCATAATCCTAGAATAGTAAGCTATTACTTGCTTGGACAGCAGCCCAATCCAAATGAAAGCGGGACAACCCCTCTACCACGGATCCTCCAATCTGTGTATTTATAATTATGAGTCAAGGAGAGAGACCACAGCTTCGTGGCTTTAGTAACAGAATGTCCCAGAATCCCTGAGTCAACATTCATCAGCATATGTCAGTCACACTGGCTGTTTTGAGTCCGCATGTCCAACTGTGAGGGACATCCTCTTCTTTTGGGAGGTTAAATGTTGCGCCTCAAGACTTTGGTCCCCTTTGCCCTCTTCCACTCACCAACCAGACCTTTCTCAGAATCACACACACACACACACAGTCCTACTCTGTGACTGTTTTCAGCCACTGCCTGCGCTATCTTGATGAATAACATGAGGGATAAGGTGATAACAACAGCTGAGAGAAAGATGAGAGCTGGAATGAAATAAGCCATATGACAAAAGTCATCTATTTGTAAAGAGATCTGCTTCTGTCAGACAGCAGCAGAGCTTAGACTAGAGATGGTGATCAATCTGGGTTTTCGTGTAACATCAGCTAAATGAGCCGAGACTAAACTTGTTTTGAAATGTTTCCTGCCACACAGTTTAAAAACCAGAACTACAGCTACACACTTACGTAACTCACACACTAATAAATCCAGAGGGTCAGTAGGGGGTGTGATGTATGTCCCTGTACCAGGGAGCGGGGAGGGGGACCCTGACAGTGACACATTATTGTTGTGCTGATGTTTAGGAATGGAATCCAGTGTATTTGTGGTTACGCTGAGAGTACAGTCTCAGAAAATGGGAACAGAGACATTACAAGAGAGTTCTGAAATTAAATCTAAAGAGAGTTCAGCAAAAGCAAGTCTGGGTTGGAAAAAAAACACTGTTGTTGGGGGAGAAATGAGCAAACCTTTTAAGTAGTTTTTAATCACATTTGGCTGGTGATCTAAGATATGATGGTTGTTATTTTTAAATGTTGCTATGATGACTGAAATTAAACTCAGCAGACAGTGATTTAAAATAAGTATCCAAAGGCGAGATCCCAAATTCCTCAGAGTGGCACGATCTGTGCCCTTGGAGTCTGCATCTTATTGAGAACAATTTAAACTGTGGTAAAGATTTTGAGTTTAAGTTAATGTAACATACAAAAATGACCCTTTTAGAAAAGTTGCAATTTTTTTTCATTTTATATAAATTCATTAACATTTTTAATGCAGTTTGTCTCTTTACCAACCACTCAGAAGAAACGTACACATATTTATCCCAAAGTCCAGAAATTAGCACGTGTATGTTTCAATACCATGAGACGCTAAAAGATGAATGACAGAAGCATTACAGTAGATAATACGATGGGAGAAAGCAGCAGGGTGAGGAGATCTCAAACAGGCTGCTTGTACTGCAGCATGTTGCTCACAAATGTCTCTGTGTTTGGAGAGCACCAATGTCAGCACGTCACTATGTGAGGAAGGACGCTCCAGCCTTCTTTCACCATGTTTTTAGTCTCATTATACTGTGTATAATAACAATAAAGGCTTTAATTCTCTCAGCTACAGCTACAGTGGTGTTTGATGCAGAGGTGTGGACTCGAGTCACATGACTTGGACTCGAGTCAGACTCGAGTCATTAATTTTATGACTTTAAACTTGACTTGAAAAAATGTTCTAAGACTTGTGACTTGACTTGGACTTTTACACCAATGACTTGGGACTTGAATTGGACTTGAACCGGTTTACTTGAAAAGACTTGATATTTTACCCCAAATATAAAATTTAACATGCATATTATATAGAGATTGAAAATGTGACGTCATTCACGGGTAGAACCGCAAAGGATTCTGGGAACTCGTGGCAAGCGGTAGTAGCGCAGCGATAAAAAGAAACACAAATGTCAAGAAGCTGTTGTATTATTAACTGCAATAGCCGGTCGCATGACAGCCACGGGAAGCCGACGGGTAAAGAGATCGGTTGTTATCGGATTACGTCGTTGAAGAGAAATTGTTCGAGCCATGTTTCCGAAGTAACAAAGAGGCGACTGGATTGCAGCCATTCAAAGACCAATTATAACGTCCCAGAACACTCCAGCTCACAGGTTAGTCTGCTCCAAGCATTTCCACAAAGGTCAGTCTGCTGTTGTAGTTAATGCGTCATTTTTCTTATCATAATTGGTGATATAGGTTACAAGCAAGTCTGGCGCTGAACAGAAATTGTCGCGCTATGCTCCTTTATTTATTGTGTTTATTGTGCATAAATAGTGAATTGTCCTGACACAATATTGCGTTTCGCTTCTGTTATTATGGTACATTGACAAAAACATATACTTTTATTCACAGGATAAAACAGGTTTTTTGTATCACTAATTGCCCAGTACGATTACAGCATACAGTATTATTGTCACTGCTACATTTCTGTGATGCTACCAGAAATTATTTCCACTGCTAATTAATTACCGTTGAGCTCAAAGGTCCTATTAATAAACGGTTAACGTGTCACGGCTGGCGGAGGGAGCCATGTGGTGTGGAGGAAAAGGAGGACCCAAGATGCAGCGAACTGGGCCCTGTTTCAGGAAGCCGGTTTAGAAAACTCAGAGTGAAAAACGATACGCAGGGTTGAGTAACCCCGAACTGTCCAACTCGGAATATTCGGTTTCAGAAAGGCTGATAACAAGTAGTTCAGTCAACGCGGAGTTGCTTTAACCCCAAGTGAAGCGCGCGGACGAGGATACATAAAGCCCTGATAAGCGGAGCACAGATTAAGCGAGTCACCATGGAGACGGAGGGAAAGAAGGCGCGGTCAATGTATTTTACAGCGCTTGAGGCCGAAATTCTGATGGCAGCATATGCCGATAACATGCAAATTCCGCGGAAAAAAGTAACACAGCCACAGCTGCAAAAGAAAGGGAGCATGCATGGCAAAACATAGCCGACAGAGTCAATGCATGAGTGTTAATATAAACATTGATCTAGGGATTTCCACCCATTTAACACGTTATTTTATTTGTTATTTTATACATTTTATTTTGTGATGTGATGTGAGCGCAGGTGCAACCCAACAGGCCCCAAACGTGCCTGGCAGCAAGTAAAAATGAAATATAAAAATATAGTCCAAACAGGTAAGGTGTAATTGTATTATGAGCCATAGTGCTTGGTCTGTTTGTCCGATGTAAATCAATTGCAGTTAGAGGCTACATTAATTTTCTTTCTGTAAGCACTTATTGAAATTATCTGAGCACATTACAAGTACATATTTGCTTACTCTGTATGCTCAAATGTGGCCCGTTATAGCCAACAGAAAAAAAGCGGAGGCCCGAAAAACAGGTGGGGGTCCTCCACCACCACCACTCACAGAGGCTGAGCAGTTGGCCCTCAGCCAAAACAGTGGGCGCCCTGTGGCCGAAGGCATCTCTGCGGGGACATCCTCTGAGTCAATAACCCCGCAAGACACAAGTGCCTACATAAGGGGTAAATTCAAAATAATACATGATGTGCATACATCCTTCTTCACAGTCACCTTTGCAGTGCGACACATTCATTTGATAAACTCTTTACCATAATGAATTATTTTGTAGTGAAGTTATTTTCCGACTGATTTTGCCTTCCCTCAGCCTTGGTTGTCTTTGAGAGCATAATGACAATGAAGTGTAAGGTGCTTGGTATGTTTGTTAATTGCCATTTGGTCCCTTGTAAGTTATAAGTGACCTGTATAAACCTCATATTCTATCAGTTGATGGTGGTGGTGTACTGCATCTGGTGCAGCCTCCTGTTGAGCCAGACCAACATGCAGTTGTGAGTAATACTCCACAGATTATATGAGTTTACAGTAGAACAGCAATGTTGTCTATTTCTTTACTACAGGAAAATAATGAAGAAACATTGACAGCTGTTACAGAGGAGGAAGCAACAGAGACGCTTTATGAGGTTTACATCTTTTAATACTTTGTGTACAGGAAACACAGGCGACCAATAAAGCCAGTTGAACAAAAAATCTGTTTATTCTTCTTTCAACATGTTGAGGTGATGGGTCAAAGGAAATGATTGTGACATATGGTGTCTCTGACTGCTCTTCCATCTTGTATGTCCGTGGGAGGGTCAGGATGTTCATGGTTTGGATCACTGCTGATGTTTGGTTCAGAAGGACAGTGTTCTCCTCTAATTGTGGCAATGTTGTGAAGAATCACACATGCCACAATAATGTCACATGCCCTTTCTGGGGTGACCCTGAGTCTTTGCAGGCACTGGAACCGGGCCTTAAGCATTCCGATAGTCATTTCAATTCTGGCTCTTGTCCTGCAATTAGCCAGATTATATCGCTGCTGTGGGCCCGGTTCAGGGTCAGGGTAAGGGGTAAGCAAATAGGGTAAACATGGATACCCCCTATCACCAAGCAAGTAGCCAGTGAACTCTCCTAAGACAGAAGGATACACTTCAGTTCAAATGTCCCTGAAGCAATTGGTCTTTATATATTTTAAAGTATTCTCAACTCACCATGTCCAAATTTTGTGCTCAGTGTACATTCACGGAATATTTGTGAGTCATGGACAGAGCCTGGCCACTTGGCTTCCACATTTGTGATAATGTTGGCAGCATCACATATGATCTTCACAGTGCAGAGAACACAAATTAGCATCCATTACTATAATGAAATAATTTGTTAGTTTGACATGCTACAGGGAACTATGTACCTGTACATTAATGCTGTGGAAAGACTTCCTGTTCACATAGTCTCCTTCATTTACTGAAGGAGCAATGATTGGAATGTGAGTGCCATCTGTACAGCCAATCACGCCTGGGAACCCTGAAAATAAATGTGCAATTTAAGTAGTAGTCCAAGTATCACCACATCATACATTAAGTTTTGGTCATCCTGATACCTGCAATTTTGTGGCATCCCTCTTTGATAAATCTTGTGGGTCTGTGACCGGGGAACACCACAGACGAGTACAGGAGACGTTTCAGTGCAACTGTAACATTCCTGACTGCCCGACAGACGGTAGCCTTGGAAACGTGCTCAGCGTCACCAATATTATACAGAAAGCTCCCGTTTGCAAGAAACCGAAGTGCAATACAAATAATATGCAATGAACTGAGAGCATGTCCGCGATGTGTCACATGCGTAATATATGGCCTGAGGATGTTATCCAAATAAATTATAGATTGTGCTGAGAAACGGTAACGTTCGCACAGAAAATCATCAGGAAATGATAAAATGTCCAAACGCGCTCTGATCACTCTCTCCCGGCGGAGAGCTCTGCGGAGAATTTGGGCTTCACGATCTACTGGCTCTTCAAGGAAGTGGCACGCCATGTCCGACACTTCCTACTGTCAGGTTTCCGACAAAGGGGCGGAGACAGTCAGGGTTAGTTGTAGTAAACCTGCTAGGGGGCAGGTTAGCTTCACGGAGTGTGTCGTCATAGTGACTCACTCAGGCTGCAGCTGAACTCGCTTTGTGAAACCGAAAACCCAGAGTTTTCGTTAACTCAGGGTATACTTACTCAGTTTTTCCACTAAACCGGCTTCCTGAAACAGGGCCCTGGGCCCTGTTTCAGGAAGCCGGTTTGGAAAACTCAGAGTGAAAAACGACACTCACGGTTGAGTAACCCCGAACTGTCCAACTCGGCTTCCTGAAACAGGGCCCTGGGCCCTGTTTCAGGAAGCCGGTTTAGTGGAAAAACTGAGTAAGTATACCCTGAGTTAACGAAAACTCCGGGTTTTCGGTTTCACAAAGCGAGTTCAGATGAAGCCTCAGTGAGTCACTATGACGACACACTCCGTGAAGCTAACCTGCCCCCTAGCAGGTTTACTACAACTAACCCTGACTGTCTCCGCCCCTTTGTCGGAAACCTGACAGTAGGAAGTGTCAGACATGGCGTGCCCCTTCCTTGAGGAGCCAGTAGATCGTGAAGCACAAATTCTCCGCAGAGCTCTCCGCCGGGAGAGAGTGATTAGAGCGCGTTTGGACATTTTATCATTTCCTGATGATTTTCTGTGCGAACGTTACCGTTTCTCAGCACAATCTCTAAGTTATTTGGATAACATCCTCAGGCCATATATTACGCATGTGACACATCGCGGACATGCTCTCAGTTCATTACATATTATTTGTATTGCACTTCGGTTTTTTGCAAACGGGAGCTTTCTGTATAATATTGGTGACGCTGAGCACGTTTCCAAGGCTACCGTCTGTCGGGCAGTCAGGAATGTTACAGTTGCACTGAAACGTCTCCTGCACTCGTTTGTGGTGTTCCCCGGTCATAGACCCACAAGATTTATCAAAGAGGGATGCCACAAAATTGCAGGTATCAGGATGACCAAAACTTAATTCATGATGTGGTGATACTTGAACTACTACTTAAATTTTACATTTATTCTCACGGTTCCCAGGCGTGATTGGCTGTATAGATGGCACTCACATTCCAATCATTGCTCCTTCAGTAAATGAAGGAGACTATGTGAACAGGAAGTCTTTCCACAGCATTAATGTACAGGTACATAGTTCCCTGTAGCATTTCAAACTAACAAATTATTTCATTATAGTAATGGATGCTAATTTGTGTTCTCTGCACTGTGAAGATCATATGTGATGCTGCCAACATTATCACAAATGTGGAAGCCAAGTGGCCAGGCTCTGTCCATGACTCACAAATATTCCGTGAATGTACACTGAGCACAAAATTTGGACATGGTGAGTTGAGAATACTGTAAAATATATAAAGACCAATTGCTTCAGGGACATTTGAACTGAAGTGTATCCTTCTGTCTTAGGAGAGTTCACTGGCTACTTGCTTGGTGATAGGGGGTATCCATGTTTACCCTATTTGCTTATCCCTTACCCTGACCCTGAACCGGGCCCACAGCAGCGATATAATCTGGCTAATTGCAGGACAAGAGCCAGAATTGAAATGACTATCGGAATGCTTAAGGCCCGGTTCCAGTGCCTGCAAAGACTCAGGGTCACCCCAGAAAGGGCATGTGACATTATTGTGGCATGTGTGATTCTTCACAACATTGCCACAATTAGAGGAGAACACTGTCCTTCTGAACCAAACAGCAGTGATCCAAACCATGAACATCCTGACCCTCCCACGGACATACAAGATGGAAGCGCAGTCAGAGACACCATATGTCACAATCATTTCTTTTGACCCATCACCTCAACATGTTGAAAGAAGAATAAACAGATTTTTTGTTCAACTGGCTTTATTGGTCGCCTGTGTTTCCTGTACACAAAGTATTAAAAGATGTAAACCTCATAAAGTGTCTCTGTTGCTTCCTCCTCTGTAACAGCTGTCAATGTTTCTTCATTATTTTCCTGTAGTAAAGAAATAAACAACATTGCTGTTCTACTGTAAACTCATATAATCTGTGGAGTATTACTCACAACTGCATGTTGGTCTGGCTCAACAGGAGGCTGCACCAGATGCAGTACACCACCACCATCAACTGATAGAATATGAGGTTTATACAGGTCACTTATAACTTACAAGGGACCAAATGGCAATTAACAAACATACCAATCACCTTACACTTCATTGTCATTATGCTCTCAAAGACAACCAAGACTGAGGGAAGGCAAAATCAGTAGGAAAATAACTTCACTACAAAATAATCCATTATGGTAAAGAGTTTATCAAATGAATGAGCAGCACTGCAAAGGTGACTGTGAAGAAAGGATGTATGCACATCATGTATTATTTTGGATTTACCCCTTATGTAGGCACTTGTGTCTTGCGGGGTTATTGACTCAGAGGATGTCCCCGCAGAGATGCCTTCGGCCACAGGGCGCCCACTGTTTTGGCTGAGGGCCAACTGCTCAGCCTCTGTGAGTGGTGGTGGTGGAGGACCCCCACCTGTTTTTCGGGCCTCCGCTTTTTTTCTGTTGGCTATAACGGGTCACATTTGAGCATACAGAGTAAGCAAATATGTACTTGTAATGTGCTCAGATAATTTCAATAAGTGCTTACAGAAAGAAAATTAATGTAGCCTCTAACTGCAATTGATTTACATGGGACAAACAGACCAAGCACTATGGCTCATAATACAATTACACCTTACCTGTTTGGACTATATTTTTATATTTCATTTTTACTTGCTGCCAGGAACGTTTGGGGCCTGTTGGGTTGCACCTGCGCTCACATCACATCACAAAATAAAATGTATAAAATAACAAATAAAATAACATATGATAAAATAACGTGTTAAATGGGTGGAAATCCCTAGATCAATGTTTAGATTAACACTCATGCATTGACTCTGTCGGCTATGTTTTGCCATGCATGCTCCCTTTCTTTTGCAGCTGTGGCTGTGTTACTTTTTTCCGCGGAATTTGCATGTTATCGGCATATGCTGCCATCAGAATTTCGGCCTCAAGCGCTGTGAAATACATTGACCGCGCCTTCTTTCCCTCCGTCTCCATGGTGACTCGCTTAATCTGTGCTCCGCTTATCAGGGCTTTATGTATCCTCGTCCGCGCGCTTCACTTGGGGTTAAAGCAACTCCGCGTTGACTGAACTAATTGTTATCAGCCTTTCTGAAACCGAATATTCCGAGTTGGACAGTTCGGGGTTACTCAACCCTGCGTATCGTTTTTCACTCTGAGTTTTCTAAACCGGCTTCCTGAAACAGGGCCCTGATGACAGAGTGATGTTTATTTACAAGGTGGTGGTGGTGGCAAAAACAGGCAACTCAACATGAGCAATTACAAACCTAAACTGGGAGAAACTAAAGACAAACCTGAGACCATACAAAAGGGGTGCGGGGCAGAGAGACGCAGAGACAGGAACGAAACACCATAGAATGCAGAGCTACACGGAGGAACGCAGTGATACATGGATGAACGCAGACGAGCCGATAACAAACACAGACCGACACCCACTAAATATACACACACAAGGTAATCAGGTAATCGTACACAAGAGGGAAGAACAGCTGATCTGAATACACATGATGACTGGAGGACACAAGCTGAACACAATGACAACAGACACAGACTTTCAGAACAAAACAGGAAATCTAGAACCCGAACCGGACACAAGGGGGGAGGACACAGAATAACTAGACAGAGGGAAATAATCACAAAACAAAACGCTGGGTCAACGACCCAGGACCATGACATAACGAATGTGTATTTATGACGACGATTTGTGAGACTGGTAAACTTATGATACGTACGATGGTCTTTACTTTCTACACGGTGCATTTCAAGGTCCTGCACCCATCCGTCGGTAAACTGTACCTGGGCTTGTTGCAGTGACCGGAAGTTACTAAACTTCATGAGTGTATGCACTCACTCCAAGAACCGTATGATTATAAATATGCATATAAATATGCTACGATGAGATAGCTGACTTCATCTAACTAGCAAATGTTTTCCAGGCTACGTTGGTGATGCATTTTTTTTTAAAATGATATTTAAAAAAAAAAAATCATTTATTTATGTATGATATTTTTGTCATGCGATTTTAAAGCCGGTCCTACAACCGCATCCAAGAATAACATGCAGCTTATCTCAGAACTGTCGGTGAAAATTATTCTTGGAGCTAGGTTTAATTGAGCTGCATTTTAAAGAGGTGCAATTTCACAATTTGTGTATATTTTCTAAGTTCACTATTTGTCATGTGTTGAGAAAAACACAGATTTAAAAATTACATGGTCTAATATTTACATTTAGCATAACTGCAACATGCTTTTTTTCGGGGGGTTTTTTAAAGACTCGAAAGGACTTGAAATTCAAAATTTCAGACTTGTGACTTTACTTGGACTTTTACACCAGTGACTTGAGACTCGACTCTGACTTGCCTGACATTACTTGAGACTTGACTTGAGACTTGAGGATAAAGACTTGAGACTTACTTGAGACTTGCAAAACAATGACTTGGTCCCACCTCTGGTTTGATGATCTAAGAGTACAGATTAAATATAAAAACTTCTAAAAAATTCAAACATAGACTCATAAGCTGTGCTTCTTGTTTTGGCCTTGAAGACCCTGTCCACCCTATCTGTTCCCTCCTTTTGGTTGTTTGGCCTCTTTATTTATTTTTTGGTAATTATCACTCTCTAAATAAATGTTGAGTTCAGGAAGTTGTCATTTTTAATCCCCAAAAAAATACTTTTGATATGATTTATTTGAATGAATATTTCATAAATTGATTGTATATGTGTCGTGACCCTGAAGAAGGTTCCTGATCCCCTTGTTGGGTCTAAAATTACAGTATATGAAGTAAAATAGTCAAATCCTATAGACACATTAATGCTCTGCTGTCTTTGTTCTTTCTCGCATCTTTCACTTTTGCTATATTTAATTAAATATATTCAATAACAGATTTAGATTGTGTACCTTTTGCATAAAAATGCGACTATGTTATTTATTTCTTCTCATTAAGTAGATTTAAATGGTTGCTGTGATCGTTTTCATGAAATATTTCTTTTTGTCACTTCTGTCAGTCTGGGATAAACACTCTTCATAGCATACATACTTAGAGCCAAATACTGTAAATGTGGACAAAACACTGAGAGGCCAGCACCTGCCTTGTCAATCAGAGAAAAGCTAAGAAAACTACAAGGGGAAGTCTTCACAGTCCTGGAAAAGCATCCCAGCAGGCCTCCGCAGATTACGGTCTCACACTCAATGAATCCCCAGCGACCAATTGTGCTATACATTTCACCACAGCCCCATCATGTTAACATGCAATGAAGTAACATGATCAGACACTTAACAGCCAGGTCGGGACTGGAATATTACATAGTGATTGCTGAGTGTATAATGTAGCACCCCTAAACACACATAGACCAAAGGTCATGGTACAATACTGGTTAGACGGCTCACTGGCAGCAGTAAGCAGCAGGTGCTGAAATTTGCTTTCATGGCTTACAGTGTGTATGTAGTATTACAGGAACCATCACTAAGCTTGCGCCTCATTAAAATTCCTCTTGTAATAACAGTGAGACGGAGTTATTTCCTCTTTGACTGTAATTATCAGGATGTGCCAATAAATTCAATACTAAGATGTTGCTTACAATTATATGTAAAAAAAAAAAAAAAAAAAAAAAGTTCCTTTTACCAAACATTATTTCCCCAAAATTGTATATTTAAAAAAAAAAAAAACCTTTTAGATTGTTAACGTTGTTTTCCACATAAAGTGAAATATTTCATGCTTTTGTCATTTTAATTTGAAGAATTATAATAAAATCAGATCTCTTGAGTCGGTGAGATCAGGTCCAGCTTCTAAAACTCCGTCACCATGTGGTCGGGGCTCCGTCACCATGGATTGTTGCATTGCTTTGAATTTTTTCCGTCCACTGAATGTGTGTTATCGTTGGTAATCAGGCCCATAGACAGAAGTCCAGGTTGCTTTGATAGCAACCCTCAGCTCATGTGTATTTTTGGGCCGGGTGTTCCTCATCTTCCTGTTGACAGTAGCCCATAGATTCCATGTCAGGTCAGGCATGTGTGCTGGCCAGTCAAGCTACAGTAATAACATGGACAGCAAGCCATTTGGTAGTAGCTGTGGCACTGTGTGCTAAGTCTTGCTAGAAAAAGAAATTGGCATCTCCATGAAGCTTGTCAGCACATGGAAAGCTGAAGGGCTCTAAAACTGGTTGCATTGATTTTGGACTTGATAAAACCACCAACCAACACCACCAACACCAGCTGATGATATGGTTGCAGATGTTGCAGAGCCTTCACAGATGGTGGAAACTTCACCCTGGACTTCAGACATCATGGATTCAAGGCCTCCCTACTTTCAATCTGTTTCTTTGGACCGATGATTAAGGTCCAGTTCTTTTTCTCCTTCCCCCAGGTAAGATGCTTCTGGATCAGGAGTGGGTTGATATTAGGACAGAACCTTTAAAAGGATGCCTGTGTATGGTGTTTACAACAGTATTAACATATAACTCCACAACACTGTAAAAATGTATCTTATCTTCAAACACAAAACAGTACACTCACTATACTAACTATAAATGTATGCTAATGTTATATTTAATTATTTAATATAACTGACAGTAAATGTGAGTAAAATCTGGACAAACAGACTAATTAGAAATTAGAAATTGCTATTTGCAAGCTTGAAGTGCAGCAGCATTTTTGATAAGCTTTGCTCCAAGTTCTTTGCCACGTGCGCTCAAAGCAACTGCAAATAGATGAGATTTTTGGGTTGACGACAGCTCCCCGGTGGGTAGACATCTCCCACTCGCTGTACAGAAAATAACCCCCTATAGCTTGAGTTAGTCAGTTTAAGCTGCAGTTTAAAAAGTCAGTCAAAGTTCATCGTGTTGCTGAGGTGACAGGACGAGTCCTTATTTGCAAAGGGTCCACACAGTGTATGGAGCTACACATGTGACTTGGCACAGATTTTTACACCAGATGCTTCCCGATGCAGCCCTTACAGGGATTTGTGTCTCCTCCTGGTCTTTCATGTATTAAGCAGATATGCTAATGACTCCTCTATGATGCCACTACAAGGCTAAGCACTGATATGCCGTGTGGATGTGAGCATATGCCAATTAGCCAAAACATTAAAACCGCTGACAGGCTGCATGAATAGCACTGAGTTTCATGTTGAAATGCAATGTTCTGGCAGAAAATTTGCACGTTTCCAAATTCATCTTGATGTCATTTTGACATGTTGACCTCACCACCGCCCTCCTACCATGGCAATGACACTCCCCAAAGGCAGTGGCTTCTACCAGAAAACAAACACAACAAAGTAGCAAAGATTTTGAGTTCCAGACCTGCCAAATCCAATAGATTGACAGAAGCCACATGAGGCAATCCACAGAACATAAAGTATCTGCTGCCAACGTCCCTGTTTGTCTACATCCATGACACAAAGAGGTTTGGGCACATTGCTATATTTTTTCCCCCATTCTTTAAACTAGATACTTAAATTTCTCAGTGCTAAATGCTATGTAAGCTCTGGGGTTTACCTCGTGCATGTGCTCAGTCCATGTGTACGCAGATAAGTTTGCATACTTGGGATGTATTGCTCATCT
Organism: Rhamphochromis sp. 'chilingali'; assembly: GCF_963969265.1. Taxonomy (NCBI): domain Eukaryota; kingdom Metazoa; phylum Chordata; class Actinopteri; order Cichliformes; family Cichlidae; genus Rhamphochromis; species Rhamphochromis sp. 'chilingali'. Next base: position 5,155,557 of record NC_137942.1, on the reverse strand, counting down.
CCATCAAGCGATCCCAAGAAAGGATCAGGAGTTTCAAGTAACAGGACCATCCCTTTGGATGGCCGGTACATCCAACCCAAACTCGTGCACCTCCCCTCTCTACTGATTTGGAAGTTAATAAGAGTGACACTCCGGAGATGCACAGGCACTTTCACAGGACGTCGCCGATTGATGCCAAACTGCGCCGTGAGAAACACGAGAATCATGCCCGTACCCAGGAAAGCAGGTAAGAAATCAATCTCACCTGAGTCTTTATGAGCATCGTGTCTTCAATATGTCTTTCATGACATTTGAACTGTTGTAGTCAATATTCTAAAGCTCGAGTACATTATACTGTGATGCATTTAATGACAAATACGGCAGTTCAAATGTTTGACTTTCAAATGTAATGTGACCCAAATGTTTCTGTTTGATTGTTTTTTTGTATGTTTTAAATTAAGGTGGCTCAGGAGGTAGAGCAGATCATCTGCTAATTGTAAAGTTGGCGGTCTGATCTTTGGCTGCAGCAGTCTGCATGCCAAATTATCCTTGATACTGAAGCCTGGGCTGCTCAGTGTGATTGTTATATAGAATGCACTTGGGCAAAGAAAAAAGTGCTTTTGTGAATGAGTAAAAATGCATTATCTAAGAGGCAGTTCATTTACCATTCCTTATGGACTTTAAAAATCTTAATTACAGTTTGTCACAGTGTGTTATTACTGATTTATTATGTGTTTTATATGTTGTTTATTTGACGTTGTTAAGTTACCTCACGCTGACCATCCCTGGATATTAGCTGGGAGCCAGATATCCTTCCTCACCTTGGATTGTGCCAGTTTGGTCCATTAATCATGTCAACAAAGAGCCTCTCGCCGGGTGGTGATCGTTTCGTCAATGTCACAGCCTCGCCTGCAGTTTCAGTGCTCATATTTCTGTCTGTCTTTCTTGTTTCTGTCCCTAAGCAACGTGATACACCTGTCCAAACACGCCCACGTTGCTTCATTCTCTGTCTCCAGCTAGAGGAAGATATTTCATATAGATTCTCCATATCCTACCTGCTTCTTATGGATTTTTTCAGTCTTTCCAATTCCATAATAGCTTGCATAACCCAAGTCACCCACTCTCCCTCCGTCTCCATCCTCAATTGTTGCTAATCCCTCCTCTGCTGCCACAGTAATGAAGTGTGAAATGCTGCACAGTAAATCAGGGACCAAAATGCAAACGCTCATCTTGGTGTTATTTATGGCTGTTTGATTTTGCCTTTATGTAACATATAGCACCCGCGGCTTCTGCAGTTTGTCGTCTCCTGGAGGAATTAGTGCCATTAAAAGTTTAATTTGTCACCATAATGTACATGAATGCAAGCGTAATGTGGCAAATCTAACTAATGTGATTAGCTAATCTTTGATGCATAAAAATACTCTAAAAATAATTAAATAATTCAAAATGGAAATTTGTTATGGGAGCCTACATACTTGTATTAGCCCTTCAAAAAGGCCTTTTCCTTCTGAGTGTACTTTATGTCCTTCCAATCTCCATCTCACATGTGCGCTCGTCACCCATAGGGCTTCTAGCCAGGAAGTTTTGACACTTGACAGGAACTAGAGGGATGATCCTGGATCTCCCTCCACCTCATCTCACTATCTTCTCATCTTGCTGTCTCAGTGGGATGCTCTGAACCTGATCTGTGCAGATAGCTCTGTCCCACTGAGAGAGGAATCTGGGGAGGGGGTGAAAAAAGAGGTTTACCTCGTGACACTCCAAAACAAACACTTCTTGTGAAACACTGTGAGAGTCGCCGTTGACCTTTCCAGCTGGACTGAGCTGAGCTCGAGCGCTCTTGGGGAGGGCACCAGAGTTTCACTTAAAATCATTTCAGGGACTAACCCTAACCCACATCCATCCATTACAACCTGCAGCTTAATCATTAGCCGTCCCTTTTATGGCCTCACTGCCCTTAAATATTTTTATGCCACACACCTCACTCTGTTCCCTCCATGTCTCTATTGCTGTTGTGTCAAGTCATCAATCTTCTGGGGAATATGTTTATCCCAGCGGGGCTTTCTTGTTCATACTGCTGAGTGTAAACAGGAATCCAGAGATGTTTAACCTTCACGGTGCAGCCAGAGATCTGGAATATTTCCAGTAACCCAACTTACTTACTGCTGGCTTGATATCTTGATATCCAAGATTATCGGAGATGTTCAATTTATTCCCTTCGGACAGTTGCCAGGGACATCATATTTGGAGATGAATTTAATGACTGTTGGTCCCTTTTTAATCTGTCCAATAGCAATTCCAGTAAAAATCAGAATGAAGGCTTTTCTTGTATTGTGTCCCCATCCCACCTGCTGTGTTCCTTTCTGAAAGAGCTCAAAGGACGAGAGAGAGAAAGACCGATGAAGTGATCTGTCACCAGCGACTTTCTGCTCCCAGTTTCCAATGATGACTTCATGACCTTCACTATATCCTGCTTTGTCCTGCCAAATCTCTGTCTGCCCCATCCATCAATGGTGCAGCATTATGCGAACGCATCAGTCTATTAAAACGTTTGAGCTTGTGCATTGTAAACTGGCAGGCTTGCTGTTGAAGTCAATCATGACATGTGGACAATATCCAAACTCAAACCTCGTCTGTAACTGAATCCTACTCAGTACGGTTTAATTAATATGTCTGCATGCCCAGCCAATTATCAAATTCTCTGGCCTTAGTGATGTTGATCAGGTAATTGTTCTTGGCGTAATGAGCTCCTGCAAAACAATACCTCAGCCTATATTTAGGTTTTAATTAAAGCACCCAGTGAACATTACTTTACCTATTGAGGAAAAGCCAACACATTTAAAGTTGGCCCACTCCTCTTCTGGAAACCCTACCCTACCCTACCTCGGTGCATTAGCCACAGTAAAGAGAATTGCAAGCCAACACATTTCAGAGAAAGCAATGCCACCCCTTCAATTATATCTGATGTTTGCAGATGTTATGCCAGGCCATCATTTGTCCTTCTGGTTGTCACGCTGCTGGCATCCTCCCCAGTGGAGGGTCACACAGGTCGTAGAGGTAAAGTTTCCCCAGGCTGAGATACGTGCCGGATTCTCCTCTTCAGACATAGGGAAACCTCTATGGGCACAGAAGTCACCTTTCTAAAGACGCGGGATCCAGTGCATTTGCATTCCTGTTAATAATCAAAACTACACACAGGATAACCATTATAATCAAAAACAGCTTTAAAGAGTTTGTAGTTCATCCCATTAAATAATCTATACAACAAAAGAGGGAAAAAAAGAAAAACATAAGGACAATGATTAAAAAAAATAATAAATATAAAAATCAACTAAACCTGGAGATATATAAACTCAAAGTGAACAAGTATCAAGCTGAAGCATGAATTTATTCGATTTATCCTGTCAAGTTTATGTCCTTCCTCTGTTTAGGCTTCCAAAATGAGCTAATACTATTAAAGAAGAAATTACCACTACAAATTCATGTTCAAAACATCTTTGTATTGTGTTTAAGAGATAGTAACTGACTGAAGGTTAACTCAGCCAAGCTATACTTTCATATGGTACCACAAGATGATGCAGCAAGTCAGTATCACCTTTATTTAAACAGGCAAAAGAACAAATGGTGGTGTGGGAAAACGCTGCCCCCTGTTGGTAAAACCTTTTGTTAAAATTGGCAGACGGAAACTACAAACAGTACCTTTAACAAATAAAGTTTACAGGTATATGAGGATTTTTATAAAACAGGATGCACTGTCGCTGCGTAAAACACCCAATAAATATTTAAAGGAGTTAAAATCAACTAATCAAATTACGTCATAATACTGAAGTTAAAAATACTCCTGCACTGGATGCTTTTATTTTTAATTCAAGACTTTTTATGAAGCCTGCAACTGGGACTGAATAAGTATACAACAAAGTAAAAGTAATGTAATTCTGGCCATTCAACAGATATTATACAGCTTTAATAAAAGCACAACTTTCAAATTAAGTTTTTATGTACTGACCCATACAAAGCCTCCACTCTGCAGGAAGTACTAGATCACTAAAAGCAACGACTTATACAATTATAATTGAACAATCAACCCTTAATCTACATGTCCTCACCAAATGGCCAAGCCTTAAATCTTTACTATCTTTTTTAGTGGAGATGAATGACAATCAGGGATTCGGTCATAATACTGCCATAAAACTATATTTCAGTCTGTTACAGCCTCTTATGGTATAAAAATGAGGGGAGGGAGAGCAGAGTTTAAGTAGGGTGAGGTTTAGTTTAATTAAATTGTCTTGATTTTTTCTTAAAAAGTGAAAGAAAGCATGTTTTATGACTTCTCATTAAATGAACACAGTTATACCCTCCATATAGGACGTCAGAAAAACGAGCCTGTTCTGTCTTATTTTGTTAGACAAATCAGATAAATACCGGGATGTAACAGTCTGTTAAATGAGCGTGAAGCATAAAATAATCGAATCGTTTTCTGTGTGAAATCTGAGAGATGGTAACTTGACATACGCAGAGGCATGATTGATGACCGGACGGGTGAGGGATCACAGTTTTCTCCGAATGTCAGAAGACGCAGTGACTCACAAACTGGAGGAAGAACAAACGGAGAGCCTGTGACACGATAAACACGCCCACAGCGGTGGGAAGAAAAAGCATCCCACAGAAAGTCAATTCTTAGAATCAGCTTCCTGTCATCAGTGGCCATGAACGGTGTTCCCAGCAAATGTATGCGGAGTCCCATACGTTGAAACCAGAACCTCGAAAAGCATGAGGGAACTCCATGAATCAGTGCTGAGCCGACATTTCACACATACCCCTATGTGATCTACAATGTGTTGAGAGCAGCAGGTGATTAACTGCAGCTGCAGTGCTGGCAGACACTATGAAGAAGGTGCAGCCTGTAGAGGAAGATGAAAAGGTTTAAAGTAACCGCCGCTGCCACCCTGGGCGTCGAGCGGTCAGCTTTTTGTCATATAAGCTCATGTGAGAAATCATGTCTGAGGACAGGCTGTAATTCCATATACAGTGTCTGTAGTAGACAGCAGTGAAATGATGCTCTCGTTTTCTTTTCCAGGGAGAAAAAACAGTAGTGCTACAGAAGGTAAAAACCAGCATGGAGTCCCGCTGTTGTGAAGGCTTTGCATGTGGATATTAATGCATTAAATTAAATCAATGTGTCATTATTTATCCACTTATTCCTCCTCTTTTCAGTAATACTGCCACCATATGAGCCCAATATCCCCGAACCAACCACCAGGGCCGACTTCATGAAATGTAAGGCTTTTTATTTTAATATGAAGCTCCTGAGTAAAGAAAAAAAGATGAATAATTAATAATTAAGTAATGTCACGCCATGCTTTTTTTTTTTAATTCAAAAGAATTATGGAGCAAACTTATTAAGATGATCAAAGATTAAAATAATAATGGTCAAAGTTTGTTCCACATAAAAAGGTTAATGAATAAAAATTTAGAAAGTAATCGTGGTGTAAGACTTAGATACCAGATCACTTAACACCAAATTCAATTAGTCTATTACACTTCCTAATATGTATTTAAATGGTTATTACATTTCCCAGAACCAGTCACTAACTACATTATTAAATAAATATGTAACAGCATATTCACAAATGTTATATCCCACAGAAACAGCGCACCACTTAAACGTCAAATGATTCAAAGTTGCCTCGTCACTTGCCAATAGTTGCTTCTAATTTTTATTATTATGCCTGTTTTTTTGGCTGCTGTTGTTTGGGGGGGGGGGGGGGGTTAGACCAGGCTGACTGTTAAAGTAAGGTCAGTAAATATTATTTACCCTGCTATACTCACTGCTCACACAGTAAGCAGCTGATTCTGAGAAAGACTGTAGGGGAACACTCTGCAGGGGGCTGACTCTCATATAGCCCAACTTTTTTTTTAAGCTTTTCCAACCCTGAGATTCATTCACTCACATTGCTGAGTTAGATTACATCATCAGGTTACTGATGTTGTCAGCAAACGTGTACTATAACATGATCCACATTGGAATAAATTATAAGTATAATACTGTATTTGCGCAGGTGTGTCCTCAAAGTGGGTGTCAGTCATACAGTGGGCCCACAGCATGCCTTAGTTTATCCTTTTTTATTTTTCTTTTACTCAAATGGGACAATAATTTACAAAATAACTGTGCTGAATGAAATAAGACTTTTAAAAAAATAGCGACTGAGACATTAAACTTTTCCCAGACATTTCTACACAAACCTCTTTCTGCAACCTTAGACGATGCCCCCTGCTGTCTGTTAGACAGAATAAAGGTTTATAGCACTGACTTTCTTTTTCAGACCCAGGAGTTAATCTTTACCAAACAAAGCTAGTAATGAGAAGCAATAATGAACGAAGGAAGGATGTTAAGGGTCATGAGGAGTTAAGAGAACTGGGAGTTCAGAGAATCTGACGGCACTGGCACTTCATGTTTGTTTGCTTGCTTGTTAAAGCATCGGCCTCAGCTTTAGCTGTTCTTCCTGAGGTCCGACCTACACACACACAAACAAGCTGGTTCTACTGGTTCACCTCCACCTGTAACTTACAATGTCATTGATCATCTAATGCACAGCTAATGTGGGTGATTTTACTCTGCAGGGTTGAAACTACAATGTCCCAAAAATGGATCCCAAAAACTGCCTCTTGAGTTGTTACCATGTTGTTTCATGCAGGCTGTATAAATGAGAACCACCCTCTGAAAAATATCACTTTAACACTAAGGAAATTAAAGAATGCCTGTCACACTGTCCACACACACTTGGGATGATCCAGTGTATCCACCTTCTTTTTTTTTCTTTTTCTTTTTTTTAAAGGCATTTTGTGGATAAAGTTAAATTAATTATGCTAAAAGGGTAAGGTGGGGTGGGTGGATAGGTAAGTAGGTAAACCTATGTTTGCAGTGTTCGTAGTTCACCTGCCAGTTTAACGTAGCCCGTCTTTGAAGGGTCACTTGTCACTAGGGATGGGTATCGTTTAGGTTTTATCCGATACCGGTGCCAAATCGGTACTTTTGAAACGGTGCCGGTGCTTAAACGGTGCTCGAACCGGTGCTTAAAGAATGGAGAACACAAACTTTGTCCAAAAACCTCTCATGTTCAGCTGTTTTTTTTTGTAAAAAGATAACAATGTGTGCCTTTTCTGCAGCTATGTGGCATATATGGTATCACTCTTGGCTGGAAGCAGTGCTTAAACAATGGAAAAACCACAAACTTAAACCCTCTCATGTTTAACTGTTTCCCACTTTTTCTTTGGTCATTTTAGCCTTTTTGGACTGCGGTCAAGTGAGCCCTCACTTACGAAGTCGCAGTCAAGCTAGCCGCCCCGCCAGCCGCACCTAAAATGTTGTTGCACTACTCTTACGCATATTACGGTATAGGTGCCGACTGGCTTAGAAACGCAGTGTTTTCTGTCCTGACACTATTTTACTTCACAATCCACTCCCAGTTTTGGTTAATCTCCACTTTCACCCCTGTGATCCACAGCCCAAATTACTGTATGATTCAGAGAAAATTAACAATAAAATTTACCCAATTTACTCAACTATACTTTTAATGTCCTCATCTTTGAGCTCAGATTACAGGAAAACTGAAAGAGGTGATGCAGATATCTCACTGGATTCTGACTCTGGGTGACCCCCACTCTGCATGCTGTGATCCACAGCCAAAATTACTGTACAGTTTTTGAGAAAATTGATAGTAAAATCTTCCCATTTTGCTTTACTGTACTCTACATATTGACATCTTTGATCTCCGATTACAGGAAAACTGTAAGAGGTGACGCAGATATTTCACTGGATTATGAATCTAGGCTGTCTCCACTCTTCACCCTGTGATCCACAGCCAAAATTACTGTACGGATTTTGAGAAAATTGATAGTAAACTTTGCACAATTTACTCTACTGTACTCTATATATTCTCATCTTTGAGCTTAGATTGCAGGAAAACTGTAAGAGGTGACGCAGATATCTCACTGGATTATGACTCTGGGTGACCCCCACTCTGCACCCTGTGATCCACAGCAAAAATTACTGTATGGATTTTGAGAAAATTCATAGCAAAATCTTCCCATTTTGCTTTACTGTACTCTATATATTCTCATCTTTGGCCTCAGATTACAGGAAAACTATAAGAGGTGACGCAGATATCTCACTGTATTCTGACTCTAGGCTGTCGCCACTCTTCACCCTGTGATCCACAGCCAAAATTACTGTACGGTTTTTGAGAAAATTGATAGTAAACTTTGCACAATTTACTCTACTGTACTTTTAATATCCTCGTCTTTAACCTCAGATTACAGGAAAACTGTAAGAGGTGACGCAGATATTTCACTGGATTATGACTCTGGGTGACCCCCACTCTGCACCCTGTGATCCACAGCAAAAATTACTGTACGGATTTTGAGAAAATTGATAGTAAACTTTGCACAATTTACTGTACTATACTATACCCATAAGAGGTGATGCAGATATTTCACTGGATTATGAATCTAGGCCATCTCCACTCTGCACCCTGTGATCCACAGCAAAAATTACTGTATGGATTTTGAGAAAATTGATATTAAAATCTTCCCATTTTGCTTCACTGTACTCTACATATTGACATCTTTGAGTTCCGATTACAGGAAAACTGTAAGAGGTGACGCAGATATTTCACTGGATTATGAATCTAGGCTGTCGCCACTCTGCACCCTGTCATCCACAGCCAAAATTACTGTACGGTTTTTGAGAAAATTGATAGTAAACTTTGCACAATTTACTCTACTGTACTCTATATATTCTCATCTTTGAGCTCAGATTACAGGAAAACTATAAGAGGTGACAAAGATATCTCACTGGATTATGACTCTGGGTGAACCCCACTCTTCACCCTGTTATCCACAGCCAAAATTACTGTACGGATTTTTAGAAAATTGATAGTAAACTTTGCACAATTTACTGTACTATACTCTATATATTCTCATCTTTGAGCTCAGATTACAGGAAAACTGTAAGAGGTGACGCAGATATTTCACTGGATTATGAATCTAGGCTGTCGCCACTCTGCACCCTGTGATCCACAGCAAAAATTACTGTACGGTTTTTGAGAAAATTGATAGTAAAATCTTCCCATTTTGCTTTACTGTACTCTACATATTGACATCTTTGAGCTCAGATTACAGGAAAACTATAAGAGGTGACGCAGATATTTCACTGGATTCTGAATCTAGGCTGTCGCCGTACGGATTTCTGATAAAATTAAATCCTATTCCATTACCAAACAAAATGAGTTCATTGAAGTATTTGCTTAACTACAAGAAATGTCTTTCCACACACAATTTAAATTTTTCAAAATGTCATTCACACCCCACCTCAAGTATCAACTTCAGTTTTAGACATTATTTATTCAGTGCTTAATCACAACAATAGTCAACTTAAGGCACTTACATAATAAGTTAAACCTTACAATAATACATACAGAGAAAAACCCAACAATCATATGACCCCCTATGAGCAACAGTGGGAAGGAAAAACTCCCTTTTAACAGGAAGAAACCTCCGGCAGAACCAGGCTCAGGGAGGGGCGGCCATCTGCCTCAACCGGTCAGGGTGAGAAATTACATTTCTCAGATTACTGATTTCTCATATTACTACTACACAGTTTAGATACACTCAACAAAAATATAAACGCAACACCTTTGTTACTGCTCCCATTCCCCATGGGATGGACGTAGAGACCGAAAATTCATTCCAGATACACAATATAACCATCCCTCCCAAACAGTGGTCACAAATCAGTCCAAATGTGTGGTAGTGGGCACATCTGCCATATTGAGATAATCCATCCCACCTCACAGGTGTGCCACATCAGGATGCTGATCTGACATCATGAGTAGTGCACAGGTGTACCTCAGACTGCCCACAACAAAAGGCCACCCTGGAATGTGCAGTTTTTTGCGCTATTGGGGGTCTGGGGACCCAGAACCGGTCAGTATCTGGTGTGACCACCATTTGCCTCATGCAGTGCAACACATCGTCGCATGGAGTCTATCAGATTGTCAATTGTGGCCTTTGGAATGTTGGTCCACTCCACTTCAATGGCTGTGCGAGGTTGTTGGATATTCGTGGGAACTGGTACACGCTGTCGTATACGCCGGTCAAGCACATCCCGAACATGCTCAATGGGTGACATGTCCGGTGAGTATGCTGGCCATGCAAGAACTGGGACATTCTCAGCTGCCATCTGCCCTGAACAATGTGAACCATGATTCATCCGTGAAGCGCACACCTCTCCAACGTGCCAGACGCCATCGAATGTGAGCATTTGCCCACACAAGTCTGTTACGGCGACGAGCTGGAGTCAGGTCAAGACCCCGATGAGGACGACGGGCATGCAGTTGAGCTTCCCTGAGACGGTTTCTGACAGTTTGTGCAGAAATTGTTTGGTTGTGCAAACCAATTGTTCCAGCAGCTGTCTGGGTGGCTGGTCTCAGACGATCTTGGAGGTGAACCTGCTGGATGTGGAGGTCCTGGGCTGGTGTGGTTACACGAGGTCTGCGGTTGTGAGGCCGGTTGGATGTGCTGCCATATTCTCTGAAACGCCTGTGGAGACGGCTTATGGTTGAGAAATGAACATTCAATGCACGGGCGACAGATCTGGTTGACATTCCTGCTGTCAGCATGCCAATTGCACGCTCCCTCATTGCTTGTGGCATCTGTGGCATTTTGCTGTGAGACAAAACTGCACATTCCAGGGTGGCCTTTTGTTGTGGGCAGTCTGAGGTACACCTGTGCACTACTCATGATGTCAGATCAGCATCCTGATGTGGCACACCTGTGAGGTGGGATGGATTATCTCAATATGGCAGATGTGCCCACTACCACACATTTGGACTGATTTGTGACCACTGTTTGGGAGGGATGGTTATATTGTGTATCTGGAATGAATTTTCGGTCTCTACGTCCATCCCATGGGGAATGGGAGCAGTAACAAAGGTGTTGCGTTTATATTTTTGTTGAGTGTATCTAAACTGTGTAGTAGTAATATGAGAAATCAGTAATCTGAGAAATGTAATTTCTCACCCTGACCGGTTGAGGCAGATGGCCGCCCCTCCCTGAGCCTGGTTCTGCCGGAGGTTTCTTCCTGTTAAAAGGGAGTTTTTCCTTCCCACTGTTGCTCATAGGGGGTCATATGATTGTTGGGTTTTTCTCTGTATGTATTATTGTAAGGTTTAACTTATTATGTAAGTGCCTTAAGTTGACTATTGTTGTGATTAAGCACTGAATAAATAATGTCTAAAACTGAAGTTGATACTTGAGGTGGTGTGTGAATGACATTTTGAAAAATTTAAATTGTGTGTGGAAAGACATTTCTTGTAGTTAAGCAAATACTTCAATGAACTCATTTTGTTTGGTAATGGAATAGGATTTAATTTTATCAGAAATCCGTACAGTAATTTTGGCTGTGGATCACAGGGTGCAGAGTGGGGGTCACCCAGAGTCATAATCCAGTGAGATATCTGCGTCACCTCTTATAGTTTTCCTGTAATCTGAGGTCAAAGATGAGAATATTAAAAGTACAGTAGAGTAAATTGTGCAAAGTTTACTATCAATTTTCTCAAAAACCGTACAGTAATTTTTTCTGTGGATCACAGGGTGAAGAGTGGCGACAGCCTAGAGTCATAATCCAGTGAGATATCTGCGTCACCTCTTACAGTTTTCCTGTAATCTGAGCTCAAAGATGTCAATATATAAAGTACAGAACAGTAAATTGTGCAAAGTTTACTATCAATTTTCTCAAAATCCGTACAGTAATTTTGGCTGTGGATCACAGGGTGCAGAGTGGAGACAGCCTAGAGTCAGAATCCAGTGAAATATCTGCGTCACCTCTTATAGTTTTCCTGTAATCTGAGCTCAAAGATGTCAATATGTAGAGTACAGTAAAGCAAAATGGGAAGATTTTACTATCAATTTTCTCAAAAACCGTACAGTAATTTTTGCTGTGGATGACAGGGTGCAGAGTGGCGACAGCCTAGATTCATAATCCAGTGAAATATCTGCGTCACCTCTTACAGTTTTCCTGTAATCTGAGCTCAAAGATGAGAATATATAGAGTACAGTAGAGTAAATTGTGCAAAGTTTACTATCAATTTTCTCAAAATCCGTACAGTAATTTTTGCTGTGGATCACAGGGTGAAGAGTGGGGGTCACCCAGAGTCATAATCCAGTGAAATATCTGCGTCACCTCTTACAGTTTTCCTGTAATCTGAGGTTAAAGACGAGGATATTAAAAGTACAGTAGAGTAAATTGTGCAAAGTTTACTATCAATTTTCTCAAAAACCGTACAGTAATTTTGGCTGTGGATCACAGGGTGAAGAGTGGCGACAGCCTAGAGTCAGAATCCAGTGAGATATCTGCGTCACCTCTTACAGTTTCCCTGTAATCTGAGCTCAAAGATGAGAATATATAGAGTACAGTAGAGTAAATTGTGCAAAGTTTACTATCAATTTTCTCAAAAACTGTACAGTAATTTTGGCTGTGGATGACAGGGTGCAGAGTGGCGACAGCCTAGATTCATAATCCAGTGAAATATCTGCGTCACCTCTTACAGTTTTCCTGTAATCGGAGCTCAAAGATGTCAATGTATAAAGTACAGTAAAGCAAAATGGGAAGATTTTGCTATGAATTTTCTCAAAATCCATACAGTAATTTTTGCTGTGGATCACAGGGTGCAGAGTGGGGGTCACCCAGAGTCATAATCCAGTGAGATATCTGCGTCACCTCTTACAGTTTTCCTTTAATCTAAGCTCAAAGATGAGAATATATAGAGTACAGTAGAGTAAATTGTGCAAAGTTTACTATCAATTTTCTCAAAATCCGTACAGTAATTTTGGCTGTGGATCACAGGGTGCAGAGTGGGGGTCCCCCAGAGTCAGAATCCAGTGAAATATCTGTGTCACCTCTTACAGTTTTCCTGTAATCAGAGCTCAAAGATGTCAATATGTGGAGTACAGTAAAGCATAATGGGAAGATTTTGCTATGAATTTTCTCAAAATCCGTACAGTAATTTTGGCTGTGGATCACAGGGTGAAGAGTGGCGACAGCCTAGAGTCATAATCCAGTGAGATATCTGCGTCACCTCTTACAGTTTTCCTGTAATCTGAGGTCAAAGATGAGGACATTAAAAGTATAGTTGAGTAAATTGGGTAAATTTTATTGTTAATTTTCTCTGAATCATACAGTAATTTGGGCTGTGGATCACAGGGGGGAAAGTGGAGATACACTAAAAATGGGAGTGGATTGTGAAGTAAAATAGTGTCAGGACACAAAACACTGCGTTTCTAAGCCGGTCTTCACCCATACCGTAATATACGTAAGAGTAGTGCAACCACATTTTCGGTGCGGCTGGCGGGGCGGCTAGCTTGACTGCGACTTCGTAAGTGAGGGCTCACTTGACCGCAGTCTTTTTGGCCAGGGTGAAGGGAGTATCTGCCATCAAACAAGAAGACAGCCGCATGTAGCTATGATGATGTTTGCTAGTTCACCTTACATGCATTAATGTAATAACGTGGTTAGCCTACTCAACGTAAATTACACACGAATTAAGCTACTCACGCAGAGAAGAACGGCTGCTGCTGCCATCATCATCCTCATCATTTCTGCTACACTGGCAGGGCTAGGGGCCAGGACTCTATTCTTCGGGTTTTTGGGGGATGTTGCTCCGGGTCCGATAACTGGCAACCCACCCGACGTGCACGGTGTGAGGTCTCGCAGCAAGCTACCAAATACGGCGCATTTCTCGGCTTTTAAAAAAACCGCTATGCATCGCCAGCTGTTTAATCGGATTCTTGGTGTTACCTCCTTTGACAGTATCACAGTATCAGCTTAAAGCACTTGTTGCAGGCTGCTGAGTTTGCATATTTTGCTGTGAAGTACAGCCAGACTTTTGACCGCTTCGCCTTGGACATTTTTAATCTGTAGCTCTGCTCTAACAGAACTTACGTACCTGGCCCCGCCTACTATCCTCGGAAACGTAAAATGATTGGCTAGAAGTGTATCACAGCTCAGGAAAAAAAAAAAGCACCGAAATAAAGCACCGAAATGTGCGCTGCTTTTCGGTCTGGTTACTACCGTTTATGTCAGAACCGGTGCCATCGGTACCCATCCCTACTTGTCACATTAATCAAGTCTTTCCTCAACTCTCACTCTGAGTATCCCCCAAAATGAGAGAATTTTTCACATTTACCCAGGTGCTATTCATTAATATAAACTACTAATACTCCCAATAACACACTGGATTTGACAGAGCTACATGGTAATTCACAATATTTTCCAAATCCTAATCACTCCAGGAGCACTAAAATGAAGATTTTCTCTTATAAACAATCAAAAAACAGCTAAGTCAGCTATAAAAGCTTGTATGTAGAAACTCAACACAACAAAAATTTACACATGTTAGAAAATCTGTAATCACAGAAACAAAAAGAAAAGTGAAAAAGCAGTGGAGGAAGTAAACCGCGCAGCAGGGGTTGTGCTTGTACAGTTTAACTCTGAAAAATAGACTTACAAGTATTGCACAGGGGTGGTACTGGGCTTTTCACTGAAACTGGGAGGGAAGATCTTATGTGGCAGTTCAGGGAGTGTAAGAGACACTGCAAAACATCAGTGACAGAAAACTCTCGCTGGCTATTCGGAACAAAACAGCAGGAAGCACATTCTTCTGTCAGATGAAACCAAGATAAAGTTATTCGGCTCAGAAGGGGTCCGGCGTGTTTGGCAAGAACCTAGCCACGACTTTCACAATGAATGCATCACAGTGCTGACAGTGAAGCATCGAGGTGGTAGAGTGCCAAAGGTTCTGGGGACATAGCATTTCTAGATACCCTTGGATAAGATTCCAGGAGCCTGTCAGAAGAGGAACGGTCCAAAACAAAACAGTTTCTATGTCATAAAAATATGACATTTAACATCTTTGGGTTACTTAACAGAAAAGTAAAACAAAGAAAAGCTGAACACAGCTGTCTATGAATAATGACGAACACCTGTCCAGATGTTTGGTGAGAAGGCCTGAATCTGTTTTAATAAAGGCAAAAGTAGTATTCAAGTATTCATGCAAGTACATGCACAAGGATGTACTTACGATGACAAAATAATGTTTATGTAGTGGAGGGGGGGAAATTACAATAATGTGGAATAAATGCAAAAATAGTTAATTAATATTACTATTTTAGGTTAGTGCCCCCAATTAAATCCAAAGATATCAGTTAAACATAATTTAAGCCAAAAATCAAACAGAAAAGTTGCACATTAATACTCTGAAAACTGCAACAACAGAAATTTAAGATCAAGGTTTTTGTTTTCTTTCTCAAAAATCTAATTTCTGAGTTGGATTCAGTAGATCTCGAAACTTAGACGTGCAATTTTAAAGTTGAAAGTCTTTAATTTTGGGTTACTCTGAAAGACAGCCACCAGTCCATCACCAGCCTCCCGGTCTCAGTTTGTATTTTTGCCCTCCCCTTTCCTCAGATTGGATCCCCCTCTCTTTCGATGACAGAACTGCAGAGAAACTGTTGTGGATTTCAGAGGGCGGCTCTAAGGTGGCTCGTACATCAGATGCAGTGTGCCCTTATCACCAGAGACCTGAGAGATACGACCACTCACCACAGGTAAGCTTGGAGTTAATCATCGTTCTGGGCATTATGGGAACAGGCTCAGGGGCCCATCAAAGAGGCAGGAAGTAAAACTAACAGGAACCAGAACTTTATTTAAACTTTTGGTCTTGGAACCAGCATGTTGGTGCTTTTTTCCTGTATGTTAAAATCAAAAATGACTAGAGTCTTCCAAGTTAATATCTTGATCTGACAACAACAATTAAGAATCCAAAGACAGTTTACCATAATTAAAGACAAGCAAATTTAAAAGGTTCAGAAGTGCATCTACTGGGAAAAAAATGTATTAGGAACATTACTTCATCAAATTGCCTGCAAATCAAATCAATAATTCTGCTCATCATTTAATTCTTGAAGCCATTTTTTTGTTGCTAGCTTAATTTCCTACTATGGCTCGTCTAACCTTTAGGTGCTGTGCAAGGAAGGGCTGCTGGGCCATCGAGGGTACTGGGAGGTGGAATACGACGGCTGGGTGGTGATCGGGGTGGTCAGCGAGAGCTCACCCCGGAAGATGCAGGACGGACCCTGCGGCATCGGAGAGAACAAAACCTCCTGGGGTGCCGGCTGGTCTGGCTCCTGCTGTCAGATCTGGCACAATGCGGAGAACGTGGACATCCAGATGCCCCTGTCCTCCACCATGGGCGTCTACGTCGACCAGCCCGCAGGCATCATAAAGTTCCTCTTGGTGGAGGGAGAGGCTGAGAAGGAGGTGCGGCTGATTCACAAATTCAAAGAAAACCTCCAGGAGAAGGTCTTCCCTGGATTCTGGGTTGGTCCAAATTCATTCTGCCTTATTCGGAAAAAGGATCAGTGATACAGTAGAAGAAGCAAATCGGGGAAAAGGGAGGGAGGGTCACGTATCAATTTAAAAAGCAGGGGGAGATGGGGATCTTGTGATGTTTGGGGAACAAGTGCTGTAACCATTTCTGCTTTCTCTAGTGCATGAAGAAAGCTTATTGGTTTCAGACAGTCCCCAGAGATGCCCAAATGTCATACTAACAGGCATTTATCTGTGTTATTTAAACTTAGAAGAATGGGCATTTAATGGTATATTTCAATCCAGCTGGGACTTTTCATGAGCTAGACTGCCTGTTTTATTCAGTCTGGATGTTTTGTATGTGCCAAATGTAGTCAATAAACTCTCATATTGTGTAATAACACTGAGCTCTTCTATTATATCTGTGTGACTGCTGCCTAGCAGACTTAAACACAGAGCGCTGGTACACTCTAGAGGCCTTTTATAAGAATACATCTATAATGATACAGGAAGTCTTTTCTCTTGGTGTTGCTCCTTTATTTGAAACATAAAAGTAGTTAACGGAACATTTGTTTGTTTTTCGAAATGTCACACATGGACATTTATCTTTTCAGATCCACTCTACCTCTCTTTCACCCTCTCTCACACAGTCTTCTCATTCATTCAATCTTTTCAACAACATATCAGGAGCAAAAAAAAAAAGAAAAAACCCATCTCCTACAAATCAGTTTTGATTTACAATCATTCTATCAGTCAGTCATTCATTGGCAAAAGTAAAAGTAAAAATAGGCAAGTTACGACGAGGTGCTGGTGTCCTCTGCTCTCTGCTCACATTATCTAAAGCCACAAGCTTCATATCAAAGCAACCACTGGTTTCTACCCCTTAGAAGGAATAGACTGGTTTCTATTGGGGGCAACAGCAGGCCTCTTGGTCATCTTACCAGGTAAATGATGGGAGTATACAGAAGGAAAAAAAAAACAAATGTGGCAACTTTAGCATGTTGAGCTAAATGACGGCGAGGCCCTGCAGTTAAATCTGACCTCGTCAATGATTAATGACCAACAGATGCAAACGTTTTCTGTATTTAAACCCACAGATCTGTGCGGATCTTATAGGATTTTTTTCATGGGAATGTTGGATTTATGTTTTCTCCGTAAAAGTTGAGACTCTCTCTGCTATTTTTAAACTTTAAAAAGACCAATTTGCCTATTTACCTTCTTTGAAACACGAATGCCTTTGCAGGTGTGAACTGAGAACCAGAGGTTAAATAGCACAGGGGCTGGCTCGCTCTTAAAAGTCACTGATTAACATGCATCTAATTTGTTTACAGCAACGATTTAAAGACAGTTTTGTGTGCATAGTAAAGTTACTAAGCACCACTACCTATTGCAAATCATTTAGACCCATGTTAGTTTCCTCCTGTAATTCTGGGGTGGAGGTAGGAACCATTTTTAGCACCATATGCTGGCGAATTTGTGTAAAGAACTACAGGACCTCTTATAAAATTTACACCATATGTAAGGGTACAGTTTCACAGTACAACTTCAAACAGTTTCACTGTAATGCTGACAGTGAAAAGAAACACCCCTGAACACTCCTAAGCTGAAATTATGGCCAATGTATCCATTTTTCCTTGTTTGTTGACATTTGTAAAGCTAGAAATGCTGCACAGTCGGGTGCTGCTGTGAAGGGCTGGATAAACTAGTTACAGGCCTAGATCCCTCTGTTGGTAAAGACGCAGGTTATAACATGTTAATTTTTAGCTTTGGTGGGGCTGATAGGTTGAACTGAGTCCATCTAGTTTGCGGTTTGCTTTCAGCTTTTCTGGTGTGCAAAGCTTTGCCAAACTGAGACGAGCTAAGCTAACAGTCTCCGGATTATGCCTCATCATTTAACAGACTTGAGAGTGGCATCGATCAAAAACAAAACAAAACTATTAACTACCACATATTGCCTCATCTTCATAATAAAGCTAATACAACTCAAAGTTGGAACTTAAGCACAAAGAAGCAGCATCTATGATGAAGCGGGTACAGGCAGCTCTTCCCCAAAGTCTCATCACTTCACAGGTAACCTGACCAAAAGGCAAACGTCCAAAAAACACCAGGTACATGTTTACACACCCTGTTTTAGTGACTTTTAGTTCAGTGCAGTGGGTCACTACACAAACATCTCGAGGTCCAATTGTAATGTAGTGTCGTGGAAGCTAGTATTGACGAAGTGGGAGGGGCAGGGGTAGTGTTGAAACGTTAGTGTTCATAACCACATTTCTTTAGGAAAGTTACTCCACAAAGCATGTGCCGTTAATTTTGGTTAGTGAGAAATAAATGGAGGTATTAGCTTTTACACTGTGTCACATACTGTACGTCACATTTGCCAGAAAATCCAGGGTTCCTCCTCTCACTCCTCTCCACATTTCCTCCTATCCCTTTACCACTCTCCCTCTTTGTACTTGCCTCACTCCCTTTCCTTCCCTCCCTACACCCTCTCCTTCCCCCCTTCACTCAGTGCTTGAGAGAGAAGTCCCCTGTGTTGAGACGGGGTCGAGGCAGGGCCCCAAACATTTCCGTCCCATCAGTGGCTCCAGGGGCCAGCAGAGCCTTCATACTGGCAGCGATGTGCTCCAGGTCAGCACAGCCCGACTAAGAGACAAACACAGGGAAAACGAGGGGTTAACAAGGGATATGGACTGAAACTGACCAGTATCAAATATTGCCTTTTCATGTTCATTTCCTGTACATTTCTGGTGTTCGACATTCCCAGCTCGACCGTAAACACTCTTTCTGTCAGTTGTGTTCGACAGTGCCGTCATGGCCATTAATGGGTGCAAATGAATAGCGTCTTTGTTTTAGTCTTCAGACAGCATGAAATATGTCAGGATGGACTGACACCAACGGGCATGAACGCTAAAAACAAAAGCCTGCTTAATTATCAAAATGTCATGACCCATTTCTTTTCAGGAGGTCCGTTTATCTATGCCCATCAAGCTGTTGGATCAGAGCATCTGAATTCTGTTTGCACATTTTTTTCCAGAATTTATTTTCAGGACTAAAAAAAAAAAAAAAATCCTTCAACTGTCTGTTCTTAAACAGATAATAACATTTGTGTTTAAACTACCAACCAGGCATTATGTCTGCATTCATTCTGAATCAGAAAACCTCATAATGACATTCTAACATTTAATACCATTGAAATTTGTTAGTTACAGATAGTACCACCAGATAAACCTCAGCTCAGCACTGAGTTTAACTCATGGTAAGTTATCCAACCAAAAAAAAAAAAAAAAAAAAAGTGAAATCTGACATGAAACGAGATCAAACCATCAAAAAATAATGTGTTTATTATTGTTTAAACCTTTTTAAAAGCATCACATGACTGCACTAACTATTCACGGCTGTTAAAACATTTCAGTGCTACTTGAATGTACCACATCTACATATTCCTAATTATATCTCCCACTATCCCCAACATTTAAAGAAGTAGTTAGAACCAGTCTGAACAGTATCAACCTACATAAGCACAACAAGACTGCAGCTGTAACTGTGCTGCTATATATTCAGGATATTCAAGATGAATTAATGAAATACGTTGAAATGACTCTTTAAAAACTGCAACGCTTGCACTTTTGGTGCAGCTCACATGCAAAGAATACATATCACAAACAACTATAAACTGAGCAGCCACCATCTCCCAAACAGATAGCTCTGGTGTTTCAGCTCAAGCAAAGCAGGCATCAATCATCTGCACAGTTGAGAGTTTCTCATATCTGACCTCTAATTTGTTCCCCCTCCTTTCATTTATGGCAATGAACAGGGGTTGTAAAACACGACACTCTCTGTGCAGCTCCTATCCACCATTTTTCGATGCATTATGCATTTACTTATGCAAACTATTATTTGTTTATGCATGACAGTGTGTGGAAAGAGGCATGCCTGAGTTTGGCCCAGCAGAAACTCCACTTTTTCCTGGACTTGCTCTCCCAGTTGCCGTTCTGTACTACATAACTTAGATTATCTAGTAAGTTAAAGGTATCAGCCTCCATTGTATGATCCATCACACTAACTTTACATTACATGAGTGCAGGCCATAGAGCTACAGTAGCAGACACCATCTGGCAAATTAAATTGTGGGGTGGCCTAGCATGTTATCTGTGATCGACACAGACGCACTACAAATAAATTCATGAGAGCTGCTGAACGTTGTTGTGATGCGATTTGATAACATTAGCACACAGATTAGTTTGATAAGAGCAGATGTGAGGTCACTGACGGGCAATCAAAAGGAAACGCATCATTAGATTTAATAAAATTGAATTCTCTTTGGAGTCGAATGTTATTGGACTGTTATTCAGGATTATGTAAGTATATTAGTGGGTCTACTGCATATTTATTAAACTGTATAATGCTGAAATGCTTAAAAAAAAACAAAACATTCAAAATGGTTGAAAATGAAACACTGCAAAAGGCACCACTAATTCAACCTACAATCCAAAGTTTCTGCTGGTTTATACTCTAAACTATCACTTTGCATTTTATGTAATGTTTTGGTCCCAGTAAGGATTCTAACAATTTTTCCAGTTACCCGACTGCTCAGTAGTCAGTGCTGCTGGCCCCTTTTGACCTGAGTCTGTATGTAACCAACCATGGTGATCAACACTTAGGAGAAGTTAAGAGTTAAAACTAGTTAGTCTGAGCTGTAAACGACTGACTGGCTGCCCACCGATCTCCATGTGTGACACAGAAGGTCAGATCATTTGGCCTCAGTGTCTGAGATGCGCTCACCCGTTCTCCACTGTTGCTGTCTCCCTGAGCAGCTCTGCCTCCTCTGCAGCCCCACACAGGCACAGATACAGGCAGGGAGCGGGCCAACGCCATGGGATGGGACTGACGGGATGAATACGCACCCTGACCCACAGCCATACCGCGCGATGGCGGAGGGGCATCCTCACTCAAGGAGCCTGAAACAAATTTAAAAATAAAGAAATTCAGCTCATGCACATATGTGTATGTGTACATATGATGCTCGGCATATTGAACGCTCACCATCCGTGCTCTCTTCCTCTCCATCAGATTCAAAGAACGGCTCACAGTCCCGAGAAACAGAGTCCTCATCCATAGAGAACACACCTGAAGCAGAAGGCATACTTTGAATTGGAATAAACACAACATATGCATTACAAATTGATTTCTCAAAATGTTTTTGCACCCATTTCAACAACATCAAAATGTTTTAAAACTCTTTGTTTTAACATTTCTGTTTCAGAAAGTGAAAACGGAACGAATGAAGCGTTTTAATGATCAAAACACTGAAACAACCTGAATAATGAGCAACCTCCTCATTATCTAAAGTGTGTGTGGCTGGAAAATATGGCCAGCTCATAAAACTAGCAATTAAATAGTCCGAGGATGGAGAGTAATGGTGCCAGAGAGCCTGCAAGACTAAATGAGCAAATCACTACCAAGTCCCATGAAGATATTTTGGGTTTTCCCAGGGATTTTCCTTTTTTGGATGACAATTAGAGACTGATTGTAAAAATTAAAAAATGAATAATAATTATTATTATTATTTGACAAATGTCAAAGATCTCTCACACTGAAAGATTATCATGCATTATATCTGAGCATGGTTATGAAACTTTGATAAATACTGGAAAGGATGCACTGAGTTTACCAAAACACAGGATATCAACAAAAACACCTCACACCAACTGAGCACGGTGGTGGAGGAATGATGAATGATGCTTGTTTTGCACCATCATTTGCGGGACATGGGCACCGTGCAATCATTGAATCAAGCATGAACTCCTCTGTCTACCCAAGTATTCTACAGTCAAATGTGGGTCCATCTGTCCAGCAGCTAAAAATAGCTGAAACTGGATCGTGCAACAGGACAGTGATCTTAAGCACAACAGAAAATCTCCAACAGAATAGCTTGGAAAAACAAAAACAAAAAAGAACCAAGATTTCACAATGGCTCAGTCCAGCCCTCAACCTCACTGAAATGCTGTGGCGGGACCTTAAGAGAGCTGTGCATAAATGAATGGCCACAAACACCATCTTTAGGCCTACAAAACAGACTAGGTAAAGGCAACGTGTTGAATTTTTATTAAAATAATTCAGCAAACATAAAGTCAAACTACAACTGAATAAGTGTGGATGCTGACGTGGTTTTCATGTGTCCTTTTGTGAAACCGAGTGTAGTTTAATAGAACTTATATGTGGGCATATGTATTATAATAATTAAGGTTTTTTTTCTTAAATTAAAAAAAAAAAACAGAATACTTCAAGTCATCACGTTTCCAGTGATAACACAGTAAGAATCTGTATGGATCAGGGACAGCAACAGATTACAGTGTCGTTCCTCACCTGCACTTTCATTCCCATAGGGTCTCCTCTCATCCATGTCCTCTTCCTCTTCTTCATCCTCACCCTCTTCTTCTAAATCCTCAATCCCAGACCTCTGTCGACCTCGCTCGGCCTCCAACGCGCTCTTCTCACGTTCCCTCTCTCCGGTACCGTTCTGCCCGCCGCCCTGCCCGGGCACAGCTCCTGAGCTGTAGATCGACGGGTAGTTTTGGGAGTACAGTCTTCCACTAGGACTGACTCCTCCCACTACAACGTCACTTGTTAAGCTCTGCACCAACAACAGAGAATCAAACACATTACAGATGTGAACTTTCTGAATCAATACCGCAGTTTGCTATCTAAAGCAAACAGTTCACTCACCCCCCTGTTTCCAGGGTCAGAGGTCAAGTCAACCACTAGCTTGGTTCCTCCCTCTCCTCCAGCTTGGCGTGTGTGCTTTTGGGCTGTTAGCATGGTTGTGGAGTGCAGCACACCGATGTCATCCATGTAGCGACGTGCCGACTCAGCCAGAAATCCCTGACCCCATACATTATAAGAGAAATCGCACTCCCTGGAAAAGGCACTGCCGCTCTCCCGCTTCCTCCCCACTTCTCCTTCTCCAGTCACCGACCGGAACTTCTTACAGGCTGTGAGTATGGCCAGGTCGCAGCCAGACTTTTGGCAATACACTTCTGCTGCAGAAAGTAGTGCCAGCCAGCTCTCTTTGTGGTTGTCTGGGATTTCGAGCTCGGATGACTGCGTGATGGAGGCCATAATGGTGCTAAATGCTGTTTACAGATTTCTTTGATGAGCTGATTTGATGAGACAACTGAGTAATACTAAGAAGTGATGAAGAGCTTTGAGGACTTGGGGGCACCAAACTTAACAAAATACTGGCTTTGGTAGCTGTGGCGTGTCTGACTTTGCTCAAATGGCTGAAAACTTACAGTTACTCACTTGCTGGTGTATGGATAGTTTTTGCACTGATGAAGATGAAGGGGAAGGGTAGGACCTATTAGGCAGAGAGGCACTGGGTGACTTTGAGATATGACATACAAGGTGGTGTCCTTACACACTGGAGAGCCAGGGGAGAGAAGAGGTGTTGTCAAGTTGCTGGTGATACCTAAAAAAATAGAAATAAATAGAGTTAGGTTAAATCACTGCTGTTTTTTTTTTCCATGTGAACAATAAAGACAAAAAGGTTGGAAGAACTTAAAAAAATGCAGACTCAATTTGTGAATTTGTGACTTCTCAAAGAACATTACAAAAAAACTTAAAAGTTCTTCAAGCACAATCCAAGACTGAGATCATAGTGGAATTGCCTCTAATTACATTGAACATCTGATGTTTAAAGACAATTAAAGGATTCCAATTATACTTTAACCCCTTTAACAGCCACCATCAAATAACGCAGGGGTTGAAAGAGTTGCATATTAGGCAACAGCCACCTAACACAGGACCCTGGAAAGATTACCTAAAATTCAGCTTCCACTGGATTGTAAGAAAATACATAAATCATACAGAGTACCAGTGCTTGTTCCTGTTACTGCATGTCACAGACATTAAAAACAGACTGATTTTGCAGGGGTTAGATGGGAACATTTCTCACGATTCACTAATTTTATATGGGTTTAGCTCCATAGTGTAGTGATTAACACATTCACTTGGCAAGCAAACGGTCAGTGGTTTCACTCTAGCCCGAAATACAAATCCCTTTGAGATATCAGCAGGAAAGGAAAACTCTTCCATATCAAAATAAGTGGTGATGCCATTTACAAGTACCTGTAAACTCCATAAAAAGGGAAAGATGACAACCTAACCCTACCCCAACTCACTAGGTGGATGTGAAGAGGTTAACTAGGGTTTAGTCAACCTAGAAAACACTCCCAAGTCAATCACAGAAAGTTGATTCTGGACGTAGTTTTTTCAGACTGAAAAACTTGTGGGGGGGGGGAGGGAGTCTGGTGTACACAAGTCAACATGTGAGTCTCACAAGGAATGTAGCAAGAAAAAAAAAAAAAGTGTTGATCTATGGATGTACCCCTACTGGCACCCAAAGATGGTCCTCAGACATTACAGCAGCTGAAATAACATACCTTAGCTTCCCTTTATGCTTACACGCAGTTGTAACAATTGCATTCAAATAAACTGTTGTATATTTATTCTTCGTGTGATCGACCCCAAACCTTCAACCTGCGTAGTTTATTTTATTAAGTTAAATATAATAAAATACCACCCTAATGCCTTCCACACTGTTGCATGCAAACACGCTCTCTGACCCACATTTGGTTTTATGGGACCTGGTCTAATTTAGGTGTGTGCAGGTTAACGTGTAAACCTACATGAATTAGTCTGACTGTCGCAGCCCCCACCAGTTCTGTGGGCTGCATGACACCTACCGATGCTAACTACTATAGCTACTGCACCGCTTTCAAACCACTCTGCTCGCTCCTGCTTCCATTTGCTGCCACATCTGCACTGATCTATGTCTCATTTCTGAACTGCACGCTGTGGGCATTATTGCACGGTTGCCACCACTGCTGCTGCTGTTGTTGTTGCTGCTGTTGTTGTTGTTGTCGCTGATCTTGTTGTTTAATCAGTGTTGTGTGCAACCTCCTCATGATGGAAGCACACTTCACCTCCATTTTCGGGCTTTAGTAGGAGTCAAGATTTGGAAAGATAAATTACAAAAACGAGGTGAGACCTTCACCTACCTTGTCAGTTTCTTTCTTCCACGCTGCCAGATGTTTATCGACCTTAAAGTTGTTTGAATCTTTCGTACTGTGCCTTCTACCACGGTTTCTCTCCCCTTGCTAGGCTCGACACCAGCGAGAGCAAGCTAGCAAGGATTAATAAGGCCTTTTCCGGTCAGGAATTTCGCAATAAAAGTCTGTTTCGTCAACATAACACGGCGTGCATTTTTTTTAAATTAAATAAAATACAATTATTTAAAGTAAAATAATCTTGAACTCAAAGCTGTTGGTAAAAAATATTACTTTCGGAGAAAAAGTATTTTTTAAACTCTTACTTTACAGGAGAAAAATCAGTATACAGTTACCCATTGTTTTTTAAGGGGTTTTTAATCAATAAATTTAATACCTGCATTTTTTTAATCTCTCAGTGTGCATTTAAAGTGAATTTAGATTAAGTTTCAACATAACTTATCAAATAAGCGTCCTAGTGTTTCAAAGGCCAGATTTGCTTTAAATTATTTTTGTGTAAACTTGGATAACTTGTTTATTTACTTCCTAATAACTTCCAAAACTTGAAATTAATTAATTATAGGTAGTTACATACATTACTTGAGTTTATTGCCAGAGAGTCGCGTGGACATGTGTGGTCCTCAAAAGGAAATGTAAATCAGTTAATAAAATGTTAAAACATAATAATAATAATAATAATCCACTGGTCCTACTAAAGATTAAGTTGGGGTACTATTAAAATGACCTCACCCAGACTACATGATCACACTCCCATATCACTACACTCAACTTTTCTAGAAAGCTACAAAGCCATCGTAGTCCACTGGCCTAAGTGTGCGCACTAGCCGCCGGAAGTCCTAAAGAATACAGAAGAACTGAGGTCAATTAAAAATCCTAAACACAAACAGAACAAAGCAAGCCCTATACTGAAAGTACAACTCAATGAATGACAGAAATTCAACACCACGGAGCCCAGGTATTTGGGTATATGACTCCTGAGGAAATACTTTAAAACGAGTCTCTCTGGAGGAAAACCGATCCCCAGTTATTACTCAATCCGCTACAGTAACTCATTCAGGGAACAGTAGATCTACTGCACACATACAGATTAGAGTACTGTGTTGAATCAGCTTCCTTCTCTGAGCAAGACAAAGCGGCCTATTACACCTGGTCCTGTGCTACCTTAGCATCTCCCACAAACACAGTTCTTACAACTGCTGAATCTCCTAAGCACCAAAGGAATCCCTACACTACATATGCACTACATATTTACTAACTAAATGACAAAAAGATAAGCACTTGGGTTTAAGTTAGGTTTAGGTTAATAGCAATAAATTATTTATTTAATTTTAAAAAAAATGATAAACCATTTTATAATGCCGGGGTTTGTGTTATATATAGCATTTTACATTCACTTAATACGGCAAATGTCAAGGTGATGCTAATGTATTTAAGTGAATCAGTAAAGCCAGCTTGGATTCTGACCCGGTTTTTTATTTTATTTGTTTATTGAAATTGAGACGTATATGTAAGAAAGCCGTCCTAGAAACAAGTCTTTCCACTTCATCTAAATTAGTTTAAATTTTAATTGGAGAAAAGAAAGAAAGAAAAATACATGTATAGAAACACAAATCAAATCCCTGGGTAAAAAAAAAAAGTTTTAATTTTTTTAAAATATGCTTTGCCACATTTCTTTTACCACTATCTCTGCTCTTTGAACTCAGGACTCTCTCTCTCTGGCTCTTATCCGTTTTTTAACTCTGCCTAACTTGACGCCTCTCTGACGTCACCTGTTTACTGCCTTCCATTCGAGAGCACGTTTCACACGTGACAGACGTTTGGGGCCGGGCTCGTGCTCGCTCTGTTCTCGTGCACATGGAGCTGTCCCCCCTAGCCTCATCAAAGCCCACCTGCCCTACCAGCTACTCGGAAGTTATGGGCCTGCGTTGTTTCTGCAGTAAAAGCTGGATAGCTCCAGCAGCTGCCGTCCCTCCCTTTAAAGTGTCGTTAATGACGCAGCCCTCGGTGAACCAGCAGCCTGAGTGATTTTGGAGTTGTGTGTTTTCTGCCACCTGGCGGTCACAATGAGAGCTTGCAACAGCACACTTGGGTGCCGAATAAACATCTATCCAATGATCAGTATGAGCCGCTCGTATTGCTGTGATTATTACACTGCTATTTGGAAACACCTGAGAGTAGTGTAATTATGTTAGCTGTAGTCTAGCAGTTATATTGAGAAAAAGTGCAACATCACTGTCTGAAATTGCACAATAGTAAAAAAAAAAAAAATGTGGGTCAGCAGCTCTAAATGTGGCATTTCTTCCTTTCTTTCTTGCGAGGCCAGAAGAAACTAATTGTCAGCACAGCCCTGATATCATCATCACGTTCAGTAGCTATAGATCAGCATGAATTTGGAGTCATGTTTCTCTCAGCTGGCGCTCGGCAGGGAGATGTGGTCCTTTTGTAGCTAGATGCTCTTTTGCACTCTCCTCAGGATCTTCCTTGAGCTTTATAAATCTGTGTTTATATATTTCCCTAATAGACATTAACGTTGACATTTATCCTTTTAATAAGTTGCAATCAAATAAATATTGATCATAGCAGCTCTTGGTCACAGTAAAATTTTTCTAAACACATAAAACGGTTGTAAATCGATGAATTATTTAAACCCCAATCAGCCACACTATTTTAGCAGCATAGGGCTATCATACAAAAACTCTATTATTTCTCTGTGATGGATATCTTCTGTTCTAATGTAATTATCTTGCTGGTGTAGAGGGGATGTAGGGATGCCTGAAACTGCGACTGCATCTGAAAGGTACCATCTGTTCATCCCCACCAAGATCAGTGCCAGAAATATTGTTTTTGAAATATCCCTGAAAGCAGCGAGTTTGTCTAAGGCCTGCCGATCTGCTCTGGTTATTCAGCTGCAATTTGACAGCCGAGTAACCCATTATGTTCAGAATATCTAAATTTAGATATTTTCATCTTTCCAGTAACTGTAGAGTTTTAGTATTAGTATTAGTGTGTAGTATTGTATTGATCATTCTGGTCATGTCAAGGCAAGATGATCAGATCCCACAAAGTTTGAGGCAAAGAGTGTTATATTTTGATGTAACTGTGAACAATATTTTATTTAAATGAAACTTTCCAAAAGCATAAAGGGAAGTTTAGGAATATTTTTATGGTCTTATGTGATATTCTTGAGCCACATTCACATTAAAATGCTGTGCATGCCCACATTTTTCTGTCTTTGAAACCAGTACATTTTGTAACATCCTTTCTTCTTCTTCCTTTAAGTGAGCTGAGTCATTGGTTTGTTTAAAAAAGAAAGTGCTGAAACCTAATTTTGAGTAGTCTAGAGTAGCTTTCATGTAATAATTTCCTCATTATTATAGCTAAAGTTTACATCAAGTACTTAACACATGTACTGTGTGTTGGGATGTGCACAGTCTTTTGATGTAGGTGTTCATCCTAACTGTGAGGCACTTTGTAACTGTGTTTGTTGTTGTCGTTGTTGTTGTTTTAGACTACAACTAAAGTTATTCTTTTTTCTTTTTCTAATCCATTGCTGTTTAGAGTCAGCGTTGTTTTCTGCCCTCTAGTGGTTGTCATGTGCATTACATAAAAATTTACATTAAGGTATTCAGACATAATAGGTCACTGCCTGTAGCTGACAATCAAATCAAATCAAATCAAATAATACCATAAACTCTTACATAAATATTGGCCTCTGTAATAATATTAAAGCGTTTAAAATATAATTTAAAAACAAAGCAGTACAAATTACGTTCTGATTGGGTGTTTTCTGACATGACGTTGCCATGGGCGGGGTTTTGCATTAGCAGGAAGCTTGACGTCACGTTTGTTTTGGGAGAACGACGGAGACGACAGGAAAATGGAGCAAAGCGCTGAGGATTATAAGGTACTCCTGAATTAAATGTTTAACACGTTTTCACTGGCTGTTTCTGTGAATGTTCGTAACTGTGCTGTTGAATATTGGGCAGAACTTCTGATAGCTGACTAATGGTAGCATCTAAAGCTAGCTGTGGATCTCCAGTACCGTTCGTTAAGCTCGAGCTGGGCTACGTGGTGCTTTAGCTCGATATAAGCTGGATATATTTTTTTGTATAGTTGTGTGTATAACCACACAGACATGAAAGCTTAAAGTGTGTTCAGAAAGTCGCGAACTTAATTCAACTTTTCCTGCTTGGCTGTCTCGCTTTCACCCACTGACCTGAGCAGAGCAGTGACTTTATAGTCATGTGATGTGAATGTGTCATTTACCAGTTCTTTGCTATGATTTACCTGCCGGGTCAGCTGTTTGACTGGTCACGTGGTGCACGGGCTCGTTAATCACATTTGGGCACTGGGTGGGCTACGTTTGCATTTATTTATTTTTTATTAGTATCATTTAGTTTTTAATTTTAGTTTGCTGTCCAGTTTTCCAAAAAGTTTTAGCCGTCGTCAATCATTTTTCAAATGAGGTTTAAAAATAACAGGAAAATACGTTAATCTTCTAAATAAGGTCTCGACGACCTCGTTTGCCATAACTATATGCTATTAAGGCGTTTGAGCTATTTCCTAGGAAATACCGAGCTGTCATTTAGCTTCCTGAGTTGAACCCACCATGGTTTTTGTGGGTTAATGCTTGTGGTGTTGACTGACAAAGACTGAAACTAAATGAGCTAATTTTATAGGTTGAGTGTTATCATGTAAGTATTTCAGTTAGTTCTCATGATTTCTAAAGTTTACGTTATTTTTACAATGATCACGTTTTGTTTTTCTCACTTGACCTCAGATAACTACGAGTTAGTTTGTATCAGCTGTGTTTGACGTTAATTCTTGTTTCCATCTGCCATGTGATGAGTTTATTCCACGTGGATGTTTGTTTTTTTAACTGCAAGACAGTAAACTTTCTTTGTTTACAACCAACCTGCTGTCAGTGTGGTACCACCAATTAGCCCGAAGTCAGGAACACAGACCTGGGGCCCGTTCTTCGTACGTCGCTTACTACATCCAAGATCAAATGACACATCCAAGATCAAATCATCGCGCTAACCGTGAGCTCGCTAATCCGGTTCCCCGAACACACCTGCTGTTGACGATTAGTACAGCTGGACGCAGTAATGTGACATCACTGGGTGTCGTAAAAGGGGCCACGCATCGATAGTAGAAACATTGATCGGCAACCCTCTGATTGGTCGGCGAAAATGTCGACGGAGCGCGCTCGGCTCGGTATTTTTCGGCAGCAGAGCAAGAACTCTTGAGTGAGGGATTTCAGGAGTTTCAGAGTTTAATCAGAACGCAAGGGAACACTGCAAAGGCTGCAAAAGCAAGGAGCGAGGGCTGGCAGGAAGTTGCTGACAAATTAAACTCGTAAGTAATTTAATAATAACAATAATAATGGAGTGGATTGATATAGCGCTTTTCAAGGCACCCAAAGCGCTTTACAATGCCACTATTCAGTCACTCTCACATTCACACACTGGTGGAGGCAGCTACAGTTGTAGCCACAGCTGCCCTGGGGCAGACTGACAGAAGCCAGGCTGCCATATCGCGCCATCGGCCCCTCTGGCCAACACCAGTAGGCGGTAGGGTAGATTTATTATATTACACTATATTATCCAATATTATATTACATTATATTATAATATGTTATATTTTATCCTCTTTCACATTAGAGCCACGACAGGACCCACTAGAACATGGGAACAGGTAAAAGTGAAATATAAGAATATCCTACAGAATGGTAATATTTATCACTTATATTGCTTTTAGTCTCTTGGAAAGAGACCCTGGAATAATCTGTTTGTTTATAACAGCAACCAAGAAAAGGGCAGAGGAAAAAAAGACAGGTGGTGGTCCTGCACCCCCTCGTCAACAAGTTGGTTAAGTGAATAATACCCTCACGGGAAAATCGATATCTCTCTATGAGCACACTGTCGCGCTGAGCTAAAGGATCCTGTCTGTCCCGCAATATACGCTGAATTCTGAGGACTCTCCTTATCAATCTTGCACCTTCCGCAATGGGTGGCTCGCGTATACGGACAGGACATGGCTGCGACAGGCTTCCCAAATCCACCTTCGCTTTTATAGCCGTGGTCTCTCATCTTGATTACACGAAGTAATTTACAATTGCTACTCTGAAATATGAATTAAATCTGTAATAATCACATACATGTAATAGAATGTTAATAGTACATTTCCCTTTTTTAGGAAATGACCTGTGTGAAATCAATAAATGGATCAGGTGCTGCATTGTCTTTAGTTACATTGATGTTATTTATTTATGGTGAAACAGTGGTGGAATATCGCTGTTGCTTTCGTATGATGACGCGGACATACCTGCGTGGCCGCGATCTAATCCTGTTTACATAAAGTAAACCTGCTCCCGAGCAGGTTTACGCTTACGGCTCTGTTGCTATGACAGCAAGTCCCGGATGAGCTTCGGGGAACCGACTGATCCAGGATCACGCGAAATCGTCAACAATCTAATCCGGCTAACCTACTTAGCGAGGTACGAAGAACGGGCCCCTGTTTGGCGACCACTGGTTCCTAAGGCAAAGTGGCTGCTGGAGGATTTTGGGTTGCCAGGAGGTCACTGACCAGTTTGTGTGTGTGACTGGGGCTGAAAAGACACGTTGGGCTATGGGAGGACGCCAGAGTACCTGGAGAGAACCCAATCAGGTGTATTGAGAACATGCAAATTCCACAATGATTGGGCAAAAACAGGGCTGGGCTAGCCTGAAATGCTGCTTAGATGTCACACAGAGTGCCTAGCCTTTGTGAAGAGGTGTGGACAACCTCTTTACCTTGAGAACACCAGTAGCGATAGGAATTCTGACTATGCACAGGTCATTAAATCCTTGCTCTTTGTATATGGTTCAAGTTCAACTTCTGAGAGAAACAAGTGGTGTTCAACCACACAAGGTATCAGTTATACTGTAGTTATTGATGACTGATTAAAATAATCTTTAGGCTAATTCTTATTATCTGCCTGTTTGAGTGACTGAAATTTGACACCAATAAAAAAAAAAAAAAACACCTTTAACTGCAAATACATTTTACACTTAATTTCTGCTACTTCATATTTATGTGGGGCTTTTTTCTCCTCAGCTGATATTTGAGAAGGAGGGGGTATACCTCCACACAAATGCCAAGAGGAGTAACCAGGACACTAGTATCCCAGGGTTCATCCGCATTGTGGAGCGGGTAAGAAAGTCTGTGTGAGCTAAGACTGTTTAGGTCAAAGGTATGATCAGGAAAGCACGGGGGTAACCTATCATGTCTTTATTTTTTCAGACTGGGCTGCCAGCTCTAGAGTGGAGTCCACTGGAGGATGACGGTCGCAACGCTCCTGCTGTACTCTACAGCAAAAAGGTTGGGAACCATCTATTTGCTACATGCTGAAAAATAAAAAGTATTTGTTATTAGCTCGACTAGGATTCTCATCCAATAATCTCCACCTGATCAGGATGGTGATGGAGGGGAAGAGGATACAAACTTTGACCCGGGCTATGAGCCAGACTGGGCAGTTATAAGCACCGTGAAGAAAGAACGAGAACACGTCCCAGTCAAAAGTTCAGGTGCAGTCTGCTTTTCTGGTGATCCTAGCAAAGGCTCGTGCTCAGAAAACTAAAAACTCCTCTTTTTTCCACAGGTCAGTGGGCGTTCTCGCTGCCTCTCTCAGAGCTGTACTCTCTTCGGAGGTCTCGGTTCTCCTTGGGTCGAAACTTTCTCGTGCTGACTAGTAGAGGTGGCCACCCACTGCCTCCTTTGCACTTCCACAGAGGAGGAACCCGGGAACTGCTGAGGGCACTTCAGCGCTACATTATTCTGGACCCGTAAGCATCACTGCAATCATTTTAGCAGCAGATTTCTAATTACAGTGGAATGCCAGCATTGTTTACATGCTGGAGAAACCCAGATTAGTACCTCAGTTTCAGATGCCCTTTGCTTCTTTGTCAGCGTGTCATGTGGTTTCTGTTCTTGTTATCAGGTCACCACTTGACGGGCGGCTCTTCCTTGCCTACCCCCAGGACTCAGGCACGCTCCCTCAGTCCTTTGATAGGCTGCAGTTTCTTGATGATGGAGGCAATGATCTTGTCTCAGTAAGTAGAGTTTTTTGTTGTTATTTTTTTAGAGGATAGTGTATGTTGGATTTCTAATGAGTAATTTTCTTAAGTAATCTCGCACTTAGTAATTCATAGATTTTAAAATGATTAACTTGTCCATTAACACCAGTGACCCAGTGATGAGGTCATCTTCCACCGAAGCAGCATCAGAACTTGAAAACAAAAGCTAATGTGGAAGTGCCAAAATCTCAATTTCCTCTAAAAGCAGCTTGAGCTATATAGATCCCCGATGTTAACACCTCCAACTGCAGAGTAGTAATAAACATGTTTATAGCATTTTTGCAGTTCAGAGTTTTTGGCCTCCAGAGCCAGTCTCCCCTCGGATGACTACTAAATTCCGAAACCAATTTCTGATGTTTTTATGTTTAAAGTAGGTTGCATTATTTGGGCATGGTCACATTGACAGTTGGATGCCATCACAGGCAGATTTGTCCAGTAGCTGTTTACCAGCCTTCACCTCAATTACCTGCACTAACTGTACTAATTAATAGATCACACAAAACAGAAATTATTAGCAGGTTTCTGTATCTGTGCACTGCTCTCATACAGATTATGCATATAGAAAGCAAGATTACTGATACACTGGATAAAAAGAAATATGCAGTTGGTATTTTTGTTGATCTCAAAAAGGCCTTCGACACAATCAATCACTCAATTTTATTGGATAAATTGCAAAGATATGGTATTCGAGGGAAAGCTGGTAACTGGTTAAAAAGTTACCTAACGGGTCGGGAACAATATGTTAACATAGGGCATTACCATTCAGAGAAACTTGGTATTATATGTGGTGTTCCCCAAGGGTCAGTGTTGGGACCAAAACTTTTCAATGTATACATAAATGATATTTTTGATGTTTCTCAAGTACTTAAACTCATACTGTTCGCAGATGACACCAACATATTTTTCAGTAGCGATGATTATACTGATCTTGTAATGACCGTAAACAGGGAGCTAAAATTAATAAAAAAAAATGGATGGACATAAATAAATTATCATTAAATATAAATAAAACTAAAGCAATGTTTTTTGGTAATTTAAAATATAATATAGAATTACCAATTATCATTGAAGGTGTACCAACTGATAATGTGAGTGAAAACAAATTTTTGGGAGTCGTAATTGATAATAAAATTTCATGGAAACCCCACGTCAGACACATAAAAACCTAAATTTCCAGAAGCCTCGCAGTTTTGAACAAAGTGAAACAATTCCTTGATAAAGATGCACTTCGTTCTCTGTACTGTACCCTGGTTCTTCCATATCTTACATATTGTGTGGAAGTGTGGGGAAATACATATAAAAATACAACTAATCCATTAGTCACAGTACAGAAACGAGCACTGCGTATTATTCACAAGGCTGGTTATCTAGATCATACTCACAAACTCTCTCTTCAGGCAAAGTTACTTAAATTCCAGGATCTGGTTAATTACAATACATCCATAATTTTGTATAAAGCTTTTACTGAACTTTTACCGGCAAATTTACAAACTAGATTTGAAATTCGAGAAAAGGTTTATAATGTGAGAGGCTTTGGAGAATTCAAATTACCCAGAACTCGAACAACCCGTAAAGGCTTTTGTGTGTCTGTATGTGGTGTGAAAATCTGGAACAGTCTGAGTTTACAACTTAAACAATGCAAAAATATTCATAGATTTAAATTCCTCTACAAACAGTTGGTCTGGTCACAGTATACTCAATGATGCTTTTAGTGTGCTCTGTAATGTCTGTCCTCTTACCATTGCTGGTATGGATTCCAAAAAAAAAAAAAAAAAGTGTGAGTATGTATGTACATATATGTACATATATATGTATGTATATGTATGTGTGTTTGTTACTTGTAGTTATTACTGCCTGTTACCTGTGGTAATGGAATTTATAATTTATATATTCTGTATTCAGTTATGAAGGCTCTAATTGTTGTTTGCGAGCTGCCGTTTAGATGCTTGTATGTGCCCGGGGCTGTTGATGGGTCTGTATGCAATGATGGGCGTAGCTGCGGGAAGTTTATTGTTTTGTTTTGTTTTGTTTTTGTTGATGAGTGAGTATAGGGGTGGGATTTAATAAGTTTTCTTCGTCCCACTCCTTTTTCAGGCAATTTTTGTTTTTTGTTTTGTGCATTTTATGTTCAATATAGGTATTTGTTGTGCCTGAAAATGAACAAATAAATGAAATGAATGAAGATGGGATCGGCCAAAAACGAAACCATCAGAGCTTCAAACAGGTTCCACCAAGTCAAGTCAAGTCAAGTGGCATTTCATTTCAATCATATGCAGTGGTACAGTACACAGTGAAACGAGACAATGGTCCTCCAAGACCTTGGTGCTACATATAACATATAACAGACAATCAACACAGGACTACATGTGGTGGCAGCGACACAGTGGTTTCATCTGTCTTTTTTAATCATAGCCTTTGGTACCAGCTAACATTAGTGAAGGAAACATCATACTTAAAACGACAGGCCTTCATTTGCATAAACATTCTTTTTTTTTTCACCTATAACAGAGATTTATCCATGACCCGTATGCCACTACATTTGGTGGATTCTCCAAAGTCACAAATTTCTTCAGGGCAGCACTTCGGCCTCCAGAGTCCCCCATCCACACACGTACTCCTCAGGATCCCAGTTTGCCTCCACAGCCTGATGAAGAGCCCGGATTCGAACTCATCACCTGCGTAAGAGAAAGATACAAAAAGATAATTTGAGCGCGGATAGATGGAATAAAAAATAAGTTATTAATGTTTGATTTTATTTCTTTCATCAAGGGTGTGGAACTTGGTCCCAAACCAGATGTAACAAGGGGACAGCCTCTGGATAAGTGGGAGGAGTTTTTGGACTCTGAGGGGCGAGTGACTTGCAAAGAAAAAATCAAAGAACTTGTGTTCAGAGGGGTAGGACAGTAAATAGAGTTAGGCTACGTTCACACTGCAGGTCTTAATGCTCAATTCCAATTTGTTGATCAAATCCGATTTTTTTTGTCTGCTTGTTCACACTACAAATAAAATGCGACAGCAAACGCGCTCTAGTGTGAACCCTCAAAGCGGCCCGCATGCGCAAAAGAAGACGTCACACACAACGCGCTCTGTTTAGACCAAGAGCAAACATTATTGTATGACTGATGGCCCTTAATATAAAGACTTCGGACTTTACGTTTCCCAATTTTTGCTTTAAGTTATTTTGTTATTTACATAATAATGTAAATAACCTAATAATGATCCTTATTGCTGTTTTAGAGAGGAGCGGTGCTTCAAAGGATAGTTGCAGATTTCTGTCAGAATCTGCAGATTATACAGTACAAATAAAATGTTCACGTTTCTCCAACGTTGTCTTCCCAACAGTTTCACTGGATGGCCAGGAAGCGTTCGCGATGTCTTATCGGGCGCTTCTCCAGAGCTGATGATTGGCGTCTGTCTTGCGTCAGTGACGTAAAAGATGGATTTCATGCGACTTGACCGTTCAAACAGCAGTCGCTTTCTAAAACATCGGATATGTATCGGATTCAGTACCACATACGAAAGTGACCCAGATCGGATTTGAAAATATCGGATTTGTGCCGTTCACACTGTCATAGCATGATCAGATATGGGTCGCATAGGGTCAAAAAAGTCGGATTTGATGCACTTTCGCCTGCAGTGTGAACGTAGCCTTAGAGACAAACATGTGTTTCTCATGTTTAACCAGGTGTGTATTCTTTGATGGGGTTTTTGTGTATCTTGCAGGGCATCACACACTCACTGAGGAAGGAGATATGGAAATTCCTGCTGGGGTTTTATCCGTGGAACAGCACTGCCAAGGAAAGAGAGGACATTCTTCGGGTCAAAACGTTAGTAGAATTTTTTTTTTCCTGTCATATCTTTATGATAATTTATTGAAGCTTTGGGAAACACTCTCATTGCCTTGCTTGGTAAATGGTAAATGGACTGGTTCTTATATAGCGCTTTTCTACTCCACCTGAGCGCTCAAAACACTTTATACAACTTGCCCTGTTCACACACATTTCCTACAAAAGTGCTTTCATAGATAATATTCAAACACACATACACACACTCCGTTGGGTACATCAGAGAGTAACTTTGGGTTAGTAGCCAGGGTTCGAACCACCAACCTTCCAATTAGTAGATGACCTGCTCTCCCTCCCTCCTGAGCTAGCTGCAGACACTTTTTTTCTTTTTTAAGGCTTAGCAGCGAGCCAGTGTATTTCCTAAAATCTTGAACTATTCACTTGCTTTAACAACCCTTCTGCGTGTGCAGGGATGAGTACTTCAGGATGAAGGTGCAGTGGAAGTCTGTCAGTGAAGAGCAGGAGATGAGAAACTCCCTCCTCAGAGGATACAGAAGCCTGATAGGTCAGTGCGTCTAATAACAGAAGATCTGTTCAGCGTTTAGTCAGCTGCCCGTCAGAAGTTAAACTGTCTTTGTTCTGTTGTGACAGAGAGAGACGTCAACAGGACAGACAGACACAACACTTTCTTCTCTGGGAATGACAATCCGGGACTGACCCTGCTTCACGACGTGCTGATGACTTACTGCATGTACAACTTTGATCTGGGTGTGTATTTATGAACCGCTGGTAAACAGATGTGCACTTCATAAATTGATCACCG
The DNA here is from genome assembly GCF_963969265.1 of Rhamphochromis sp. 'chilingali'. NCBI lineage: Eukaryota > Metazoa > Chordata > Actinopteri > Cichliformes > Cichlidae > Rhamphochromis > Rhamphochromis sp. 'chilingali'. The sequence continues at coordinate 5,117,362 of NC_137942.1, read as the reverse complement.
GTACATGTGACTGCCAAAAAGACCACCTTTGGTAGTTTCCTGGTCTGGATCTTTCAGGTGTAATGCCACAATCTTCCCAGAAGTGGACGACCCAACAAATTCGCCCCAAGGTCACACCGTGCAAGGCGCATAGAAATAGCAGAAAACCCATGAGCTAAGTTCATGACAAGTATGGCTTGTTTGTATAAGTTGCCAGGAGAAAGCCCGTTCTCTCTAAAAAGAACATGGCACAGGTTTAGAAAGAGCAAACTACAAGACTTCAGGAACAATGAAACCAAAGTAGACGTGTTGGGCCATGAAGAACAGTGCCACGGCTTTGCAGTCACTGACTAGACCATGAACTCTTCTGTATACAAAAGTATTCCACAGTCAAATGTAAGGCTGTAGAAGAGCTAAAGCTTGGCCCAAATTGGGTCATCTAACAGGACATCCTCTCCCAAGCACAACAGCAAATCTACAACAGAATGTTTGAAAAAGAAAATAATCAAGGTGCTGCAAGGCCCCAGTTGAAGTGTAGACCTCAGCCTGATTGAAGTGCTGTGGTGGGACCTTAAGAGAGTAATTCCTTCAAAGCCCAATTAACTGAAGCAATGCTGTAAAGAAGAGTGGACCAAAACTCCTCCAGATACTGATGAAGTCATATAGAAACCCATCACGTCAACCTATTGCTGCTAAAATTGGTTCTCTAAGTACACCACGTGATTCAGTAGCTTACTTTCACATGACTTCATATTGTTTGTATATGAAAATAAAAGTTGAACAAGCATTACGGTGCCAGTACAAGTGGCGTCTGATGACCAGAAAGATTTGTAACAACAGGAGGAAACGTATTCTACGACTTCCTGTTACTTAACTGGCTAATTTTCTCTACTTCATTGTGTTCAGCAAACAACAAAATAAACAGTGAAACAACAGAGATGTCCATGATGTTTTAAGACCAATCAACAAAGGGTTTGGCAGCGATTAAAAGCGGTTTGAGTAAAGTATGTATGTAAATATGTTTGTAACACAGGTCTCCTTTTTCATCGGTGCAGGTTATGTGCAGGGGATGAGTGATCTTCTTTCTCCTATCCTGTTCGTCACCCAGAATGAGGTGGAGTCATTCTGGTGTCTGACAGGATTCATGGAGCTGGTGGTTAGTAAAAATATCTGTTCTCTTTTTTGTTACCGTCTGTCACAACCCGTGATCTTCTGTTGAGACACACAAGAGCTTTTAAAGCTGTTACTCTATATTTGAGTCGATTTCTGCTCCGAATGGAGAATAATTAACTCGGCAGCAGCACAAACATAACCTTTGAAAGTTTAAATGCACTTGGGCCAGTGAAGTGATTTTTGTGCAGTGACTTAAGACCTCATCAACATTTGATTTGAATGAATATAAAAAACGCCCACACTTAAAACTGCTTTGGATGTCTCTCAGTGTGCTCTTCGGCTAACTCGCCGCTGTCTCCAGTTGTGAAGCAACCACAAAAACACTCACTGGATTTTGGTTTGTAGCCTGAGGCTGTTTGCCAACAATCACAAGCATTACACCTTATTAAATGTTAAATAAATGCACATTCTCTCTCTTAAAAAAAATGTCATCTGGTTCTATGTTGTGCTGAAATGTGATATTAATCATTGAGATCTGGGGAAGCAGTGAAAGAAAAACAATAATGAAATTAGCGGAGTGTCAAAGCAGAAACATCCAAAAGATTGATGTATTTGTAAGAAGCCGTAGACTCCAGCTGAAGAACAGGTCTTTGTTTTTCTTTCCTGCAGCACCAGAACTTTGAAGAGTCTCAGGAGGCCATGAAGCAGCAGCTTCTTCAGCTCAGTATCCTGCTGAAGGCGCTGGACCCAGAGCTCTGTGACTTCCTGGGTAAGTGAGCTCCTATTTAGCCAGGCACATTAACAGTAGAAGTGAGAGTGTAAAATGAAACGTGCAAAGTAAAGCTGGGCAAGATAAAGAAGTTTTAAAGCTACCTCCTTCATTGTTGTGTTGATTTGCACCTCAGCACTAATTTCAGTTCCTATCTAACTTGTATACATGTGCTTCTGTCTAAAAGGAGCAACTTGTCAATTTGCATGGCATTTGGGGAAGAAGATAAAGTCACAGGGAGGGAAAATCTGGCAGCTAGGGCAGGTAGTGACCAAAGATTGTCATGTCACCACAGTTCCACTCATCCCAACTGATTGTTCTTACTCAGATGTTATAGTAGAACTCGGTTTGGAGAGGTTGTTCCTGGCGGATGAATTTACGGTTTGAGGTTGGGTCAGTTTGACACCGAAGGCAAAGTCGAACCTTAAATAGAGCAGCAATGCAGAAAGACGACCAGAGGTGCACAAAAGGAAGACATTACCGTGTTTTCTGTTGAATCTGACCTCTCACATATAAGTTTAGATATGCTGAAGGTGACATACATGCCACGCATATGTATGAAACTGAGAAAACTCTGGATGTGCAATAATAATTTCTTTTTTGTAAAGAGATAAAATTCCAGTTCTCCCTTCCTTGCATGTCCTTCAGACTCTCAGGACAGCGGCTCGCTTTGCTTCTGTTTCCGCTGGCTGCTCATCTGGTTCAAGAGAGAGTTTTCCTTTGAGGATATCCTCACACTGTGGGAGGTGAGTGCTTGACTGTACCAATTTAACATATTTGTGTCTTGAATTGATTTTTGTTATGAAACCGAATCCCACATTATTATTATTTTTTACAGTCTACAGTACGGATTGTTTGGGCTGCATCTTGACATCGCATTTTATGGCATCGTGTTTTCTTCCTCAGGTCCTCTGGACTCGTCTTCCATGTGAAAACTTTCACCTGCTGATCGCCTGTTCGATCCTCGAGTCCCAGCGAGAAGAACTGATAGGCTCGAACCATGACTTCAACACTATTCTGAAGGTGTGTGTCTGGATTAAAGATGAGTTTGTTTGTTTTTCTGTAATCATACAGATTTTCATCTTCTATAATGTTTTTCATCTGCAGCACATTAACGAGTTGACAATGAAGTTGGACCTGCAGAGCGTTCTGCGTGGAGCCGAGGCCATCTACCTACAGCTGTTTCTGTGCAAGGTAAGACACAGGGCCACTTCATACCTCATGATTCGACATACAGCCAGTAAAATATCTGTTGGTCCAAATCTGAGATTATTATTTTTTTATTAGTATTATCAGAATATAATAGGAAAACAATTTATCTTGTGCTATATTATGTTAACTGATAAATTAATAACTTGCTTCCCCTTTTTCCTCTTCCCTTTCCACCCCAGGAGCTTCCTGTTATGGTTAAGCAGGTCCTGGGCCTCTACGTCCCACCCAGCTCAGAGGAAGAGAGCCCAGACTCACAGGCCAGCGAGACACAGCGCCTCCTCAGCCAATCACAGGAAGGAGCTGCAGCTTCTAATTCAGCGTGTGGCCCCAGCTGCTCTTAAATCTGATTATCAGCTGGTGGACTGACACTCACTAAGAGATGTGTGAAAGACATTTATATATGAAATATGTACTAAATATTATCCCATGGTATGGAGTGAAGACTGTTGTTACTGATGGTCAGAGGCAGGGGGCACTGTGGAGGCTCTTTTCTCTCACTGTGTGTTCATGAAAGTTACAATCCAATGTGTTTAAACACTATAGCCGTACTTGCAGTGCTGTTTTTGTGTGTATGCTGTCCTCCTGTTTCCTTGTCACTTGTTTACATTTCCTGTTTTCATGACACTTTTGCTTCTGCTTTTACTTATTATTTAACTATATTAATTCGTTTATCCCTTGCTTACGTTTCAGTTTATTTTGTGTTTTCTTACGGTCCTCTCACCACTCCTCCTGTAAAGGGAAATAGACGAAGCATAAACTCACTGGCAGTATTTTGCTAGTACTGTAAGATGCCATTCCAGCCCTATGCAAAGGTTGTGCATGCCTTATAGGTTCCACATGCCACTTTGGTAATATTAAGCCTTGTAACTATATGTATGATGTTCTAGCATTTTCATCTCGTTATTACCAAATAAATGGTTGAATCATAACAAAACAGGGTATTTAAACTCTACTTTATCCATTTGTAAAAACTTAAGCAGAAGAAGTTCAAGATAACTGAACTTGATCCCCCTGTGGATAAGAATCAGGTGAGGAAGGAACAGACGATAACATCCTCCCCAAGACTTGAAAAGGATTCATTTATCAAATGGTGGAGGTGAGCGTCAGTGTGCAGGTCTGAGTTTACCTGCAGATCCACAGCAACAATAATACACGAGCCGACCGTGGGTCAGGGGGTTGGAAGCTCATCTTGTAAACCGTAAGGTTGCCGGTTCGATCCCCAGCTCTGTCTTGCTCGTTGTGTCCTTGGGCAAGACACTTCGCCTACTGGTGATAGCCAGAGGGGCCGTTGGCGCAATATGTCAGTCTGCCCCAGGGCAGCTGTGGCTACAACTGTAGCTGCCTCCACCAGTGTGTGAATGTGAGAGTGAATGAATAGTGGAATTGTAAAGTGCTTTGAGGGTCTCGAAAAGCACTATATAAATGCAATCCATTATTAATACACATATCAGTGAGGAGTAACTTCACACCGGTCCTTGTCCTATAAAGTTACTTCTCATGCATAAACTCACCATAACAGGCGAGGTGTGTGGGTGTTCCTCGCCTCTCGCCCTGTGGAAGCTGGGATAGGCTTCAGTGTATATCAGTGTAAATATGTAAATATCTGTATATTTACATATTTAAAATCTCTCCAGTTATATATCTTAAACTATCCAGATGCAAATGTTTTAGATGTAGTTTAAAAACTGAAAAAATGGGAAATAGTTGTTTGAATTTTACATGTAAATACATAAAGATAGAAATTGAAATGAAAAGCTGCAGGATGCAGGAATCTATAAGAAAGATTCCAGCTCAATCAATGAGCTGTTTTAACTCCTTCCTTTATTCTGATTGGTTGTCCCTTGCAAACAGCAGTTTTGAACAGCAGATGCATCTCAGGTCCAGCAGCCAACGCTGTGTACCTGAGATGACTACTTTAGGGATATCAGCTCTCACTGACATCATATAGAGCCAGAAGTAGAAAAGAAATACCTAAACTGAGTGTTTAGAGCACTCTGAGCTTTTTCCTCACAGGGATTAGCTGCACACCCTGTCATTTCATTATTTGAAACTTTGGCCACATTTAATACGACCATCAAACATCGTAACTGTTTATAACAGAGGTAATAGCTCCCCTTTAGTGTAACACCCAAATGCTGTCAAAAACTCAACTGATAGTCTCAAAATTGTGATAAATACATTGATTTAGTGAAGATGTTTCGCTACTCTGCGTCTGTGTAAAAATGATTCCAACGACTCGTTTACATTTGTCCGATAAATCTGAGGTCAAAGACTGACAGACTGTTACAGTAAACTGCACTTGTTTATGTCTTAACTTGTGAACTGGTTAAACTTTGCCCTCCCTAACCTCTCCTCCCCCACTGGCCAGCAGGTGTCTGTGTGAGGTGAATAGCTCAAGGGGAAAATAGGGCCTCTGTTCTCCACTGTCCTGGGAAATGAGCTGGAAAATGAGGGGCGGGCAGCCACACCCCCTTCTCAGGACCTGCTGCACTCCTCCTGTGGCTGGTGGCTGTCTTCGAGCCCCTCGATCCATTTTGTTTGAATGCAGCTGCGGTGTATGAATTTAGCAGGGTGCTTAAACAGCCCGACGATCTGTCACTCTCGCCCTCTCGCCCTCCCACCGTCCCACCCCATCCTGACCTCACTTGACTGGCAGAGCCAAACTTACTCAGTCCTTCATTCAAACTCAATCTGCTTTCAGCCCTTTTCAAAGCCTGTTTATAGGCGAAGGCCTTGTCGACCGCTTTAAACCTAATATTCTCTCACTAATGCTACAATCGACTAAGAATTGCAGGATTATGTCTCTTCGTGTTGTCATTATGCAGAGTGTCTAAGAATAACCATCTCAGTTAGACAATGTGGCTGCTGATCTACTCCCTGTGCCTCAGATTCTCATCTATGATTTGTTTATTATGAATTCAGTTACTCAGGAAAATTGAATGAATCTGGTCTAGGCTTGGAACACTGGACACAGGATGCACTGGCATTGTTTTGTACAGGTTTAAACTTTAACCTTGCATGAATATTTTAAAGGGAAAACATTGTGCTCTTGTGTTAATTAGTTGTAAACTTTGGGTAAGTTCATGTACAAGCCCTGAAATACCCTAAAAGAACTCAGAATTGCAGTATAGATTCAATGCCTGCGTGTACATTCAAACATGTGTTATAATATGCTTTTAACCACTGATTCTGATTTGGAGGGGGGGGGGGTGTATTAATTTTGGGTTTCAGTCTTTTTAATTACTATTGTGTGGATGCCATATATTAGACACAAGACTTGGGAAAATTACATCATGTATCACATTAAAAACACAGAACTTTTGAAAGCCTTCTTGTAATCATCCAAAGTCTCAATGAATACATCCACGTCAGAGTGTAGTTTCTATTTTTATTTTAGTTAATTAAAATGTTTTTAAACATCCAGTGTTAATTTTTTTTAGTTTAGCTTCAGTAACAACCATCATATGAAGAAGGAAAATGTTATGCATTTTCACAGAAAGTGGGACTGTTTAATCAGGTCTGCATTCTTGGGGATTTTAGCTTTAGCTTGTTATGATATGGGTTTCAGGTTTTGGAATATTTTATGAGATTATGTTAAGTGGTTGTGATTATTTTTTATTTTCATGACTTTCATCAAAGTAGCTCGTGCTTACGTTTACAATAGCGAAATTTAATCAAGTGCTTTATCGGAACATTGCTCATAGTATAAGTACAGATTTCTTTTTCTTTTTTTTAATTCATATTTTTATTAAGGTTTCAAAAGCAGGCATTCACAGTATGTACATCATGTAAGCATTCTTCATACTTAGGTTATCTGCCTTAAATACTGAAATAGTATTTTAATTTACATCCAAGTCATAAGGGAAGAATACTTACAACGATAGAAGTAATTGAAACCATCACATAATCCGAAAATCAAAAAACAAAAAACAAAACTAACAAACCTAAGAAAAGAGAAAAAAAAGAAAAAAAAAAAAAAAAAGAAACAAAAACAAAAAAACAAAAAAACAAAACAAAAAAAAAAACAAAAAAAAACACGGATGTGTTGGTATGGGGTGATCCTATAAATATATATACATACATCATAATTATTGGTTTGTAATAGTAAAATCTGGCCTATGAGGTGTGATATATTTAACCCAGTTTTCCCAATATGATGTAAATTTCTCCAGCTTGTGGTTAACAGAAGCTGTTATCTTTTCCATGTTATAAATTTCCATTGTGATTTCCATCCATGTACTTATGTTTGGGCTCTCTGGGGATAACCATTTTCTGGTGATATTCTTTTTACAGGCCACCAATAAAATATTTATTAAATGTTTATCATATTTAGGCCATTCCTGAGGTATATATCCAAAGAACATAGTCTTACTCTCGAGAGGTATTTCACGTTTAAAGATATCCTGTAAGGCATTATGTATTTCTCTCCAATAATCCCTCAAGATTGAGCAGTCCCAGAAAATATGGTAATGATTTGCACTTTGATTTCCACAGTTCCTCCAACAAGCAGGGGCGTTATCATCATAATGAGACTTCTGAGAAGGTGTTATAAAGTATCTAATTAGGCACTTCCAGCCAAATTCCCTCCACTTTTGTGAGCTGGTACACATCCACTGATATCTCCATATTGCCGTCCATTCTTCCTCTAATATTTTTATCCCTCCTTCCTTCTCCCATTTTGTTCTAATATATGAAGTCGAATGTGGTTTCAAATCCATTAGACCCTTATAGAGACATGATACAATTCTATCAATAGTTTCTGAGTTATAGCTTTTTATAAACAGTTCCATCAAGCGTGTGTTTATCATTGTTACGTTTCTCATCTTCGTGTCGGCATAGTGCCTTAACTGCAGATATCGATAGAAGTCTTCTTTTTCTAATGAAAATGTTTTTCTAAGCATGTCAAAGCTGAACAACTTTCCATCCTTCATTATACTGCACAGGGCTGTTATGCCCTTACCTGTCCAGTCCTTGAATCTAGAATCCAGTTCATTAGGTTTGAACTCTGAGTCGTAAGCACACCATTTAAGAACTGTAATATTGGTCTCGAATTTATATTCCTTTATAATAGTTCTCCATGTTTTAAGGGTCCTTTTCACCCACATGTTATCAGTATTTTTTATATAGGTTTGTAAGTTATTGTCAGCTAGAGTTGCCTGAATAGGTATAGACAGCATTTGTTCCTCAATGGTTTTCCATTGGGCAGTGTATGATTGGTTACACCAGCATATTATTGCTCTCATCTGCGCTGCAAAATAATAATATCTGAGGTCAGGGAGGCCCCATCCTCCCTTTTGCTTAGCCAGCTGTAGTGTTTTAAGGCGAACCCTTGGTCTTTTACCTTGCCATATATATCTAGATAACATTTTATCCCACTCATTAAATTGACTTTGGTTAATCTCTATTGGTAGGGTTTGAAATAGATACAAAAATCTTGGCAATACATTCATTTTAATAGAATCAATTCTTGAATTAAAACTAAAGAAAGGAATTAAATTCCATCTTACTATATCTTCCTTTATTTTTTTGTATAAGGGTAGGTAGTTCTGTTCGAATAGTTTTGTAAGGTCTTTCGGTAAATTTATGCCTAAATATTTAAAACACTCCGTTTGCCATACCAGAGAGTAGCTACATTTTATTTCTTCTGGTGGGCTGTAGTTATATGAGAGTAGCTGGGTTTTACCTATATTAATTTTATAGCCTGATAATTGGCCGTATTGTTCAAATGACTGCATCAGCTTGGGTAAAGAATATGTTGGGTGTCCAAGGTAAATCAAAATGTCATCCGCGTAGCAAGCCAGTTTATATTGTGTCCCTTTGATAAAAATTCCCTTAATGTCCTTATTTTGCCTGATGGATTGAGCTAGTGGTTCCAAGTATAGTGCAAAAAGTAACGGTGACCATGCACAGCCCTGTCTAGTGCCCCTTTTTAGGGTAAAACTGTTGGATAGGCATCCATTAATTTTGATCCTGGCTGTAGGATTATCATATAATGCTTGTATTGTTTTAATAATCATATCATGAAAGCCAAATTTATATAGTACCCTGTAGAGGAACTTCCAATTGACAGAGTCAAAGGCTTTTTCAGCGTCTACACTCATCACAATTGCTTTGATTTTGTGTTTTTGTATATGGTCCATAATGTGTAGTGTCTTTCACCCTGTATAAGTACAGATTTCAGGTGCATGTTCTCCCATTGTGTATTTCCATCTTTTAAATCTTTCTTATGTTTGTTCAGTTTACCATTTTAGGACTATTGTTTTGTCATATTCTGTCTTACTGAGTTTTTTATTTATAGTCCTTTGGTTGCTGTAATACAGAACCTGCCCAACTTTGGAGATAAATGAAGTGTTCTTTTTTTTCCCTCCATAAAAATACTGTTTTGGGTTACATATGAAACTGAATCACTTCTTTGTCACAGCAGGTATGAATTATTGATGCTCAGCTGAAATCAAGTCGTGGTGATCCACAGCATGGTGTTCGTATCTCTGTCCATTTAACTCCCATTTGAAACCTTAGCTGCCATTGACGCCTTAAATGTGTGAAGAGCCACCTGTAATGAGTGTGTCAAATACAATCTGTATTCTCCACTGGGGAGTGCGACCCCATTGTGACCATCAGTGGGCTCCCCGGGGAGTGCGTGAAAAGTGTGTCTACCCCATGAATGTGTGAAGTGTGTGTGTGCGAAGAGCCAGCAGCAGGCAGAAGGCCAGGAGCTGTTGTCTGACACTGATTTGTAAAGGGAGACAATACGGCTCATTGACCTGCCCGGCTCCACTGTCTGTTGCACATACCTCGCCCGGCCCTCCCCGCTGGCCTCGCCGCTCTTTATACAAGAGCAGCAGATTGCCACAGGGAGGGGAGACCGAAGGGGACGCAGGTTGCTTTGACAATGACAATCTGTGACGACAGAGAAGCTCAGAGCCAAAAGTTTGACGAACACATTTATAACTACTTTTGAAATCCCTTCCTCTCCCCTGATAAATGGTGAGAAACGCAAGATGTGTGCAGTATTCAAGGTATTTTAATGTTTCCATCTAAAGAGTGCAAAAGCTTCCAAAAAAGAAATCTGTTTGCAACCCCACTGTCAAATATTATTTTTCTTTATTGATTAATTTGTAATTGTTTCAAAAATTGATTCATTTTTTTGTTTAGTATGTTTGCACGCAGCTGTTATATTGTTTCCTTACAAAAGAATATAGAATCTATCTAGAATTACCAAATATCTTTGTTAAAAAACATTTGTAAAAACAAAGAACCTTTAGGGTATTCTCGCTTGAATGAAATGTGAGATTTTACTCTCATTTTATCTATCTTTAATTTTTAATCACTTAATCACAGTTCTCCAAATGCATCCTGGGACATAAGCAACATTTTAGGATTGCAAACCTGCAAACCACCGACTCAAATCATTATACGACACAAAAATCCCTGAAACTGCACAGACAGAAATAATGGGACTGTTTGGGAAACTAAAAAAATATCAGAACTTCAGGATCTTTCTCTGACAGCAGGACAAGACTGAACATCAGCGTTTAATATCTCTCCTCCCGTGCTCACGTTGTAAACAAACACCCTCATCCTTTTGTCATCCATGCCCATTGTCACAGTCTGGAGGTGCTTCGCTCTCTCTCTCTCTGTCTCTCTCTGTCTCTCTCTGTCTCTCTCTCACCCCTCGTTGCCTTTTCTTTTCGTCCTTCTCTTTTTTCACTGTCGGTGACAAGCTGTTGCTCTGTCCCTGCGGGCCACACCCTCTCTTGTCTGTTCCTCTTTTCCCCTCCCCTGCCTCCCTCTCTCCCCTTGCTCTCCTTCTTTCTCCCTCTCCCCACCTGTTGAGGCAATTGTTGCACAGATCGCATTGTTTGTTAACTTATTATTTTATGTCGCTCATGAGGGTCTCTGCCCCTTCCTATGGCATTTCCCACCCCTCTGGACCACTCCCCCTCTCTTCCCGACTGCTGGGTATAAAACTTTGAGCTTCTGGTGAGGGGGGATATTCAGCAGGGCCACCTCAGGAAGACTGATTTCAGCAAAAACCAAGAAGGCTCTACAGTGATTTACCAACTTCCATTTACCTGCAAACTATTCAGCTTCCTCGTGTGGCAGAAGGACGTTGGTTTTTCTTTTAATTCCCTCCTGGACATAAACAAGTTCATATTTTAGCCAGCAGGCTGTGCAGATGGACAGAGACATGTCTGTGTCTCTGTGGTGTGAGGAAGTGGAGGATGACCAGACTCAAGATCAGAGCCAGAGGGAGGCACAAGCCCAGGGCCACAACAGTGGCTCGCCTCAGCTGCGAGCCGCCTGGGACCCAACAGTGTCGGGGCATCGAGTGATCCAGAGGCTGCTTCACGTGGAGGAGAGATACATGCCCTCCATGCTCTACATCACCCTCATCCACAGGGATCCGGAGCGCAGGGAGGAGCTTGCCAAATGGGCCCTGGAGGTATTCAGTTCTCTCATGCTCCAGTTTTTCGATTTGCCTCAAAGTGCTGGGTGAGTTATGTCATCGGGACAGCTGTGATCCTGACATCTTTCATCCTTTTTCCCTCCTCTCCAGGTGTGCTGTGAGTGTGGTTGTGATGAGACAGTCTTCCCCCTGTCTGTCTCTCTGATGGACAGGTTCCTGTCTGCGTCTCTGTCTGTACCGGTCTCATTGTACTGCCTAGCTGCTGGCTGCATGCTTATAGCCTCGAAGCTCACAGAGTGTGACAGCGTGACCGCTGACACCCTGTGTGCGGCAGCTGAATACAGCTTCCTGCCATCGAACCTGTTGGTGAGTTTATCTCATACTCCGAATAACCTAATCCCATTTGGGAGTCTTTCCCAGCTGTGGCCCTCTAATACCTAACAGTGATTTGTCTCCACTGGATGCCAAAGTCTTTCAAATGTAGCCCATAAAGTTGGGCTTCAGCTAAAATTTTCCTGTTTTCATGCTCCCTTCCATTAGGAAATGGAGCGTGTTATCCTCGCCACCCTCCGATGGGACACAGCAGCAGTGACTCCGCAGGATTTTCTCCCACATTTTCTCGCCTGTGTAGAGGAGAGAGGAGACAGTGGTGAATCTGCAGAGGAGCAGCTTTCCACCCTGCGGCGGCACAGCGACACGCTGGCCGCCATGTGTGTCTGCGACTCCCGGTTTCTGGGAGCCCCGCCATCGCTTGTTGCTGCAGCATCACTGAACTGTGCCCTACGAGGTCTGGGCAACAAGGGCCTCACTCAGCTGGCCCTTATGAGTGAAGCATTGGCTGAACTGTGCCAGACCGACCTGGTGAGAATGCCTGTTTTGTTTGCAAGTAGACTCAATTATTAGATTAGATTTGATTTAAATGAGGTTTTCAGTTGGAATTTTAATTTTGCAAAGGGACAGAATCAACAAGAAGCATTTTCTTTTGTTTTGAAGGGCCTCCTTGTTTCAAAGCTTTGTCAAATGCAGTGAAATACACATATCTTACACAAAAGACTTCATTTTTCTCTTTCTTGCTTTCCAGGCTGTCCTGCAGTGCTACAGTGAGATGATTGAATATGCCCTCCACCAGCGTCTGAGAAGTGGGCTTCAGCAGGGCCCCACAGAAAAAGACGAGGAGGTGGAGAACGAAAGGCCTGGAACACCAACTGACATGAGAGAGATTGACTTGTGAACACTGAATGAAGTATTGCATTGAAAGTGTCAACCAATCAAAACCCTTTAAGCTCATCAGTCAAACTGATATAAATTCAATATGACCTCAGAATGCTCTGACATTTTTTCCTCATATAATTTAGCTATTTTTGTGTGTGGTTGTTAATTTATTTTTGTTAATTTATTTGTGGAAAGGCGTTTTTTCCACGTGCCATATTTAATACTTCTATCAATTTTATATTAGGCCTAGATTTTTTTAAAGAATCATATTTATACCTTTTATTTATTATTCATGCGCAATTGTTGATTCATTTTATGTTAATTTATTTCAATTTACCATAACTTTGTGTTTTTGTCCTGAGTTCATTACACAGAAAATCTATTTTTAAAGCTATTAAAAATGTTTGTACATATTTTGTGTCTATTTTTTTTTACCTAATATCCGTTGATGCCTTCATGTGCAAAGCCACGCGCCTCCAAAAGCAATCTCTTATATTTGATGTTATCTCACTAAAGGGGGATTTTGTCTCATTAATTATGTGGCACATTTATCACGGTGAGCTTGCATTATGTTCACTATAATACAAAATTGTGATCACAATTCCAAAGCTCCTTACCCGTAAAAAAAAAAGGATGTGTATGATATTTCCGACGTTACCTGAAGGGAGCACACAGGAGGAGATCCGCATTCCCATGACGTCAGTTTTAGCCGACGCAAATACAGCTCGTGCTTGAAGCATTGGGTCAGATATCCAAAACAAACTTGCGGTAAGATACTGCCTATGTAAGGATGTTTTTCAGTGTTATGACAAGTTTTATGTGTCAGTTTAACGCCGACCAAGAGTGTACGAGAAATTAAGAGAAAACTGTGTCGTAGAAAGAAATGTGCTATGCGTTTCTTGCTTACATGTTCGGCGATGTGAAAACACGGAGCTCTAACATCATCTGTAAAATCAATTAATAACGAAAGAGGCCTGAAATAAGCCATAAGCGAATCATTAATTTAGGTTTGTGTTGGGTTTACAGTGACAGGGGTTCGCTGTTAACGAATAGATTATTTTTGGGGGGCTAAATCGTCATCACTCCGTATCCATTTTCCGCATCCGTAGTGTTCTTACTTAAGCTAGTTAGCTTCCTAGCAATAGCTAAACAATACCATTAATTAACAAATGCCTTATTAATAAATAATAATATAGATGGTATCATTACAAATGGCACATGAAATCTCATCTCAGAATGCCGGTATAGCTCCTATTTGTAACACTTCTTCCCTCTTGGATTACATCTATTGCGTTAATTCCTATCAAAATGTCATATTACTGTTTTTTATATATCCAAGGATACATCGAAATCTACGAAGAACTACAGTTTTAGACTTTGTATAGATCCTTGCAGTCGTCTGGTGAATTCGGCATTCATCGGTCATCAACTAATCACATTAAAACCTAAAAGTGACTAGCTCACTTTCCTGCTGTAACCACTGCGTATAATTTGTTGACTGAGATTAAGGTTGTATAGGAGTTAAATTATATAGTATTGGGGGAAAAAAATAGAAAAAAGATGATAAACTATGTCCAGAGCACTACCTGAGGTTTGTTATTGGTGAAGATCATTCAGATTCTCACACTTCCTAAACTACAACTACAGATACCAGAAGACACACCACTCCTGGAAATCTACATAATGTATACACCAAGTATTATGAAGTAAATGTAATGTAATCAAAACAATAGGAAACATGACCTATTTGCACATGAGTATCCTTACAGGGTCTTTTGTTTGAAAATGTCATAATTGAGTTGTGTGTTGTGAGATTTTAGGGGAAGGAGGTTCTCTGTGAGTTAAATGCATCATACAGATTTTTTTAATGTACCAAGTTACATATAAATGTAGGTATGTAGGAGAACTGACACTGGAAGATATTTTTGTTATTGATATTCATATTAAAGGAGGATGAAGTGGATATCTGGCTGGCTCCTGCTGCTCTCCATCTCTGTCGAGGTCTGGTCAGTGCCTATAGATCGCAATGCAGCCCAGCAGGTCCCTAAAGAGGAAGTGCAGGAAGAGAACATGGTAATGGCTCATTATTCTGTCATTTGTTTTTTCTTCTACCTCGTGACCTGTTTTTATGACCAGAGACTTGTTGTGGTTAACATTTCCTTACAAAATAGGACACTGGCCTGTACTACGACCGGTACCTCAGAGAGGTGATTGAGGTTTTAGAGACAGACCCGCACTTCAGAGAGAAACTGCAGACAGCAAACACAGAGGACATTAAGGTTGGTTTCCACCTCTGCCTCTGTTTCACGTTCTTCCTTCTCAGTCGGTAGGCTTCCCTGTGTACTGTTTACATTCTAGCAGCTGGCATTGTGTCCAAACTGTTTAAACTCACCTGGATTTCTCATGTTTGCCATCAGAACGGGCGTCTCAGTAAAGAGCTGGACCTGGTCAGTCATCATGTCAGAACTCGCTTGGATGAGCTGAAGCGTCAGGAGGTTTCTCGTCTCAGGATGCTGCTAAAGGCCAAACTGGACAGCACCAACACACAGAGTGAGTGGGATTCCTTTGATCCACATCACTGAAAAGTTTGCAGTTAACTGTATACTAAAGTTCTTATTAGATTTAATAATCTTTTTTAAAAAATGAAAAAGATTTTTAACACCTTCACAGAAATTTGTGAACCATTGACTTTTCTTATCTTAACTGATTATGGAAATTTTGTATGTCAGTCCATTTTTATCAGTCTGTTATTTACAAAAAAAAATCTCTGTACAAATCTGTGTATTTATTCAGTAATATATATAGAACCAAATGGTAGTCCAGTATGTGATTGGTTATTCACATATGATCCATACAGGTCTTCAGATGGACCATGCCTCCCTTCTGAAGCAGTTTGAACATCTGGATCCGCACAATCAAAACACCTTTGAGGCCAAAGATCTCGAGCTTCTAATCTCAACGGTAAGTTGCTGCAGCGATAAATGAAGAAGAATTTTAGGAGTTTTTAAAGAAATTTTTGTCCATTTGTTTCACAGAGTGTGACAGATCTCGAGAATCATAACAACACTGATCAGACTGTCTATTTTGTGCTATACCTCACTTATTTTTAAAAAAAATATTATTAACAGCAATAGTAGCAGCAATAATATCTTTTATCTCTCTGGCTTTTCATCTAGGCCACTAAGGACCTGGAGAACTACGACGCAGAGAGACACGAGGAGTTCAAGCGCTACGAGATGCTGAAGGAGCATGAGAGGCGGGAGTACCTGAAGAGCCTTGATCAGGAGAAGAGAGAAAAGGAGGAGAAGAGAATGCAGGAGCTGAAGGAGAAACACCGCCAGCATCCTAAAGTTAACGCTCCGGTGGGCGACTGATACATCCGTGTTCGTTTTTATCAGAAACCATTAGAAATGACTCAGGTTTTCAGTCTGTTTTTAAAAAATATTTTTCCCACTCAGGGTAGCGTTGATCAGCTGCGGGAAGTTTGGGAGGAGACAGATGGACTGGATCCTCAGGAGTTCAATCCCAAGACCTTTTTTAAACTGCATGGTGGGTGACAGCAACTCGCTTTAAGCCATTCTCTTTTTTTCATGTTAATGGGTTATATGTTTTTTTAAAAACAAAGAAAGAAGGGTTCTCATTTATTCTCTGTTTCATTTAGATACAAATGAAGACGGTGTTTTGGATGAGCAGGAACTGGAGGCTCTCTTTACAAAGGAGGTGTACAATCCTGCTTACATCCACATCATGACTGCTTCAATTAAACTTTGATTTAGATTTAGTTTTATCCTGAGACTGCTTAAAATCCTGGTTTGATTTCTATTTCCTTCAAAATGCAGCTCTTCTCTGTGTTCCTAAGCTCCTGCAGGCTTTTTTACAAGCTGACAGCAGACATATGCACAGCATCAGAGTAGCGGCTAACATCTGTTTATTTCCCTCCTCCAGCTGGAGAAGGTCTACGACCCAAAGAATGAGGAAGATGATATGATGGAGATGGAGGAAGAAAGGCTGAGGATGAGGGAGCATGTCATGAAAAATGTAAATTGTTAATTATTTATCTCACCATTTCCCACCTTTACTGGGTTTTTCTTTAACTGACGCAGCCAACCTTCCTGTGTTAAAAGGTGGATGCAAACAAAGACCGGCTCGTCAGCCTGGAGGAATTCCTCAAGTCCACAGAGAAGAAAGAGTTCAGTAATCCCAAAGAGTGGGAGGTAAGGAGCTCAGAGGTGGCCTGAAGGTTGGGGAAGTGGGTGGATGCTTTGCACTGGGTGTGTGGTTCAAGTTCCCAGGATGAGCCTGGAAAGCGTGGGTGCTGAAGTTGAACAGTTAATGAGTCTCTCACAAGTTGACCCAATGAAAACTCTTTGATGTACTTTTTATTTTTTAATTCCTGTTTACCAATGGACATTTGGAAAATCAGACTGGGTGTGACAGTGGTGTTCTTTTCAATAATGAGATAATGCATGCATAATGCTTTAACTAATTTCATCGATTGGGGATCAGATAACTATAAGAGGGTGGAGTATCCACTGCAGGTTAGGGCAGAGTTTTTGGATGAATTGGAATTCTCAGAGTCTTTTTCACCAGTGTTTTCACAGTGCGGAGCAGGAGATTGAGATACAGATTGGTGCAGCATTTGTTGTGATGCAGACGCTGTATTAGTCCGATATGGTGAAGAGAAAGCTGAGCATGAAAGCAAAACTGTTGGATCTCCAGTCGATCTACATTCCTATCCTCACCTATGGCTCCAAGGTAGTGACTAAAAAATAAGCTAAAGGTTAAAAGCATTACAAGTAAGCTTATGCATAGGGTGGGAATCTTGGCCATTTGGGAGGCAACTTCTTCGTGGCTAAAGGAGCCTGTTGAGGTGCTTGAGGCATCTAAACAGGATGCCTCCTGTGAGGCTCATAAGTGAGGTGCTGGTGTTGGACATGTGCTACCAGTAGGAGGCTCTGCGGCAGACACAGAACATGATGGAGAAGTTATAGGCCCCAGCTGGTTTGGAAACATCTCGATGTCCCTCCCCGGGAAGAGGGAGGGACGTGTTTTCTTTTTTAAATGGATGGATGTGTGCGTTACCTGCATCCCGCTGTTGTCGCTGCAGACTCTGGAAAACAAGCCAGTGTATACAGAGGAAGAGCTCCAGCGATTTGAGGCTGAACTCAGGGACAAGGAGGAAGAGCTGAAGAGGAGGGCTGAGACTCTGCTTCAGGAGCAGGAGCTGCTGAGGGAGAGAGGCAAAGCCTTGGAGGCCCAGAGGAGAGAGTACCAGCAGGTAACAATCCTACCCTGGCGGTCACTTTCTTACATCATCTGAAACTTAAAAAATAGTTAATTGTTTCTTTTTTTCTTTTTTTAAATGGCAGGCTGTATTAGAAATGTCTCAGCGACAGAAAGAACAGCAGGCAGTGGATGGGCAGCCTCCTGTGGGTCCTAATGGAGAACTACAGTTTCAGCCACAGACACAGAAACCTGAAGATAAAGGTAAACTGACTGTGACATATCCAGCATTGTTGTTACATTCTTTGGCTTGTGTTTTAATTCATTAATTTTTTTCATATTTCTCCCACAGAGGCAAAAGCTCCAGCTGAGCCCGAAGCTGAAGCCCAAAATAATCTGCCTGCAGAACCCCCACAGAATCTGCCTTTGCACACCTAATGTGCTCAGGCAGCTTACACACACACACACACACACACACCTAAACATACGCACATTTGGTTTGATTTACCCTGACACAGATATCCAGATGGGTTCTGCAAAATGCATTATGTGATCTGTGTGCATAGGTTCAGACAGACCGGCTTGTTTCTTGTGACATACTGAGTGTACTGAGTGTTAATGTCTGTGGTCTACATTAGATTAAAGATATCAAAGCACACGGTATTAGTACATGTATTCTCAGAAATCTTCAGTTTCAGTGAAGCTGTCAATCCTGCAGAATTGCATGTGTAAAATCACAAACGTTGCCGAATAAAATCTTAATTTAAAAGTATTTTGGGGAGCACTGTGTGGGGTTTTTTTGCAACACTAAATCGCACAGCTTCAGACATGATCGATTGTCATTATTTTTATGTGGGTGCTGAAGTTGAACAGTTAATGAGTCTCTCACGAGACGGAAGATTTTCAAAGTTTGTTATTTATATAACAAAATTTGCAACTATACATGCCAAGGTCAAGAATTTCCAGAGAGTAATGCAACACTTCGCTTTGTGGATAAGGAGGAAAACAACAGAAATATTCGCTTGTTTCTGAAATTCAGTTTTTCTCAGAAAGATCTGAACAAGATCTTTTTGTGTGAGCTATTTATTAATGTCAAATATGCAAGGACAGTTTAACGAAGAAACAGTCAGCAGGTATTTTACACTCTTGAACTATTGTGGAAAGAGATTAACAGTAAGTAAAGAGAGCCCGTGCTTAGATAAACTGGTCCAGTTTTTTGGGAGGTGCTGCAGGAACCACATTCTTTGGTAGAAGTGTAAATTAATAATAAAAAAAAAACTATAATAATCCGACTACTGAGGTTTTTTTCAACATTTCCAGGTTTTATATTTTGTTATTATAAAGCCCCATAAAATAAAATATATTCAAATATATATATAAAAATAAATATCCATTCACACTTCCGGTGCAGGGGGAAGCGCTTCCTGGTAGCTGAAACCCGTAATGAATACGTGAATCATGCCTCGCAAAAACGAGCTTTCGGAAGCTTTACGATCGCAAATTGTTGATCTGCACAAAGCTGGAAAAGGTTATAAAATAATCGCACGCACTTTGGATATTCATCGCAACACAGTTAGGGACATTGTGCTTAAATGGAAGCGATTCAGTACTGTGGCTACTCTGCCGAGAAGTGGGCGCCCTAGAAAGACGTCTGCAAAGACAAAGATCAGCGAGGTAACCCTTAATTACTCTGCAAACAGCAAATCAAGCAGCCGTGTGTACAAAACTAGACGCCTGCAGCATCCAGACGAGCTTCTTAGCTCTGAACCCTGATGAAAACAAATGTGGAAGTTATTATTTAGCGGCCAGTGGCCACATTGGAGCATCAGCGGTCATGCCAAAGCGCATCAGTTGGATTTCAGACTAGACTAGGCTTGTTTTTCTTTAGAAGGTGTTTTAAACCATTTGTGGATAATATCTCTCACTGTGGTTCGCTGATGTCCCAAAACCTAAGAAATGGCTTTGTAATCCTTTCCAGGTCGGTGGATGTCAGACAGGTTCTATTCAAGTGATTTCTGTAATTAAATAATAGGAGTGTGGCTACTGAAATTGAACTCGGCTTTCCAAAAAATGTCGATTAATCACAGTTAAGTCATCATTTAACAAGGGAGGAAATTACTTTTTCACATAGGGTCAGGTAGGTTTGGATAGATTATTCCCTTAATAAATTTTAAAACGTATTTAAAAAGTTGGATTTTTTATTTACGCAGGTTAAATTTGTCTAATATTAAAATTACTTTGATGATATGAAACATGTAAGTGTAATAAATCAGGAAGCAGAAAACGAAAAACTTTTTCATGGTACCATATACTGGTCCAGCTCACAGTATGAGAGCATGTGATCATACATGAGACACAGATCAAGTGACCCCCCCCCCAACACACACACACACACACACACACACACCTTGCATTACTAAACATTCTCCATTAATAAAAGCATTTTTGTCATTTTCATATTTACATTTTCTAACCGCTAAAATGTCTTTTTAGAGATTGTGAATATATAATATACTAATCTGAATGTCGTTTCAGTTTATTTCTTGAAATGAAATTTGCTACAAATTTTTAATTATTTAATTTTGGCAATTCATTTCCTGCAATTTACCCCAAAGATTCGCACAATGTTGTTTGAGTAACTCTTGTGAAATGCACTCAAAGAAGTAATGAGATGAACAGGATATAACATGGGTGACATCCCACCAGTGAATACTTGCCCCACCTACCTATTCCAGTCCACACCAATAAGAGCATGTTGCTTTTCCACTCCCCAAAAATCCAGAATTTAATTTTTATTTGTATAAAATTATTTAGGGTTCACTTAAAGAAATGTTAATCACTCTACTGAAATCCATGACAGTTTGATCTCTGAGGTGTAGCCGCAGATTAATGTTTACCATATGACTTGATGCATCTTTTCCTGTCTCTTAGGTTGGTAATGGCTCTAGTGAGCCAAAAGACAGAGGAGAAGATTTGCATCACAAAAAGGTAAATTTTATTAATTCAAGAGTTGATGAACTTTAGAAGGAAAAATAGAAAGACGAAATGTGCGAAGACTCTGGGAAAAAACTGGGGAAAACTAAGAATAGAAAAACATATCTGATCTAAATTTGGCTCCAGTCTCACTCAGACTGGTCTCTTTGTGCAGTCCAACTGGTCTGCCTTTCAGACTAATACTACTAGGAGTGGAACGAAAATCTCCAGCCAAATTTTAAATTTCAACTTTTTATATATGCACACACTGCATAAGAAAAATAAAGCCTTTCCAGAAAACTGCAATACCTTAAATGGCCACTTATGGTTGGCTTAAAAACTGAGCAATACATATAGACTATTTATGAAGGATGGACTTACCCACACACGATATCGCCATGGTTATGTGGCTAACTTTGTAGCCTCATTATTGGTATTTTGGGTACAGAAATGTTGTTTTTTCAGTGCCAGACCACATGTTTACTTCTAAAGTTAGACATTTTAAGATGACACTCTGTGGGTTTTAACACATTTTTGAAGCCAGTTTCAAGTGACCACTTGAGGAACTGCAGTTTTTGGCACTTCTGTGTTTGGTTTTGATTTTTAGCCCTGCAGATTGCCACTTGGTTCATCTCCATGGAACCCCATGCTCTCCATTATTAGTTTTCTATTCACAACAACTGTACTGGTGATCTGTGGTTTACTGCTCTTTGTAATCTGAATTCAACCACTTAATTCAACCAGATGTGAGCAGATGTTTTATGAGTTGTCCAGGCTGATCTCCATCGTCTACACTGACAGTTAGACTTGTAGTCAAGACCGCCTAAAACAAGACCGAGACAATACCAAGACCAGAGGGTATCGAGACCAAGACAGACCGAGTAAAGACCAAGAGAAAGTCGAGACGAGACTGGACTTCTCTTTGTAAGCTCCTTTGACTACAATGACCTGGATGACTGAGAACCTTCACAGAGCGTAGCTGAGCCACTGTGTGAGAGCTGAGGAGCGGGTCTCACTCAAGGGGAGTCGACTCTTCTGATTCACTACAAAGCACTCTCTAAGCACGGCTCTTAGAGCTGATGCTTTTGCAGATGACACATTATCAAACGCTACGTTGTGTGTCATGGATACTGTTGACTCCAAATCTCCCGATCTGAGACAGCAAGACCGAGACAGCAAGGCCAAAATGGGACCGAGACCAAGACAAGACCATGACCACGTAAAAGTGGTCTCGAGACCAAGACCGGTCTTGAGACATCCAACTCTACTGACAATATACTGTTTATGCTGTCTTTATACTAGACAGTAAATGTAAAATTTACAGTGACTTCTGATTTAAAATAATGAGGACTTACATGTAAGCTTTAAATTTAAATGAACTTCTTTAAAGTTTATAATATAATGGTATTAATTTTAGTGCTTGACTGAGGTTTTAGTTATTTATTTTGGAGTCATGTATCTCTCGGCATATGTCGTGTAAAAGTGTGCTTGACTGTGAGGATGCTTGGGTCTTTTTCTTCTGGCTCACATCTATATTCTGTCTCGTTCTCTATAGCAGCGAGGAAAGGCTACTGCTGTTTCATCTAAAGATGAGACTACAGAACAAGACGTTAGTGCTTATGTATTTGTTAAAATTGTTTAAATGATTGTTTAAAATATCTGATTTTTAAAGTAATCTAATAAAACCTATCATTCTATATATTTCTCTTTAAATCCAGAGAGACTTTAGCACCACCCACAAGGATGGAAAGATCATACATTCCGACTCATCTCGTACTCAAGCAGCAGATGAAGAGAATATGGTGTGTTAGCTACTGTATATATATATATTTATAAATGATATACAATAAATTATCACATGAAGATGTTTGTAGCTCATCACTTCCTGTCTCCTAGGCTGGACCGTCAGATATCAGAGGAGGAAGTTCAGCCCATAAAATGGTAAAGCATCTTCAGTTTGAGCATTGTTTGGAAAGACAAGAACCCCTCATTCTGTTTACCTTTTAAAATCCAGAGACGATTAGTCGACATAGAAAACTGAAAAATACCATCTCAATATTATTAACATGCCTGATCTAAATTTGGCCACATTTACATTCAAATTGACCTCTCCAGTCCTTTTAGGGAGGAACCAAAAATAGCAGACAGCATGGTTTCAAGTGCAGGTCCTCATTCTGTTTTCCTGTTAAATTTTTAGAGCGATAACATCATCTGCAGTGATGGAAACACAGATTCTTACTCATCTGATGAAGATGAAGAAGACCCTATTGTATGTGAAGTAACAATAAGTGAAAATTATTTTAAGGATATCAAAATGATGACATCAAGATGTTCATCAGCCATCCTTTTCTGACTTGCAGGCCAGTCATCTGTCAGCTGGAGATCCGGACCATGAAATGGTAAATATGCACATGCAGTAAGAAGTGCAATAATTACTTAGTTAAAACTAAAGCAAACCATCCAAATAATGAATTTAAAGAAGGAACCCACACCACAAACGCAATCAAGACGCCCAACTTAGGCTACGTTCACACTGCAGACGAAAGCGCATCAAATCCGACTTATTTGACCCTATGCGACCCATATCCGATCATGGTATGACAGTGTGAACGGCACAAATCTGATATTTTCAAATCCGATCTGGGTCACTTTCGTATGTGGACTGAATCCGATACATATCTGATGTTTTAGAAAGCGACTGCTGTTTGAATGGTCATGTCGCATTAAATCCGTCTTTTACGTCACTGACACAAGACAGACGCCAATTTTCAGCTCCGGAGAAGACATCGCAAACGCTTCCTGGCCATCCAGTGAAACTGTTGGGAAGACAACGTTGGAGAAATGTGAACATTTTATTTGTACTGTATAATCTGCAGATTCTGTCCGAAATCTGCAACTATTGTTTAAAGCATCCCAAAAAACCAGTCTGTGATGAAGGAGTAAACATATCCAGGAAACCAAATTTGACCAAATTTGATTTAAGTTTGAAGTTGTGAATTATTAGGCGCACGGGTACTTCAAGGATACTAACACAGGCAGCTGTAACCACTAAGTTCCTACTAGACTTCACCTCTTGAACCTCAGCCATTTAGGATACATCCTAAGCAAACATTGGTAACTTCTCTGTTACAATATTATATAGTTTTAGCAGTGCTGTTGGCGTTAATCTCGTTAAAATGATGTTAATGTCATGTTAGTGAGTTAGTGCAGATCACCCTGTGTGTGGGGCTGCACAGTGCACAGATTTTGGATAAACTTTTAATCAATTATTTAATTAATGCTTGATACACTGAATTATTTTGGAGACTGTATGTGTAGGTGAAGAGGAGCTTAAATGTGAGCATGACAGCAGGGTTTTCTCGTGCACCGGAACTTAATATACCTGCTTATATCGCTTTCTCTTTTATGTTGTAGCACCAAGGAGCGACCAACTCTGCTTCATCTGATGATGAAACTACAGAAGAAGATCCGACAGTTAGTATTTTTCATTTGTTATTTTTTTACATATGGAAATGATGACATTTTGGTTCATTTCTACTACATTTAGCTTTTAAAGCATATTTCTGGCCTGTGTTACTAGGAGCAGTTTTTCTGTGAAGAGAAGAAGATATATGCTGGTTCCTCAGTCACAATGGGAGCCCTCCTCCTGCTCCTCCTGGCGTTCATTGTGAAGCACGGCTTGTCAAAAGCAGCATCCAGAGATCTCCTGCACCTCCTAAACTTGGTGGTACCCGGATGTGTTCCAAAGTCGCTTCGCTTTTTAAAAAAGCATTCGACTGATTACAATGGAAAGACTGAGATTCACTTTTATTGCCCCAGGTGTACAAACTACCTTGGTGTGGATCCCGGTAATGAGTGTAGTGTGTGCCAGCAGAGCTTGAGCAGAAAATATCTGATCTTGAAGGCTTACTACTTCCTTGTAATGCCGCTCGAAATTCAGCTAAGAAACCTCCTTGCACGCGTCCACTCAAAGCTTGGGAAGCATTTCACGAGGGATGATTCCTTTTCTGATGTCCACACTGGAAACGAATACAAGAGTGAAAGACAAGACGGCAGTATTACACTCACCTTCAACTGCGATGGCTCGCCCGTGTTCAGCTCCTCAAAATACTCCATCTGGCCCATCCTGTGTACCATCAATGAACTACCGTATGTGGAACGGTGCAAAAACGTTCTGTTGCACACTTTATGGTTTGGCAAAGGAAAACCACAAGTTCAGAGTTTTTTGACTCCGTTCATTAACGAGCTTCAGAAACTGTCTGTTGCAGGGTTCTGTTGGAAAGATGAGATCGGCTCGGAGCATCACACCACGGTAACAGTTAAAATATGCACATGTGATGCGATAGCAAGAGCAATGGTGCAGAACTTTGAGCCGTTTAACAAAGAATTTGGTTGTGGTTTTTGCTACCACAAAGGTGAGATGGTTATAAAGGGCAGGGGTTTTACCAGAGTTTACCCGATACAGATGGACGGCTGTGATCTGAGACACATGCCTGAAACAGTCCAACTTGCTGAGTTAGTGATGGGAAATAGTTATGACCAGAGTCAAATGGGGGTTAAAGGTCCAAGTCTCCTGTTTCTTTTGCCGTCATTTGACATCATCAAAGGCTTTGTTCCAGATTACATGCACTGTTTTTGTCTGGGCGTTGTCCGTCAGTTTGTCAATCTGTGGTTCGACCCGCTTTATGCCAGCAAGGACTTCCATTTGACAGATGAGCATTTAAACGACCTGGACAGAGCCTTGTGTGAGATCCAGCCACCAAATGAAATCAGCCGAAGTCCCAGGAGCCTCAGTGAGAGGATGCATTGGACAGCTTGTGAGTGGAGAGCATTTGCTCTCCTCTATTCTCCTGTAATACTGAGGAATGTTTTGCCAGCAGTGTACTACAAGCACTGGATGCTTCTTCCTTGTGCCCTTCACGTCCTCCTCTCCCACTTTGCCACTCAGGATGAGCTCAACTGTGCAGAGTTGTGTCTGGTTCAGTTTGTAGCACAGATACCGTCTCTCTATGGACTCGAGCATTGTTCGTACGACTGCCATGTGTTGACGCATCTTACAGAAGGTGTCCGGAACTGGGGGCTTTTGTGGGCCAATTCAGTCTTTGTTTTTCAAGACATGAACAGCAGACTGTTGCAGATGTACTCTGGTACGCAGTCAATTTCATTACAGATTTTCAAGAATTTCTTTTCATATGAGAAAATAATAAGACAAGGAAGTGCTACCCTTCAGGACGCCAGCACAGAAATCAAAGACTTCTTCTGTTCCATGGCAAGTTGTGATCGTTTTACAAAGTCATTAAATTACATTGGAGAAGAGTTAGTGACTCTGGGAAGTGGCTCTCAGAGAGTTTTGACACCAAGAGAAATTGCAGCGTTGCAGAAGAATGAAACACTTTCGTGGTGCCAGCCACATCGTGACAGTGTAACTGAATATAAGCGTTGTGTTTATAAGAACATGCTGGTTACAAGTTTGGAGTGTAGTGGCACATTAAAAAGAAACAATTCAGTAATAGAAACAAGCAGTTGCTTTGCTGTGGTGGAGTCCTTGGTCGTTGTACCGAAACCCTGCAGCTGTGAAGGAAGGCCCGACTGCTCGTGCAGAGAACTGGTCTTTTTCTGCAAGCAGCTGCAGCGACTAACCAGACAGCCAACTATCCAGGACACACAGATCAACACAAACATCGCCAAATTCCTTGTAAAAGTGAGGAACTCAAATGAACTGTGTGCAATAACATGCCAGGACATTGTTTCCAAATGTTTCATGATTAACCACGTGGGTCAGTTATATGTCATGAGAATGCCTGTGTTTGAGACACATTAAAGTCTGTCATTTATGATTCATGTCAGACCTCTCTGAGCTTGGGTGCTCAGAGAGGTCTGAGTGCACCTGTACATATGTTTGGTATGTAGCAGAAACTACCAGTGAAGGTCCTTCAATTTCATGTTTGTTTTATTCAACATCAAATTGTTAATATCAGCTTTGATTAAAAACTTGAATCTTTGAAAAATTGCCTTAAGTTTCAGAACATCTTTGTTTGTTTCTCTCATTTAGCTGTAATGACAGACACACACATGCTTTATGGATTCCATAAGTCTTTAAAATCACCATCATTATCGTTGTCATTAGATGGATCTGCACTGGTCCATGGGGATTTGGGGCTGTTTCCCCATGGACTAATGTAGAATGTGACTTCTTTCTACAATCACAGGAGTCACCCCCCTGGAACCCCTAAAGAAATCATATTTTGGAGAGTTCAGAATATCAGAGTACAACCCATGTAAAAAAGTTGTAGATTGATCTCAACAGAGCCATTCACTGAGAGAGTTTGAGAATCAAGGTGTACCAAAGCTGTTCGGGCAAATCTGTAGCTGAATTAAAATAATTCTGCAAAGAAAAGTGGGCCAGAATTCCTCCACAACAAAGTGACAGACTCATTGCCAGTTATCACAAACACTTTATTGCAGGTCTTTAAAGTTGGCAAAACCAGATATTAGCTTTGGGGGGTAATTACTGTGTCACACAGGGCCAGGCAGGTTTAGATAGCTTTTTTACCTTGTCTGACATATTGTGTTTGTCTTGTGACTAAGATGAATGTCACATGTATGACCAGTTGAGTCATTCCACAGGCTGTTTTTTCACTGTGTAGCACGTTTGTATCCTGTGTATAACACACTGTGGTTTCTCCCTGTTTACATATGCTTTTCATGAACCCAGCCTCCCCCTCCTGAAAATGATCATTATCTGATAGAAGCAAAGTATTAAGGATTAAAACAAAGTCATATCCCACTGCTGTTTTCACTTTTCATCTCATTTATTATAGAAAAAAATGTATGGGGTTCCATGAAAAACCTGACTTTTTTTTTTCTTGATTCCTTTAAATGACATGAGCAGAGACTACAGGTCAATAATTAAATTACTGGCCTGTCTTGGTTAATCTTTGCCAGTCAAGAAGAAAGGTCAAAGAGACTGTAATAATAGTGGCTACAGTTTTTACTTTGTTGTTTTTAACACATTATTACGTTATTATAAAGCCTTCCCCTCCAAAAAAAAACAAAACATTTTTTGCCTTTTTTTAGTTTTTTTTTTTTTTTTTTTTCAAGAAAAAACTATCCATTCACACTTCCGGTGCAGGGGGAAGCGCTTCCTGATAGCTGAAACCCGTAATGAATACGTGAATCATGCCTCGCAAAAACGAGCTTTCGGAAGCTTTACGATCGCAAATTGTTGATCTGCACAAAGCTGGAAAAGGTTATAAAATAATCGCACGCACTTTGGATATTCATCGCTCCACAGTTAGGAAAATTGTGTATAAATGGAAGCGATTCAGTACTGTGGCTACTCTGCCGAGAAGTGGGCGCCCTACAAAGACGTCTGCAAAGACAAAGATCAGCGAGGTAACCCTTAAATTACTCTGCAAACAGCAAATCAAGCAGCCGTGTGTACAAAACTAGACGCCTGCAGCATCCAGATGAGCTTCTTAGCTCTGAACCCTGATGAAAATAACGCTGCTTCACAGCTTTCGGATAACTGGTGTCAACCGGAAAGAAAAAAAATATGGAAGTTATTATTTAGCGGCCAGTGGTGCCAGCTGTGTATAAGTGGGAGGTACGTGTCAAAGTAAGATCCGATTACGGTAGCCGGGAGTCTTCCTGCATTACACTGTAACAAATGATCGGCGCTATTCACCTACTCTGATGTTTCAATGTGGTAACATTGTATCCAAAAAAAACCGCAAAACCTTCTGTCATTAAATGATTTCTACCGAAAGAAGCTTTGTTTAACTATTTGCTAGATACACTGAAAAAAATGTCTTTTTTAGTCATTATTACTATTATTTGCATACTTGTCACACGTTTAAGAACATCAAACAAATTAGAATATTAGGCAAAGATAAATTGAGTAAAAACAAAGTGCAGTTTTTAAATGATGATTTCATTTATTGAGGGAAAACACGGCCCTGTGTGGAAAAATAATTGCCCCCTAAACCAAGGGAGGTATATGATTGTGCCACCCTTGGCAGCGAGAACTGCATCCAAGCATTTGCAATAACTGGAAATGAGTCTTTCACTGTGGAGGAATTTTGGCCCACTCTTTGCAGAATTGTATTCATTCAGCAACACTGGAGGGTTTTGGAGCATCAACGGCCTGTTAAAGGCCATGCCAAAGCATCTCAGTTGGAATTAAGTCCAGACTTAGACTAGGTTGTTTTTTCTTTCTTTTTTTTTGCCCATGTAGCCCCAGACCATCACATTATCACCATCACGTTTGACTGTTGGTATGAAATTCTGTGTTAGTTTTACGCCAGATGTAAAGGAAATCAAACTTTTCAAAAAGTTCATCTTCTGTCTCATTAGTCCACAGAATCTTTTTTGGTCAGGAATGGTTTTCTCTTTGGAACTCTCCCATGGATGCCTTTTTTGCCCCGTCTCTTTCTTATTGTTGAATCATGAATGCTAGCATTAAGTGAGACAAGTGAGGCCTGCAGTTCTTTAGAAGTTGTTCTTTTGTGTGTGTGTGTGTTTCTTTTTAGTCTTTTTGAGTAATTTTGGTAGGACAAGAGAACAGTGAGAAGGTTTACCACTGTTCAAAGTTTCTCCATTTGTGGATGATGTCTCTCACTGTGGTTCACTGATGTCGCAAAGCCTAATAAATGGCTTTGTAATCCTTTCTGATGGTTGTCAGAAATATTAAAATTACCTTGATATGTGAAACATATAAGTGTGACAAATCAGGAAGCCTTCTTTCTGATTTGTCACACTTACATGTTGGGAAGCATTTCACGAGGGATTTTTTATATTTACATTTTCTAAGAGCCGGAATATCTCTGAATGTTGTTTGCAAATGTGTTTTTAAAGAGTGTGAATATATAATTATACCCTAAAAAGGCATAAACTATTCTGAAAGTCATTTCAGTTCATTTCTTTTAGATTAAAAAGGAATTTTAATTAGATTAGCTACAAAATTTGAGTTATTTATTTTTGTCAGTTCACCCCCTGTAATTAACCACAAAGACTTGCACAAGGGGTCGTGGGGTCTTGTTCCCGAGTGATGGGAGAAGGGAGCCGGAGATCGACAGACGGATTGGTGCAGCGGCCGCAGTGATGCGGACGCTGCACCGGTCCGTCGTGGTGAAGAAGGAGCTGAGTGTAAAAGCGAAGCTCTCAATTTACCGGTCGATCTACGTCCCTACCCTCACCTATGGCCACGAGCTGTGGCCAAAAGAACGAGATCACGGATACAAGCAGCGGAAATGAGCTTCCTCCGATGGGTGGCTGGCCTCTCCCTTAGAGATAGGGTGAGAAGTTCAGCCAGGGAGGGGCTCAGAGTAGAGCCGCTGCTCCTCCACATTGAAAGGAGCCAGCTGAGGTGGTTCGGGCATCTGACAAGGATGCCTCCTGAGCGCCTCCTGAATGAGGTGTTCCGGGCATGCCCCACCGGGAGGAGGCCCCGGGGCAGACCCAGGACACGCTGGAGAGATTATATCTCTTGGCTGGCCTGGGAACGCCTTGGTGTTCCCCCAGATAAGCTTGAGGAGGTGGCTGGAGAGAGGGAGGTCTTGGCTTCTCTGCTTAGGCTGCTGCCCCCGCTGCAGCCTAAGAAGATGGATGGATGGACTTGCACTATATTGTTTCAGTAGTTATTGTGAAACACATGCACACAGAGAAATAACGAGGTGAACAGG
This sequence comes from Rhamphochromis sp. 'chilingali', assembly GCF_963969265.1. Taxonomy (NCBI): domain Eukaryota; kingdom Metazoa; phylum Chordata; class Actinopteri; order Cichliformes; family Cichlidae; genus Rhamphochromis; species Rhamphochromis sp. 'chilingali'. Next base: position 5,086,788 of record NC_137942.1, on the reverse strand, counting down.
ATATCCTGTGCCTCAATAATCCTCGAAGCTCAACTCTTCCACTCCAGCTTGTTAATCAACCAGGGACCCAGGCGGAGTTTGAATTCATTTGAAAGCCTGATGCTTCGCCTTGTCCTCCCTGGCTTAAAAACTCAAAAAACACTTTTATTTGCTGTTATCGATTGTCCACCTGGGCCTTACTCAGAGTTTCTGTCTGAATTCTCAGACAATAGTGGGGAATAGATTTCATCACAGTCGATTTCTTTCTACAAGTGCTGCAACTAAGTATAAGGATATAATTCACCCACTGTTATCTTCTTCAACGCCTTGTGCCAACACAGTGCAGAGCAGGTACCTGAATGCTCCTCCCACAAAGGTCGATTATCTTGTTAATAGTTGTACTTCTTAACTGCGTACTACTTTAGATACTGTAGCTCCACTGAAAAAGAAAGTACTTGCCTTCCTGGTATAACTCTCAAACGTGGACTTTAAAGCAGATAACTCATAAGCTGGAGGAAATGACGTCTCACTAATCTGGAAGATTTATTGTAGAAGACCTGAAAAAATAGTTTGCTGCTTTATGAAAAGCTAGAACACCTTATTATTCATCACTGATTGAAGAAAATAAGAACCACCCTGGGCTTCTCTTCAGCGCTGTAGCCAGGCTGACAAAAAGTCAGAGCGCTGTTGAGCCAACCGTCCCTTTAACGTCAACTAGTAATGACTTCATGAACTTCTTCATGAATTAAATTTTAACCATTAGAGAAAAAAAATTACTCAATCATCTCACAGATGTAACATGATCTACAGCTACAATTGATCTTTCTGAGCTAACTTCAGTAAATAATTCCTCCAAACCATCAACATGTCTTTTAGACCCTGTTGTTGGGGTTTTCTCTGTTTTCTTTGTATTATTTTTCTTATAGAGCACCTCGAGGCAACTGTTGTGGTGATTTGGCGCTATATAAATAAAATTGAATTGAATTAAATTAAATAACATGGGTGACATCATATTTCATGCAACAACAAAGAGGGCACGTTACTTTTCCAGTCTCTAAAGATGCAGTATTGCCCAGGATTTCATTTTTATTTGTATGAAATTATTTTTTAATGTTTGATGCCCCCAAAGGTCTGGCTGTTCACATGATGGCTTCGTTTAATTAAAGAAATGTTAATCACGCTGCTGAAATCAATGACAAGTTGATATCTGAGGTGCAGCCAGACATTAATGTTTACCATATGTCTTGATGCATCTTTTTCTGTTTCTTAGGTTGGTCATGGCCCTAGTGAGCCAAAAGACAGAGGAGATTCACACACTAAAAAGGTAAAAATTCATTAATGCAAGGACTGATGAACTTTGGGAGGAAAAATAGAAAGACAATATCATTCTATTTTTCAGTTAAAAAGCGAGAGAGACTCTACCGCTGTCCGCAGTGATGCACAGATTATATATTCCTGCTCATCTGATACTGAAGCTACAGATGATGATCCTGTGGTGTGTGAGCTCAGAATAAATTAAGCATTTTCTGCTTTGTTTTTTTTTCACAATATTAATATGATCATATGAAGACATTTATAGGTCATCCCTTCCTGTCATCTAGGCTGGACGTGCGTCTGCTGGACCATCAAATAATAGAGGACAAGGTGTAGGCCTTAAAACGGTAAAACATCTTCATTTTTAAAGTTTGAAAACAAAAGAGCCCTCTAATTTTGTTTACTTGTTCAGAGAGATTATAACCCTTAATGGAGAGAATATGAGGTCTGGTTAAAATGTGCAAAGACTCTATTGGGGAAACTATGAAATAAAAACATATCTGATCTAAATTTGACTCCAGGCTTATTCAGGCTGGTATCTTTGTCCAGTCCACTTTGTCTGCCTGGAAATTTCAGGTTAATACTGCTAGGAGTAGAACTAACATTTCCAGCCAAATTTAAATGTTCAACTTTTTATATATGCACTCATTGCATGGGAAAAAAGAAGCCTTTCCAGAAAGCTGCAGTACCTCAAATGGCGATTGAGTTATACATATAGATTGTATATGAAGGATGGACTTAACCATGGTCATATCATCTGTGGGTATGTGGAGAACCATGAAGCCTTATCATTGGTATTTTGGCCACAGCCATGTTGGCCTTTCAGCGCAAGACCACATTTGGACGGGAGAATTGAATGAAGTTATCAGCAACCAGTATTCATACACGTTATGGCTGTAGTACACCCAAATACCTGCTAGAGTAAAAAGAAGATATCACTAATAAAACAGTTTTTTGTACCAGGATGTGAACATGTCTAGGGCTGTGCGATATGACCAAAATCTCATATCCCGATAAAAGACCTCTACCATCCGATAACGATATAAATCATGAAAATTTTAAATTTTTTGTAAATTCTGTGAATCTCGGGCAGCTCGACTTGCGTGAAGTGTTTCTAGCTGGGCGTCGTGTACCTGGAGTCCAGTGTTTTAACCGATGCATGAAACTATATATTTTTAGACATAAGTTGTAACGGCCGCCGTTTTCTTTGTGAGTATTTATTACACGGCGTGCTGCGGGGAAAAGCCTGTTCTAACGTTTGAGTCTAAGGTTTATTTTTTAGCACCTGGCGGCTCTTTTTTGTTCCTCATATGTAAAACACTCTGCATACCCTTTCACGTGATTCAGTTTATTTTGAAAAGTCTCAACAGGATCTTGAGCTTTATTCTGAAAGGTTTATGTGGAAAATAAACAAGCGGACACGTGATGGTTTTACCGTCGTTGTTGCTAACGACAACGCATAAAAACAGTCGCTTGTCCGTCTGTAGTGTGGTTATATTAAATATTAGAGAAAGAGAGAACTTTAAGAAATGAATATAGCCACTACAGTGACCATCAGAACGGTGAAAAAATATTGCCGTAAACAGTTTATTTTGCAACACCACGAAACAAACGATAGAGTAAAATGAAACGATAGACGTTTTTATATCGTCATCCGATATATATCCTTATATCAAACAGCCCTAAACATGTCTACTTCTAAAGTTGGACAGTTTAACATGACACTCTGTGGGTTTCACTCACTTTTGAAGCCAGTTTCAAGTGACCACTTGAGGAACTGCAGTTTTTGGCACTTCTGTGCTTGGTTTTGATTTTTAGCCTTGCAAATTGACACTTGGATAATCTCCATGGAACTCCATGCTCTCCATTGTTAATTTCCCATTTACAACAAGTGTACTGGGGTAAAAGGTTTTTACAACTCACAGGTTTGGATTGTATTCAAGTTTTAAGCGATGTATTATTGGATGGATGCTTTGAATGACATGTGGGTATCGCTATAGCTGTGATAACCACTAACTCTACTGTGTTCACCTTTTGTTTAAGAAACATTCTAAATGAACATAATGTCTCATTCTAGGTTACTACATGGCTGTAGTTATTTTAGTGCTTGACTGAGGTTTTGGTTATTTATTTTGTCACGTCTCTGGGCACATGAAGGCAAAAGTGTGCTTGAGTGACAGGATACTTGTGTTTTTTTTTCTTCTGGCTCACATCTATATTCTGTCTCTTTCTCTATAGCAGCGAAAGGCTACTGCTGTTTCATCTAATGACGAGACTACAGAACAAGACGTTAGTGTTTATGTGTTTGTTAAAATTGTTTAAATGTTTGTATAAAATAAATATCTGATTTTTAAAAGTAATCCCATAAAACACGTCATTCTATATTTCTCTTTAAATCCAGAGAGACTTTAACACCACCCACAAGGATGTAGAGATTAAACATTCCTACTCATCTGATACTGAAGCAACAGATGAAGAGAATATGGTGTGTTAGCTACCATACAGTATTAAAATTGTCACATGGAGACGTTTGTAGCTCATCATTTCCTGTCTTCCAGGCTGGACCGTCAGATATCAGAGGAGGAAGTTCAGACCATAAAATGGTAAAGTTCCTTCAGTTTAAGCATTGTTTGGAAAGAGAAGAACCTTTCATTCTGTTTACCTTTTAAAATCTAAAGAGACACTGAATGGACATAGTCCGCATAGGAAAAACAGAAAAATACCATCTCATTATTATTAACATGTCTGATCTAGATTTGACTGCAGTTACATTCAAGCTGACCTCTCTAGTCCTTTTAGGGAGGGATCAAAAAATAGCAGATAGTGTAGATTGCACCTTTACATAGGTGATGTTGCAGAACTTCATATATGATCACCAGCCACTTTGTGAACCACCCTAATTCATTATAGAATGTAATAACATCACACAGTTGCTGCAAATCTGTTGGCTGCACATCCACAATCCAAAACTCCTATCTCATCAGATTCCACCAAAGTGCTTCATTGAATTGAAATTTGGGGCAGTTAGCATCTTCGTTCTGTTTTCTTGTTAAAATCCTCAATAGGTTATTATGAAAGAAAACACCATCTGTAGTGATGGCAACACAGATTCCTACTCATCTGATGAAGATGAAGAGCCTATGGTATGTGAAGCAACAATAAGTAACGATAAGTAGGTTTATTAACGATATCAAAATGATGACATCAAGATGCTCCTCAGTCATCCTTTTCTGACTCTTAGGCCAGTCATCTGTCAGCTGGAATAGGAGAGAGCAGAGGAGGAGATCCGGACCATGAAATGGTAAATATGCACATGCAGAAATAATTACTGTGTATCCACCCATATGTACATACACCCATACGGGTGTAATATGATGTGATATGGGAAACAGTTTTTTGTACCAGACTGTAAATATGATAATTTCTGGACATTTTGCCAGAAATCTGTGGGGATTGACTCTATTCTGGTGTGTGTGTGTGTGTGTGGGGGGGGGGGGGGGGGGGGGGGGGTTTAAACCCAGTCTCAAGTGGCCACTGGAGGAAGGACAGTTTTTTTCCACTTCTTCATTTGCTTTGGTTTTTGTTCCTGGAGCTTTCTCTTTTTGACACAAAGGACCAGAGGTTCTATTCCAAGCTCCTCATCCTATCTCTGAGGCTTAGGTCAGCCACTCTATGAAGGAAAATCATTTTGGCCACTTGTATTCGCAACCTTTCCTTACCTTTTCACCAGTCCAGCAGTCGAATCCATTTTCTACCTTCTGATCAGTTGTGAATAAGATCCCAAGTTTCTTGAATACCCTCACCTTTAGCAATCTTTCCCCCAACCAAAAGGCAGAATTCTAACATTTTCCAGCAGAGAGTCGTGGCCTTAGATTTAGAGTCCTAAATTTCATCTTGGACATTTCAGACTCAGCTACAGGCTGCTGCAATGCATGTTGAAGGTCATGCTCCATGAAGCTAACAGAACCACCTCAACTGCAAGAAATGTGGATTATATTCTTAAGTTCTCAAAGGGGATACCTTCCTCATCCCAGGAAAGTATGAGAACCTTCCCATACTTGTCCCAAATATGATTGGATACAGGAGCAAACCTGATGGAGTTCAACACAGACTGAAAATGTACCTGAATTTGTGCCAAAGACTCCGACACAGCTTGGATTTAGAGGTTAGGAGTTTGCTCTAATTTTGGAGACTGTATGTGTAGGTGAAGAGGAGCTTAAATGTGAGCAAAACAGCAGGGTTTTTCGTATAATATACCTGCTTATATCTCTTTCTCTTTTATGTTGTAGCACCAAGGAGCAACCAACTCTGCTTCATCTGATGATGAAACTACAGAAGAAGATCCAACAGTTAGTATTTTTCATTTGTTATTTTTTTACATATGGAAATGATGACATTTTGGTTCATTTCTACTACATTTAGCTTTTAAAGCATATTTCTGGCCTGTGTTACTAGGAGCAGTTTTTCTGTGAAGAGAAGAAGATATATGCTGGTTCCTCAGTCACAATGGGAGCCCTCCTCCTGCTCCTCCTGGCGTTCATTGTGAAGCACGGCTTGTCAAAAGCAGCATCCAGAGATCTCCTGCACCTCCTAAACTTGGTGGTACCCGGATGTGTTCCAAAGTCGCTTCGCTTTTTAAAAAAGCATTCAACTGATTACAATGGAAAGACTGAGATTCACTTTTATTGCCCCAGGTGTACAAACTACCTTGGTGTGGATCCCGGTAATGAGTGTAGTGTGTGCCAGCAGAGCTTGAGCAGAAAATATCTGATCTTGAAGGCTTACTACTTCCTTGTAATGCCGCTCGAAATTCAGCTAAGAAACCTCCTTGCACGCGTCCACTCAAAGCTTGGGAAGCATTTCACGAGGGATGATTCCTTTTCTGATGTCCACACTGGAAACGAATACAAGAGTGAAAGACAAGACGGCAGTATTACACTCACCTTCAACTGCGATGGCTCGCCCGTGTTCAGCTCCTCAAAATACTCCATCTGGCCCATCCTGTGTACCATCAATGAACTACCGTATGTGGAACGGTGCAAAAACGTTCTGTTGCACACTTTATGGTTTGGCAAAGGAAAACCACAAGTTCAGAGTTTTTTGACTCCGTTCATTAACGAGCTTCAGAAACTGTCTGCTGCAGGGTTCTGTTGGAAAGATGAGATCGGCTCGGAGCATCACACCACGGTAACAGTTAAAATATGCACATGTGATGCGATAGCAAGAGCAATGGTGCAGAACTTTGAGCCGTTCAACAAAGAATTTGGTTGTGGTTTTTGCTACCACAAAGGTGAGATGGTTATAAAGGGCAGGGGTTTTACCAGAGTTTACCCGATACAGATGGACGGCTGTGATCTGAGACACATGCCTGAAACAGTCCAACTTGCTGAGTTAGTGATGGGAAATAGTTATGACCAGAGTCAAATGGGGGTTAAAGGTCCAAGTCTCCTGTTTCTTTTGCCGTCATTTGACATCATCAAAGGCTTTGTTCCAGATTACATGCACTGTTTTTGTCTGGGCGTTGTCCGTCAGTTCGTCAATCTGTGGTTCGACCCGCTTTATGCCAGCAAGGACTTCCATTTGACAGATGAGCATTTAAACGACCTGGACAGAGCCTTGTGTGAGATCCAGCCACCAAATGAAATCAGCCGAAGTCCCAGGAGCCTCAGTGAGAGGATGCATTGGACAGCTTGTGAGTGGAGAGCATTTGCTCTCCTCTATTCTCCTGTAATACTGAGGAATGTTTTGCCAGCAGTGTACTACAAGCACTGGATGCTTCTTCCTTGTGCCCTTCACGTCCTCCTCTCCCACTTTGCCACTCAGGATGAGCTCAACTGTGCAGAGTTGTGTCTGGTTCAGTTTGTAGCACAGATACCGTCTCTCTATGGACTCGAGCATTGTTCGTACGACTGCCATTTGTTGACGCATCTTACAGAAGGTGTCCGGAACTGGGGGCTTTTGTGGGCCAATTCAGTCTTTGTTTTTCAAGACATGAACAGCAGACTGTTGCAGATGTACTCTGGTACGCAGTCAATTTCATTACAGATTTTCAAGAATTTCTTTTCATATGAGAAAATAATAAGACAAGGAAGTGCTACCCTTCAGGACGCCAGCACAGAAATCAAAGACTTCTTCTGTTCCATGGCAAGTTGTGATCGTTTTACAAAGTCATTAAATTACATTGGAGAAGAGTTAGTGACTCTGGGAAGTGGCTCTCAGAGAGTTTTGACACCAAGAGAAATTGCAGCGTTGCAGAAGAATGAAACACTTTCGTGGTGCCAGCCACATCGTGACAGTGTAACTGAATATAAGCGTTGTGTTTATAAGAACATGCTGGTTACAAGTTTGGAGTGTAGTGGCACATTAAAAAGAAACAATTCAGTAATAGAAACAAGCAGTTGCTTTGCTGTGGTGGAGTCCTTGGTCGTTGTACCGAAACCCTGCAGCTGTGAAGGAAGGCCCGACTGCTCGTGCAGAGAACTGGTCTTTTTCTGCAAGCAGCTGCAGCGACTAACCAGACAGCCAACTATCCAGGACACACAGATCAACACAAACATCGCCAAATTCCTTGTAAAAGTGAGGAACTCAAATGAACTGTGTGCAATAACATGCCAGGACATTGTTTCCAAATGTTTCATGATTAACCACGTGGGTCAGTTATATGTCATGAGAATGCCTGTGTTTGAGACACATTAAAGTCTGTCATTTATGATTCATGTCAGACCTCTCTGAGCTTGGGTTGGAAATGTTGGAAATGCTCCAACCAACCTTCGCCACTTTGACAACCCCTGATTAAATCAGATAACTCAAATAAGAAAACATGCTGTCTATTTTCCAACAGGTGATACATTCAACACAACCCTGGGCAGTACCGAAACATGCAATAAGCACAACCTCTGTATTGCATTACTTTATGCTCTTATTGCACCAGCCGGACAAAGTGCATTAAAAATACTATTTTATTATTATCTTTTTCAGTTGTGCAATTTTCTTGTTGTACATTAAAGTGCACCTGTACATATGTTTGGTATGTAGCAGAAACTACCAGTGAAGGTCCTTCAATTTCATGTTTGTTTTATTCAACATCAAATTGTTAATATCAGCTTTGATTAAAAACTTGAATCTTTGAAAAATTGCCTTAAGTTTCAGAACATCTTTGTTTGTTTCTCTCATTTAGCTGTAATGACAGACACACACATGCTTTATGGATTCCATAAGTCTTTAAAATCACCATCATTATCGTTGTCATTAGATGGATCTGCACTGGTCCATGAGGAGTTGGGGCTATTTCCCCATCGACTAATGTAGAATGTGACTTCTTTTTACAATTACAGGAGTCACCCCCCTGGAACCCCTAAAAAAATCATATTTTGGAGAGTTCAGAATATCAGAGTACAACCCATGTAAAAAAGTTGTAGATTGATCTCAACAGAGCCATTCACTGAGAGAGTTTGAGAATCAAGGTGTACCAAAGCTGTTCGGGCAAATCTGTAGCTGAATTAAAACAATTCTGCAAAGAAAAGTGGGCCAGAATTCCTCCACAACAAAGTGACAGACTCATTGCCAGTTATCACAAACACGTCTTAAAAGTTTCAAAATCAGTTATTATCTTTAGGGGGTAATTACTGTTTCACACAGGGCCAGGCAGGTTTGGATAGCTTTTTTACCTTAATAAATGAAAAACGATTTTGAACTATTCAGGTTATCTTGGCGTAATATTTAAATCTGTCTCATTATCTTTAACATCCAAGACAAATATGCAAAAAACTATGAAATCAGGAAGGAGTCAAATACCTTTTCACAACACTGTACAAACAAGATTATCCTGACAAAAGGTTTGGCCATCTACAAGATTCAGTTCTTCCACCAACACTAGAATTATCCAATACTTGAAAACATGAAAAAAATTTTGTCTCTGTTGTCAACCTATTGTGTTTGTATTGTGACTAAGATGAATGTCAGATCGCATTAATGACCATTAAGTCAGTCCACAGGCTGTTTACTGTGTACTACGTTTGTGTCTTGTCTATCACACACTGTGAAATTCCTGTTTTGTGTTTTCTTGAACCCAGCCTCGCCTTCCTCCTTTCACTGTGAGTCTGCAGACACTCCGGGTTGTCTCCTGTCATTGTTCCCAGGGGAACTGCTGATGCTTCTTCTTCTTGTCCTCATGATGAGTTGTTCACTGAGCCACTCAGGGCACTCCTATCAGTAAGATGTTAATCTCATTGTCTACTGTGGATCTAATACCAACAAAGGGGAAGAAAAGAAAAGGAAAGAAGATGGACACAGGTTTGGGGAAAATCTTAGTTTGAGGTATTTGTGTTTAGAACAACATTTGTATGACAAAGGTAAAGATGCTGGAGTTTTCTTGACGTCATTTTTAAAAGCATTGTTACGGAAATATGGTGATGGTGGTGTTATTAAAGTGGGAGATTTTTACAGGATACACTTCATTTAACAACACAATGCTCTGCCCAGTGGGTGCTGCTTGAGTTTAAGTCACTTTTCTCCTTCAATATGGAACCCAACCATACACCATCATAGTAAAATATGGTGGCAACAAAATTAACACAAGTTAGAAGTGTGCATCAAACCAATAAATGTTCTGGGATGTTCTTAGGACTTATGAGGCGAAAGTTCTCCAGAAACTGACTGCTGGAAGACCAGACATCATCCTTCCAACCCTGCAGAAATCTTGACAAGATTTCCTATTCATTTGTTGGAAAAAGTTTGAAATTTCATGATTTTCTTTTTTTTTCTTTTTTCTTTTTTTTTCTTTTTTTCTTTTTCTTTTTTTTTTTTTTTTTTACATATTTTGATTCCTTAGAGTGAACCTCAAATAGAGACTACATTAAATCACTGACCTGCTCTGGTTAATTTATAGCAGTCAAGAAGGCTGGAATTTAAAAGAGTGCAAGTTTCTTATCTCTGGTTATCATAACCTTTGCAGTTCATACTGTGTTGTTTTAACAAATTATTAGGTTGTCAGAATCCCAAAGAAAGTTGTTTCTTTTTGTCCTGTTTTTTGTTTTGTTTTTTTTAATAATGAGGAAAAAGTCCACACTTCCGGTGCAGAGGGAGCGCTTCCTGGTGGCTGAATCCCTCAACAAATATATTCAAATGTTTTTATTGATGGATATTCCTGTTCATGTGAATCATGCCTCGTAAAAAGGAGCTCTCAGAAGATTTACGAGCCAAAATTGTTGATTTGCACAAAACTGGAAAAGGGTATAAAATAATAGCACGCACTTTAGGTATTCATCTCTCCACAGTCAGGGAGATTGTGCATAAATGGAGACGATTCAATACTGTGGCTACTCTGCCGAGAAGTGGACGCCCTACAAAGACGTCTGCAAAGACAAAGATCATCAACGAGGTAACCTTAATAATCAGTCTGCAAAAAGTAAATCGTGCAGCCATGCGTGCATAAAGGCACCTCTGCGGGGCTGCAGCGAGTCATCGAGTTGATTAAAATAACTGGATCACAAAAATAATACATAAAACATCTTCGACGCATCTTATTTATTTAATTATTTATTATTTTATTCATTTTTTATTTTTTTTGCTTCGTTGCTTCATTTAAATTAATGCACGACTGCGTAGATCTCAACTTATAAAGGCGAGGGTTTCTCCCACGTTTGCAACTAAAATCAGACCTGCAGGAGAAGATGCATCTGGGAGCATACGTGTGAATAAAAAGCTTTACAACATTAATGCAGGCAGTCCCCATGTTTTCAACGAAAAAAGACTGGTAACACACCGGCAGCAGTGAAGATGATGCTGTCATAGTTTTTTATGGGATCTGCACACCCGGCAGAGAGCAGAGAGATGGAGCCATTAGCTCAGGTGGAGCGCTGTTCCTATAAGCGCCGTTAACCTTTACTAGAAAACGAGCTCCAACGTGAAGAAAAGAGAACCTTTCAGAACCTCCCACCCAGCGCTGTTTGTTTTAAACAGTGACAAAATCTACAGCAAATCCACAGAGGTCAAAATAAAAGCATATGTACACTCTTAACTCAGTGTGACATGATGGTTAAATTAGTCCCACTTTCTGCCAGAGTGATTCCTAATGTAGGTTAATATAAATATAAATTATATTACATAAATGAAAATGCTGATATGCTGCGTTAAATGCTCAAACACACACACAAACACGTTAAGACACACCAAATCTGCCTCATCCAGGAGACAACACTGTCAGAGCTCTTTATTAATATAAGTCTTCCAGTAAGACCGAAACTATTTTATTTGATGGCCTTGTTTGGGTTGTATTGATGCTTTATTATATTGTATTGTGATTAATTATTTTGTTAACGTTTCATAAAATGTTTCCTTCATAAACTGTTAGTTAAAGTGAGTTCAACTGTTAAAACATTGTAACTTGTAAAATGGAAACTAAGGAGCAGTTTGTTTTATTTTTTTATTCGTTTGAATATTCACTATTGCCGAGACAAAAGTATTTCTTATCCGATAAGTCATTTAATTGATGGAATAATTGATAAAATCCTCAGTTACTAAGGAATCAATAGGTGCAGCCCCACTTTTAACACTGAAGGAATGTGCTTTATCTAACTCTAACTGACTTATATTTTGGTCGGCCATTATTATCCCGCCGTAGATTTTTTGGTAACAGCAGTTGTCACGGTGGGGAACTCCGGGGGGTTAAAGGAACGGACCCAAAAGCAGAACACGAAAGAAAACTACTTACTGGTTAAACAAAAGGCAAGCCTTTATTACGAAACTAAAACCTAAACTGAAAAAACTAGCATTGGCTATAACAACTCCATCCATCCATCCGTATATCCATCTTCTTCCGCTTTATCCGGGGCCGGGTCGCGGGGGCAGCAGCCTAAGCAGAGAAGCCCAGACCTCGCTCTCTCCAGCCACCTCCTCTAGCTTAACTTCTCACCCTATCTCTAAGGGAGAGGCCAGCCACCCTTTGGAGGAAGCTCATTTCCGCTTCTTGTATCCGCAATCTCGTTCTTTCAGTCACTATCCACAGCTCGTGGCCATAGGTTAGGGTAGGGGCGTAGATCGACCGGTAAATTGAGAGCTTCGCTTTTACACTCAGCTCTCTCTTCACCACAACGGACCAGTGCAGCGTCTGCATCACTGCGGCCGCAGCACCAATCCGTCTGTCGATCTCCGGCTCCCTTCTCCCATCACTCGTGAACAAGACCCCGAGATACTTGAACTCCTCCACTTGGGGCAGGAACTCATCCCCGACCCGGAGTGGGCACTCCACCCTTTTCCGACTGAGAACTGTGGCTTCAGATTTGGAGGTGCTGATCCTCATTCCCGCTGCTTCACACTCGGCTGCGAACTGTTCCAGTGCGAGCTGGAGGCCCTCACCCGATGAAGCCAACAGAACCACATCATCCGCGAAAAGCAGAGATGAGATTCTGAGGCCACCAAAGTGAAAGCCCTCCACCACTTGGCTGCGCCTAGAAATCCTGTCCATAAAAATTATGAACAGAATCGTGACAAAGGGCAGCCCTGGTGGAACGCATCACCCACCGGGAACGAGTCCGACTTATTGCCGGCAATGCGAACCAAGCTCTTGCACCGGTTGTATAGGGATCAAATGGCCCGTAGCAATGGGCCAGACACCCCATACTCCCGCAGCACCTCCCACAGGACACCCCGAGGGACACGGTCAAATGCCTTCTCCAAGTTCACAAAACACATGTAGACTGGTTGGGCAAACTCCCATGCGCCCTCAAGTATCCTTGAGAGGATAAAGAGCTGGTCCAGTGTTCCATGACCAGGACGAAAACCGCATCGTTCCTCCTGTATCTGAGGTTCGATTAGTGGACGAACTCTCCTTTCCAGCACCCTGGCATAGACTTTCCCAGGAAGGCTGAGGAGTGTGATCCCCCTGTAGTTGGAACACACCCTCTGGTCCCCCTTCTTAAAGATGGGGACCACCACCCCGGTCTGCCAGTCCAGGGGTACTGCCCCTGATCTCCACGCAACATTGTAGAGGCGTGTCAGCCAGGACAGCCCTACAATGTCCAGAGCCTTCAGGAACTCGGGGCGGACCTCATCCACACCAGGGGCTCTGCCACCAAGGAGTTGTTTAACTGCCTCAGTGACCTCACCCTCGGAAATTGGCGGGTCATCCCCCTCATCCCCAGACTCTGCTTCCTCCTCGTAAGACGTGTCAATGGGATTAAGGAGGTCCTTGAAGTATTCCTTCCACCGCCCGACAATTTTCTCAGTCGAAGTCAGCAGCGCTCCGCCAGCACTATACACAGTGCAGGTAGAGCACCGCTTTCCCCTACTGAGACGCCTGACGGTTTGCCAGAATCTCTTCGAGGCAGTCCGAAAGTCTTTTTCCATGGCCTCTCCGAACTCCTCCCACACCTGAGTTTTTGCTTCAGCCACTGACCGAGCCGCATTTTGCTTGGCCTGTCGGTACCTGTCAGCTGCCTCCGAAGTCCCACAGGCTAACCAAGCCCGATAGGACTCCTTCTTCAGCCTGGTGGCTCCCTTCACCTCTTGTGTCCACCAATTGGTTCGGGGGTTACCACCACGACAGGCACCAACCACCTTGTGGCCGCAGCTCAAAGCAGCAGCTTCGGCAATGGAGATGCTGAACATGGTCCATTCAGACTCAATGTCCCCAGTCTCCCTCGGAATGCTGTTGAAGCTCTGCCAGAGGTGTGCGTTGAAGATCTCACGGACTGGGGCCTCTGCTAAGCGTTCCCAGCACACCCTCACTACGCTTTTAGGTGCACCGGGTCTGTCCAGCGTCCTCCCCTGCCACCTGATCCAACTCACCACCAGGTGGTGATCAGTTGACAGCTCAGCCCCTCTCTTTACCCGAGTGTCCAGAACATTTGGTCGCAGGTCTGGTGATACGATTACAAAATTGATCATCGACCTGCGGCCTAGAGCGTCCTGGTGCCACGTGCACTTATGGACACTCTTGTGTTTGAACAAGGTGTTCGTTATGGCCAAACTGTGATTTGCACAGAAGTCCAATAACAAAACACCGCTCAGAATCACAGAATCATAAAGACATTGGAAACCTGAAATGACGGGGAGAAGGAAAACAGACAACCTGACAAAACTAAATGAAAACACAGACTAAATACACACAGGAGGTGATCAGGGGAAGTGGAAACACATGGGGAAACAACTGACTGGAATAAACATAATGACACCACAGGGAACGTACAACTATACACATTAAACATGGAAACACCAGATTTTTCTAAATAAAACCGGAAACATGGAGAGACGTAGACATGACAACACCAGCTAGACAATTAGGACATAGAACAAGCAGAGAGACAAACGCACAGGCATAACTGAAAGTAAAACACTGAGGACAAGACAGACCACATAGAGGACAGGAAAAGATTCATGATCACAAATAGTGATGCATGAGGCTTGTCAACCACAACAATGATAATACTCCTGTTAAAAATCACTGGCAGCTGCAAATTGATGTTTCACATCTTTAAATTACCAAATATGTGTAGATTCCTTAATTTATCTTTTTGTGTCTCTCAGGCTGGCCATGGCTCTACTGAGCCAAAAGGTAACAGAAGAGGAGATTCAAACCATAAAAAGGTAAAATATCTTAATACTGATACTATATAATAAGAATTATTAAACCTTAGAAAAAAAATTAAATGTTATTTTACAGTTAATGATCAGAAAGACTGTAACGTCACATTCATGTCGAGATTATATATTTCCGCTCATCTGATACTGAAGTAGCACCCGTATATGTGAGCCTTACAGTAAATGAAATGCTTTTTCTTTCACAATATTAAAATGATCATATGAAGATGTTTATAACAAAGTCCTGTCTTCTAGGCTCATCATGGGTCTGCTGGGCCAGCAGATGATAGAACAGATTCAGACCATCAAACGGTAAATTATCGTTTTGAGAATTTTTAAGGTTTAGAAAAAGAAGAATCCAAAATTACTTAAAATCCAGAGAGGCTATAACATTGGCCGCAAGAATAGAGTAAAAATGTGCAAAAAGGGAGTAAACATAACTGATTTAAATTTTGTGCACAAACCAAACAAGCTTCTTTGTCCAGTGTCACACTTCTAGTGAGAAAATAAAATAAGCAACCAGATTTAAATCAAGTGCATTTTTCATCTTTTTATAGGAGCAGTCATGGAAGTTTTTGAAGAAGCTTATTTATCCTCCCTGGCCACTCTAGATACATGTGAAATACACAGAGTGGTCCATGTATATTTGGACACTGACACAAGTTTGTTTTTTTGTTTTTTTACCCGTTTACTGAAACATATTCCATCTATAGTTATATAATGAACATGGAAATAATGTGTAGACTCTCAGGTTTCATTTGAGGGTATCACATTTAAATTGGATGAAGGGTTTAGGAGTTTCAGCTCCTAATATGTCCCACCTCTTTTTAAAAGAACCAAAAGTAATTTGACAATTGACTCAAAGGCTATTTCATATGCAGGTGTGGGCAATTTCATTATGTCATTAATGTCAATTAAGCAGATGAAAGACCTGGAGTTTATTTGTGGTGTGATGTTTGCATTTGGAAGATTTTTCTGTGAGCAGACAACATGCGGTCAAAGGAGCTCTCCATGCAGTTGAAACAAGCCATCTGTAAGCTGCAAAAACAGAAACAACCCATTCGAGCAATGGCTAAAACAGTCAGAGTGGCAAAATCTACAGTGTCGTAATCTTAAGAAAGAAAGAAAGCACTGATGAACTCAGCAACGCAAAAAAAAAACCCCTATACGCCTACAGAAGACAACAGTGGTGGATGATCACAGAATCATTTCCGTGGTGACGAGAAACTCCTTCACAACAGCCAACCAAGTGAACAACACTCTCCAGGAGGTAGGCGTATCCATATCAACGTCTACCATAAAGACAAGACTGCATGAAAGTAAATAAAGGCGCCACTCATAAGCCTCAAGAATAGAAAGGCTAGACTGGAATTTGCTAAACAAAAAACAAAAAAAAAACCATCAAAAAAAGGCAGCACAGTTCTGGGAAAATATTTTTTGGGCACATGAAACCAAGATCAACATCTACCAGAATGATGGCAAGAAAAAAGTATGGAGAAGGTGTGGAACAGCTCATGATCCAAAGCACACCACATCATCTGTAAAGCACGGCGGAGTAATTGTGATGGCTTGGGCATGCATGGCTGCCAGTGGCACAGGGACACTAGTGTTTATTGATGATGTGACACAGGACAGAAGCAACCGAATTAATTTGGAGGTGTTCAGAGACATACTGTCTGCTCAAATCCAGCTAGATGCAGTCAAATTGATTGGGCGCTGTTTCATAATACAGATGGAAAACGACCTAAAACATGCAGCCAAAGGGAGTTTTTTTTTTAAGCAAAGAAGTGGAATATCCTTGAATGGCCAAGTCAGTCACCTGATCTTAACCTAACCTTACTAAACTTCAGACAGAAAAGCCAAAAACAAACAGCAACTGAAAGCCACTGCAGTAAAGGCCTGGCAGAGGATTAAAAAGGGAAAAAAATTAACATTATATTTTAGGTTATTTAATTACAATTACTTTCGAACCCTGGAAATGAAGGGATTGTGTTAAAAAGTGCTTTAGTTCCTGACATTTTTTTTTGTAATCATTTTGTTCAACCCATTGAATTAAAGCTGAAAGTCTGCACTTCAACTGCAACTCAGTTGTTTCATTTAAAATTCATTGTGGTAATATACAGAGCCAAAATTAGAAAAAAAAAAGTTATCTCTATCCAAGTATTTATGGACCTAACTGTAGTACAGCTGTTGTCAAAAGGTGGTGAATGAAATTTCTTATTGAGGCCATTAGTTAGTTGGAGTACTTGGAGACAATAGTATCTAATACTGAAGATACAAAACATCCTATGGTGATTATATATAAACGTTGAATGTGATCATATCATGCTTAGAAATCATAATTTTCTTTATCTCAGGCCACTCATGTGTCTGCTGGGCCTACAGATGACAGAAGAGGAGATTCAGAGCATGTAATGGTAAAGTAGGGGTGTCAAACATTACATGGGATTATTATTGGGATTAAATCATGGATCCGGCATATGTAGTTTATTGATATGTTTAGAAGTTTTTATACTTCTAAAATGAAAAAGGTTCCTCATTCTGTTTTTGTGCTACAATCCATGACAGCATATTGCGAGAGATAACACAGTCTACAATGATGGGGACACAGATTGTTACTCATCTGATTCTGACGAAGATGAAGATCCTACGGTATGTGAAGCTGCCTTGAGTGAAAAGTATTTTAAGGATATTAAAATTATGCCATTGAGATGGTCATCATCCATCTTTTTTTTGACTCGTAGGCCAGTCATCTGTCAGCTGGGAAAGCAGAAACCAAAGAGGTAGATCCAGACCATGAAATGGTAGCGTATATGCATACAGGAAGTTTTAACATGGCAGTCTGAGGAGACTGAGTCTGTTTTTTTCTTCTTCTTTTTTCATAGACTGAAGGCTGCCACTTAAATAACATCCATAGATCGTCACGTTTAAATGTCCTATGCCTAGTAGAAAGAGGCAGGATTACAGCTTGCAAAATGTGTTGCTCACAAAAGCTAAATTTATTTAAATTCATTTCAATTTTTTTACATGGTGCCAAATCACAGCCACAGTCACCTACAGGTGCTTTATATTATAGTAAGATACTCTCTACAATAAAATTCCCCACTCATAATTGTGCAGGGGCTATAAGAAGGTTCCTGGCACCTATATCCTCTAGATTTCTGCCAGCCTTCACCTCGTCTACTCTGTTTAAGAAACATCATCTGCCTCAATACACATTTTGTATCTCGTTCTCTTATATGTTATAGCACCAAGAACCGACGAGCTGTGCTTCATGTGATGATGAAACTACAGAAGAAGATCCAACAGTTAGTATTTTTCATTTGTTATTTTTTACATATGGAAATGATGACATTTTGGTTCATTTCTACTACATTTAGCTTTTAAAGCATATTTCTGGCCTGTGTTACTAGGAGCAGTTTTTCTGTGGAGAGAAGAAGATATATGCTGGTTCCTCAGTCACAATGGGAGCCCTCCTCCTGCTCCTCCTGGCGTTCATTGTGAAGCACGGCTTGTCAAAAGCAGCATCCAGAGATCTCCTGCACCTCCTAAACTTGGTGGTACCCGGATGTGTTCCAAAGTCGCTTCGCTTTTTAAAAAAGCATTCGACTGATTACAATGGAAAGACTGAGATTCACTTTTATTGCCCCAGGTGTACAAACTACCTTGGTGTGGATCCCGGTAATGAGTGTAGTGTGTGCCAGCAGAGCTTGAGCAGAAAATATCTGATCTTGAAGGCTTACTACTTCCTTGTAATGCCGCTCGAAATTCAGCTAAGAAACCTCCTTGCACGCGTCCACTCAAAGCTTGGGAAGCATTTCACGAGGGATGATTCCTTTTCTGATGTCCACACTGGAAACGAATACAAGAGTGAAAGACAAGACGGCAGTATTACACTCACCTTCAACTGCGATGGCTCGCCCGTGTTCAGCTCCTCAAAATACTCCATCTGGCCCATCCTGTGTACCATCAATGAACTACCGTATGTGGAACGGTGCAAAAACGTTCTGTTGCACACTTTATGGTTTGGCAAAGGAAAACCACAAGTTCAGAGTTTTTTGACTCCGTTCATTAACGAGCTTCAGAAACTGTCTGCTGCAGGGTTCTGTTGGAAAGATGAGATCGGCTCGGAGCATCACACCACGGTAACAGTTAAAATATGCACATGTGATGCGATAGCAAGAGCAATGGTGCAGAACTTTGAGCCGTTCAACAAAGAATTTGGTTGTGGTTTTTGCTACCACAAAGGTGAGATGGTTATAAAGGGCAGGGGTTTTACCAGAGTTTACCCGATACAGATGGACGGCTGTGATCTGAGACACATGCCTGAAACAGTCCAACTTGCTGAGTTAGTGATGGGAAATAGTTATGACCAGAGTCAAATGGGGGTTAAAGGTCCAAGTCTCCTGTTTCTTTTGCCGTCATTTGACATCATCAAAGGCTTTGTTCCAGATTACATGCACTGTTTTTGTCTGGGCGTTGTCCGTCAGTTCGTCAATCTGTGGTTCGACCCGCTTTATGCCAGCAAGGACTTCCATTTGACAGATGAGCATTTAAACGACCTGGACAGAGCCTTGTGTGAGATCCAGCCACCAAATGAAATCAGCCGAAGTCCCAGGAGCCTCAGTGAGAGGATGCATTGGACAGCTTGTGAGTGGAGAGCATTTGCTCTCCTCTATTCTCCTGTAATACTGAGGAATGTTTTGCCAGCAGTGTACTACAAGCACTGGATGCTTCTTCCTTGTGCCCTTCACGTCCTCCTCTCCCACTTTGCCACTCAGGATGAGCTCAACTGTGCAGAGTTGTGTCTGGTTCAGTTTGTAGCACAGATACCGTCTCTCTATGGACTCGAGCATTGTTCGTACGACTGCCATGTGTTGACGCATCTTACAGAAGGTGTCCGGAACTGGGGGCTTTTGTGGGCCAATTCAGTCTTTGTTTTTCAAGACATGAACAGCAGACTGTTGCAGATGTACTCTGGTACGCAGTCAATTTCATTACAGATTTTCAAGAATTTCTTTTCATATGAGAAAATAATAAGACAAGGAAGTGCTACCCTTCAGGACGCCAGCACAGAAATCAAAGACTTCTTCTGTTCCATGGCAAGTTGTGATCGTTTTACAAAGTCATTAAATTACATTGGAGAAGAGTTAGTGACTCTGGGAAGTGGCTCTCAGAGAGTTTTGACACCAAGAGAAATTGCAGCGTTGCAGAAGAATGAAACACTTTCGTGGTGCCAGCCACATCGTGACAGTGTAACTGAATATAAGCGTTGTGTTTATAAGAACATGCTGGTTACTAGTTTGGAGTGTAGTGGCACATTAAAAAGAAACAATTCAGTAATAGAAACAAGCAGTTGCTTTGCTGTGGTGGAGTCCTTGGTCGTTGTACCGAAACCCTGCAGCTGTGAAGGAAGGCCCGACTGCTCGTGCAGAGAACTGGTCTTTTTCTGCAAGCAGCTGCAGCGACTAACCAGACAGCCAACTATCCAGGACACACAGATCAACACAAACATCGCCAAATTCCTTGTAAAAGTGAGGAACTCAAATGAACTGTGTGCAATAACATGCCAGGACATTGTTTCCAAATGCTTCATGATTGAACACGTGGGTCACTTATATGTCATGAGAATGCCTGTGTTTGAGACACATTAAAGTCAACCCCTGATTAAATCAAGGAAATCAGGTAAAAAAATAAGTAAATATGTTTTCCATGTTCCAACAACTGATTTCCAACTGATGTATCATCATAAACCCACTGTGGGCAGTACTGAAACATGCAACAAGCACAACTTGTGTACTGCATTGATTAGGTTATTATTGCACCAGCGGAATAAAGTGATTTACATTAGTATTTTATCATTACTTTTTTATTTTGTGCAATGCTTTACATCTTCCTGTTAAAGAGTACCAGTTCCATATTTTGTGTGTAAATTAGACACCACCAGTGAAGGTCCTTCAATTTTGCATTTGTTTTGCATATATCAGCTTTGATTAAAAAGTGGAAACTTTTGAAAATGTGCATGCGTTTCAGAACATCTTTGTGCTTCTTTGCTCTCATTTGGCTTTAATACCAGCAGCACCCATGCTTTATGGACCGGTTTGTTTTTTTAATCACCATCATTATCCCAGCATTATCTAACAGTTGACAAAAGAGCTTCCTATGAGGAATACTTCACGTGGCTCCATATTAATTTTGGCTGAGGTCAATAGACTGATTACATCATCTGATACCAATAAAAGTAAAGATAATGTTGGGCACAGGTTTGAGCTTTTGTTTCTAGAACAACTTTTGTGTGACACAATTGAAGATGCTGGAGGATTTCTCAGTGTAACTTTTCAAAGCAAATACGATTGTGGTGTTATTAAAGTGGGAGATTTCTACAGGTTACACTTCATTTAACAACACTATGCCCTGCCCTGTGGGTGCTGCTTGAGTTTAAACCATTTTTCTCCTTCAACAGGTCAAAGCCAAAGCACGGAACCCAACCACACAAAAACTGTTTAAACAAGAACCAGTCAGCTAGAAGTCTTTCACCAGATTTCCACCAGCTATCCAGCCATTGTGAGAACAAAATAAACACAAATTAGAAATGTGCATCACACGAGTAAGTGTTCGGAAAGGTTCCTTGCGCTGGGGTACTGGTACTCTTGGACTGACAACTCTACAGGGGGCGACATGCAGATTCAGGCAACTAAAATCCCAAGATTGCTCCTAGCTTTAATGCTTGACTTGGACTGCAGCTGTTGATTATTTTATATCCATTGATTATTCCATTAACATGGGTATGTGTATTTGTGTATTTCTATGTGTCTAAATGCACTTGTGAATGAGTAAGCGTGTGTCTGCACTCAAAAAAAAGAAATTCAGCAACTTAATTTGTTCTTGTTGAGACGACATGATAAAATCTAGTAAGAGTGGTTAGTTGTATTTAAGGTTATTAAGGTATATTTAATTACCGTTACGTGTTTAATTGCAAACACGTTGCATACTAAGATGAACGGTGGAACAACAAATGGAACCGATGATGAGCAGGAGTTATTGGACTTTCTCATTACCACAGGTTTTGCTCATAACAGTAGCATCGCGTCGACCCCGCCCATCGAACACCTCAGTGGCTTCAGAGTAGGTTTAGCCTCTACAAGGCTCTTTGTGGAGAAAAGTGGGAGCGGCATGAGCATGTTCAAATACTTTTAATTGACGTGCACCCCTAAATACCTTTTTATTGCAAGTCTATTTTTAGTCGCAAACTTCGCTCGACTTAAATGGATTAAACCAAACATCAAAGAAAAGAATTTGCCTAGAGGATGTTGTAATCAGGTTACTCGAGTTCTGCGATGAATCATTGCAGCCCTACTCTTGACCTTGACTGTTTAAGAAACATGCTAAACTTACACCTACCTAAATACACCTGCTTATATCTCTTTCTCTTTTATGTTATAGTACCAAGGAGCAACTAGCTCTGCTTCATCTGATGATAAAACTACAAAAGACAACCTGACAGTGTTTTTCATTTGTTTCCTCTTTTTTAAAATATAGAAACGATGAGGTTTTGCTTTGTTTTGTGGTGGTGTAAACGAATATAAGTGTTGTGTTTATAAGAACATGCTAGTTACTAGTTTGGAGTGCAGTACCACATTAAAAAGAAATAATTCAGTAATAGAGACAAGCAGTTGCTTTGCTGTGGTGGAGTCCTTGGTCGTTGTACCGAAACCCTGCAGCTGTGAAGGAAGGCCCGACTGCTCCTGCAGAGAACTGGTCTTTTTCTGCAAGCAGCTGCAGCGACTAACCAGACAGCCAACTATCCAGGACACACAGATCAACACAAACATCGCCAAATTCCTTGTAAAAGTGAGGAACTCAAAGAATGCCTGTGTTTGAGACACATTAAAAGTCTGTCATTTATGATTTAAGTCAGACCTCTGTGGGCTTGAGTTGGAAAACGTGCTAATCTTTAAACCAGCTCTTCTCATTAAACCTGGTTAAATCCATCCATCCATTTTCCCAGTAATCTAAACCGAAATGCCCAGATCACCCTGTCTTACCCACATGTTTCTGGGAGATGTGAAGGCAAGCCAGCTGAGAGACATAATCTCTCCAGTGTTTCCTTGGTTTTTCTCAGGGCCTCCTCCCAGTTAGACATGCCTAAAATACCACATTGAAAGGAACTCAGCTGGTTCCTTTCAATGTGGATGGGTAGTAGCTCTACTACTAGGCCCCTTCCAAGTGACCAAGCTTCATCCTCATCTCTAAGGAAGAGCCCAGACATCCTTCAGAAAAAGCTAACTTCTGCCATATGTATCTATAATCTCACTGTTTTACTTACTACCCACAGCTTGTGGCTATAGGGTCAGGGACCGAGCATAAGGTGACAGTGGCCTATAGAAAGCCTCCTGCAATATCAGGATTTCACTGTCTCGGTTTACAGGTGTCTCCATGTTTTATTTGGTTGACATCAGGCGATGAATAAATTAATAATAAATAAAGAAATGAAATTTACTGAGATATAGAATAAGGACCGGCCTTTCACTTCAGTTCTTCGTAGGTTATAGCTTCACTCTTCTCTGTAGTTGGCTGATCGACCGGCAACAGCACAACCAAGAGTGACCCACAGACTAGTTGAATCATGCTTTTGACACTGCCCCCTTCTGACAGCAAACACTCTCTGCAAGTAGACGGGCCATCCATGATTGCCTGCAGACTGTCTTCACACTATCCTGCTTAGGCATAAAACAAGCATCCAGACTCCTCAGAGAGTCTGAGAATAACGCTGAGCTGAAGCAGTTCTGTGAAGACAACGAGTGACTTAAAAAGGTCTAATTTCCAGCTATAAGCAAGGTAGAAATATTCACCAGTTTTTCCACCAGAACCTGAGTTGTTTATCTGTCTCCAGATAGGTGAAAAACTAGTGAGTGTGTGTTTTCTAGCAGATTGTGTTTGCACATTTTATGATCAATTAAAGCTGAAAACCAAGTCTTTCCACAAGCTTTTCCCCCCACTGCGTAATAATCTGTGTTTATTGTGTATCACACATTGTATCTCCTTGTTTAGATGAGTTTTTGTGAACGCAGCTTCCCCCTCCTCTCCTCTGAATCACTGTGAGTGTGCAGACACACTGGGCCTGTTGTCCACTGTCATGCCTCCCAGGGGACCTGCTGATCCTTCTTGTTGTTGTCCTCATGATGAGTTGCACCCCTGATTGTCGCTCAGGGCATTCCTATCAGCATTCCTCTAACCCGCTGACCTGTCATGACCCCACAGGGCCCCTCCCCTCCTGGTGACCATGCATCTGCCACATGTCAGTCACTGCTGTCACATCAGCCAAATATAGATGTCTGAACAAACCTTCCAAATTATCCAGTCTGTGTTTATCATGAAGCAACTTCTGTGACTCATCAGATTTATATTTGCATTTTTCTCTCTATGTCCTGTTGAATTCACTTGGGATTTCAGGTGAGGTTATTATCGTCTCTCCACCATTTTCAGGCAGTATAAACATTAAAATGCATTTCTGCTGCAGGGTAAGCACAAGTTATTGTTTTTTGTTTTTGTTTTTATTTCAGCAGCTAACTGAAATGATGCTGACCAAAACTTGACTGTAGCTATTAAGCAGTTAGCAAAGAAAAATGGTAAAATAATTATAGCTGATGTTTGTGCTAATATAGGAGCATCACAGTAAATTTTAGATTGGTTAACAAACATTCCTTTAGTTAAACTGTTAAGGGAATTATTATTACAGGAAAATATTTTAACAATTCTAGTCAAATCTACTTGTTGAAAAAACATCTAGAAACTATAGTAGAAGTAAGCGTTTTACACAAGTGTTTACATTAAAAATATTTTTAACTTTTAAATATGATAATGTGCAGCTGTATTCAGCATGGACGTAAAGAGGTGAGTTTATTTATGAGGTTTTGTTTGTTTTTTAGTGTTATGCTTCCCCCATTTCTACGGGGTTTGGACTCAGTGGAGACCTTCAAAAAACAGCTAAAGACATTTTTATTTCAAAAAGCTTTTAATTAGACCAGGGTTTTTATGATGTATTTTATGACTCTATTATGTTTTTACCTTGTAAAGCACTTTGTGACATATGTCTGTGAAAGGTGCTATATAAATAAACTTTACTTACTTACTTACTAATGTGATTTCTGGTGTCTGTGGACAGATGTTCATTCCATTCTGTTCCATTCAAACTTCTCCACCACCATGAGAAAGACCAAAGAGCTGTCAAAGGATGTCAGGAGCAAGACTGTAGACCTGCACAATGCTGGAATGAGCTATAAGACCATCAGGGTGAAGTTTGGTGAGAAGATGACAGCTGTTGGTGCAGTTATGCAGAAGTTATTGAAGACATTTAAAATGACATTCAGTCGACCTTACCTCATGGGGTGAGGATCATCATGAGCAAGGTGGGGGATCAGCTCAAAACTATAGGGGCTGAGCAGTCATCAAGGACAAAACTGGTAACACACTACGCTGTAATAGATTGAAATCTTGCAGCACCGGAAAGGTCCCCCTGCTCAAGCAGGCATTTGTACATGCCTGTCTTAAGTTTGGCGGTGAACATTTAAATGATTCAGAGAAAGTTCTGCGGTTTGAAACCAAAACCAAGCTATATGGCACCAACTCAACCCACTGTGTTTGGAGGACCTGAAGAATATCATCCCCACAGTCAAGCACGGATGTGGCAACATGTTTTTGTGCTAAGGGTACAGGACGACTTCACTGCATTGAGGCACCAATCAAGGGGACCATGTACCATAAAGTTTTGGAAGAGAACCTCCTTTCCTCTGCCAGAACACTGAAGATGGATTGAGAACAAGCCTTCCAGCATGGCAACATACCGATAAGACAACAATGGAGTGACTAAAGGAGAAAAACATTGAGGTCATGGAGTGGCCGAGCCAGTCTCCAGACCTCAGTCCTATAGAAAATCTGTGCAAGACGCTGAAGCTTCGAGCAGCCAAAAAACCTAAAGGAAAACAAGTGCCTGAATGCTTCCTGAGACGTGCAAACCTGGCAACCGAGTACAAGAAACGTCTCACCACTGTGCTCGCCAAAAGGGTTGCAAATCAATGTATAACTTTTATGTAGTGTGGGGGGGTTTTCTAGATTAAAATGAAACTAACAGAAAAATTAGAGACTGTTCATTTTTGCTCTGGATCAAATAATTATTTCCTCCACTGTATTATTTATCCCTTTACACTTATTTGACAGCTCCAGTTATTCTACTTTTCTACTCTAAATTTCAGATTTTTTTTCCATACAAAACAAGATAAATTAAAATAGACAGTACATTTGCTAATTAGAATATAAAAGCAGAGGTGAATCGATTAAACTGTCCAGTGGTCAACTGATAAAATATATTTGGCAAATACATAGAGTCATTTTATGTCCATTTTAATTGGCTGTTATTAATTTGGGGGAGGGGTTATATCTTATTATATGCTCTTATAAAATAAATAATTTCCTGCAGGGCTTTTATTTGTAATGAAGAAAGGATCTGAACACATCCTCCACCACCGCCTTTAATCAAATTTAATATCGAGACTTACTTTTAAAGAACTATGATTCCCAATAGGTGTATTGATAGTTGTAGTTATATAAAAGATTTGAGTACTTCTGCTCACATCCATCATGACTACTCTGACTTGTTCAATCCCTTAAAGAGGAGCAGACATTGTAATTCTGTAAATGGTGCCTCCTCCTCCTCCTCCAGCTGCTGTTCTGAGCTTTTTAGTAATAAACCTTTTTCATGTAGTGTTGCCAAATCACAATGCCAAGCTGCTTGTCCCTTCCTCTCTTGTCTCTTTGTATGAAAATCCCAAATGAGTCACACAGAGTTGTCATTCCAGGCAACATCTCATGTATTTGCATCTCATATTTAATCAACTCTGTTATTCCATAAACTAGGAAGCTTATTATTTAGCTTTTGTCTCTCTGTCGATTTGAAATGGACAAATTACTTTTTGCAGACCTTAACTCATGAGTGCATTTCATCATTATTCGCAAAGACTGTCAAATTTTAATGTGAATAAATAGATTAACTGAATATTTTGCAAGTATCATTTCTGATTTTTGAAGTGATGTATAGTAATCTGTTAACTCAGCTGCAGATGTGAAAAAAAGGGAACAAAACACATTATATATTTATTTTCCATCGTTTTTAGACATTTTGTGGCTGTACAACATTCTCAACCTGGCTTATATTCATTAAAATACACTCACAGTCCACTCACATGGCAGCAGCTCAGTGCATTCAGGCGTGCCGACATGGTCAAGATGACCTGCTGAGGTTCAAACTGAAAGGTGGATTGGTGCCTTTGGATATGGCATGGTAGTTGGTACCAGACGAGCTGGTCTGAGTGTGTCACTCCTCTACTGGAATTTACCCACACAACCACCTCCAGGGTTTACAGAGAATGGTCTGAAAGAGAGCCAATCTAGTGTAGTATACTGGATGAAAATGTTTTATTAATGGCAGAGGAGATTAGCCAGTTTATGTCAAGCTGATGGGAAGGCAACAGTAAGTCAAATAACTGCTCTTTACAACCATGCAGCATCTCTGACCACACAAAACAGTAAATCTTGAAGCAGAAGAGCACACTGTGTGCCACTCCTGACAGCTAACAATAAACTGAGGCGACAATTCACACTTCCTGGTCTGAGTTTTGATGCTGTGACAGAATTTAACAACATGAAAGCATGAATCCCTCCTGCTTTGTTTCAACAGTTCATGCTGTTGGTGGAGATGAAATGGTGTGGGCCCTTTAGTACCAACTTTGCATCCTTCAAAAAACATGACACTGAGTTCACTGTACTCAGATGACCTCCAAGGTCACAAGCTCTGAGTCCAATAGAGCACCTCTGGCATGTGGTGGAATGAGAGCTTGGGATTAAATCAACAACTGTGCGATGTGATCATGTCACTATGGACCAGAATCTCAGAGGAATGTTTCCAGCAGCTGTTTTGATTTGTGTCATGTAGAATTAAGGCAATAATATCCAACTACAACTAGCAAGGTGTGTCTAGTAAAAGGTATTATCTGGTATACTATACAACCTTGGGCCATTAAATTGTACCAACACCAAAATCTTTAAGAAAGTAGATCACATAACATTTCTTCTCAGTATTACAAAGACTTCTTCTGGCTTTTCTTTTTCTTTCTTTTCATTTTTTCTATTATTTTCCATCATTTCTTTATCCCCCCCCCCCCCCCCCCCCACACACACACACACACACACACACACTAACACCCCACCCCCTCCGCATCTCAAAACTATTTAATTTAGAGCACTGGTGGCTCTCTGGAGAGGACATTACGTCACCCCGGCAACCCCCCCACCCCAATACCCAGGGGCTTAAAACCCGCCTCCCCAGAGCTCCTATTGGTGAAGTGACTGAGAAATTTTCATAGATACATCTTCACATTTTCCGACCAATCACATAAAAGAAGAAATGTATACATTTTTTTTCTATTTAATTAGACTGAAGAAGAAAAAAAGTTCCCCCACAATAAGCCCCAGATTCCTTTCTAATGTCTGACTTCGCAAAAGTTCAACTTTGTTCATTTTGAAGTTGTTCATTGCTGACTGCGACCTTTTAAAAACCTCCAGTTAAACAGATATGATGATGTTTGCCTAAATTCCAGACATTTAGCCTGAAACCTTATGCTACTAGTGTACTGAATTTCTCCATTTCAGACACTAGAGGGTGCAATTGTACCATTGTGCCTGCAAGTTTTATCTATTACACAAAGAGGATAAATTGGAAAGTATTCACCCACATAACAGCTCAGATTGGTCTGCCTTTGTTCTGCGGATAAGCACGGAGAAAAGGCGAGGAGAGGCAGCTGGAAAGAAATGTGGGGATGTGAGGATGGGAGGTTTAAAAACGTGAAAGCCGGTAAGAGCGTGTTTCTTTAAGAGACAGCGTCTTCACGAGGAGAGAAAACGATTGGAGGTCGTCAAGCTTCACAGAAACAGCAGGAAGGGAGGCGGAAAAGCTCGAGTTTGTCTTTAATATAAACCTCTTTGAAGCGTTCATTTTGTTCAGTCACGGCTCATTTTTCCCCACAGAGCAACTTTATAATAACATATTTATTATTTCCGAGGGGCAAAAAAAGGTAAATATGTTCACGGTCCCTCTCTGATGTTTTTTTCTGAATCAGGCTACTCATTCTGTCCTGAAAATTCAGTGTTTTCACGTGTTTAACAGCTTTACTTGCACGAAGTTCCACTCAAATATATATCTCAGTTAAAAGAGAAAGATTGGGTAAATCCAAAAACATATTTTAAAAAAATAAATAAACTAGAAATACAGCAGATATAGATTACATTTGTTTTCTATCCTAGTTTACAATCTCCTGATTTGTCCTTTGACCTTTATGTTTTGGTTAGAATTACTTTAAATAAAAAATCACTGTAATGAAATGTGGAAAGTGGGCACCATGGATAAAACGGTACGGTACTTGTCCATTTATATACTCATCTTTTGGCTTGTGGGAAACAATTAGTCTCCTCGTGTTTAATGGATAAATCTTTAAACTCTTGAACTCTGACCTCAAAACTGCATTTATACTGAATCTGATTTTAAAATGGAAATAAGAAATAAGATTTGAAAATTCTTTCTTTTTCTCCTGGAAATTTGCTTCTAAGCACAATTTCTGCTAAATTCTTTCATAATTTAAATTCTTTCATAATTTAAATTCTTTCTTTTTTTAGGCTGTTTACTTAAAGAGTCAACACAGCAGATCATTTGCCTTCACCTCACCCTGTCTCGAGCATCCTCCTGTGTCACACTAACCCTCTGCATGTCCTCAGTCACTACATCCATGAAACTTCTCTGTGGTCTTCCTCTTTTCCTCCTGCCTGGTAGCTCCATTTTTAACATCCTTTCTCCAGTATATCCACATGTCCTCCTCTGCACAGGTCCAAACCCTCTCAGCCTGGTCTCTCCAACTTTGTCTCCAAACCGCTCAACCTGAGCTGTTCCTCACTGTTATTTCTATTTCTGTCCATTCTGAACATCTGAACATCTTCAGCTGCACTTCCTGTCTTTTTGTCAGTACCACCATCCCCAAACCATACATCAGAGCAGCTCTCACTAACATCTTGTACACCTTCTCTTTCACTCTTGCTGCTATCCTTCTGCCACATATCACCCCTGACACTCGTCTCCATCCGCTCCACCGCGCCTACCTAGTTGATCCCAGGTTTCCACCATCCACCTTCAGTGCCTCTACTCCCTGCAGCTTCACTGTTACACCTGTCTCCCTTCCATGCACAGACCTGTACTCTGTCTTGCTTCTACTGACTGATTCCTCTTCTCTTCAGAGTGTACCTCTCATCCATCTGCTCCCTACTCTTACTACAAATCATAATGCAATCTGCAAACACAGTAGTCCAGGCAGACTTCTGCCTGACCTCATCTGTCAACCAGTATGCCACCCCTCCATTGAAACTATGTTACTCCTCACTCACAGTTTAGCTTGCACCAGTCTCGCTGTTCTCATGCACTGTATGTCCTGCACCACCCTCACATTCTTCCCTTAAGAGACGTACACGTCTCTTACAATGTCATAAATAAATATTTTAAAGAAGAACCACATCCCTGGACTGCCAGTTTCACACTTTTATTCTGAAAGTCTTAACCGGATACCCCCCGTGTTCGCTACCTGCGCTTTGACGCAGCGGCTGAGCCGTGCTGTCTCTTCCACAGCAGAGAGAGGGAGGGGATGGGGCAAGCTGGTAACCGGGCTGTAACGGGGATAACCTGCAGCCTCCGTCTCTCAGCTGCTCCGATGGAGTGAACCGGGCCACGATGCGCGTTTATTTCCTTTCTCTGTCGCTCATGGAAAGGGTAAGGCACACGGATTGATCGGGGTGGCACGGTGATGTGCGGCACGCAGATGTAGCCGTGCGTTAGACGGTCCAGCTGTTTTTATGGGTGGGTGGGGGGGAGCAGGGTGGCGTGTGTGTGCGGGGTGGGGGGCAGTGGGGTGTTGATAGGAAATTGACGCCTTGCAGTCGGAATAAAGCCAAGCGCGGCGCGACGCTTTGGCGACATTTAGGTTCATCTTAGTGGCAAAAAAGGGAAATAATCCACTGATGTGTAATATCTCCGGCTTCAATCTCGTTAATTAGGCCTCCATCATTTACTGGATGATTGGCACCTCCCACCATGACGTGATAGCGGTGTGAGGCTATCCTGTGCAGCCTTTAAGCGCATGAATATACGCTGGTTTCCACATATTTGGATCATTTATTTTTCCGGAACAGTAATTAATTCCCTGTCTGACCACTCTGTTGTTAATAAGCCTTCGGGTTCGGGAGCCGTATTTCCTCCTGGATACAGCCCGCAATTACAATTCATGATGACACCCTATTGCCCCCCCTCCAAATAAATGTAAGAAACAGCGCCGCGTCTTTCTCCTGATGCTTGCTCCGTATTTGCGTGACGGCGTTTTGTGGACTCATTTCCGTACATCATGCGCATTCGTTATTACCATTATGGCTGTGGACGCGCGGATACATAAAGCCGAGACATACCCAGATGGATGAATTACTCCAAGAGTATCGCGATGCTGCTGTCAGTGTTAAGAGACAGCACTGCTGCTTTTGTGGTTTCAAAAAAAAGTGTCCCGTTATTGTGTGTGTGTGTGTGTGTGTGTGTGTGTGTGTGTGTGTGTGTGTGTGTGTGTGTGTGTGTGTGTGTGTGTGTGTGTGTGTGTGAAATGGATCCATATGAGTGTTGAGGACGGATCACAACCTGGCTCGCGTTGGATGCCTTCATCATTTTATTCTCCTCCAGCTCCTCTCAGCACCACATCCATCGCATATGTGCCTGAAAATGACCTCTCACTTTCTCTTCTTAATCCTCTTCTTCCTTCTCCTCTTCTAGGTTCACCTGGCACCTCAGTGAAGCCTGGGCCAGGGGGTCAGAGGTCGCCCACCAAACCTGCACTTCTCCCTCTTACCCCTACACCCCATCTCACCCCTTTCCTCCCCTTATACACCAGCCCCCTTTAGCTGCTGTCACCCTACACTGTCTTCTGTTCCAACAACTGGGACTGCCACCGTATAGCCTCACTCACAAATTCACAAAGCTGCCACGTCCATCCTCCCCCAGCACTTGTTTCTCGCCTGTGAGCCTCATCCAGTCAGCTTGAGAGGAAAGACCCCCCCCCGCACCCCCCAGAAAAAGATAAACAAACTAACTGTTGTGCATTTCATGACGAGGGCTGACCGGCCGCTCACCAGACACTCTGCCTAAGTGTCCTAGTCATCTTCTCAGATAACACCTCTCACACCCAGGCCTCAAGATGATGTGCGAGGTGATGCCCACCATCTCGGAGGACGGGCGCGGTGGAGGTGGAGGTGGCTCGTCTTCCCCGGCAGGGGGCGGAGGAGGAGGGATGGGTGGCGGAATGGGAAGCATTGGGGGCTACGGCAGCCGGGACCCGCGCGGTGGCGGCGGCGGTGGAGGCGGAGGCGATGAAGGAGGAAGCACAGGAAACCTGGAGTCGCTGATGGTGAACATGTTGACGGAGAGGGAGAGGCTGCTGGAGAGCCTGAGGGAGACGCAGGACAGTCTGGGGACGGCGCATCTACGCCTACGAGAGCTCGGCCACGAGAAGGAGTCCCTCCAGAGGCAGCTTTCCATCGCGCTGCCACAGGTACAGAGGGCGAGGCGAGGGGTCAGGGGGTTCAGGAGGATTGGCAGGAGCCAAACATACCAAGCTGAAAAAGACACATCACTATCTTAACACACACACACATATGTCTCATTTCTCTTCTTTAGCTGTCTTCTCCCTGAACATAAGAGGGCTTAAAGTGAAGTAGTTCACATTTCTGCTTCTCAAGGTCAGCTTGAAGGTGTGAGTGAAGGAGGGTCATGTAATGTAACAATATTCTGTGCAACAGGCCCAATCGTGGCCCTGTGCACACTCTAAGCCACAGGCAGAAGTGTACACGTGTCCCAAATGATAGTTTTTACTCTGCAAACAGCAATTCATGTGAAAATGTGAGTAGAATCTGCAGCCTGGTTGTTTCACAGTGTGGGTTTGGTAGCTAAATGCAATGCATCATCACCACAAATGCAATATTTACATCATTCTCTCCCACATTTTTGTTGCTCACAGTGCTGTGGACACTGAAGGCCATCCTGCAGTAACATACAGGGATACACCGTACAACGGGGAGGAAAAGGATACAGTTAGCAGGATAATGACTGGATTAATTGCAGTTGTCTATTTACGGGAACTTCATATTTTGTAGATTTATCAGAGCAGGGAAAAAAACGTTATGTGGTTCTTTATTATTATAACATAATTTACAAGTGTGCTGATTGACACATGGCTGTGAATTGAAGGTGAAGTGTTCCTTTAATGTGGTGGGGATCAAGCTGTGGGGCAGGGTCCACTGTTGGGTATCAGAGTCATTGCATGTAACAGGGAAAATATGGAGCGAAACTAAGCTGAAAATAATTGGACTCTAAACCAACCGAGAGTCTGCGGAGCTTCATTTCACTAAAATTCAACCTGAATTCTTTTTGTAATGTTTATTATTGAGAAAAAGTACGAAAACCGCAGCTTTAATTTAGATGTTTGTTACAAAAGAACAGGAATACTTGGCTTTTTTGGGCAAATAGTTATAAACGGTGATATAATGATTCGCATAATAGTCGATCATAATAATATTATAGTCTTAACAATAATATCTTAATATATATAGAAAATATTAAATAGGATATAATACCAATCAGTCAAATTCATCTTTAATTATATCTATAATTATAACAGCTGTGGGCCCTATTTTACTAAGTAATTAAGCTCAAAAGGCAAGTGCACAAAGCTGGGTCTGCTACCATAACTATATGAATGCATACAAAAAGAACAAATACACACATATTTATGATATTATATATACGCATTACTGACACTGTATTGATGAATATTCTTTAAAAAACACATCACAGGTATCTCCAGAGTTAAATGCACACAGGTTGTAACAAAAAAATGTATAATAAGCACTTAAGTAAACAAAGACGAGACATTTATGCCTTATACACCCAAGATATTGATGTATTGTGAATATGCATTTAAATACTTAGTAAACATCGTAGTACAGGAGATCTGAAAAAGTCACAAAGCTACTTACATGTATAAAACATCAATGGCATGATGAAAAGCTGTAGGTGGAATTATAAGTAGAAGTGCTGTTTTTGAAGTGCTGTAAAAGTAAATATTATGAGTAGAGCATTTCCTTCATCAGATGTTCTCATAGTGAAAATGGTTCCTTGTTGAATTATTGATACGTGAACCTATAAGCAGGATTTCAATGTGGGAGATGGTCCAGGTGGTGCTGAGTTGGGCTCCTTTGGGGGCGTTTAAACTACAGCAACATGGATAAAGATCGGTTTGGGTGTATGTGAATCAGCTGAAAAAAACAAACACTTCTCAGGCTGAAAATGAATCAGCAGAAAATCTGAGGATTTTTTTTAATGAAAAATCGCTGATAGAGTAAAAAAGTCTAGTTACAAATTCAAACATATGTTTTCTTAATCTCCCATGATAGAAAACTGAATAGTATTGAATTTGTGATGGTTAATTTGACATAATAGGATATTTTTAATAATATATACTGATAACATTCAAAGTAAGTCATAAGTTGATTATTAAAGTAGACACATGTTTATTCAACAGTCATAACAGACTTAATGCTGAAATCAGACTGCAATGTTTTCAGTGTGAGACTCTATTTTCTATGCATCATCACAATCTTATAGACTATAAAAAAAAATTTCTGGATAGTAATCAAGTACCAAATTAGAAATAGTCGAGTAAAGTACCTAAAACTTAAATATCAACAATTCAAATTTTAATAAAAACAGGTAAATAAATAAATACTACTGTAATACTAAACAATATTTTCTTACACCCGGACGTCAGGAACAACAGGTGTAACTGACGGAGCAATTAAGGGCTCGCTGCCACATCCTAACACATACACTGCTTTATCATCTTTTTTTACTTTGAATGGACCTTCAGGAAAAACAAAACAGACATTACATTGGACTCTAAGACTTTAATCTTATAATTGTGACTTTAAACTCACCACAAAGTCATTACTGAGGGCATTAATCAAGTGAGAAGTGGAGTCATTTTCCCTTAGGCTTTCATACACTCCGGCTCTTTTTGCAGCCAGTGATGTTGCCCTCTGCTGGCCATTAGGAAGAAAGCATTTAAGGCGCTTGAGCACCACTTTTCAGACACTGAGGCTACATCTATCTTAGATGGAGAGATGTTTTTCCATCTCACTTCTGTTTAGATTAGGTTAAATTTTGGTTGCTATATGAGTAAATTAAGTCTTTAAGGATCTTAAAAATACCTCAAAAACAGCACAAAGTCTTAAACGACCTTCTGAGCTTTTCAAATGTGATGCTAATATGTCTGTGGCACAGACTGGTCCTACCTGAAGCCCGGGGATGATGGCGCAGTGTTTCATTTGCCCCTGTAGCTCAGAAGCCATTATTATCCCACATCCCATGCCCGAGAGCTAATCATGTTGTAATTCCACTCAACATAGAAGAGCTCCGTCTCTATTTTCAGGCAGGAGTCATTGTTGGATGCCTCGGGCTGCAGTGTTGTCTCCCTCATTGTTAGTACCTATTTCTCTCTCTCTTGCCATGTCTGAAATATCAAAAATGGAATAACAGACGTAGCGGTGCTGCACGTTCTACCAGAGAATGAGTGGACATTAAAGGGCCGTGTTCCCTCAGTGAGAGGAGATCAATATGGTGCACACATCTGCAGAAGCACACAGATAGAGGAACACAT
This sequence comes from Rhamphochromis sp. 'chilingali', assembly GCF_963969265.1. Classification (NCBI taxonomy): domain Eukaryota; kingdom Metazoa; phylum Chordata; class Actinopteri; order Cichliformes; family Cichlidae; genus Rhamphochromis; species Rhamphochromis sp. 'chilingali'. Next base: position 5,051,077 of record NC_137942.1, on the reverse strand, counting down.
GGACGACTGTGGCACATTCTACTGTAGATGAGTTCACCGAGTTTATCTGTGTGTGTGTGTAGACGTTGCCAGGAGAGGAAAAACAGGAGAGAGGGATGGAGTGAGCGACAGCACGGCTTGGAAAGAGAGAGGAAGAGAAAAAAAACCTGGTGATATGAAACTCACAGAGACTAACAAATCAAGTCCATTTGCATATTGCTGCATGCTAATGAGGTCTGGAGTGTGTTTTAGATGGTGTGTATCATGACGGGGGAAGATTGACATGGATGAAGGTGGGATTTAGTGGTAAAAACATCAGGTCAGTCATGACGCTAAGAGATTTCCATCATCTACCTGACCGAAGTGATGCAAAGTGTCTTGTTATGGGGTCTGTTTCACACCATCCTTTACACCAATTAATCCCAAAATTATAAAATCCTTTGGGCCCAGAACGTGCCATCTGTACACAGTAATTTCCTCCCTCGTCCTTCCTCTTCCATCTTTTCAAATAAGCCTCTTTCTTTTACTTGTTCCTCTGATCCTCCTCTATTTCAGCCCAGTGAGCACATCAGCTCAGAGGCTTGTTACAGACTGTACACACTGTACTTTATAAATGCGTTTTTGGCTGATAGAGAGTGTGAGGTAAGGCTCCTATTTGCTGCCGTGTGGGTAAACTGACCACTCTTAGCACGGAGCAAAGATAACAGCAGCCAGCGCGCATGCATCAGTACGCTTTACTGGCCCGTTTGCATAAGCATTTTCTTTCCAAAACACACATGCTTTGGTGCACACGTGCTCAGGGATGGTCATGTGCTCTGCATCATGTGTGCATCACGCCACGGTCACACACGAGAGGACAATCAGAGCATGGGCGGGCGCTTATGGTACACATTGTGTGCATGGTCGCGGGTGTGAGATTGCAGAAGCAAAAACACAACCTCAGCTGCTGAGAGCTGAAGTCGGCTTGAGCGAGCTGAGAATGTCACCCTCTCTGTTGATTTGTTGCCATAGATTTTGATTGTAACTATTATGTGGCTGACCTCACAAAATATACATAATTGGAGTAAATTACACAAAATCACAACATTTCAGTTGGACCGCTGTCAGTTGGAAAAAGAAAGACTGGGCTGGCCTAATTTACTCTCATGCTTGTTTAACCTCCAGGTTTTAATGATGGGAGATAGCGGTCCATGCTTATTGTGCAATTAAACCAATTTCAGGTGCAACGCCTGCAATAAACCCAGTGGTTAGATTTTATATCAAGGTCTGGACTCCATGAGCGCTGCGGTAGACATGGCAAAGACCGTACTGTAAGTGAGTCGTTTCCTTTTTCGGCCGCAGTGTAGCCGCTTTTCTGTGCAAGTATGCGTTGATTTAATGTGCTGGAATTCTTTGAGGCCAATGAGCTTTGAGCTTGTTAATGAAATCAAGATCTGTCAAACGGTTTGCTGTGTTTAATTGCACTGTAGGTTAACGGAAAAGATTGGCCGTAAAAGCCTCCTGTTGGCTTTTACTGCTGCGCGTTTCACTTTCTCTGGGATAGACGGCCAAAGCTGGAGAAGGTAACATACTCCTGTAACGATGAAATAAAGGAGTTTGGTCGGAAAAAATTTGCGGTCATTGAAATTATTTGCTTGTTTTGCCTCCACTTTGTTGACATTTATACTTATCATAAGAGGGTAAAATCCACTGAAAGGCACCATTAGAAATTAAATGCAGCATAAACATACCAACTTACAACCTTCCCTCCTCTTCTGAGGTTTAAGTGTGAACGTCTGAAGCACATTTAGTTAAAATATGAACGTACTTGGCATCATGTCTGTGAGCTTACCTGGTATCGACTTATAATGAGTAAATCTGTTTAGTGGGTTTGACCTGAGTGTTGGCTGATGACGTGGCCTCTCCACACGTGGCAGATAAGCCCAAGACAAGCGAGCGTTTTCCTCACAGATTGACATGACATGTCACGATCATATCAGTTTTTCTACTGGCCCAAAGATAACATGGGAGGGAGTAATGGACACATATATGCTGGTTTGCTGATGTAAAAGGTGCCTTTTGTCCTAAACATACACTTTGATGATTCAGAATATTGTGACTGCTTGGTTATGAGCCACAGATGCCACTTTGAAGACTGGTTAGCTTCAATTTTTCCTTGGAAAAAAATGGCACTAAACTTCACAGCATGGAGTCTTTTTTTTAGCTTTCATGTTTGTTTTTTAATTATTATTAATTTGGAAAACTGGCCAAAGTTAGAGGAGGTAACCCCATGCTGAGATCGTTCCAATCTAGTTAATCCAAAGTCTGGCAAGTTATTTGGTGGTTTCACATGCTCTCAGCCAATACTGAGTCAGCAGACAATAAAAAAAATCAATCAAAGGAGAATTTTTGGTCTACACCTTCTGTGCCAAGAAGTCATGAAAAAAGCTTTGATGATAGCATGCATTGACCATAGCGTTCTTTCAATATGCTTTTAAACATCGGAGCATTTATTTCTGCCCAGAGTTGCATTAATTTTTCACCAAGGTCTTGTATTGATGCTGGCTGAGTCGGACTGCTGTGGAAAATCTTCTCCAGCGTATCCCAAAGATTCTCAGTGGGTTTAAGGCCAATCCATGTGCAAACATGATGCCTGACGCTTCCAGAACCTCTCTTTCACAGTCTGAGTCTGATAAATCCTGCCATTGTTATTTTGGAATATCTCTGTGCCATCAGGGAAGAGAATTGATGGAATAACCTGCTCGATTGCTATATTCACGTAGTCAGCTGACCTCATTTTTTTGGCCAGATAACTTTGCTAAATAATAATGCATACTTTATTGAGCGCCGAGGGGAAATTACTCTCTCTGCATTTCACCCTTTCACTCAGTGAAGCAGTGGGCAGCTGCAAATCAGGTGCCCAGGGAGCAGTGTGTAGGGACAGCCCCTTGCTCAGGGATATTGCAGGGTAGCCATTCAGTGGATTTGAACCCTCAACCTTCCAATCATGGGGTGACCACACTACCTACTGAGCTATCCCTGCCTTGCATAGAGACCTGACTAAGCAACCCTAGATTATAACAGAGCCCCCCACAGGCTTGTACAATAGGCACTAAGTGGGATTGGTGCATTACTTCATATGATGCATCAATCAGGAAAATCTGGACTTTGTCTGATATTTATGCACCTGAGCAAACTGAAGCATTTTTAAAATAAGCCTCACTGATGAGTGGTTTTCTGAAAGTAACTAGAAAAACATTTTTCCATTAATATGAGGTATGCTGTCAAATATATACACCAAATATACAATCAGGAATACAGAAATTAATGTGAAAATAACTGAAATAAAACAAATGTACCATACCATACCAGCTTCATATATAAAGCACTTTAACATAAAACCAGGGTTCACAAAGTGCTGTGCATATACAAATAGCATAAGCAAAGTAAAATAAAATTATTACTAAATAAATAAGATAAAATAAAACATGTTAAAACAAATTGAGTCTAAAATATATATCTTTTAGAACAAGTTTTAAGAGATTTCAAAACAAATAAAAGGACTTTAAAAACTATCCTAAAATGTACAGGTAGCTTGATGGCAATAAAAACAAACTAATGAAAACAAAAATGATCCATTTACATCACACTTTCTAAATGAATTTGTGACTATCATCAATTTTCATATTGTTTTGCTGCATTTCATGATTTATTTATTAATTAAATCATTTATTTATTCCTGTATATGTTTTTGATGAAGGCAGTTTTGATTGCATATAGATTGGGGTCAAAATTAAAGCAAATAAAGGGACTCCAAAATGTAACAAAATGAGTTTGTTCAGTAAATTCTGTAAATTTCAACTATATGTATAGTTTAAAATTTGTACATATCTATATCTATATATCTATATATCTATATATATATATATATATATAGATAGATAGATAGATAGATAGATAGATAGATAGATAGATAGATAGATAGATAGATAGATAGATAGATAGATAGATAGATAGATAGATAGATAGAGATATATATAGATATATATAATTGGCTAAAGCTAGAAGACTTATCCAGCCTCATTAACGTGGAGTTACATTTTCTCCTCACTACATTTTTTGGTGTCTGATGGAGAAGCAGAAGCAGATTCATGTCTTATTTGCAAAGCATCTTTAAAATAAAAGAAAACCTTGCAGCTTCAATGTAAATCAGCTGTCACACATTTCCTGACTGAATTTGAACTTCCACCCGTACGTCCCACCTGCTTGACCTTTCTGTAATCATTCTTGGATGAATGAGAGGTAAAGCAGTGTGTGTGTGTGTGTGTGATCAGTATGTCTAACCTGCACTCATGACCTCATGCAGCAGCAGCACTGTTCAGTCAATAATAGCACCCTCTTGTGACCTTGCAGGAGTTTGCAGTGCTGACCAAAGAGCTGAACCTCTGCCGGGAACAGCTGCTGGAGAGAGAGGAGGAGATCGCGGAGCTGAAGGCAGAGAGGAACAACACACGAGTCAGTACACTTCCATGTCTGTTTTACGTTATGCTCTCCTCTGATCCTGGCATGCAACCTCGCCTTTTCTGAAAGACTTCACACGAGACAACGTAATCCTCTGAGACATATCAGAGGCGCACTGTGGTGAGCTTTTACTGCATGTGAACCACATGTGTTTCCAGCTGCTGCTCGAACATCTGGAGTGCCTGGTGTCCCGCCACGAGCGCAGCCTGAGGATGACCGTGGTGAAGAGGCAGGCCCAGTCTCCAGCCGGGGTCTCTAGTGAGGTGGAGGTCCTAAAGGCCCTCAAGTCCTTGTTCGAGCATCACAAAGCTCTGGATGAGAAAGTGCGCGAAAGGCTACGGGTAGCTCTGGAGCGCGTGTCGGTCCTGGAGGAGGAGCTACAGTCTTCCTCCCAAGAGGTGAGTCCCTGTTTCCCTCCCACTTAGTTTTCTTTTTAGATTAGAAATAGAAGATAATTACAGATGGGGCCTCTTTAATGATTCTCTTTGCCTTGTTTTTAGGTTCTCTCTTTAAGGGAGCAAATCAAACGACGCCAGCAAGGACTAGACAACGGCAAAGAGGTAATCGAGCGCATTTCATAGGCAATAACTGTACATACAGATCATAAAGCACAGTTAGTTTATTGTAGAGGACAGAAAACAGGTTGGTTTTAGAGTTGTGTTCATACTGACCTGTGATATTGTCACAGCAACACATATATACTCTCTGCATGCAGCAGAGCAAAGCTGAAAAAACATGGCTGACATTACAAACCGCTGTGTTGTTAGCGTATAGAAGGTTTCCCGTGCTGACCATCTGTAGCTAGGCTCATAGACCCGCATTGTGTCTGTTCGCATGGTCTTTGAGTACACAGTGTGAAGGATTATAGGAATGTTAACTAACACAAGAAAGGGAGTGACAGTGGAGTTCACCACAAAGAGAAAGAAGCACAAAAGAGCAGAAACAAAGACAGCTGAGAATTTTCATTGTCTCTAACATTCTGTTCACAGCAACGAGGCTGTTTGACTGTTGTGGCTTCCTTACTTTCCGAGGCGCAGCACAAACACGAGCAGGAGTGGTCTATAGTGTGCACGTGGGTCTGCAAAGCAAAGCTCTGACTTCAACACTTGTAGTTTAATATCAGAGAAACACTCATTGTTATACAAGTAACTTTTTAACATTAACAATAAAGCGTTTAATCATGTTTTGCTATCTTTTGCTATTTTTCCTCAGACTGCATACGTAGATCTTAAAGTGGGGGTACAAGAAATAAAAGCGGCTGCTGTTTAAGGCTGCATAAATCTTTCCTCACTCTGCAGCTGGAGCGTTGATCAGGTGCCACTGATTGCCAGAAGCTGCTGCAGTTATTGCAGTAACTGTATACAGTTTATTCTTAGATCAGTAGAACTGTCATATAGCTTACAGCCATCAGTGTCAGTTTATTCCCGTTAAGCAGCATTTCAGTCATTCTTCAAGGAGGAAGTTATGCACTGGTGGTTAGCACCGATGCCTCAAGGCAAGAAGGTCCTGAGTTTGAATCCCATCCGTCTCTGCATGTCAAATCAGTGAGCTAATTCATTAAATTGATGGTGGCTTGAGATGTTTTTATTAACATGTTATGTTCCTTGGTTACATAGATATCACAATATGATGTGTGTATTGTGTTGAAGTGTACTGATTATCAAATATTGTGAAACGGTCACAATTGGATGAGTTCTCATATAACCCACCCTCTATCTGTAACAGGATTTCTTAATTGCTTAAAAACTGTGCATTTCACAGTGTTAACGAGGAAAACTTACTCAAAATACTAACTGTTGTTTCTTTTTTTATGTACAAAAGCTTAACGAAAGAGGAAAACTGTGTAAAATCCCTGCTCCCACTTTGAAAGATGAACACATTGTAAAACCTGCACATTTACATGCACCTCTCATTCAATAACCAGAGCAGACCGACAATATATATACATTTTTTTAAACATGGGCGATTTAATAGAATTTAAAAAAATAGAGCATTTCACACATTTTTAAACCACTGTGTCACAAGATAGTCCTCTGAGTGGAAGATTAGGTTTCAGATGTTACAATAATGTTACTTTAACATATAGAAATGAAACATATTGTATTATAATTTTTATCTTACATTTCTGCAGATACAACTTTTTGCTCCACTACAATTAAATGTTGCAGAGTTCAAATTTAAGTTCTTAAATTTTGCTTCCTGGAGCGGAAAAAACACGACAGCAAAATCCCCGGAAAACCCATAAACTCTGGAAGTTTTATTCTTAATAATCATAATTTATCCTTTTTATATTAAATACAGTAAATCTTTTCTTTCAGAGGCTTCCCAACGGACCGTCCTCCATCCTGGACGACGGCGAAATTGACAGGCAGAGAGAGGGCGAGATAGAGAGACAGAGGTCAGAGCTGGGACAACTGAAAGAGCGACTGGCCCTCATGTGCAGACAGGTATTCGGTTCAGGAGTTCCTAAGGTCAAATGCTCTTAGCAAAACAAGCAAAATATCGCAAATCTGGAATGCTAACAGACAGAAAACGATGTGTGCCCGTTTAGCCTTGTATCCTTCATTTCCTGTCAGGTTGGCGAGATCGAGGAGCAGCTGACGTCTGCCAGGAGGGAGCTGGCCCGATCAGAGGAGACCAACCAGAAACTACAGAGGGATCTAAAGGAGGTGTGACACTCCGAGCTATGTTGTTCATACTTTTTTGTTGTGGTTACTATGCTGTTTGTTTACGTGGCTGCAGCAACTGTTGCTGTATGCAAATCACCGTGTAGCCGTGATGTCACTGGTAGAGCTGCAGGCGATTTTTCGCATGGATGTGGGCCGGTTAATCAGTCAGTGCGCTGGCAGCTGAGTGAAAGGCGTGTGGAGCGTTTTGGAATTAGAGGTAGTCGAGCGAGTTTAATCAGCAAACTTTTATTTCTTGCCACGGCCTGTATCCTCCCACCCAACCCCCACTCTCATTTCTGTTGGACATAACAGGGTGCTTCTGACATCTGTCAGCGATAACTATCAACCGGTCATTATCATTCCTTAACTAATAACAGTTCACACTGAGTGAATTATCTTTTTGAGAACGCCTCCTTGTAAATTTACCATTTGCTCTCTTACGCCTTTCTATTTGTTTCTCACGGTGGTTACATATTTTCACAGGCGCTCTGTCAAAGGGAAGACATGGAAGAGAGGATCACCACATTAGAGCGCAGGTTTGTGTTTTCTCTCCACGTCCATCAACACGGAGAAAGTGCAGGATGGAAAGCGCAATGAAGAAAATCTATAAAGACAGAAACAGTAGAATCGAAAAAGAACATTCAGAGCTATTGAATGTGCTAAACTATATTAGGTATAAATGTAGGGATTCATTCATGAATTTAATTATCTGCATATTCATTCCCCCTATTTGTTCCCATTTATTTTTTGTTTTGTTAATTTTTGAATTCATCTATTTGTTTCATAAAATTTCCTTGCATTTTGTCCCTAATTCATCTTTTTCCCATTTAAAATTGGCATTTTTATAAAAATCATGCAAATCTCATATGAAGTATGTCATATAAACTTTCCCTCCCAGAAACAAAATACATGAATAAAAACACAGATGAAATAAATAATTTTATTAATAAAATGAGCTCTATTTTTTTAAGGAATACAGAGCAAATTTAAACATTTAGTCTCATATTTTATAAATGGATTGTGTGCATTTACCCTGGATATTTATTATTTTTGGTAGATTTATTTCTTTATAGTTGACATGAAGATGACCTTTCTTCCAAAATCCCGTCCACTCACATCTCTGTTGGGGTCTGGTTTGCAGGTACCTGAGTGCCCAGAGGGAGGCGACTTCTCTCCATGACATAAAAGATAAGCTGGAAAATGAGCTGGCCAGCAAGGAGTCACTCCACAGACAGGTTAGGTTAACAGTCCCTTTCATCTCCATGCGTGTTCATGTCTCTGCTGCTGATTGGCAGCTTGGCTGTGTTTCGCATTGGCACAGAAAGAGCATCATTAGTGCCTTTTCTACTTCCCCCCCGACGGCTTTAAACATGTCTTTTTGCCCTCGGCAATCTTCTATTGCGGTCCGAGTTCCACCTGCACTCCCTGACATCCCGCTTTCCTGCAGAGTGAAGAGAAGAACCGGCAGCTTCAGGAGCGTCTTGATGATGCCAAACAGAAGCTGCAGCAAACCCTGCAGAGAGCTGAGACGCTGCCTGAGATCGAAGCCCAGCTCGCCCAGAGAGTGGCTGCACTCAACAAGGTGTGTACGTCCTAATCGGCCTCAGTAAACCCTTGTTGGTGTATTTTGGAGTGATCCGACAGGTTTGCCAAAGTCTTGCGAGCCTTTTTATCCCCAATCGTGTTTTTTTAAACAGCAAAATTTTCTAGAGACAAAATTTAGTACGTGGATGTGTGTGCACAAATTTGGTGCGAGCTGGAATGTGCAGCAATGCAGAGACTCAGTTGCATGCGTGAGTACATGCAGGCAGGTGCAAGCAGGAGCATTTGTAAGTGCATGTTTGTGTGCATTCACGCCCACATAAAGTGTAGGGGGAAAAAAACCACAAGATGTCAAAAGATAGAAGAATAGCAAATATTTTATCAAGCCGTGGCAGCAATACATAATCAGACAAGCTGAGATGAAAGCCCGCTCAGGGCACAGAGTGAGCACAGCTATTACATCCTTGGGTGCTCAGCACGCCAAGGACTGTACACCGCAAAAATTCTTCCTGACTGACTGATTTAATTGCATGCATGTTAACCTCTTGCATTCCCGTAAAAAAATGGTTTCCTCACACCAAAAAATTTGCATAGAAGTCGCTCTGCTCTTATTAGTCAAACCTCTTCAACGACTACTGCTTCTACATGTTCGGGCAGGAAGGCTGGCGTGGAAGGATAAGATTAATGTCCTGTAAGAAACAAGAAAACAAACTTTCCTGTTACACTGTGATCTGTACAGGCATGTAACTAATTGAAGGAATAAGTCAACAAGCTGTTCCTTTTGTGTTAATTTGTATTAGTGTTGCAACATGATTCAGGCTGTAACCTTGCTCTCCAATCGCTCAGGCGGAGGAGCGTCATGGTAACTTTGAGGAGCGACTGCGACAGATGGAGGCGCAACTGGAGGAGAAGAACCAGGAGCTACAGCGAGTGAGTCACGCTTGCTTTTCCATCTTTCTGTTTTCATCCTCCCCCTCTTTTCCTTTTGTCAGGATTTACTCTGCACAAAGGCGCACTAATTTTCTAAACCCTGTATTTGACCGTGCACATTCAGATTGAAGTCGTTGTCTCTCTCTCTCTCTCTCCCTCTGTCAAGCAGATTCCCTGTTATTAACTCTCCTCCCCCTCCTCCCTTCTCTCAGCCTCTGCACTGATTTTTAAAAATCTTTCCCTCTCGCTCATCTCGCTTACCCTGCCCCTCAGGCGAGGCAGAGGGAGAGGATGAATGACGAACACAACAAGCGCCTCTCTGACACGGTGGACAAGCTGCTGTCCGAGTCCAACGAGAGGCTGCAGCTCCATCTGAAGGAGAGGATGGCTGCCCTGGAAGAAAAGGTGACCACCTCCGACCACAGAAAGAGTTTCCAGCCAAAGATTTTTTAAATCAGAAATGCATTAACTGCAGTAAATATTATCTTAACCCACAAATTAACTCCTGGCCTCGGGTACCTTCACTCAATTCTCTGCCCTCCAGGAAGTGACCAGTTTAATCAGAATCAGAATCAGAATCAGAAAGGGGTTTATTGCCAAATGTTGAGCAGGTTTACAACATTAGGAAATTGCTGCGGTGCTTCAGTGCAAACATAGTGTCATAAATAGCACTTAAATAGACATGAAAAAATAAAAGTAGGAATAAGAATTAAAAGTGCTACGTAGAAAGATATGTGCATGAGATATACATGAGATATATACATGAGAATAAGAATAGAGTGCTACGTGGAAAGATATATACATGAGTGCAGGTGGTGATCAGTGCCAAACATGGAATGGTGCAGTGACACAGCGTAGGGTCATGTGTTAGTGGCGGGGACAGTCATATGGTTATTGTTCATGTGTCCAACAGCAGAGGGGAAGAAACTGTTCTTATGGCGAGAGGTTCTGGTGCGAATGGACCGGAGCCTCCTGCCTGAGGGGAGCAGGTCAAACAGACTGTGTCCAGGGTGAGAAGGGTCAGCTGAGATCCGAGCTGCACGCCGCAATGTCCTGGAGGTGTACAGGTCCTGCAGAGATGGGAGTCTGCAGCCAATCACCTTCTCAGCAGAGCGCACAACACGCTGCAGTCTCTGTTTGTCCCTGATAGTGGCTCCAGCGTACCACACGGTGATGGAGGAGGCGAGGATGGACTCGATGATTGCAGTGTAGAACTGCATCATCGTCCGTGTTGGCAGGTTGAATTTCTTCAGCTGCCTCAGGAAGTACATCCTCTGCTGGGCTTTCTTGATGACGGAGGTGATGGTGGGCTCCCACTTCAGGTCCTGGGTGATGGTGGTACCCAGGAAGCGGAATGAGTCCACAGAGGTGATGGGGGTGTCAGTCAGGATGATGGGGGGGAGTGGGGCTGTGTGCTTCCTGAAGTCCACAATAATCTCCACTGTCTTCTGGGCATTCAGCACCAGGTTGTTGTGGCTGCACCAGGACACCAGACGTTCAACCTCCCTCCTGTAGGCAGACTCATCCCCGTCCGCGATGAGCCCAATAACGGTGGTGTCATCTGCAAACTTGATTAGCTTGACAGACTGGTGGGTGGAGGTGCAGCAGTTGGTGTACAGGGAGAAGAGCAGGGGAGAAAGAACACAGCCCTGAGGGGAGCCGGTGCTGATGGTCCGGGAGTCCGAGACATTCTTTCCCAGCCTCACATGCTGCTTCCTGTCCGTCAGGAAGTCAGTGATCCACCGGCAGATGGGATCAGGCACATTCATCTGGGAAAGCTTGTCTCGGAGATGGTCTGGAAGGATGGTGTTGAAGGCAGAGCTGAAGTCCACAAACAGGATCCTGGCGTAGGTTCCTGGGGAGTCCAGATGCTGCAGGATGAAGTGTAGGGCCATGTTGATGGCGTCGTCTACAGACCTGTTGGCTCCATATGCAAACTGCAGGGGGTCCAGGAGGGGGGCCGTGAGGGTCTTGAGATGGGAGAGAACTAGGCGCTCAAATGACTTCATGACCACAGATGTCAGAGCCACGGGTCTGTAGTCATTTAGTCCAGTGATCCTAGGTTTCTTGGGGACAGGGATTATGGTAGAGGACTTGAAGCAGGCAGGCACATGACATGCCTGCAGTGAGGAGTTGAAAATGCCAGAAAACACTGGGGCCAGTTCGTTGAGTACATTCCCAAGCCGTGCCTCAAACATCCATTAGCTCTTTTTGTGTCTTACTTTCATTATTCCTGGAACTCATTAATTTATAAATACAGAGATTTACTACATGTAATAGACATAAACATCCAGATTAGAAATGCCTGGTGGTTGATTTTTTTGTTAATCTCTTATCTACAATCTGTGCTTTATTTGCACTATCAGCAAACAAAAAGGTTTCCTTTCTAAATGTAAACTGCTGTGATTTTACAGCAGGTATAAAGTCCTGTTGATGATAAATTCCGGGTGGGATTAGGTTTAAAGGAATGTGCTTAAAAGTGGAGCTTTTCGTTTGCAGGGTAGCACAGTGACTTGGTAAGATGCTTACTGAGCTGTTACTTGTAGCATTGATAGTTTGCTGTAAATGTAGACTTTAAATTATACTCCTGGATTTTGAGATACGTAACATTTATAGGTGACAAATATTACTTTATTGTGAACAGGTAACACGGACAAAGTTAGCCAGTGACACAGTTTAACCGAAAACTGCATGTCTTTTCCCCACATGTGATGCAGGTCATTGAGTTCTTGCTAAAAAAGCAAATCAGTAAAATGTCTGGGGTTCAAATTCGACAGCCAGCTGGAGACTTCTCTCCAAGCACTCTGGCTTCCTCCCACAATTAAAAAAAATGCACATTAGGTTAACTGGTGATTCTAAATCGACTGTAGGTATGAGTGGTCGTTTTTTTCCTTTTTGTTAGCCCTTTAAAATTAGCGGCCTGTCTAGGGTGTACCCCATGCCTCACCTCATAAGTGCTCAGATAGGCTGCAGTGCAGCTGCAGCCCTGAATTGGCTAAGCAGAAGAAACCGAATGGGTAGATGGTTATGAAGAAGTTGCATGCATCTGTGCTTTAATGCATACATTTCTATATATGCACTGCTGTTATTGTAGATGCAATCTGCATATGTAGATCATCTGTAATTCTAATGAAACACTGGCAAGAAATTGAGTCCCTGTAAAAAAAAACACACTGGTGGCAGACAGTAGACTAATTTTCTCAGATAGAACAAATAAGGTTTTCCTGAAATTGCCCTCATACTCTTATTACTTCTTATCATTTTTCTCCAGAATGCACTATCAGAGGAACTGTCCAACATGAAGAAACTCCAGGATGATCTGCTGGCAAACAAGGTGACCATACATCCAGGTTTTATTCTCAGGTTATGCTAGCAGACATGATTTTCCTCTTTTCTCTACCATTTTTTTTTTTCATTTGCAGGATCAGCTGATCGCTGAGCTGGAAAGGCTTCAGCTGGAGTTGGATCAGCTGAGAGCGAGGCCTGGGGGCTCTTATTCCAGGTTGGTACCATCATTTGGACAGCTTGTAGCTGTACGTCGACTGGCTACTGTTGGGCTGTATCTTCATTTTCCGTGCTCTTTTGATTTAATCCTCTATTATTAGACAATTTTAATTTTTCACATTTATATGTTCGTTTTGCAGTATCTCAGCTTTGGAGTTGGCACATGTTATGCTTTAGTACCCCACTTTGTTTGCTGTGTGTAGGGTTAATCGTTTCATCTTATCGTGTCTCATTTCTTCTTTTATTTTTCCAGTCGCTCTCTGCCAGGCAGCGCTCTGGAGTTGAGGTATTCCCACGGAGGCGGGTCCCTCCCAACAGGTTCCACCACTCACCTGGATCCCTTCGGTAATGCCTCTGCCGGAGGCGCAGGCAATCGTCACTGGCCCCGCTGGAGCTCTGCTCATGAGGACACTACCAAGGTGAGATATTTTAAAAGGTGCTTCAGAAATCACTCTTCAAATGTTTAAAAGTGAAAGTTGGGATCCTTTTTTTTTTTTTTTTTTTTTTTTTTTTACAAAAAAAAGGTGTAGCTCAGTGATACAGTGTAGTAATTTTCAACAGCACTGACTCACTGGAGCTCAAGAAATGAGCTAAATGGGATTTGAGATACACAAAATTAGATGTTCCTAGCATAGACTGTATACAAAAGATGAACCTTTTTTTTGGATGCTGCACTCTGCACATGGGTTATTTCATATACCTACAAACTCAATTTGATGTTGAATGATTGGTATTTGCAAATGGGATCAGATGTCCGTTGTGTAGTGAATCATCCTGTCTTGCTTTGTGTGTGCAGTACTCAGATTGGGATCACACTCTGATTGGGACTGGGTTCCAGCCAGGCATGGATGTGGGATGCTCAGACGATGAGGACGACGGGGAGGCTCGGTTTGGCTCCGAGCTTCTGTCACCCAGCGGACAGACGGATGTGCAGACCCTGGCCATCATGCTGCAGGAACAGCTGGAGGCCATCAATAAGGAGATCAAGTAAGGAACGCCAAGAGCGCTTAGAGATTCAGAGAAGTAAGAATGTGAGAAACACCTCCCTACATGCTGCAGACTGACTCACACCAACACCTGCTACAACCTCAAAAATAAACATAACAGCACCTCTCAGACATGTCCTGAAGAGAAAATGCAGTTGTGGAAGAATTAATCAGATCCTGCTAGTGATGAATTAATACATTATTAGATTGTTTATGGATGCACTGACGCATAAGCAGCAGTTGCTGCTATACTCAAGGTGGAACTAGTCTTAACAACTGTGGACCCCCTTTTTCATTCAGAACTGCTTGAATTCTTCATGGCCAGTGTTGGTCAAGTTACTTGAAAAAAGTAATCAGTAACTAATTACTGATTACTTCCCCAAAAAAGTAATCCTGTTACTTTACTGATTATTTATTTCAAAAGTAATTAATTACTTAGTTACTTAGTTACTTTTTAAAAACACGATTTACAACCTGAATAGGTGATAAAGCGATAGATCTTTCAGCCCAATTCTACTTTTTCTGCATAATCATCATACAAAATGTAATCAAATGGAAAAGTCTCTTTTTAAAACTTGTTTTATCAGTTTTAATCTTTTAACTTTATGCATCAAGCAAAAATTAAATTATCTGCAACATTCACTGACTGGAAGAAATTTGTTTAACATTTAAACCTATTTTCTGCACATTCCAGCACATAAAATAAAGTATTTTTGTGTGTTTACACTCAGTCTTTCAAATAAATGCAAGTGAAACATAGCAGAAAATAAATAAAATTAAAGACTAGCGGTCCTGTTGCTCTATTTTCACCTGTAAAGCAGGAGTGGGTTAGGCGGAGGTTTGCCCTGGTGCAGGTGTGCCGCAGCGGTCAGTTGAAGAATCCGCGAGTTTCTCTGTGAATTTCACATTACCTGGTAGCGCACTCGGTGCTTGCTCGGAAGTTAAGGGGTTTTCTTCCCACGCAGTGAGCAGCGGACGCTAATGTTTTTGTCACTTTTTATGGAATCAAACTCAAAGTAAGGTCAGTACTTCCACGCTTTAAACGCTGCACGCTCATACTCTCTCCCGCACTCAATATATTATCCATTGTTGATCTGCACACAGCTGTTGCCACAAACGTCGCACTTGCTTACGTCATTGTCATGAGACACTCTCGCAAGAAAATCACGGTTTTAGTAACGCAGTAACGCAGAGTGCTTACGGGAAAGTAACAGTAATCTAATTACCGTTTTAGCAATAGTAATCTCTTACTTTACTCGTTACTCGAAAAAGGTAATCGGATTACAGTAACGCTTTATTGCCCATCTCTGTTCATGGCACAGATTCAACAAGGCGCTGGAAACATTCATCAGAGATTCTGGTCCAATTGACACGATAGCATCACACAGTCGCTTGTCGGTTGCACATCCATGATGCAAATCTCCAGTTTCACCACATCCCAAAGGTGTTCTGTTTGGTTCACAGCTGAATTTGACTTATCAGCAATTAACATTTTGGGGAAACGCACTGATTAGCTTTCCTGTAGAGGTCTGAGTGAGGAGAATTTGCCTATTTGTCTAGATTAAATAATTAGCTAGAGCCATCAACTGCTAAGCTAGCATGGCGAATACTAGACAAAGCCATTTTTTACACACACACAAACACACAAAGTAGAAAAGTAAATTTGCCAACTTAAGTGACGCAGCTTATATGTGCAGTAGATATATTATTAGATAGAGCCAGGAGAGTTGATTCTTCTTGTCTCCAGTAATTCTGCTCTGCTGGCTGTAGCTACATTCATGACTATGGTATCAATTTTCACAGCAAGAACGCTACCAAGCTTTTTTTTCTCCAAACCGTCAAACTACTTCTTTAAGACTGTCCTGATTTGTTTAGAGCTCCAGGACACTTCTGGAGCCCTTTTCTGAGTTCTAATATTATCCACATGTTTGTTGCCCTGAAAACCCAGATTGATCCAGGAGGAGAAGGAGAACACAGAGCTGCGTGCCGAGGAGATTGAGAGCCGGGTCAGCGTGGCTTTGGACAGTCCGCCCATCCCTCCCTCTTCCCTGGGGAGAGACAGCACAGGACGGGGCTTCATCCCCACTTCCATCACATCCTCCACCCTGGCCTCCCCCTCTCCCCCCAGCTCCGGGCACTCCACCCCTCGTCTGCCTCACTCCCCTGCCCGTGAGACCGATAGACAGGTACGACTGGAATGTAGAGAAGAACTCCTATTTCAGTTCGTGTTAACCTTTTTACCTCACCTTGGTGTCAGCCTCCCTGTTTATGCAGACAGCTCCTCCAGACAGTGAGTCATTTAAATAAAGCATAAGTAATCACACAGATGGGGTCAAGAAGTTTAGTTATTCTTCAGCGGCAACAATGTCAGATTGGGAAAGTTTGATTTAAGTGACTCGTGGTGCGGTATGAAGGTTCCAGCAACGGGCAGATAGATTACAAGTAATGGTGCAATAAACAAAAAGCAAGCTGTCAGTGGTGATTTTGAAAATTGATCATGTTTATGTAGGCGTTCAGTGAGAATGGCAAGATTGGTTACAGTTAGGAAGCTGGATGTAAGCCAAGGAAAATAACTCTTTTAAGGCTGTAGCAGGAAACCTAGTCGGCTCCGGCTCCTCTTCACGTCAAAAAGGTGAGCTGTGCAACTAAACTTGTAAAATCAAAGAACTCCTCTTGCATTAATCTCAATTTTTAACTATTTGGTAAAAAAAAAAAAAACAGGAAAAGGATTACATTTCTAAACAAATAGGATATATTAATATAACAGTTGTTGATTAGTAGATTTTGCTCATGTTTTTCAAAGCAGGGCTTGCTGTTGTCCCCTTTTTCCATTTTTTAGTTGTTTACATGCATCATTGTTGGACAGAGTTGAGAGAATCAGGTCTGGACAGCGTCTGAAGTTGACTTTCTCGAGTATAACGCACAGAAAGACACTGACAGCTTCAGACAAGTTGTTAGAAATGGATATATTTTGTGCCGTTACGTCGCAGTCAGAAATCATTCGAAGGCAAAACTTCAAACGTTTTATTCAGTCTAAATCGAGCAATTTGTGGCTAAGATGAATCTTATTGTTGGGACCTACAGTCACGTAAATAACAAGGTTTTCACCGTGCTGCGTGCAGTCCTGTGAAAAAATACATTCCATGATTCAGCAGCTTGTAGAACCACTTCTAGCAGGAATAACCTGAAGTATTCATGAAGTGATCAGTTTCTGTGTGCCTTTATTAGTCTCTCACATTGTTGTGCATTAATGTTGCTTATTCTCAATATTGGTTTGCATTCATTTAAGCACAGCGCTCTTAGGATACCACCACAGCATTTCATTCTGAGCTCCGGCTCGGTCTTTTCTGTTTTGGTGTAGATTCTTTTTGTGGATTTGCTGCTGTGCTTGGCGTCGTTGTTCTGTCGTGTGACTTAATTTGGGCCAAGCTTTAGCTGTCAAACAAATGGAGTCACATTTGACTTTAGAATCCAGCAAAAATGTAAGAAATCTGTTTCGGCCAGTCTCAGTCACAGTTGTGGCTTGGCAATATTAATAATGATGCTACAACAGGTAAAAAACATACTTAGAATATAGTAGCTAATATTTTTTTAATTTACAGACAAAACATTTAAGCAGAGCAGAGCTCACAACATCCATAAAATTATAATTTTTGTGTTTGCATCTACTGCAAATTATACAGTTTACATTTTATATTCCAGAACAGCAAAGATGATGACCGATCCCTCGCTCTTCTTGACTCTACACCTCCTCCCACTCCTCGTGCGCTGCGATTGGACAGGATGGCCCTCACCCATCCGGGAGCGATGCTCGATGACCCCAGAGAGTTTCGCAGGTAAGACGGCTGCGCATTCAAGCGTGATGCTTTCAATGTGTATTTGTTTTTCCAACTTTAGTTACTTTCTTTGTCTCTCCTTCAGTCTCTCGGCAGATGGCAGCAGCACCAACAGCAGCCAAGATTCACTCCACAAGGCCAGCAAGAAGAAAAGCATCAAGTCTTCCATCGGCCGGCTTTTTGGGAAGAAGGAAAAAGGAAGGATGGGCCAACCTGGACGGGATGGATCTGTTTCTCTTGGTAAACTGATAAAAGATAAGGGAGGGACTGACTGAGCATGAGTAATCCATGCTGTCAGCATTTACATCTAAACACTTTATTGGCTCGGTGAATTCGGAGCCAGAAAAGTGTTCTTATCTAGTTCTTGCAATCTTTGACATCACTGTATGTTTCCCAGCATCTACACCCTCTGAAGACCTGGCATCTGGAGACCCAATGGGAATGAATAAGACGGGAACTCTTGGTCCAGCAGATAAAGACCGCCGCAGCAAGAAGAAGTCAGTGAATTATATGCTGTGCGTTTCATATTTTGATCTTTTAATCGGACAGCACCAAATAAGAAATCTCTCTGTTAAATCTCTTATCAGGCATGAGCTGCTGGAAGAAGCATGTCGCCAAGGACTTCCTTTTGCATCTTGGGATGGACCTACTGTTGTGTCGTGGTTAGAGGTAGGTGATCATAGAACTGAGATCTAAATGAAACTTTCATCTTGATTTAATCCACTCCTTGCCTCCTTCTAGCTGTGGGTGGGAATGCCAGCTTGGTACGTCGCCGCATGCCGTGCCAACGTGAAGAGCGGCGCGATCATGGCCAACCTGTCCGACACGGAGATCCAGAGGGAGATCGGCATCAGCAACCCGCTGCACCGCCTCAAACTGCGGCTGGCCATCCAGGAGATGGTGTCCCTCACCAGCCCGTCTGCCCCAGCCAGCACTCGCTCTGTGAGACTCTGAAACTGCACATACATTTAACAAGTCCATAGCCAAGGGGAGCACAAAATTATTAGCTATAAATTATAAAATGCTCTGGTACATAAAAAATGCATATCTACCTCATGGCATTATATGAAATAGTCACAAAAACCCAAGCCCTTTTTTCCATGCCGTCAGCACAGCTTTGAAACGGACGTATTTCATTTCAAAATATGTTTCATGTCTGCACCACATATGTTTACAGAGTAAGTACATCACCATGGTAACCAAGAAAACAGAGCTTCACGAAGCCGCAACTTTGCGCTTTAACCCAAACGGTGATCAAACATATTCGAGTGATGTTGGTCACCTAAATGTAACCAAACAATGAATGAACGTGTAAATGAAAAGCAAAAGAAATATACAGCAGGAACATGAACGGTAGTGTGAGAGGTGAAATTACTTATGCCTCCTGCTTCTCCCGAGAATTAGACTTTTTCGCCCAGCATGACGGATAAATAGATTGGATTTTGTTCATTTTTGCAGAACTTCCATAAAACTTGGTAATATCTACAGATGGGAGTCGTTTAGGCTGTGGGTTTTCGAATCCAATTAGGTCCAATGGCTTATGAAACTGCAGATGTATGTGCCTAATATCTAGGATTATGAGTGGGTCATTGGAAAATGTTCGATCTTGTAGGGGGTCCCTGCTCCTAGAGGCTAAAGGGGGGGACCTCCAAAATTATAAGCCCTATTTTAAAACTCTCATTTACCTTAAAGAATGAATATTTTCTCATGATAAAAAGATCCCAGTCTAGACAGCTTCCCCCTAGAATTAAAGGTAAAGAAGCCTTTAATCGGAGCACACTAAGACCTTAAACGCCTTCATATGTCGATTTATGTATTCATTTGGGACGGATATCTATCTTTCTGCTGAGTATAGACTTTTTGCTCAGAGTAGCGCCTTGCCGCATCCATATTTAAAGTCTGAGGTAAATGTTGAGCCAGATGTTTGTTGTTTAGAGACTGGCACAAATTATCAGATTATAGTCTCTGTGAAGGCCACATAATTAGCGCCAAATGTCACAGTTGCTAGTCATAAAATTAAAATGTGACTTGGAATATATGATATTAATAAGGAATGATGTAATAGAAATAGCCTGTTGGGGCACATGACATGTAGGATGTAGGATTAGAAAGAGAAAGAAAGAAAACAGATGCAGATAAAAATGAATGCTAACAAACATGAAGCCTATTCTACACGTGATAAATGTCCAAAATGATAAAGATATGAATGGAAATAGGCTCTGCTGGGAGTGACGGGGTTCACCTTTGTCATCTGGAAAACATTGGCAACAAAAACTTTGCCCTCTCCCTCGGCAACAAAGACAAACCAGATGTTGAAAAATGTAGTAAAAGTGCTGCACGCACATGCATTTGTGGCACTGTTTTTTCCTCCGCTTCCTCAAGCAAGATAAAGTGAAAAATAGCTGAAAGCCATCTTCTTTAAGGCGTCTGCTTTGGAGCTTTTAACAAATGGCAGATTTTGGTTTTTCTTGGCTTTCCCTTTTCTGCATTTGGCTTCCTCTCTATTTACAGTAGAAATCATATTAATGATACGGTGAAATGCGGAAGATGATCAATCGTGCAATTTTGCCCAACAGGCTGAGCAGATTCATTAGTTATCGGTTCACATAAGCCCATCGAACCTCTTGTTCGTGGAAATCACCATGGCAATGAGTCTTCTGTTGTGGTTGGCTGACATCTTTTGATGTGGCTGTTTTGGCATCGCGAAAATGTTCGAGTGTTGACTCATTGCTGTAGACAGACAGTGAAGTGTGGTGTGTGTGCATTTTTTGTAATCTTTTATCTCACTGCTTCGCTTCTTTTGTTCACATAACTGCAGTCTACCAGTAACGTGTGGATGACCCACGCAGAGATGGAGTCTCTGAACGCCGCCACCAAGCCCCCGGTTAGTGCCCCAGCCGTCCTGTCTCTGTCTGACAAACTGCCCTTTTATGGTCATGGTTATTTTATTTTGAATAATGTTGAGCGTCTCGTCCGGTCTGAATCACGTTGATGAGTCTCTCCCCTCCCTTCTCCTCTCTCTCCTTGTACTTCTTTTTTGTACTTCTGTCTCTCTGTGGGCCCAGGCCATAGTGTTGAGCATCTTCTTCTCTCCCTGTT
The DNA here is from genome assembly GCF_963969265.1 of Rhamphochromis sp. 'chilingali'. Taxonomy (NCBI): domain Eukaryota; kingdom Metazoa; phylum Chordata; class Actinopteri; order Cichliformes; family Cichlidae; genus Rhamphochromis; species Rhamphochromis sp. 'chilingali'. The sequence goes on along the minus strand of NC_137942.1, from coordinate 5,030,032 downwards.
GTTGCCGTTTCAGTGTGAACTGCTTCCAACTAATTACCCGTTCACTAACACACTGTTCCTCCCTTTTGTCCTCTTTTCCCGCTGCTGCTGTTGCTGCTTCCTCCTCTGCTGCTCCTTCACTATCTATCCATTCGTCCACCTTGCTCTTCACCTCCGCACCCCTCTCCCTCACCACCTCCACATCACTCTCTCTGGCTCTGTCTCTCTTCGTCTTCCTCTTCTCTTCTCTCTGCAGGAGCTGAAAGAGTTCAGCTGGGATCAGGTAAGGGATCAGCTGCGCCTTTTTGAAAAAAAGTTCGCGCAACATGCTGCGTATTTGTCACTCATTTCATCTCTAACAGCAGTGAGTCATTTGCAGCGCCATCAGATACGAGGCCGAGCGTGAATCAGTGTTGCTCATCTGTGGTTGTCCCCTCCAGATACTGGCCTATGGCGATATGAATCATGAGTGGGTGGGCAACGAGTGGCTGCCCAGCCTGGGCTTGCCGCAGTATCGGAGCTATTTCATGGAGTCCCTGGTGGATGCTCGCATGCTGGACCACCTGACCAAGAAAGAGCTGCGAGGACAGCTCAAGATGGTGGACAGCTTCCACAGGTAGAGCTCGGCTTCATAACTCATGCTCTTTTGTCACGTCTCGTGTTTACAAAACTCTTACTCTCCTACCTTTGTGTGCATGTGACAAGGGAATTTTGAAGGTGTTAAAAGACAATGGTTATGGCACTCTGACAGCTCAGTTGTGTGTCTCCAGGCCTTCTCTGAGTTCTCTTTTGAAGGAGTGAAAGGGTCAGAGGTGCTGGGTTGTTAATGCTTTCTGAGCACATGTGAGAGTGGAAACACGCCCTCCTCGGTTAACCTGCTTGAACCCCTGACCCTCTGGCTCTTTGCCCTCTCCCAGGGTCAGCTTGCATTACGGCATCATGTGCCTGAAGCGTCTAAATTACGATCGCAAGGAGCTGGAGAGGAGGAGAGAGGAGAGCGCCCACCATAACAAAGGTGACCCCTTGTTTCTCTGCCATTATCTCACCTTTCACGCCCCAGTGGAGGGATGGTATTGTACAGTTCTCCGAGCCAGTAGAAGCAGCTAATTCGTTTATTCATGTGGTGCTTTTGTGCTGTGTAAAGCATACCTTAGTGACTACTAACTGCAGGTTATTTGTTTTATTTGACTATTAATTTTATTGCATTTTTACCATCACCTTGTTGATCTGTTAGACCGCGGTTTTTATTGCCTGTGCTATTTCATGTGCCGTGCACAGCTCAAGTTTAAGAAGCAAAGCATTTTTTCTTGTGGAAAGGCAGAAATCCTGTGTGTTTCTGGAGCTCATCGTAACCAAACTGGACCAAGCACAAACTAATAACTAGCAGTCTTGGTTAAATACAGCTTCGAATAGAAACTCGCACTAATCTGGTGGTGTCGTAAACATTTAAACTTCTACCAAACATCAATAGAACATCAATCTTATCACAGCCGTAACAAGCTGATGTGAATACCATGAATACATCTTTTCACAGCCTCCTACATGCTGTCCCTGAGCAGAGAACAAGTCTGACTGGTACCATCTCCTGTTTGGCTTACGTGTCAGAAAAGGCCGCTTCCCACCTGGATTATCAAAGTGTAATTCGGCGTTTATGTGTGAACTTGAATCTTAGCTCCTTATACAGTTTTAAATAAACACGAGCCGCATGGCTCTACAAAGGCTGAAAATCACCTGCATCCGCTAATCGAATCTCTGGATTCAGATAAGTTTGTGATATTTTATTGAGACTAACGAGACCATACATGAAGCTCAATTTGATGTATTTGTAAAGTTATGATGCAAAATGCAATTGTGCCATGTCTTGCATGGGTAAAGAAGCTTTTCAAGCATTCTTTGGTTCCCATCTTGATAACTTCGAAGCAGGGTCAAACCACACCTCTGCTAAAAACTGTTATGCATATCTGTGCAAAATCTTTTGAGTTGTTCTGATAAAGAACAAACCAACAACATAAAATGCAGTGGCAGAGGTAAAGATTCATACCTTATATTTATATTGATACTGATCAGTATATATTTTTAATTGTTGTTGTTTTTTTAATTCTAGTATTTGTTAACCCAGCAAAGAGCAAAACCCCACACAATTTACTGTCTGAAACAGAGAAATAGCAACAAGCACTGGTACCCTGGATATTTTATCTGTTTTAAGTGTCATATCACCATGTTGTATAGGTGGCTGATCAGTTCAAGTTATAGCTTTCTTCTGTCTGAATTATTTTCTCAGATTTGGCTGCTTCACCCTGTTTCAGTGTGACATTATGTTTGTTTCTGACCTGCCATCAGTCTACACTGCCAGCACCCTTTTACCAAACTGCCTAACATCTCTGCGGACGGTTTCCAGACTAATAAGAATTTATCATCTGCATAAAGGAGTAATAAGATTATGTAATCTCCGTAAAATGATGCACTATTTGAGAAGCTAAAACATTTAGAAAACAGTTTTTAATGACTAAACCTTTCCATTCTTCACAAGTTTGGGGGTTTTAGAATTTTAGCAGGGAAAGCTGCTGTACTGCTTTTAACTTTTGTCAAATCTCTTTAAAGTAAGCAGATGTAAAAAAGGAAAGTCTTTACAAGTAAACTATAAAAATACTTTCTTGCATCAGCGCTGGCATGTAAAAAAAAAAAGTGAAACAAAAAAACCCTTAATAATGGTTATTTTCTTTGATTTCTCACGTTCCTGGGAATTCCTGTGTTTAGACCACCCATTGTTTTTCCCCCCTCCTCGTCATACCTAGAAGAGATTATAAGCCACAACCTTCTAGCTTGGCTGGATAATGATTACATAAATGTCAACACGTTCGGTCATTAAACAAACCCAAATCTCTCGCACTCCCACTGCTGCGCCTTGAAAAACACATGTTGTGCATTTACAGTCAGTTCATCTTGGCTTCTCCCCAGAGGAATCATGCAGATGAGGAAATTAGCGAATCTGGGTTTGTCTGATGATAGGCCTGACCTGTGTTGTCCATGTGCAGAAAATAAATCAGTTAGTCAAATGTTTCATTATTTCCTCTGATCGCTGACCCTTACAGAAGACGGTTAATAAATCTGAGCAGCCCTGCATGTGTTTATGTATCCAAATTAAACTAAAGGAGGTGACTTCAGTTTTAATAAAGATTTAAAAATAGTGTGCAGACAGCTTTCTGTTTGCAGATGAATGCCTCTCCTCCCTTCCTTTCACCTCCTCCCTTTCTCTTCCTAGATGTGATGGTATGGTCCAATGAGCGTGTGATGTGCTGGGTGCAGAGCATCGGTCTGAAGGAGTACGCCGACAACCTCCGGGAGAGCGGCGTCCACGGGGCTCTGCTGGCTTTAGACGACACATTTGACTACACTGACCTGGCCCTGCTGCTGCAGATCCCCAATCAGAACACACAGGTAGTGAATTCATTGTCGATGCACATCAAGAGAAATGTCTTTGCATCAAAGTCTGTTCCTACGTCCAAGACAATTTATCAGATATTTTGCACTTTAAGATCCCTATAAACTTTTTTAGATTTTGATAATTTGCCATTTTTAGACAGAACAAGTTTAGCCAGTTCTGTGGTATTTACCCTAACCCTAATCTGAGTTATACAACAGGCAGCACAGTGGCAGAATTGTTAACACTGTTGCATCACAGAAGGAAGATTCTGGGTCCAGCTGGGACTGTGTGGAATTTGTATATTCGCTCTGTGCCTGTGTGCTTTCCTTTCAGGTGTTTCAGGCTCTTCCTCCAGTCTAAAGGCATGTAATTTAGGCTAATTAGCCAAAAAGTTGGCCACTGTTAGAAATGGTTCACCGTATCTCTATGATGGGCAGGCGACCTGTCCAGTGCGTACCCCACCTCTCACCCTATGACACCCAGTGTAGGCTCCAGGCCTGCTGTGACCCTGAAGTGTTTGTGATAATGGATGAATTTCTATTTATATGGCAACAAATTCCTAAAAACCAAGCAAAAATGCCTTTCCCCAGCTGTAATAGTGGGAACTACTGCAAAGGCAGTTTTGAGTACTTTGACTGGTGTTTATCTTTCTATCTGGAAGTCAGTGGACAGACGTAGTCAACACAATGATGTCACACATCTCCAAGATACAGTCCCAAAACATTTACAAGTTTGGAGTTGAGATCAAAATGAAAAAAAAAAGCTCAAGTTTGGGTGTGGTACGACCCATGTGGACCGAGTGTTCATTGAAAAAGTAGTGTTGACTGCTGAAGATGAGCCTGAATGCCAGCATGTTTATATATGTGTGTGAGTTGTGTCATCGCAAAACACAAGCCAAAGTACTCTAAACTGCGATTGTACGAGTCTGTAGGGCCACATTTTGCCATGATGACACACATTCAAAGCAATCCCAGTTATGCTATCGTACCTGTAGCAAAGGTTTTGGGTGTAGCTGTATCCAAAATTCCTCTTGCTATTGCAGAAATGTATGCAAAAAGGGCGTATGTAATTAGGTGCACCATTGCACACTTAGTTAAACATATATAAGAAAATTAGTAATATAATAACTGTCTTTAAAAAGATCTTCTCAGCCTCTCCGTCTCAAATAGAATTACGTCTGTTATGTCTAAAAATGTCTAAAATGACACGTCAGGAGTTAAGTGCAGAGGTTGTTCCTGTTGCACTGAAAATCGAATGAGAATCCACAGTATTGTTATAAAATAGGTATCATGTTCAAAGAATTAATGTATGCCAGCATAGCAGAGCAGCCCTGATCTGAAAATGCATCAATCTCCAAGCTCTCCATCACCTCTATCCTGCAGGCCAGACAGCTCCTGGAGCAAGAGTACAACTCCCTCATCTCCATGGGAACTGAGAGACGGCCCGATGAGGTGAGCATGCTAATATGTCTTTAAAAAAAGAAAACAAAATACCCATGAAGAATACAAAGGTTGTTTGCATGAGGATCCATCTTAAGGCTCACGACATGTGTCTCGCTGACAGGATGGGACTAAGACATTCACCCGCTCTCCCTCCTGGAGGAAGATGTTTAGGGAGAAAGACCTGCGGGGCGTGACCTCTGACTCTGCCGAGACCCTGCCTGCTAACTTCCGTGCCTCAGCCATCTCTACACCCTCCGTTACCCTGAGGAAGGTTCAGAGTGAAGGTGAGTATGACCCCGTGACCTCTGAAACATTTGCTCTCACCTCCGGATTCGTTCAGCTCTTTTCAGCCCTCGAGTCGCGTCACCATTTAGAGGACGAAACACTTAATGTTCTCATTTCCTGGCAGCCAATTACTGCAGTTTAGTCAAAGCTCCTGGAATCTCAGCGATTCACACAAGGTGATTTCTATTTGGAGGTTTATAGGAAGACGACAGGGAGACCAATCTCACTCCAGACTCAAATGTTTTACTCAAAATGCAATTTTCTTTTCAAAAACCTCACCAAACAGCTGGTAAATATGAAGATAAAAGTCAAAACAAAGCAGTGAGTGAAACAAACCACAGTTTAAAATAAGTATTATAAACATCAGTTAAAGGTTTACCGTAACCACTTCCAGGCAGTTGTTTACAAACCCAATTAGTAAGCATTATTAATTATCCATCATTGTTAACGATGTTAAACCAAAGCTCAATTTACTTTTATTAATGATGGTTATTATAAAGCACCAGATTCTTGCATTTGTAATCTCAGGGAACCACACATAGCAAGGTCATATCCTTACATTTAAACCTAATAAGTCCTCCTTGAGGTCTGGAGACCCTTCTTAAAACTTCCTTTTAACAGGAAGAAACATGAAGGGAGGGTGTCTGCCTTAAAAGGTCAGTGTGAGGGAAGAGCAGAGTGAGGACCTTATGAAGAGCATTTGAAAAACTGGGGCAAAACTTTGGTTGTAGTGGGGTAACAGTGCAAGGTCGGCCCAGGTGAAACGGTACCGTAGACCTCTTAATAAATGAGCCGTGTGTTTACATTTGTAATTCTTGGAAATGAGCCTTGAGCTGAAAGATTTTTCTGCAGCCAGAATACACCGGATGTTATATAAGATGCTGCTAATGCACAGGCGGCAGTTGGTTGTTTTCATGCTACTCTGCTATTAATTTGCCAGTGGAATTTTGTGTTGCCTTCAGTGGAGGAACTGGCAATAACAAGGAGCAGACGCTTCAAAGTACAGAGGAAGACTATTTTGCCTCATTCCTCCTCTTAATAGGAATGCCTCTGGAAGGTCAGTGCTGTTTAAAAGACTTTACAGTTATAATAATAACCCCCCTCTGTGTCTCGGTTTCCAACACAGCCAGCTCTGGTGCCCGGGGTGAATCTGCCTCAGTGAGGACGTACTCCTGTTGAGTGGCTGAGGTGAGAACCCTCCGACTTATTAATTAAACAGTCTGGTTTCATTCGTTTCATGACACAAACATTTCCTCTAAGCTTCAGAGATAGCTTGCACATGTGTCCAAACTCTCCCTTTTTTTTGAAGTATTTGTTTGTTGCAGTTTGGGAATTTTAAAGTGCTTGGTTTGGTTGGTTGGTGGGGCTTTGAGCTGAGTTGAATTGAGGCCACAGAAGCAGTGACGTGGCAGTAATGTTGTTTCTCTCCCCCCAGGGCGCTGACAGGATTGTGACTAGAGGACCCTCTCGCTCATCCACGGAGAAAGAAGCAATGAATATAACCATTTAACTTTAAATAAATCTTTCAGTCTGACCATTCTGCAATAACAGAAGAAAAGAAATAAGGGGGAAATCAAGAATGTATGAATGTATTTGCGAAGACTGCGAAGGTTGAAACGGATACGCTGTTTTCTCCCTCTGTCTCTCACTACCTTCTCAACTCTTCCTCTCTCAGTGCGAAGGATGCGAAAAGGACAACACCGGTGTCGGTTAGAGTCGGTGCCGTTGCGCTGTGTAGGTCTCTCCTTTCTTCATTCCTGTCCACGTAAAGTTAGCAGAGTTGGCAATATCAGGGCTCATTTTCCTACCTACAGAAAAAAATAACACTTGCTGCCATTTATTGTCTTACAGTTTGAAAACAAGTAAATGTGTCGCCTTACAACTTCTGCTCAACAACAGGTGTTTTATAACGAGGGCCGGTACAGAAAGTAACCTCACCGTAAAGTCTGGAGAGGACCGAGAGGGTGTTAAAACTGAGTGACGACTTGGAGGGGAAATGGCTAGGTGGACATAAACGTGTCATAAACTACACCGGTGTTCTCCTTTGTACTAAAGGGCTGGCTGGTGTCTAGTGTCAGCCATTGTGGCTCTTTGTTGGCTTCTATGGTCCTGTCAGGGGTTGGTTGCGGTGGTGTAGTAAAATCCGTCTGAATTCAGACCACCATTTAGCTCCGACCACATCAGAGGGACCCTCCTCACGGCTTGTCTATTGGGGCCTTGAAAGCCGATAAGCTGAGTAATCTCTTTTGAAGGGAGTCCATTATAGAGATCAAAGGCACAGAGTTGCATGGGACAGTGTGTAGCAAGGCCATAGAAGCATTGTGTTCATGATCTCATGATGTCAATGGCAGGAAGTCAATTAAGTTACCGCTGGTACCACTTTCTAAAAAAGATGTTAATAGGTTTTTATAAGTTTTGGCTTTATTGATGTTAAAAGGACACTCCAGTGATATTTGTTTTTTACTTTCAGTGGGGTTCCACTCAGACTGTGGAAACAGTTCCGCAACAGCATTGTGGTTTTGGTAGGAACCTTTTTAAAGTTTGGAAAAGAAGTGATACAATCTCTGCTTCAGTATGAGATTTACTTATTTTTAATATAATCTATAAGTGTGGAACAAAAGAAAGGAGCAAATGCAATCTGGGCACTTATCGGTCGGTCTGCTAATTTAGCATTTTGGGGCAACAGCAAGTTTTTATGTAGCCTACAGATATCTGGGCCAAGACTGTTTATCTGCATGCAGGCAAACCTGCTCAAATGTGATTAACAATGTAACTCTGAATGCAAATGGAAACCAGAAAGCTTCTTGTAGCAAAAATCTGGTCTCTACTTACTTACATACAGACATCCACTTATAGAGACTGGTGTAGAATCATTTTATACCTCGACCTACAGTAGAGCCTCTGCTAGTGACAGCGTGTCAGAATATATAACAAACATTAGGGCCTCGTCTCAACAGAGCTGTAATGTTCGATAGCTACACGTACCTCTGATTGGTGGATGTAGACTGGGCAAATAAAATAGTTTCTACGTAGCACTCGATCTTTGTTGAGTTTTATCAATTTCAGCTATATTCAAGAGAAGCCACACATATCGACAGGCAATATCTCCAAAACTGAGCAACTCACACCCAAACATTCTGGACGGTGGAAAGCTTGATTTTTAGGTGAACGGTTCCTCTAACCAAATATAATCTTTCTAGTGACTGTAAGACTGAATTAAAAAGGAAAGGAGGGTTATTCTAGAGGCGAATATGCACCGGAAAAATCTATTTTTCAGGAACTTGCACCAAAAAGTTCACCTTTCACTTAATAATTCAGTATCTCATTAGTGTCCTGTACATTGTTATAAATATTAATGTTTTACATGGAAATAATGCCATTTATTAAAACCTCTAAGCCATTTCGAAACTATGTCTATCTAGAAAGTGGTACCTAAGTTTAGAGTATAAAGCCAGACTCCAACGCGAAATCCTCAGTCAGCGTCCACGGTGTCTTTACGAGGTTTGTGACTTGTAATCATCAGCTCAGGGTCTTGGGTAATCCTGATGATGGCAGAGGCAACAGAGAGACAAAACAGCAACTCAAAGGGAGAAAAGAAGAAGAAGAAAAAGAAGGATGGACAGAAGCCGGTCATTTTATTGCACACAGAAGCCATAACCGAAATTTAGAGCGCTTTCTGGGGGCGTGGGGGTGAGATCAGAGAGAGGCCGGATGAGGTCGGGGCGAGCCCGTGGAAGCCCAGGAAACAAAACCTTTAGCCTCTGTGTTTACGATGCATGTCAAACAAATGACAATGACCTAAAAACATTTTTTTGGTAGTGAAGATGATATGAGGTGTCGTTAAAAAATATATATCTGTATGATAAACCTACAGGGGTGGGAGCCTGGGGATCAATTTGTAAAATGTGTGTATTTTTTTCAGTTGTATTTTTTATTTTTTACAATAACTATTTATTTTCTTTAGGTATGTATTGGATAAATGTATGTACATGTTCTGTTCCTTCTTGACTTCATTTGAACTAGTTTTAAAAGTAAATATGAAACATTGAAAATGGTCATTCAAATACGCTACTGTATGTGTACATTTTGAGAACAAATTGTGCAATGATTTAACAGATTTCCATGATTAAAGTGATAGTAATACAAATTGAAAAAAAAAATCATCTGGAAAATAAAGAAAAATAATGATGATGATGATGATGATGAAAATGGTGATGTAAAAGAAAAAAATAAATAAAGCGATCCAGGTGGATCTGCTGATCATCGCAAAGTTTTCCTGATTTTCTTTTATTCAGTGACTTCTATAGATAAAAATTTAAGATTTAAGAAGTTGTTTTGCTTCTTCTTTCAGAGTACAAGGAAAAGACATATTTAGTTTGTTTCACTTCACTTTGTAAATATCTTTTGCATACTTTGCAAACACCCAAGTACTAATAAGTAGTAGTAGTAGAAAATTTGCCAAACAAACTAGCAAAATAATTTAAACTAGCTGGACTTAACTGGGAGGTTTCAAAATGATTTTTTTTTTTTTACCAACAAATGCAGTAAAACCTGAAGAATTTAAAGCTGGGCTACATTTAAAGTATGTTCTCTCATTTTTTGCTTGTACTCTCCACTTTAATTGCACGTACATCCACCAAACTTTTCACCGGTTTGCTGGTCGATAAAGTTTTTTAAGTTTTTTTTTTTTTTTTCAAATATTCTTCAAAGTCTGATTGAAAACTTTTAGTCCTTAAAATGTGATCAAATGAACTTTTTCTGACTGTCAACAGCATTTTCTGGTGTACACCCAGTGGATACTTTGTTAGGTATACTGCTCAATAACACATATATCTGCTAGCAACTCCATGCATTCAGTTATGTGGACATGGTCAAGACAACTAGCTGAATTAAAAGTGTTCTCTCACCCCTATTCACTCAATATATATTCATACACCATGCATTTAATTATGGGTTATTATTCATCTCTGGTTTTCTTCCACAGCATGTCTTTTGTCTCCCTCCCCTCCCTGAGCTTGGTTCTCCTGGAGGATTTTTCCTGTTAAATGGAAGTTTTTCCTTCCCATTGTCGCCAAAGTACTTCCTCTTAGGTGTCGTCTGATTGTTGAGGTTTTTCTGTCACATTGCAGGGTCTTTATCTTACAGCTTTTAGGCAACTGTTGTTGTGGTTTGGTGCTATATGAATAAAAGTGAATGGAATTGAAATGGGGAGTATCAGAATGGGGAAGAAGGGTGACTCTACTAGTTTGAGTATTTCAGAAACTGCTGATCTACTTGGATTTTCCAAGAGAGAAGATTTTTAAGGGAGTGGGAGTTCTCTGTGTGAAAACACCTTGTTGGAGTCAGAGGTCAGAGAACAATTGCAAGACTGCTTTGAGCTGATAGGAAGACAACAGTAAATCAAATAACCACTCATTACAATGAAGGTATGCAGAGAGGCATTTCTGAACGCCCAACACGTCAAACAGATGACCTAGAGCAGCAGAAGACCACACAGGGTGCCACTCTGTCAGCGCAGAATAGTAAACAGGCTCACCAAAACTGGACATCAGAGGACCAGAAAAACATTTGCAGGATCAGAATTTGGAGGCAACACTGTGAAAGAATGGATATATCCTACCTTGCATCACTGGTTCAGGCTGGAGGTTGGGCTCTAATGTTATGGGGGATATTTTCTTGGCAAGCTTTAGTCCACTAAGTACCAACTGAATGCCATTTAAACAGCACAGTCTGAGTATTATTACTGACCATGTCCATCCCTTTTGACCACAGCGTGCTCATGTTCTGATGGCTGTTTCCAGCAGGAAAAAGCACCACGTCACAAAACTCAAATCATCATCTCAAACTGGCCACTTAAACATGATAAGCTCACTGTACTCAGATGGCTTCCACAGCCTCCACATCTCTTCCAATAGAGCCCATTTGACATGTGATAGAAGAAGAGCAAGTGTGTGAGGCAATCAACACAGACCGAAATCTTTGATGAATGTTTCCAGCATCTTGTTGAATCTATGCCACATGGAGTTCAGGTAATCCTGAAGTCAAGCCGGGATCCAACCCAGTACTACCTAATAAAGTGAGTGATGAGTGTACAACTGGCGTTATCTGATGTTCAAATTTATTCTAGAAAAAAATGCAAATTCAGGCATATTTCTATAGAAAATACCTCACCTGCATTATAACCATAAAATAGCAACAAAAAAAGGCTCCACCTCAATGTACGTAACTTTTTGGTGATATCACTTTCTTTCAATTTTAACAATCGCTGCTGTTTCCAAAAGAAACATTTTACAACACATATCTCTAAAAGGCGTGCTCTCACTCTGAGCCAGGAATCTACCTGAGTAGCACTTACATCCACCCAACATCACAGCTTTATATCTGTTTATATCTTAAAGGGCTTTTTAATAGAGCAGTTCATTAATGTGTCACTCAGAGCTTGATTTATAGAACGTCATTTGTTATAAAACAAAAACAAAAACGTGGTGAGGCTGACATTTTCCTGGCTGTTTACTGCATTATCTGAATGATGTAGTGATAAATAGATTTTTTTTAAACCCTCTCTAAAGACCTTTAACTGCAATGTGACAAGAAAATTAAACTTTATCCAGTATTTGGACTTCCATGAAAGCATGGATTATACAATTTGTGGATAGAAAATACATGTTTATTGTCTTTAAATAGTGTCAGTAAGTTTATTTGATTGGTTTGTGTTTTGTTGTTAGTGCGGACCCAAAAAGTAAATCCACTAATGTTTTTCGACACATTCGTCACCTTCATGGGGCATAAAAATGGACATTTTCTTGTCATATCTTCACAAATACATATGCAAATAAAATCAGAAAAAATGGGAGACACAGTTTAGATGTTCTCAGGAAACATAAACGTTATCCAGGTGTAGATATCCTAGTGTGTGTAGGGATTTGTGCATGTTGTGCACCTCAACCTTGGAGGTATGTAGTCTTCGCTTGCTCTTTTTCCTGAAGCAATTATTTTTAATCAACTACATGTATCTGGATTTATAGACAACTGAACACAGAATAGCCACAATTTTTGCTTGTAATGGATGATTTTTAAAATGAGGACTTTACAACTTTTAAGCATGTTTGGCACGTTTCCTCTTACCAGCAGATTTCAGCAGCAAAAAATACAATAAAAAGCTAGTAGTGAAAGCTGTACTTTGTATGTACATTAGTTAAGTTCAGAGCATACTGAGTACAAAGTTCCTTTATTACCATGTTTGGCAGGACAACTGAACAAACGCAAAGATGGTAAATCAGCTTGTTTAAGTGTCACATAATTTACAAACCACATGCTTTTACAATCATGAGCCACATGTGAGGCCCACATGCACAGATACATCCTGCCACAAAAAATCCTCTGCCTGGCTGAAATCACGCTAGCATGTGCCCGCGCTGCAGTCTTAGTTAAACCATAACTGTAACGTTTCATGGTAAAATATACGGTGAGAGTTTGGAGCAGTAAAATGGAACCTCAGTAGGGGGCGCTCCTTCCTCTTACAACCCGAGCGGACCAGAGGCTGGAATTATCATCAGACACTGGAGAGACCTACAAGCCCGTGAAGGCTTCTTCTATAAATACACACAAATATACATAGCTTCATACATAAAGGTATACTGGTGTCATATTGTACACTTATATATATATATAGGAATATATTAATATCAAAGACATACACATGCTTACATACTAATCAAAAATAACTTAGATTATGAAAGATAAATCATACAAAAACAGTACTTCTTAAAGTAAAATTTCTATAGGACAATTTTCCCTAAGATCTAGTGTTGAGGTCTTCTTGTTTTTTTAAATGCAAAAGTCACATAAAGTTGTAGTGGAAGGAAAAGAGATATCTGAAAAGGTCTGGATTTAAGAAGAGATAGCTTCCCTCATGTTCTAGGAAAGACCACGAGGAAGAGAAAGTGCACACAGAAGGATGTCAGAGCTGCTCTGCTCTGTGTCACTTCACTTTGTGCTGTCTCTTAAGCCCTCCCCCTTCTTGTCAAAACCTCCCTCCCCGTTGCCGAATTTGCTCTGGACAGCAGCACACAGACGCAGGACGAGTTGATTCGAATCCACCTCCATGCGATTCTGTTTCTATTATCTTTGGTGAGTGCTCGCACGTACGACTGCTTGACTCTACACTCACTGTTCCACTGTTTTTTATCCACTCCCAAGCAGCTGCCCCCAGCCACACCTATCCCTCGAGGTTTGAGAGATTTCGCTGATGCAACAGCACCCTTTGACTGGATCCGGTTGTTGGGATGGTGGCAGTTAGTTTCATAGAAGTACTGTTGTAGAGGTCCTCTCTGAGTCTGGATTTCCTGTAAGACACTGACATTCTCTCCTTTGAAGTCAGTGGCTTCTGTCTTGTTAACCCACACACTTATTGCCTCGCACACCGACTGTTCCCTTGACCTAATACCCTCCTTTGATCTGTCAGTCAAATGTGAGCGTTTATCCCTTTTAACAGGATGGACACCCTCGCGGGTTAATCTAGCAGAGTCTGCCCAAGACAAAGTCGTACTCCTGTCGAGTGCGCGGTCGCCGTGACCCTCGATGCGCTCGTCCATGGCCTCCTGCTCCTCCCAATCCCTGTCCTCCTCCAGCATGCCAGTCTCTAACATGAGCAAAAGAGGTGGGTCCTCCGGAGGTGATGGAGAGGATGAGAACAGGACCCGAGGATGAGCATCGAGAAACAACTCGTCTCCCTTTAAGATGTTATCCAGCCCTCCCAGACCCAGACCATCCTCCATTGTCAGACTTTCTTTAGGAAAACCTCTTCCAGTTCCCACGGTCCTCTGGCTCGCTGTCCCGATTTTTTGTGTATCTCTGAACTGATCTGAAGTTGTAGTCAGTTTTGGTCCTGTTTGACCCTTATGTGTTGTAGCAGGACTCACATGGTTTTCCAATGCAGAAACCTGCAATGGCCTATCAGTAGCGTCCTGAAGATTGTCTTTCTTGGAAAAGTCCACAAAGCCTGCGTATTCATACCTGCTGGTGCTGCCAGGTTTGTAATCCTTGGGAACAGAACTATCCTGGGAAACATCCTCGGCCCTGAGTGTAGCTCGTTCTGTGGGAACATCTAAGCTGCTTCTGTCATTGCTGCCTGAGTTGCTGTTTGATTGGTGGGTTCCTCGACTCTCCACCTTGAATGTCTCTTCGTGTATAGGTTTTACATAATCCTTACGGCTCTGGAGGTTTTGTCTGTTGCTGTGTTGACTGAGCGCAGCAGTCATGTTGTAGTCCATCTGCGAGGCACTTCCATTGAAGCTGTAGTCCGCGGGGGCAGCTGCGAGGCGAGCGGCTGGGTCATGCCGGTGCTCTCTGCGTTTGTCGAAGCCAGGCTCGGCGGTCGCAGTAGCAATCTTGGACACGGGGTTGTGAGGGAAGGGCAGGGCCGAGGCAATCACCATGGCAACCAGGGGAAGCCAGTGCATCACTCCCAAGACGTATCAGCTGGTGGTTAAAATAGAGCAGACACAAGAGGAGAGAGAGCCAACGTTACTTTATACAATGCAAATTGTGGCTTATACAGTTAAACCAAGCACCACAATTAAAGTGTAAATTGAGAGGTTTTACTGGTGGCCTACAGCTTTATGAGACTGGTGCTTTAACTGCTGAGGTATGGCTCTAAAATCTTGGCAGAACTCGTGGAAAAATAGGTACAGCGAGGTCGATCTTTGTTTCTGCAAGAGGAGTTCAGCTATGAATGGTGCACACTTTGAAGAGCTCACCTCCGACAGACTGGCACATATGTGTGTCAGAAACTTTACAGCCAAAGCTTTTAAAGGCATGATTTGTTTCTCTTCTGCTGTTGCTACTTTTCTTCAGAATTCAAGAATCTGGGACTTTCTTCTACATGTTGTAACTTACAATATACCTTCTTGTCAAAACACACACACATAATAAGAAAGCATACCAATACGGCTGAGATAAACCGCAAGTATTCTACCTGTTTACACCTGGGCTGTGAGTGAACTGGTGATGGAAATTTAATGACGGATACAGTACTGCATTCAGCTGCACTAGCCTGGAAGAGTTTCAATTATAGAGTGATCGCTATTGTAAACGTCCTGCCTGCCATAACCTGTATTATCTAAACTTTGTGCAGCTTGTAGTTACAAAAGGCTTTAGTGCTGCTTTTTGTGTGGCAAAAATAAGAAGCTGAAATTCTTCTGTATAACTCCTTTAGGTCATATACACAATATTATGTTATAAAAAGTACATACTAAGCATTTCATAAAACGCATAGTTAACTGTTGACTAGTTAGTTCACTATTATTGTTTTTGCCCATTTTACCTGGTCACAGAATCTTAGAAGAGCTCAATATTATTACAATATGACACCCACAATAACAATTCAGGGATTTCTATGCACAGAGAGATTTTTGGAGAATAAGTGGCACTTATAAGGTTAATAGGTTTGATATATGTAGACCAATAAAACGAATCATAATACAATACTTGCTGCATTACATGACTATTATTTAGGCTAGGGTACCATGTTGGTGTAACTGAACTGTGGTGTCAGTGGGAGTAGCATTGTATCAACACTATCCAATTTGTTAGCTCTGTCATTTCCTTCTCCCCTTGTCTGTAACACACACACACACACATTACAGACGCGTAAATATCCTGTTATGACAGGCCTGATCCCTTCATTACGCTGATAAATTTCCAATTCACTCATGACCTGAATCATATTTAGACATTACAGTTTTCACAATTATGCTGTGGGACCTGAGATACAGTTAAACACCAGTTAAACTCCTGGTTTCAATAGTTTGTCTGACCACTAATTTGAAGGCAAAAATCTTTATTGCCAACCTACCAGATGTGCACAGTTTACAGCTTTTTTTTTCATCTAAAAAATTATGAGCAAATTTCCTGAAAATCAAAACTAACTGTTAGTGTAAATATAGTCAACCAGACCGCACACTCCCTCGTGTAAGCCAAATGTAAACAATTCCTGACACGCAAAGGACGTTTAGGGTGAATTGCTTTGTCAACTCTGACATTATGTGAATGAAATAAAAAGTGAGATGACTCACATGTGACTCAATGTGAGGTTGCCCTCTGACTAACAGTAAAAATATTCCAGCCACCAATCTATACCGCAGGTCCAGCGAGACGGTATTCAAGCAGTACTCACGAGCCTACACGGGGGAGGTAAGTGAGGATTTAGTTATTTGTTTAAAAGCAGGGAAAAGGTCAATTGGAAAGAGTAAAAAATGGAATGATGGGAATGTCAGTGATGTAACGTTGCTGGCGAGGCTCCTTCGTGGCAAAGGATGCAGACTTCTAAAAAACCACAGCAACATAAAATACGTGTCAAAAACTGAATGTTATGACTTCGTTTGTTTGCTGATATTATAATTGTTTGTTTTAACAGGTGTGTAAGAGCGACTGGGTGGGGGGATCATCGGTGGCTATCAGTGAGTGTGTGAATGAGTGGTGACAAAACTAAATCCTTCCTGTGACAGGACCTGTAACTCAATAGAACCACACCCGGGACACAATGCTGCCAGCGAGACGCAGCAAGGTTTGGTTGAGACATCATTCATGCTGTCACCCAAGGTGCTGCCGCTCAAAGTGCCTGCTGACGCCAAATCACACCTCAGCGTGTAGAGCTACATGTTTGCTTAGTTTACTGATCAGTGTACCAGGCCTGCCAAATGTTTTGTGTGATGGAAACCAATTAAAGTGATAAATCTGACCGTTAACACGAAGGGGAAGTACAGGATCAAATATCCCGGACAGCTGTGGAATATGTGATCAGTTGGAGTTACAGGTTTCCTAAAGGCCTTTGTGGAGCACTCAGACATCACACCGAGGGCAGGCAGGCTGACCGTCTAAGTGGTTTCTTTGTAAAACAGCAGCAGCAGGAGCTGCACTTCATCACCATGCTCCATTTGCCACAATGACATGCATCATTTGCTCTCCCTGCAAGGCTAGACACAAAGTTCTTCCACCGTCTGGACCAAACTCAAGCCCTCGCAACCTACACCCCCTCTCCACAAATGAGTATGCACAAATACCCCAGGCCGTCTAATTCAAAAACCTCACCTAGTAAGTAAAACCCTACTCGAGGCTGCACTCTTATGTTAATCCTAATCACCGTAGCCTGAGAGCCTTCAAAATGAGCAGCACAGGAAGAATACCACAGGATATACAGCCTAAACAAACAGATGGAACCACCTCATCGAGCAAAAATCCATGAATAAACAGACTAAACTTTGAGGACACTAACGGAGAGACCTCCAAGAACTCCATTTCTTAGCACTGATTAATATAAGTCCTTGATAGCTCACATGCTGGCTTTCTTTTCTCTGCAATCACATTGGCTGTGCATTTATTTAAGCTTCAGAAAAGCAGTCAAAACAAGGCGGAAGATACAACTTGTTCCCAACCTCTGCAATACAACATTCCCAGCAGATATGAGCATACGTCAGGGAGCATTTTTACGTGACAGGTTGAAACTGTCCTATTTCACTTTGTTTTTAACCACTCTTAAAATGCAATGTTTCCCCTCGCTCTGACAGTTCAGCATTTTACTTTATATCTCTTTCTATGTATTTATTTTTTTAACTCATTTTTATCAGATTAATGTGCTGCTTTTTCTGGTTCTTACATTAAACAGCGCTTTTAGCTGAACACAGATTCGGTCTTTTTTATGGACACTTTTAAATACACATAATTGACATTTATTATTTTGTAAAGACATTTAAGAAGCTGATAAAGTTTTTATAATTCACTTGAAAAATTACAATACAGTAGACACTAACTTCCTGTTAATGGATGATAACTTGTCATACATTTTTCTGTATTATCAAGCCACTTTAAGTTAGCGTGAAACACATGCATCAATCCACATTCTTCACATGCCGTCACTCAAAACTCTTGCTCAACATTAACAATAGAAAAACTTTAAACACAGAATATAAACATAAGTGTTTTTCTGAGTAGATCTGACACCTGGAAAATTGTTCAGACTCCTGCCAGTGTTAAAGGGAAGAAGGAATCAGGGGGAATTATGGTACAGTGTGCCTCTGGCTCTCTCTTGAGACCCACCCCAGGAAACACATGCCATAAAGCAGATCCACACCTGGCAATGGCTACTGTGCTATTTAGTCTGTTTACAAGTTCCACATGTGTGGCTAATGTCAGGCACATCCATCTGACAGCGGGAAAATGCATTCAGTGTTAGGACTGCATTCTCTCCTAAACTAATCCTGCCTCTCTGAAGTTCTGTAACTCCCCCTCGATGGGGGTGGAAGATCTCAGAGGGAAGCTTCCCCCTGAAAACAGTTTACACGTCAGATTGCATCTTTCACCACATTTTAATCACAGGTTGGGTCTGACTAAACGGTCTCAAAAGCATCTATTAGAAACACTGACAGCAGGAGTGGCTGTGACACTATGTGAGATGGAAAAAACATGCAGGTAAATGTTTGTCCTCCCTCTGCTTCGTCCCCTCTTTCGAGGTTAAAAATAAAAGCCTTTATATCCATTTACAGTGCCTTGCGGTCCCGCTGTGCAAACAGCCCATTAATTCCAGCTCTGTGATTGTTTCGTACCATGCTCACCCTGCAGGATTGAGCCCCCTCCTCTCTAACCTTGGCTCTGTCAGTGACACCTCTCTCAAATGACTTGTAGATCTCTCTGGTTCACACTGGGAAACACTTCTAATGAGGTGCAAGCAAGCCATGCGTCTTCTTCTGTTTAAAAGCGTAAAAAAAACCTTAAAAACTGTAATGAAATAATTTATATTACACTCAAACTTGCACTTTCACCTGCAAAAACCACCCACGAAGCCTATTCAGCCCCTTATCTGTTGACAGCGCGGAGTTAAGAGATCAGCTGCAGGTATGTTAAAATGGCAACTTGTGTGATCTACCAGCAGGTTTGTGTTGTGACTCGGTAGCATTCACCTCACCTGAGTGACTGCCAAGGAAAACAACATGTGAAAAACCCTACAAGTGTCGGGCTGCCAAGGAAAACACGTAGAGCGTCTTGATCTTCTCAATCAAGTGAGAAATGCTGAGCTTTAAAAAAGAAAGTATGAATCAAATAAAAAAATTAAATTATAATGATCAATTCGTGCCTGTTTATACATGAATGTAATTAAAAAGAGAGCTCGGGAAAATAAATAAATATACAATTATTAAACTTATAGTAGCCTGACTTATATAACTTTCTGGTTGTTATCCTCAAAGTGATAGGACCTCACCAGTGCCTTTGAACCAGGGCACTGATAAGCTTCCATCTTCTAATCTAACTTAGCAAGTCTACTTACTCAAGTACGTTACTAAATAAGTATTAATAGAAACTTTCTGATTTTACTCCACTATAATTTGTATGCAAAATAATGTGCTTTATAATAATTTTAAAGCTTACATTTTTTTGTTATATATTGCAAAATATAATCATATTAATAAATATTAATTATTATAGCTATATAGATTCAGTTATGATGCATGATCTAGTATAATGTATTGTATAATGCATATATTTTGATTCTGCATAATTCTGCACGTTCTTTTACTGTAAGTACTTTCAGCATATGTTGAACCTACAAGTTTTTTTTACTAATATTTAAGCAGGGTTATGACTTTTTAACTTGTTTCTTCACTTTGCAAAAATGTTATTCACATTCACACTTGTCTACTACATCTGTATGAGGGCACTTGAGCTTGGAAATCCGTGTTTTCTGCACCAGTTTTCTACTTTGTATTTATTTCTCATTAAACATTATAATATAATATGTTTTCCACTGCCTTGGTCCCCACTATGCCACTCAATTTACAAAATCATGGAACCGCCCCTGTATCTGTAACTGACTGATTGCATAAATAAATGAAGAAACGTGTCTGTATTTCGATTGAGCTGCGCTGCAGAATATTTAAACATTATTTTGAGTGTACGTATGTGGCATACCGTTTAGGTGAGATCCGGACCCCGCGTCCTTCCAGCTGACACCACATTGATTATAGTCCTGTCGCTGTTGCTCAACTGGTTTAAAAAAGAAACCCCAAATCACTTTTACACGCTAACCACAAACGCTATTCACAAACATGTCTTTCTCCTTTTTTAATAGTCCGTGACATCGCACGAGTGCACCAAAAATCCAATGAGGGGAGAGAAAAAAAAGGAAAGGAAAGTAGTTACACACCAGAAAACTCTCCTGTCCCGGGAGCGCTTCCACTCAAGAGAAATACTGTATGCAATAAACCCACAAAACTATTACAAATGTTGACCCGCCTGAAAATGTGGATATTCCATAACTTGTTACTGCTCCAAGGAGCCCCAGAGAAAAATTATGTCAGTTCAAATAAGTGAGCGACGAAGTGGAGCGCTGAAGAAGCTACCCAAACGTTTTAAGAACTCCGAACTCCGCCTGAAACGCGTTCAACAAAGCTAGCATTAACTACAATCAAAACTTCCGGTTAACATTTTCAAAATAAAACATGAATTGAGGAATTTGAATTTCCATCGAACGTGACGGAAAGGCAAGGCTTTTATTTTAAAGAAGCACGCAGTCTCTTCAGAATGGCCCTGTTATTGGCTTACTGCTAGCTCGACTCAGTTGAGATTAGTTTCTTGGTGGAAGCGCAAAGACTGGGCGAACTCCCCCCCCCCCCCCCCCCCAGGATCCTTTAGTAGAATATGGATAAGAGTTCTGGGGCATTCAGCGACTAACATCTGTCAGAGCAGATGTATGAAACAACCGCTCCTAAACAGACACCTAAAAGAGAAAACAATAATTAGCCCCAAAACAAAGTCACATATCTTTGCTAGCTTGGAATTAACATGGCCATGAGATGATCTTAACCGTCACCCCTCCTGTTTTTGATCCCCGCCTCACACTTCACAGGAAAACAGCCAGTAATGCCAGTAATACGGGCACAGATCCAAGTTCGGTGAGTTCATTATGGGGCATCAACTGTAAATTATTACAACCAGCCGTAGCTGCACGGTTGTCGTTTGCAAGTGTGTGAGGCTGCAACATAACCCCGTTTGGCACAATCAAACCTGAAGATGTAACTCTGTGTTTTAATGCCAAATCCAAGTCTGCTTTCAGATTGCTTCCTCTATGCTTGTGCCAGATTTTTAGGCATGTTTGCAAGACACGTAGAGATGTGAGTGCTTACAGGTTAATTTCGATGTTGGCATGCACATCAAATCCTAGGAAAGAGTAAATAGGCCTAAATTACAACAGGAAGATACTGTATACTCTGACAAGATGATTAAGAAAATACTGTGCACTGAGGCTATAATTCATCATGTTCATGTTTAGATTGTTGGGCCTCCTTATCTGAGGACTTTAGGTGGTGATTAGTATGGGGACCCTTGAATTACTCTGGCAAACTAGCCTTGTGTCTAGGAAGGCCATGGCTTCTGTCTGAAAGGTTTAAGGCACCGAAGTGACTTAAACTTGGCTTCAATTTTTCATGGGAAACTTATGAGGTGCAAAAAGGTTATCTATTTTTTTGCAGTCACGTGACCTCTAACCAGATTTTGGAGGTGTGACGTTGTATGGGGAAGGTCTCCGTGGACGTGGAACCCACTAGGCAAAAATGTGTACTCCCCAACCAGTTTGCGCAGTTGCATTTGCAATAAGGTTTTCACCAACTGAGGGTTGCAGGGTGCTGCACTGAAAACCTCCTTGTTGTTGCTAGCAAATTGATGCAGCTTTGAAGCAGTACATCATCCATTTCCATTTTTTTTTTCAAGTTTTACTGCCATTCAGCTAATAGTTAGCGAGTGTTTGCAGAGAAGATGGTGCGTTCCATGCAAACTTCCTCCCTTCAGAGGAGCAATTGAATTTGACTCCACACGTGATCCACCTTTTGGATCCCAACATCTTCAACTGGTTCTCATTTTGAAGTGCAAACTTCGGGCGATTGAGACAATCTGCTAGTGACCAAAGCACTTACATTGAGGTTTCTGGTGTAATCCACTTCACCTAGTGATGTTCAGAAGCCCTATATATTTTTCGCTTACCAATAGTGGTTGTATCACATCCAAGCAATGTGTGCATGATGTCATATGTTCCAAATTCCTGATAGTCTTCAGGGCTCCATCATTAGTTCCAGGTAATACTAAAGCTGTTTTTGTGAATTATAGTCATTATTAGAAGGGGTGATAATCCATCATATTGTCATTAGCTAATGACCTGTCAATCACAAATGATCAGCCAATGAGCATGCAGTGTACTACTACTACTTTTACAGTCAGTCCATCACTTGCTTTTCAAGTCTTGTTTCAAAACACCAGCATGGGGACTGCTAAATCACTCAGTTTGAGCCTTCATAACAAGAATTCAGTGACGATTGCATGACATCACAATCAAGGCATCGCACTTTTTTACACTTTTTTTCTTAGGTTGAAGTGATTTATGGAGCTGCCTTCCAGCTGCACAACATAGAGACTAAAACCATTAATGCACACATAGTGGACAAGTCCATGTGCCACAACCCATTAAAAACATTGCTGCATTTCCTGCATGTGCTTCACTTCTTCAGGACATCAAATAAATTGATCAGTTTTGTGTAACTGCTTGCACCTTGTCTATATTTCTTGTTTGTTTTCCCTCCTCTTATTACCATGCACGAAAGGAGAAATAATTCTCATTTAAATTTCATCAGCTTATCTTCACCAGCCTTATCTTTGTGAAGGTTGCATCAAAACCCCCCAAAATCTTTCAAATTCTTTTCCCTCAATTTATCCCCACTTGTTTGCACAAATGAAAAAGAACATGCAGCTAATCTCCATTTATTTGATAAGAAATGTTACACTGGCTGAAAACAAGTTTTTTGCAGGATGTTCTTCTGTATGGTTGCAGGTTTTCAACAGTGATACCTTTATTACTAACCGTAAAGTGCATTTGAAAGATACTTGCTTAGAAATAGTGAAAATATTTATTGACGCTACAGGCAAAGTAGCAGGTGTCTGTTTTTTGGAGCGATGTAATTTATATTTCAATGTGACGTAGTTTTGGCATACTCTGTATTGCATATTTCTCATTAAGTGTGTTATTATGTGTTATTTGATCCAGATCTAGTTCATGTTTTCACATGGTTTTGACTTCCATTCAGTCGTGCAGATATTTGCTGCTTTGATCTTCGCTAATGCTGCAATGCAGGTAGTTTGGATGTACTGTTAAAGCTGGAAAGATGAAAATAAGAGTTGTTGACTGGCCACTCTGTCCGCTCACAGGTCTTCGGGGGGAAAGTCAGCCAAGGCCTGTAGGAGTCACAATGGAGGTCTATAGAGGACGCACAGGCTGACAGACAGTTCAGTGGGTCCTCGGCGCAGATAAGTCACCCCTATACAGACCAGACGAGGGTTCATTGCTATTGACCTGCGAGAACAGCGCGTCCACTGAGCCTCCCCACCTTGAATGGCCTTGTTGAAAAGGAGAGCCATAAATTGGCGGATGAGCAGTGAGAGGAATGGGGGGGGGGGGTCTACTCTGCCTCCCCTCTTCATCCCACCTCCCACTCTCTCTTGCTCTCTCACATGCTATCTCTTTCTTTCCTTTACCAAGTAGTGGTTTCCATCTCACCAAACCCCTTTTCCCCTGAATGTTTAAAAAGATGAAAGGATAAGGAAAAGAATGGAGACAAAAGAGCGCAGGCTTGTGTTACAACCCTGCCCCTGAGAGACTGCTCATGAAAGAGTTCGGGGATGGGAGAGATAGGGACCTGGAGAGGAGACACAGAAAGAGAAGGGGGGATCGTGAAAAGAGGGTTTTCAGGCCGCTAAAACGGGTCACTCTTGTATAGAGAGGCAGACTAAAGTGCAGTCTTCACTCTGAGTCGGAGACATTTAACACAGGACCATCAGATGGAAGGCGGCGTTGATATACTTGTACTCACTGAGTGATTGCACAAGCGCACATGACTTCACGTGCACACGCTTTGTTTGTCTTATCCACATCCAGCGTACAGTAGAAGCAGAGAACCTTCTGAGAATTTTCGGGATCGTCTTTGCCAATCAAACACAAACACTTGCGCGCACATACATACACACTCCCTAATGTCTCCTTTGCGGCATTCCTACCCCTTGGCATTTACTGTCAGTCGCTCGAAATCCGTTCAACCCTCCCACCATTCTCTCTATCTCCTTCCCTGTCTGAACTTGCCCTGCGTGCACTTAGATATTTCCACCTCGGGGTGCATCAATGAGAGTTTGAGTGGTTGAGAGAAACAGAGCAAGAGAAAGTTGTTAGCTCGGTGTGGATGGGAATCACCTTCAGACAAAGGCGATGACTGAAAAGGCAGGGATGCGTTTTTCTCGGGCTTTCGCGTGCATATGTAACTGTGACCGTTTCACAGCCGAGGAGACCCAGAGGTTTATCTCAGGCATTCATTCACAGAACAAGTTTTGCTTCATACTACCGCTCTAACACGTCACATTAAAAGCTTTCCTTAATCCTTAAGTCATCAAAACTCTTTAAAGTTAAGCTGCACTATTTAGCAGGCAAATTCAATGCTGTACAGTGGTTTTCTATTTTCAGCAAACAACATTATCATGACTGAAACAGGTTTCCGGTCTTTTATTAAAGCCCTGTAAAAAACAAAAAACAAACAGATTTCTTTTATAGCACAGCGCTGCCTTGTACAGAGTCTCTCCCTTCAGAGGAGCGATTGAATTCGACTCCACACGTGATCCACCTTTTGGATCCCAACATCTTCAACTGGTTCTAATTTTGAAGTTTCCAGATGTCGCTCTTACTCCCATCGGCCCCTGTGATGAATCTTTCCCACAGGCAGCGCCATCAGGCATCAGCTTGTTGCCTCTGCACTGGACATCCTCCTGCATTTGAAACTCAGATCCGAACGAAATTGGAAGGTAGCTATTATAGCAATTATTGCAAATAGCTGAGCCGAGCTGTCAGGGCGAGGCTCTCAGTCTGTCTGTCCATAACAGAGCCACCAAGTCAGGCCTCAATTACACATCCTCAGCCTCCCCAAGGTACCTGGTGTCAGTCCTCCATCATCTCCTCTTCCATCTTCACTCACTTTGAACGTTATTTTAGTGTCTTCACCTGATTTCCTGACATTTTCAATCCTTTTCCGTGTTTCTTCCATCACTCGCCTCACACCCGCCGCATTCCACCCCTAAAAAAACCTTCTCTAATGAAAACTGCACTGCCATTGCTACCACACACGTACACACTGAGGTATAGCTGCATGTGTTTCTAATTTCAGGCGTAATGCTCCGTTCTCCGCAATCTGACCCAATTAGCCAGAGCCTGCTGGAAATGCCCCAGTCGCCAGACACGGTGGCAAAGAGGTAAAGGTCAAAGGTGAGGTCATTCATGGGGGAGTTCGAATTGATGAATGCATCACTTCTGCCTGCCTGTCTGTCTTTGACATCCCTGTGTGCGCCACTTCAGCTGCTGTCCAGTTTCCCCATGAACATATTTAGCACAGGTGGAGGTTTGAGCGCAAAAAGCAAGCCAAGCCTGAAATTGAATTTCACAGCTTACTAAAGGTCAAAGAGGATGAGTGACAGGGTCTGGAGCCAGACCACACATAAACATGCAAACAGCGCACATGTACACCGAAGCAAAGAATGCACGCGCACACACGCACACACGCCCATACCGATACACTGCCGCTCTGACAAACAAACAGCACATGCGGCTACAAGTCTTTCCTGCATGAAACTGAAATTAGCGTATGGAATGTTCACCTTCGGGAAAACAGTTTGGGAGGGAGAGGGAATATGAGCATCAAAGCTCCAAAGCCCTCATTAGGAGAACGGGGTTTGGTAATTCAGTTTAATGCCTAATTAGAAACAGGTTCAAATGGGTGCAAAATGCAGACTGGCGCTGTGTTGCATTGCCTAGCAGTCTGCCTCGTTCCACGTCTCTCTCAGTTTGGATTTTGTGTGATGTGCGATGTAGCTGGGTCGTTGTCAGTTTACGAAACGGCTTCACGCAACGCATGCACACACTCTGCGCGTCTTGTTTACATCATCTGCATCGCTGTCACCTCTCCCCTTACAGCACCCCTCTCTCTCCCGCGGATCACCTCTCAGTCACTCCTCCTCGTCTCCTTATCGGTGCCTCCTCAGTGTCCCGTTACAGGACCCAGTCCACCTACAGCGGCTACACTTTCATTCAGTCTGGATCCCCTAGATTAGACATGCAGCCTAAATAGTGAGTGATCTATTTACAGTTACATCCTCCGTGTCGCCGACGCCGGCACAGTCCACATCTTCCTTGGTTCCCCCCTTCTTTGCCCTCGCCGTTCCTCTCCATCCCCTCACCTCCTCTTCCATGTGCCCTATTTTTTGCCAACAGGGGAAAAATGTTACACATTGTAAACTTTACTCACTGTACAACACCCGTAGGATTGGATTTCAGTGGCAGACTTTGTGTTTGAACTGGTCTGGCAATTAGTAGAGGATAGACTTACGGCTCACCTACTGCACAATGGAAACACCGGCCCAGTTGTACAAGCCCCTGTTCCCATTCTGCCCCTCTCCATCTGTCCTCCTGTGGGACTGTGTGTGAGTGGTGGGTGTGCATGGAAGGGTATGTTTGAAATTCTTGTTGGTTGCACAGATTTCATGTGTGCGAGTGTAAATTTGTTGTTGCTGGCACCGGATAAAAAAAAATCAAACTCAGTAGATGCCAAGACTTTAAGAATACAGTATACAATGCACTAAGATCTGACTTATAACTGTGGTGTTGTTATGAGTAGAAACTAGTGTTTGTTAATGTATAATTTGTGTAATAATCAAAGATATGCCCTTATAAAGGAAAGATAACAAATACTCTACATGAAAAGTAGAAACCTGTGAGGCAGAAAAATGAAGCCAATGCAATTTGTCTAAAAAGCAATTGAGGTTGACTCCATTAGCGAGCCAGTTCTCACAGACGTCCACATTAAGATGTTCAGCTTTGAAGCATTAAAACTGTTTGCAACAGTGTGTTGCAAACACTGTTTGATCTCTGGTTATAGTTTCTCTCGTAAGGTGTAGATTTATGGATGTGGCTGCTTTGATTAACATTGATTAACCTTACCTGCACTAATTCAGTTCCCTAAATCCAACCAGTCAAATGTCTCTCTTTGGCTTTTAGATATTTGTTAACAGAATTATACTACAAATGCTGTGCAGTGTAGCCTGTCTGAGAATCTTGTGCTCCAATTGTGGTGAGTGAAATTCTAATATGTTATTAGTCTGTCACTAATTAGCAGACTGCACCTGTGCAGCTCATGCATGCTGCTTGCTAGCCAAAGCTTTTTAGTGTTAACTGATAACTTTGCACTCTACCCTCTGTTCTGCTCTCTGGGTTGCTTTTCACTAAAACGCTAATGCTGAGGTTTCAAATACATAGTCGGGAAACCATGACGTCACGGTGGTTGCATCCATCGTTTTCGTGCAATTTGTGGAATAAAAACAAATGTTATGTTTGTTTAGCTTTTGGATAAAGTGACATTGTAATATAAAGCATCTGTACAGTCTTGTTCTTATATTAATATTCTTCTCGTATTTGCTTAAATTGACACTTAAAGTTCAACTCTAAAGAATATCTTACTGACCTAAATATTTGCTGAATGTGTTTTTGTGTATCCTTAAGCTAAAATTAGAATGGACTCAGCAACAAGTGACATCTGCTCGGCAGTCCAGATTCCAGATCAGAATTTCTGTTTTTTTTTTTATTTTGGTAGTTTTTTGTTTGTTTGTTTGTTTGTTTGTAATGAGCGATCCTTTTAGAGATACCACAGAAGGTAACTGAATGTGCATCAATTTATAAAATCACCTTTATATTAGTGCTATAGTTTTGAGGTAATTTTATTTTACTCTAGTTTTCGTCTGTCTGCCAAGCCAGCAAGGAAACGGCTGTGCGGGTTTCGTACTATACCGAAGAATGCTTCCTTATTAAAGTCTGCAAAGTCACGTTGTTATACAACATCATGTATGACAGTTGAGATGCTACACTCATAAATCACCCCCCCCCCCCCCCCCCCCCCCCTTCCACCCCTCCCCATAAAGCCTTGGGCCTCCAGTCTTTACGACGCAGCGCTCTGGAATGACAAACCTGAAACTTCTCATCGTCTTTATCACTTTATTTCTAACTCCGTGTATTGATAAAGTGTCACGGTTCATGGAAAAAGCCTGACCCTTGTATGTGCAGTATGTAGCAGCTCCACCCTTGAGCCCCCATGCACTTTGATGCCTCACCGACTGACACTGATATCTGTCAATGTATGCCTCAGGGGGAAGCTGCTGAGCAGGTTTCTTCCATTCAGTGAAGAGTCATAGCACCCTCCTGTGGAAGGGAGGATAATGATGCCCCCCCCCAAACTCCCCAAACTCCTAACTTGCAGAATTTCCATAATCATTTTAAAGTTGTTTCTTGCATCTATCTTCCACCTTCCGTGTGATTGTTGTCACTGGTAATTCTCGCCTGTCCCGTGCATTCCCCAAAAGTGTAACCAAAGTGATATAAAAGAGGCTTGTGATAGACACAGTCATGAAGGCTGAGAGAAAGGAGGGAGGGGAGGAGATGGGAGTGAGGGTGAGATGCAGTGGGGTGAGGTGGGGGAGGAGAGGGGCTCAGAGCATCAAGCTGTTGTATTAATCTGCAAATTTCCTCAGATGACGCAAAGACTGTGACTTCGCCTCCCATCCCCTCTTCGTCTTCATCATCTCCACGTCCCTGCTCTGCGTGTCTCTCCCGATGCCTCGCTCTTGTCGGAAGGGAGACAGCGACAGACAGCAGGTAAGCTCGTCCGTCTCCTTGTTGTCATTTTTTTATATTCTCCTCTCCAATCATTCACGCCTCGCGCACATGCGCTAAATTTGTATCATTTGTGACTATTCAGTGTTTAATTCCAAACACATTAATGGTTTGTTTCATCTTTTTTTGTGCAAAGATTGTGAATGTTTTGGGCTTTTATTTCATTAAAGACATTGGCTTGGGTGATTTTTCAGTTTTTCAACATGTGGGCCCTGTCATGTTTTATCAGATGTGAGTAAGAGGAAGAAAGATCAGAGAGGGATCAGAGAGGGATCAAAGCTGGAATAAGAAGTTTCCAAAAAGGTCTGGTGGCCAAATGAGAAGATGGATTTACTGTATGAAGGGAATGAGCTGTGTTAAATGTAGTCCTGCTGGAGGCGATAGAGAAATTGCGGCGACAGATCAAAAAAGGAAAAGACAGGAGAAGGAAGGAGAGCGAGAGGAGAAAAAGGGAGTTTATAAACTGCAGAGCTTTACTGGGGTGAAGAGAGCAGATGTGATAGACAGTCTGTGCTTAAGGAGTTCAAACAACAGATTAATGCACTCAGATTATCGTCCGTGAGAGAGGAGGGGAGGGGGTGCGTGTCTGTGTGTTGACATGTGTTCGCACACGCACATGCAGACAACACCACACACACAAGAACTCAAGTCTTTTCTCTCATTTTCACTCTACCTATTCTCACATCTTAGCAAAATAAAGCTGCCACATTTATTGTTTGTATCTTTTGAGACGTTGGGATTTTCTTCTTGTTATTGTATATGTAACGCTGTCCAACAGATAGGCCTGAGACATAAAGTGTTAGTTGTTGATGTCAGCTTGTCACATCCTTGACTTCCTTTGAATTAACCTCAGGACACTTCTGAAATATTATCCAGAGCCTGCTCTTGACATGCCTAATTTCATTCTACTGGTGATCTTCAACTTGTGTGAACTGACAGGAAATGCAAGTGAGATATCTTTATGCACTAGAAGCCATTGGATTAGACAGCATTTATCAAATCCAAATTCGGTGCTGAATCTGATTATCTAGTATCAAAAGTTTCCTGTTATTCACTGTCAAACAGTCAAGAGGCAGCATCTAGACCCATGTGCGCTCACGTGTGTGTGTGTGTACAGACCTGATGTGGTCGACACTGACCTTCACTGACTGTAACCCCGCTGCTTTTGCGATCTGGTAAACTCATACACCAGGCATGTGTTTGAAGGCAGTTGTGCATATGTTGAAGGAGTTTGGCAGCGCTCTGCTTTGAAGTGCACGGACACTCGTGCTGTGTATCTGTCATCGCTGATATCTAGAATATGGGTGTCTGTAGGGAGAGAAGGCCGTTACGGCGTTTTTGCGGTGCAGCATGTGCGCGTTATCTCTTGTCTTTGAGTATAACTGTTATTGTGCAGCTTTACAATTATGTGTTAGCAGCAGAAGCAGGCAATCTTATCCCACCACGGTTAATGTTTGAAAGCAGCAATCAAATGTGAATTACAGCTCAGTTCATGTTTTGCAAGGTAAAATTAGATCTTTGCAATACAAATGACCACCTGATGTTTTGTTAAATGACTTTCAAGGTTTTTAAGGCTCAAAATTGGCCTTTGGCAGATGGCCGAATCTGGTTCTGCCTCAAGTTTCTTACTATTAAAAGGGCAGCCTTCCTCGACAGCATTGCCAAGTGTTGTTCAAGGGAGTGTGTCTCATCTTTGAACCTTTCAACATAAAAGACTACAGTTGTTATAAACTGCTGTTATAACAAATTAAATTGTAGTCAATTGAAACAGTCTCAAAGTTTATATAGTTAAGACAATACTTAGATATATCTGTGCATTTTCCTATTTTTTCTGTCTGTTTAATGAACAAAAATGTATTTTATGCTCAAATAAATGTAACCCAACTTAAAAGAAAAATGCTGAGTGTATTTTTAATACAGTTCTGGTGATTTTCTGTCGTGGAACGCCATCATGGTCACAAACTCAAAGGAGAAAGAAGATTTGAAAAGGTCTTTGAAACTTTGAGCTAAAATGTATGTTTAGGAATGTTGAAAAGTAATCAGCAGTTTCCATTTATCCTGATGACCCAGAGGTGAAATGATGAGTTAATTATTTATGAGCTTAAAACAAATTTGAACCTTTATAGTCATTTTAAGTGAGAGACAGATTGTAAGATGATGTCATCTTCTCAAATCTGTGACTTTGCTGTTTTTTTCCATTTATGTAGCAGGAAGACTTCATGTTATTTGGTTGATTTTCTGTCAGACGATCATTGATTAATGCAAAAAACCCAAAAACATTCGCCAGCTACAACAGTACAACACATTCATTTTTGTGATATTGTATAATGGTGCTAACAGGATAACACACCCAGATCTTTTCATTTATTAGATATGCGATGGCAGTTGTGTGTTGTGTAGTTTATTGTGTTTGCTGCAGTGGCCATCCTCATCTCCCTCTGCTGAACAAGGGTGGTGGAGGGGCGGGATGGGGATTATATCTCGATCCGTTTGCAAGGCTCACACCAAACAATCAACCATTGGACATAATCCTCTGACACACCCGTACACACCCGGAGTTACACACACATACACACACATGCACGCACAGATGGTTCCTTAAAATAAAATACAGCGTATATTTGTAACATCCACACACAGAAAATCTTTACATGGATACACTATTTGAATGCGAATGTTTGTAAATTTGAATGCGAACCTTGATTGAAAGAACAAAATAATTATTGATGGGAATTTAGTCTGTGTAGAAAGCACCAGTGAATCAGGTGATTTAGCGGGAGACGTGTACCTTTGATCGGTTTACATGCCGTCACACAGTGATCCCATCTGGATGCAGAAGTTCTCTTATAGTTCATGTTCGTTGCATTAAAAAGTTGAGCCTCTCCTACAGTTTATATATCAAAGTTGCGTAGAAGCGAAGGTGACATTCTCACATTTACTCACTTAAAAACCAAGAGAAGTTCACTTTACAACAATAGTTTGCGTGACTACAACAACTTTATCATGTCAAATGGCCAAATCGATTATTCACGGTCCTTTGTTGCTCACTTCAGATTTTAAAATGTACATTTTTGTTGTGTATATCTAGTGGCAGCCATGTTTGTATGCTGATTTTTAGAAGAAATCAAAAAGCTTGTACGCGGTGAACGTTAAGCTCGGAGAGTTAGAGCTGCATCTGTTTGATCTCTTGGATCAACGTCTGTGATCGAACGGTCGGATTATTTATGTGGAAGACTATAGGTGGAAATGAGGAGGGGGGTTGACGAGCCTGCGACAGAAACTGAGGTATTTCTCTTGAGCTGTACGCGCACCTTTTTATCTACAGCTGCTTGGGCTCATTTACAGTAATCAGAGCTCGCTCTTTGGGGAGATTAACTCATTCTGGCGTGGTGACCCGTCGCCCTGGAAGCCATGACGATTAAGAAGATGTGTCGTAAGTGCATGACCGCATGTGAAGACCGATTGTGATGGTTGTCACGCGCTGCACAGGTCATCATCACACATCAGATGGATGACCGCAGTGTTTACGCTGAGGGAACTCATGTTTATCCAGTCGCCATTACTCTGAAAGTCACTGTGGGAGGTTTTCTGTCTGGTGTCTGTATTTCGCAAAGAGGGCATGTAAACAGCAATGCTATCACTACTGTACCAGCAGGGTTTAGTGCTTCTTTTATTTTTTTATTTCTGCTCTGGCTTCACTCGCTTTGAAGTCCCTCTTCCTTTACCGCTGTTTCAGCACTTATCACTAACATGTGTTTCCAGAGCTCTTGCAAAGATTTAAAGTTGTTCTCTCTTCAAAGGAATATGCGCCTGTGTCTGCAGCCTACCTGGCAGACTGGTAATACCTGTGTCATGTTGCTCTGAAATCCTGGATTACTGTAAGCTGGCTGACCAAACTGAATTCACTGACTTGAATTCTTGCATTTTATTCGTGATGTAACAGAAATTCCATGTGGTGCATGGCCTTTGCTCTGTATTCTGTTTAGGGCTTTTCAGGCAAGACTTTAGAAAGTTAAGGAGTCAAATTTAATCTTCCCAAACTGTAAATGGTCTCAGTTTTCCTCTGTTGAAAAGCAGCAGGTCAGCCCAACAAGAGTTGCTTCCTAGAGGCCAGATACATTTTGTCTTGAGGCAGCGCTGACATTTCCTGGAGCAGGAAATCTCTCTGTTGGGGAAGGAAGACAGATTTGCAGCACCGCATCAGGTTCTTGAGGATGTCTTTGCAGCTTACACTCATCACTGCTGCTCTCATCTCAGGATACATGCTGTTGATTAGTTTTTTCAAGGTCTCTTATCAGGAAAGGAGAGGATGAGAGATATTGTTATTCTCATAGTATTAGTCTTTTTCACATTCAGCAGGATTTTTGGGTTTTCTTGTTGTCTGTTTAAAAAGTAAACTTTACTCTTTCATTTTCTTCGCAGTAGCCCCTTTTGTAGGCTGGTCACATCTCAGTTTGAAACTTTTACTTTTTTGGGCTCAATTTTTTCCGCCTACTGTGGTCATTTAAATCCACACAAGGAGCGGACAGTTGTCGTAAACACTGATGAAAAGGTGAGAGACGTCTTTCTCTTATTCTCATTCGCATACGCAAGCAAATTGCATGTGGTCAGCTGACATTACCAAACAATGTTCATGCTAAGAATGGCATAAGGATTGAAAAGAGGATTTGTGAAGACTATTAAGAGGAACACCCTCCCCCTCCTCTCCTCGGTACTCCATTCACCGAGGATTATATCTCTGCAATTGAAACTTGGCTGGGCGTTCTCCGGCCCTGATACGCACCAGTTTGGGATAACTCTGGAAATCCAAATTGGTGCTTGGACTGGACACAGTCACATACTAGAAAGGGGCAGAGATATGGCCAGAGGGAGCAGGAGGTGAGAGCGTGGAAGTGAGCACATAAAGCAGTAGGTATCTTTTTACACATCCTCCCTTGTGTATTGTTCTTTTGGTTAATGTATACGACTGTATGCCATCTGCTCAAATTGATGGATTATAATGATGTCTGATTGCAGCTATCTCATTGAGTCAGACTCTCATTGAGTCAGACAGTTTGTAAATGTGACGCTCATACTTGTGACAGGGATTTGGCACGACCGCGCTGCTCTCCAGATGTGTTTATGTACAATTAATGTTGAGAGATGGTAGCGGTGGGGTCTCTGAAATTTTCTTGGTAGACTGGAAACGTGTCGTGTTATTGGACAGCAAACACATTCTTCCTCCATGACTCATTGTTTTGATGGAAATAACTCTGCTTTATATATGTATCTATATCTATCTATCTATATATATCTATATCTATCTATATCTATCTATATCTATATCTATATATATAGATAGATAGATAGATAGATAGATAGATAGATAGATAGATAGATAGATAGATAGATAGATAGATAGATAGATAGATAGATAGATAGATAGATAGATAGATAGATAGATAGATAGATAGATTTGAATTATTGTAGGTGTGATTTGGATTTATAGAGACAGCACACTTGGATTTCATTATTATCAAATTACTCTTTTCAGTAATGCTGTCCATGTGGTAATGCTGACATCATTCCTGCACTTCGGTCCAGGTTAAATATCTATTGGATGGATGCAGACATTCACAGTTTTTGAAGGACTCTGTTAATCCCTAGACGTTTCATTTAGCAGGCTCCTGACCGTGACAGCTTTCTATGAAGTAACTCAACAAGTATTTGATGTATTGCCATTAATTTTCACTCAGATATCAAATGGTGCCCAGAGCATTAATATTGACCCTCTGAGTTGTGAGTCATCATCTTTGACAACCCCTAACTCTGGCTGATTGGGACCCACACCCAATTTCACACCTTGGCTCAGGCGATTAGAGGATCATCAGGGGGTCCTTTTGTCCCTCTGTGGGGGGTTACTCCCACTAGGTTTATATCTGGGACTCTCCACCATTTGACCTTAGAACTGAAGAAGCTTCTCGGATGAGAGGTGAAACGTCTTCAAGTAACTTAAAGAAGTCCAGACGCTTTTCTTTGCAAGCTCCTTTGATTAGTTTGTACAGAATCTTTTCAGTTTAATAAATCCATCAGAAAAGATGGTGCACATTAAGCAAAGTTATAGATGAATTTGTCTTATCTTTCTGTTTTAAGAGAAATGTAGGTGATAAACATCAAAAACACCTGAACAAATGCTTTCACTGTACACAGGACTTCATTCAGAGCGTGTAACACATCCAGGGTTCACATCCTATTGCTTCTAGGGGGTCATTTTTTACCTCACTTTACCTCACTAATCAGCTAAATCTGTTCCTCTATCTTCTATCACCTCCATATTGTGCTGTATTTGGAGTCTGGCAGTTTCATCATTTTCCATTTAAAGGATGATGAACAGATTACATCTCTTGAGTTGTTTCTTCATGTCCTATTTAGGCCTTGCCTGCTGTGTTTGGATTGCCTTCAGTTATGCACATTTACCTCCATTTAGAACCTAAACCAAATCCTCACAGGACATTCCTGTTGTGTGAGCCTTAGGTGCTTCTGGTTTTCACTAATCCCCTTTGAAAAATAGGCTCGACCACCCCCAGCGGTAAAGTGTGAAGCCTTGCTAGTCTACCCTTGCTATGTTAAACATTTATAGTCTAAGCTAATCAGCATTGCTATGAGATGCTGCAGTTTGCTTTCCAAAGCACGTCGTCATTCAGCACTAAAACCCACCTTTTCCACTGTCCTCACAGACAGGATGACAAACCAGCCGACAGCCAACCAGTCCAACGCAAACAAGGAGAAGGAGAAAGAAAACCAGCGAGATGACAACACAGAGATTGCGTATAAAGATGCTGGCCATTGTAGCCGCAACACACACAACCTGCTGCTGGGACTCACGGTTATGGGTACATATGAAAAGAAGCACTCAGGCGATGCCATGATGAGGGCACAAGTTGAAGAAATACTGGAGCAAAACAAGCCTTTGTTTTGCTTTTATGCACATAGTTTAACACTCCAAATTCCCACATGTTTTACTGAATGACTAGAATTACAACTGAGGTTAGTTTTATTGTTAAAAAAAAGAAAAGGACCAATTTATGCTGCAGCAAAAATTACCACACGCAAACCTTGATGTAAATACTCCGAGATCATTTTCCCATGAGATGTCTTAGGCTTGTTGTTGTCTTTGCTCTGCCACTGTAAACA
Organism: Rhamphochromis sp. 'chilingali'; assembly: GCF_963969265.1. NCBI lineage: Eukaryota > Metazoa > Chordata > Actinopteri > Cichliformes > Cichlidae > Rhamphochromis > Rhamphochromis sp. 'chilingali'. The sequence goes on along the minus strand of NC_137942.1, from coordinate 4,993,941 downwards.
CTTTGGTATGTTTCTCCACAGCTGTGTGTTTTGTCAAAAAAAGCCTGCAGAGTCAAGGAGTGTGTTATTTTTGTCTGCAATTTGTCACATAGATTTAAACCTTGATATGAACTTGTTTACATTTCAGTAGATGGCTCTCATTAGTCAGCGATCTCTTGCATCTCCAACGTTAAACACAGTGTTAGGGGCCCTCACAAAAAAGGCTAATGAGTCCGCCGAAAGGTTATAAACTGAGGGTGATTTCTGACACGGTTAATATTACTACTGAGTTTTACATATTTGTGACATTTGGAACTCATTTTTTAAACCAATATTCATTAGATTTTTAAATGTGCACATAAGGTAGTGTTTAGGCATGCGTTTCGACTTGTCTGGAAAATAAAACAATAGCCTGTGCTATTATGGGACTTTTTGAGGCATGGAAACATAGTATGCCTTTTTAATGGTTTGGGAAATGAATGCAGACATGATTGGCTAAACAACTGCTGCACAAAAACAAAACTCTGTAATTAGCTTATTTTTTTCCGCTCCTCAGGCGTCGTCATGGGAGCCGTTTTTGGGATGATGCTGCGGTACATGCAGGTGACAGACAGCGCCGCCCTCACAATGGTTTCCTTTCCTGGAGAAATCCTTATGAGGATGCTGAAGATGCTCATCCTGCCTCTTATCATCTCCAGCCTTATCACAGGTGTGGCCATTATAGACAGCATCATGCTGGTTTTAATAAGTTAAAAAGTAACCAATACTGTGTTAACACTGTAACGGGTGATTGTCCAGTGTGTGCATAATTTAGGGCACACTCATTGTCCCCAGTGATTACTAACCAACTACAACCTCATACTCCTGAACTTTAACCATAATAAACTAAACTAAACATGTTAATATGTTAACTGTAGAAAAATTTTAATTCTGACATTAGTAGAACTAATGGACTATTGCATGTACATGTAGTCTACAGGACTACGTGTACTTATTAGTCAGAAGTTACCATATTTGGACAAAAGGGTGGATTTCTGTTATAAGCTAACTCAAGCAAATTAACTCTACCAAGTTTGGTTAGGAAGGTGCATCTAAGACTGTATGGGAGCGTCACACAAACATACACAATGTAGGTAAAAGTATTGAGCCACTCCTCTTATGGTGTGTTCCATCTGAAGCTGGAAATTGGAATTTCGTAGTTGGATTTTTCAACTGGAACATTCCCCTCAAGTCGGACTTCCAAATCAGAAAACAACCCCACCAACCTTGACTTGGTGGCAGCCCATGTAAATATTAATGAAACTGTAAAACTCGTACTCTGCCACTGCACTGCCACTGTTGTGTTGATAAATAGGTCACAAATACACAGTTAATAAAAATCTGCAATCTACAATAAGAAGTGCCCAGTTCTGCTTAAAATCCGCCGTAAAATCTCTCCTTAAAAGAGTCCCAGTTTTGAAGGTGGACCCTTTGGAAATTAATTGCAATCTCTTCAGCTAGACTCTATTTGTGAATATGCTGCATGTTTATAAGCACAAAAAAATAAAGAACCATTCCACTGCATTGCTAGTGATATATGAATGACTCTACCTTGCTAAGAAGCAAAAAGAAATCCAGTATTTCATAGCTTTTCTGACTTTGCCACTGGAACACAGTGAATTCAGGACTGATAGCTCCAGCATCCAGCCTCCAAGGCAAAAGCAATGCTGCATTAATTTTTGAATTCAAGTGTTTTCAGTCCCATCGTCACAGGTGTATAAAATCAAGGACCTACCCATGCAGTCTGCCTTTGCAAACACTTGTGAAAAAATCGGTTTTTCTAAAAAGCTCCCTGAATCTGCTTGTTCTCCTTAAACAAGATTCCACCTTTGCAACAAGTTGGTTTGTGAAATTTCTTGCATCGTAGATATTCCACAAGCATCTATAAGTGGTATTATTGCAAAGTGAAAACATTCAGTAATCACAGCAGCTCAGTCATGACGCCGCAGACCTATAAAGTAACAGAAACAGGGTCAACAAGTGCAAAAGTCTTAATATCTGCAGCGTTCCAAACCTCGTCCAGCATTAACATCAGCACAAAATCTGTATGCTGGGAGCTTCACGGTATGGGTTTCCATGGCTGAACAGCTCCTGCACGTGTTAAGGATTTAAGTAAGTAACATGCATTTTAAATGCTCGAATTAAGGAGGAAAACAGACGTATAATATCAGTTATGTATGCTCTAATATTTCTCTTGTAATTGGATAAAAATACTCCAGAAATCATCAAACTCACAACCAGTTTAGTGACTGAAATTAGAAAACCTAGCAGGTAGCTAGCCAGCTAGAGCCACCTGAGTTGATTCATGAATTAGCATGTGAAAAGCTAAAAACTAAAAAGCCAGCAGTTTATCCAAAAAACATGTATCAAACTTTAAACACTCTACAGGAAGTATTTGCACTTTAAAGTACTGGGAAACTCGAGCTTCGAGGTAAAGACGCTGTTATTGACTCTGTGGACTTGGACACACGTTGTTTTACATCTGTTGTCTGTCTCTTGTAGGGCTTGCTGGTCTAGACGCGCGCTCCAGTGGAAGGATGGGTAGCCGAGCCATGGTGTACTACATGTCCACCACTGTAATCGCTGCCGTCCTCGGGGTCATCCTGGTGTTGGGGATCCACCCAGGGAACCCTAAACTGAGGGGAGGCAACTCATCATCCACATCCACGAAAAACCAGGAAGTCAGCAGCCTGGACGCTTTCCTTGACCTGATTCGAAACCTCTTCCCAGAAAACCTGGTGCAAGCCTGCTTCCAGCAGGTACCCTCTACATTAACCATCTACTGCTTCATTATCTTGGCTCATCTTGAACCATAAGCTTTCACGCAAACTGAAAATGTTAATATAAACATAGCAAAGAAAGATTCTTGACTAATACGTTTCCTTTTAATAAAACGCGAGTGTTTCCCAGTATTGCTTTGCTGGGACTTTCAGCATCAAAGCTTTTGGTAAGGCTCTACATTCCTTATATGAAATTTGCATCATTCAGCTTTAAGGTGATGATAATCAAACTACACTGAATAGAGAAAGAAATTGGTAAATAAATAATATCTGAAGTTTATTAAAATTGTATTTTTGTTTTTCAAGATAAATTTCCTCTTTAATTTGAATGAATGTTCACAGACATCGCTTCATGTGCTTCATGTTAATAGTTTACTAGAAAAACCATTGCAAACTACAGATTTAAGTTTCCAAAACAGCTACCACTTAGATCCTGAATTGTGATTGTTTTGTCAGCGATTGTCAACAATTATTATTGCTAATAATTATTATCCAAAGTGTATCATATTGGAAAGTCTTGCTTGTGCCCCAGGCCACATTTGAGGAGATGAACTTTTCTGGATAAGGGATTACTGAGCAGTTTGAGAGAATGAAGGACTCGGACAGAGTTCTTAAAAACTTATGGTTCTCCAGAGAGGTTAGCTGTTCTCCAAACTTCATACGTAACAATTTTTACATATGCTGTCTGGACTGATTCAAAGGCTTCATTTGGCTAGAAAGAGGCTAAGAGGCCACGCAACTCTTTGGACTGTTGGAGGAAGCCAGGGTACTCACGGGAGACCTCACGCAGGTGTGGGGAGAGTATGCAAACTCCACACAGAAAGATCACAGGAGTCAAAGCCAAACCCATCCCCAACAGGGGTGGGCAACTCATTTTCTAAAGGGGCAACATGAAAAACTGGGACTGGTGTGGATTGCTGCAGTAATACACTTATAAAATTAAATTAATATTAAACAGAAATGAGTTCAGATCATTGGTGCAGATCTCCACAACAGTTCTGGGACAGTTTGTTGCCCACCCAGGGCCCAGAGTGTGATAATCTAGTTTAAAACAAATACTAATATAGAGCTTATCAACTGAACCACTGAAAACATGTCTTACATACTAAAAGACGATAAATCAGTGCCATTGCAATTCATCAAGTCATTTATAAAATAGATCTAGGGTTGCTTTTTTCCATTCTTTGTAATGTATTGTGAGTTAGTGCTAATGGTGCCGTCGAAGAGGGACAATTCAGGAAGCGGCTTGTGTTTTTGTGATGCTGCAGTTGCCTTCTTCTGTCCAATCCTGTTTTTTCTGTCATGCGTGTTCGTCTGAATGATTAGAAGTAGTTGTCTGTGTTTGACTGGGCGATGGTCAGCCGTCCTGCAGCTACCGCTAATCTCTTTACAGCTGCAAAGCCACATACTTATTTAGTGCAGTAAGGCATCTGCTGGTGAACCGAGAGCTTTATTTCTGTCTGCATCTTTATTTTAAACTGCGTCTTTGTTCATATTCATCAGGAATTCAGTAAATTCATGTAAGTCACCGCTTTAGCAGCAGGGAATTGTCCTCCCCCTTTCAGCCTTTTCGTCTCCTTTTTCTTTCCCTTTGTTGTATTTATGTTTCTCTTTTGCCTTTTCTTTAAACAGAAATCAGAGCACGTCGTGCCGCTGCCAAAACTTTGTTTGTTCACACACAATGGGAGTTACAAAATCTAAGCACCCCAGCACAAACCACAGAATAATCTGAATGTCACCCCGTGTTTCCTTCAGGTTCAGACGGTGCTGAAAAAGGTGCCGGTCGCAGCAGCAAACCAAACTGAGCCCATATTAGTGAACAGAAAAAAACTGGAATACAAATGGGGCATGAACGTCCTCGGTGAGTTGATAACAGAGTTCGTATTGCGAGACGCTTGCGTTTTCCAGGTCTCTTTTTGGTTATTTGTTCTCATTTTTCCACTTACTCGCTTGCTTTGTGTTTTCGTCAAGGTTTAATTGGCTTCTTCATCACCTTTGGGATCTGCATGGGCCGGATGGGCGAGCGTGGGAAGGTCATGTGTGACTTCTTCAACATCCTCAATGAAATTATCATGACGATGGTGTCCATGATCATGTGGTCGGTGTCTTGTATTCCTTCATTCGTATTTGTGTGTCTGTGTTTAAAAAGTGCGTGCCTCTGTTTTTCCTCTTGGTGGCCAACGTTTGACATTTTGGCGATACCACATACAACGGTCGGAGACAGTGATGGATAAGGCGAAGACTGTGTGCTTGAGGCAAATTGTGGGAACAAGCAGCAAGGTCAGATAGAAAAAAAAAACAAAGAGGAAGAGGGAGAAAGTGTGTCAGTGAAGGACACAGACAGATGGAAAGAGGGAGAGGGTTTCCCTGGGACATGCTGGAGTCTGTGGTATGCTGGGGAGTAGCAGGAGCCGGGGCCCGGAACGGCGTTGTGGGCTCCCAGGGGAGCCGTGGTGGAAGATCTCCAGAATGTAATGGATCCATCGATGACAGAGGAGCTACTTGATGGCAGAGCAGAAAGTAGATGCGGGCAGGAGGGACGTAAAAAGATGTGTGTGAGAGCAGTGCACGTCTTGAGGCTTCACAGAGCCCAGGCAAGTGGCGCAGAGAAAGTGTAGCGGTACTCGGAGCGGGGATGGGAAAGGAAAGGAGGAGTAGAGTAGGCGGTTGGACGAGAAACAGCAGGATGCTTGTCTCGCAGCTCCTCTAAGCCTCCTCTAAGCCTCCTCTACATGTGCAGCTGGACACCAAAGGAACTGTATCATTGTCTGTATCACTCACTCAGTGTAAACAGATTACTCACGGGCTTATGGTGCGAGCCAAACACAGAATCCAGTGTATACAAAAAGCACGCATCATACAAGGGGCATATCTATCAAATCATATACATGGCATACCGCACCAAACAACTGTCACTGGATGCCAGCTGACCTGGGAGAATGCACCGTCTCATGATGGGACAAGGAGTCGCTTTAATTCAAGTGTCCCAATAACTGCAGTCTGTATTCATGAACAGGGACAACTGCTCTCCAGAGCTGGAAACCAGAGATCCAAGCATGTGTCCTGTCCCCTTGCAGAGAAACGTGCTTCTTTGACAGTGACTAAAGATTTATGAGGTGGCGAAAACGTTGGCCTGACATTAAAAAAAAGTAACAGGGTGGCTACAGCTCCTTAAATATTCTTAAAATATCTTAAATTCATATCAATTTATAAAAGGCTTTGTAAAATTTATAGTCATGTCACCACATGGATTACTAGAACACAGTGCCACCATTTCTGCGGCATTGTTTATTGTTCTGCTATCCCTTTTAAATGTGTTTTACATGTGTAAATATAGTTAATGGCAACAGGATGCTTATAGGCTAATTATTGACTTATTTAATGGTTGTTGTGTCAGAAAACATCTTAAAATACTGAAATGTGATTCTGGCAGTAACATGCAGACATGGTGAGTTCACTGACAAACAGCTATGGTGGTAACCACCAATAACTCTTAGTGGTTGAAGCCAGTTCATAGAAATATTTAATAGGACAATAACACTGCATGTGAAACATTTTTTTTAATGTTTGGGACGGTGACAATGATTATGTTGTTTTCACATTAACACACACTTGTGTTCCTAAACAAAGCCATTTTTTGTCTTTTTATTTTTGTGTGAACTTTTGTGCTTGACTATATATATAAAGTTTGTATTTTTCATTACAGGTTTGATCTTAAATATTATTTTAAAGAATAGTAAAGTAGAAAGAGTAGGTAGCCTTCAAAAGACCTGTGGACACCTTGTCCTTTGTTGTAATTCATCCATAATTATTAGATTAAATTCAGTCAATCAAATCAAACAATTTCTGCCTTCAAATGGCTTTGTTGCTTATTGGACAGTTTAAAAAAGCAGAAAGAAATATTCATGTACATACACATATATAGTGTATACTAAATGGAGTTTAATGGAACATGAACCACAATCAGTCCCAATCAAATAATTTCTGCTGTGATGTCTTTGTCCAGGTACTCTCCTGTCGGCATTGCCTCTCTGATTGCGGGAAAGATCGCAGCTATCGGGGACCTGGAGATGGTAGCCAGGCAGCTGGGCATGTACATGGTGACTGTCATTGTGGGTCTGATGATCCATGGGGGCTTGATCCTACCCGCTATATTCTTTGCAATCACCAGAAAAAGCCCCTTTGCTTTCTACTCTGGGATCTTCCAGGCATGGATCACAGCCTTGGGCACTGCTAGCAGGTATGACAGCTTGCAGGAAGTGCATATGTATGTTTGGAAGTCGTCTGTTTGGGCATGTGTTCACACATGTGTGTCACATATTTCTTTTACAACACGTATTGCTTGGACAGCTGTTGTAGTTACCGTGATTGATCGGCGTAGCCTGCTACTCGCTTTCAGCTATTTGGGTTAAATCTGAAAGGCCTGAAGGCAAAAATCTGTATTTATGCAGCTACACTGACAAATCAGGACAGCAGAGCCAAAGCGCAGGCTATCATAGACGAGTCCATGTCGGACAGATTCTGTGTTGTAAGTATCTAAGCCTTCGGATTAGTTGCCACCAGCCAAACTGGCCCCGCTGTATCCTGCCCGGCTTGGCTTGGCCCAGCCTGCCTGGGATTCAGCATTGCTGCTGAAACCAACTGTTATTTTGGCACATTACAGAGGCTTTAGTGAATATGGGTAATCCTATCAACGTTTTCTCTAATTATATTATGACCCGACCTCAGCGGGGCCGGGAATCAAATTCCTTTAATTCACATGTTGGAGGATTGAAACAGTGGCCTACCCCAGCTGTTAGGACGAGGCTGTCGGCCGACTCAAATTTCTCCTGCCTTTTTTAATTGTTGTCTCTTCCCTTCGCCCTCACCTCTGCACTTATGCCTTTCACCACCTGTCTGCCTATTTTATATCCCTCAGCAGACACTTTGCGCCTGCTCCGAGTACATCTGCACCTTTTTTCCCTCTAACTCGCCTTCTTGTGTGGCCTTCTTCTTTCAGCGCGGGGACATTGCCGGTCACCTTTCGCTGCCTTGAGGAAAATCTGAAGATTGATAAGCGTGTGACTCGCTTCGTACTTCCCATAGGTGCCACCATTAACATGGACGGCACTGCCTTGTACGAAGCCGTGGCCGCCATCTTTATTGCCCAAATGAATGACATCACCCTGGACTCTGGGCAGATCGTTACTGTCAGGTAAACCACATGGTGACTTGACTCTCATGACTCAGGTTTCATTATCAGAAAGCAGCACCGTTGAGGCGCCGCTGCTCTTTCTCCCACATCAACTATAAGCCTTTAATAGTTTCCTCACTTGGCTGCTTCTGAAGATGCCTTACAGCATCTTTGCCAGCCAGCTATTCGTTTCCAAAACCAAGAGCAAAAAAACATTTATCTTCTACTTAACCTACTCAGATTCCAAGCACTGCTTTTTCTTCTATTTACATTTTTCATAAAAGAAAAAGAACAAACCAAAGTGGTTTTAATATCTATACACTGGACCTTAACCAGTCCACACAGCGGTACAGTGGTTAGCAATGTAGTTGCACACAAGAAAGTTCTGGATCTGCACCTCGAGGTCAGCTGGGGCCTTCCCGTGTGGAGTTTGCATGTTTTCCCTGTGCCTGCGTGGGTTTTCTCCGAGTGCTCCAACTTCCTTCCACTGTGCAAAGGCTTGCATTTTAGGTTGATTGGTCTCTCAGAATGGGCTCAGGGTGTGGATATGAGCAAGAATGGTTGTCTTGTCTATCTGGTTTGCAGCACTGTGATGAACCGATGACCTTTGCAGGAACCAACATCCCTCGCTCAGTGTCATCTGGGAGAAGCTTGAGCTACCCTGCAACGCTAGCTAGGCGTGCAGTTTATAAAGAGGATGGACTGACTTTTGTAGAAAGTGTCCAGTATACAAACATTTGCATTGATTATTTAAACACACAGAATGTTTTAGTTACCAACAAAATCAGAAGTGACGCAACATGAGATGGCAATAAATAATAAAACTTTATGCATATATTCTGATTCTACATATACATTTAAATTTGTGCTGATATTGACGTGAAACGCTTCATAATGCTTAAGCATGGATGTTGGAGCACCTTTGAGGCCCTTGTGACAAGCTGTTTGTTGTCTTTTTGTTGTTGTTTACGCCATCAGCTGAGTAAACTAGGTGATAGAAGGTCATGTGTTTAGCCAGAGGAAAAAGCACCTGGCACAATTTACTCACATGCTGTGGCCAAAAGCAGGATGGGACAGGAAATTGTGGGGGTGTGAATGTAAACATAAACCGATGTGCACATTAGTGTAAGTAGCCTCCATCACGGTCTCTGTCACCTGATTGCACCAGAACAGGTTCCTTTTTTGTCCTGCTCTCTGTTATTTTTCCTAAGAAGGATATTAACAAACAATATTCCCTGAATACCGTGTCAGCCCGTCCTGCTGTAAGGTTTTTGTGTCAAAGTTCATTCTGATTCAAATATTAGTAAAAAGGGAAAAATATCAATTATGTTCTGACTCATCCTGAAGTCTCTCGTCCTGCGTCAAACATAGATGAATGGAAAGTGACGTTTGACTTGACTGTATATAAAAGATGGACATGTTTTGGAACCAGAAGTGACTGCAGCTGGACAAGAGGAGCGCTAAGTTTCCAGCTAACACCTAAAGCTTGTTTAGCAATCTGCATCTGTAGCTTTTATGCCTGCACAAATACCAGCTGATTAGTGTTAGGCAACATTCAGATAAATTACAAATAATTTCACTCATCAAATGTCTCGGTGCATCTTTATCGAGAAACCAGCAACACAAACACATTGGAACTCGTTCATTCATTTTCTTTTCTGCATTTACAGAAGTGTACAGTCTGCATGCTTTAGTTCATTTTCAAACAACTTGCATCAAGTATGTTACGAGGTATAGAAATAAATATGGAAGGAAGTAAAGAAATATTCATCTCCCATTTCTGAGGTTTGAGCAGGAGATTGGATCCAGTCTGCTTGGATCAGATTCTGCTTGTTGTGGCCGCGGGTTACAAATAACGCTCAGCACTTTGAAGTTGTTTATTGTGTGTCTTTCATCAACGGCTGTTTACCACGAAATCGAATTTTAAGAAAATGCTGTATGGTTTTTGTGTGATGAAACTGAAATAAAATCCATATGTACTACATAAATCTGCCCCACTTAATCTCCCAGTCACAGCGTGGTGATAATTGGCACTGCAGTTTGTCAGACACAATTGAGAGAGTAACTAATAACAGATGAATAGCTTCATGCAGTAAATATCACAGTTTAGAGCTGTATCCAGACTGGCTGGCCTGCAGGCCCCTGTGGTTACTGATAATTCTCTAATTGCAGACATGCAATGACAAGCAGCATTTTTCAGAGTCTTTAAAGTTTTACTTTAGGAAACATCTTTTGTTGTGGACAGAGGAACTGAGTCCTTTCTATCCTCATGTACTTTATACAAGCATTGCATTGATGAAATACACGTAAATGAGCTCACATAAATCCGAGACTTGTTGGTGTGTGATGTTGAGAAACAGAATACTGGACCACTCCATGTGTAAATCTTTGTGGGTGGAGACAGATTAGGGTTTTTGATTTTTTTATATGGTGATATTATAAACACGTAAAACTAAAACTCACCTCTCGCTACAATTTAAAGTCTTTAACTTTAAGCTAATTGTGCTTTTGGCTGCCATATGACTGACTAAACATGCTGAATCAGCAGTGAAAGCATGAATTGGTGAGTTCCAATATTAAATGTGGTTTCGGTTAAGCCTTTTCTGGTGTTTCAGTGGTTTTTGAGCACAATGGTCTGGTTTTACAGTTGGGTTTAATTATTTTTTCATATATTTTTTCCATCACACATCTCCTTTTGCATGTGGAATTAGTTCACTTTTGCATTTTTCAGTCTACCATTTTTGGCGAGTGTTCAGAAAACTATGAAAAAAGTAATGTCTGTTGCCAGCCCACATCACTCAGCGGATACAACTGCTATGTAATCAAAGAAAGGATATCTATTGGAAAAACTGATGGAGGCCATGCTATTTAATTTGCTTTAGCTTAGACCTGCATTACTAGGTAGTACTAGACACAGAATTTAAAGACACCCAGTGTGTCCTTTGATTTATGCAGATAGGAAAAAAAGGCAAAAAGAGGCCTAGGGCAGCACAGTAGTTACAGGGATGTCTGACACTTGACTCAAGCTGAACTATTAGGGAGTGATGAAAGGGTTGCACTTGATTGATTGACTGATTGGAAAAGGCCATATGTGCATAACTGTGAAAATGGGAAAAAGCCAGAATCGTCACTAAAATCACGATTTGATTATCTCTGCCTGCCTACAGCACATTACTGCAAGCATGATTTAAATATACCTTTTTCCCATCTCTTCTCTCCAGTATGACCGCCACACTGGCCAGTGTTGGAGCCGCCAGTATTCCTAGCGCTGGACTGGTAACCATGCTACTGATCCTGACAGCTGTCGGCCTGCCTACCCAGGACATCAGTCTGCTGATCGCTGTCGACTGGCTGCTGTGAGTCAGGTGTCTGATGAGCAGGCAATAACAAATCACTGCTCTGCAATCCATGTTAGGGTGCTATAATTAACGTATGCAAGAGGTTGTGAAAATGTTGGTATCACTAAGACGTCGTTTCACTCACTGACACTGATGCCATTTGTCCACTCAGTGACCGAATGCGTACCTCCATCAATGTCGTTGGCGACTCATTTGGTGCCGGGATTGTGGATCACTTGTCAAAGACGGAGCTCACCGAACTTGATGCAGCCGAAATGCAAACGCTCCCGCAAGAGGGGGAGCTCGATTTCGTCCCTCCGCCGCCAATCCTCACGGAGATGGACATGGTCGACCCTCTCAAACCGCCCGAGCTGCCTCCTCGTTCCCCTCGCCCACCCAAACAAAACCACCACAGTCACATACTCTCCCAATCCCACTCCATCACTTACTCGCCATCCCGTTCTGTCCGGTCTCCGTCACCACGTTCCATCAGTTCTCCCTCTCCGCGTTCCGTCTGTTCCCACTCTCCCAGGCCTTTCCGTACTCATTCCCCACGCCTCCTGCGCAGGACAGAGCCAGGATATTGTGTCCTGCCCAGCCATGACAATCAGGTACGTACTTTCTACCTTATACTTTAAAGACAGATGGCAGTTAGTACATACATTAGAAATCTAAATCTTCTTGTTATCCTTGTTATTTAGCATAGAGTTTGTTGAATATTACGAATATGTGTCTATAGTTTTGTAACTTGTAATTGACCAAATGTTTGATGTTTTAATGTTTTAATAGGGTCATTTTACCAGTTCAGTATAAATATACCAAAAGCTTAGCCTTGACACTACTCTAAAGGCTTTTTTTTTTTCAATTCTTAGCTCTGTATGACATCACAGAAACCCCACTCACCTGCTGTTAAGACCCTCGGATGCATTAAGATAACTAAGGAGTATTTTGAACTGCAAATCATGTAAAGCTACTCTAATAGAGTATAAAAAACCAAAAATAAAACTACAGAGAAATTAATATAATATGCCCACTTTATCATGTATATTGAAAATGCATCAAAGATTTCTGGATGCAGATAAACACAAAGCCTTGAACCTAATAATATGACTATGATGACATCATCCTGGGAAAGACCTTTAACATTTAGCATGTTTAATTTAAGTATGTTGGTCAGTCAGTGCAGGCTGCATGATCTCATTTCGGTCTCTTCACACTCTCAGATTCCCACACTGCCGCGCTCCTACAGAGAGAGAGAGAGAGACCGAGAGAGAGAAAGAGACAGGGAGCGGGAGCGACTGAGGCGAGAGAGTGAAACTGAGGAGGAAGAGGAGAGGGAGAGGGTTCTGGGCGAAGTAAGCGACGGTGAGGAGAGCGATGACACTGCTTACGATCGAAGGCACACCATCCCGCCGTGTGACCTGCCGTGATCAGATTTCACCACCAGCGTGTTTCACAGTCGATTTGTTTCCACTTTTACGACAGGTTTTAACCACTTTCAGCTTCACTCTTCAGTGGAGGTACAGAGTGGGTTGCATTGCTAATTTTTCAATGCACGGATCTTAAAATGTCATGATGGCAATGCAGTGTAATATTCCCAAGAAGGCCCTTAAAAACCAGGCCTGAGACTTTTGCCCTGTGGCTGGATGCTGAAAGAGTTTCTTTTCCTCCTTATCTTATCTACTCCAGTCTTGATTTATAATTTTTCTTCTGAAATCCACCCAAACCTAAAATGTTCCCAAACGCATACACGTCCACGAATTCAACTGATGCCAGAGAATGTGAGTCTGCTCTTGATGAAAAAAGTCTGCTGGTGCTCTCACCAGCCTTGTAACGCACAAACAGGAATTCATTTTGCTCAGATTCCCTTTGCTTCCCTTTAAGGAAGTTTTAAAAAATTTACTTTTAAAAGAAAAGTTTGACATTTTGAGGACATTTGCAGTGAGGAAAAATGTATTCACAGTTAAAGACTAATATCATTAACTGTAAATATATGTAGAACTTCAGGTAGCTTTCAGTGGAAAACGGCTGGCCTGGTTCTCTTTCAAGGTCATAAAACATTTACTAGCACCTTTAAATCTCATTAATTAACAGGTGATGTCTTTTTCTAACAAGTTTAAAAGCTGAATTTAAAATGTGCACTTTTGCTGGATGTTAAATTTTTCACTAGAGTGACAGTTTGATCCTTTCAAAGTCTTGCATTGCAGGTGGTCACCAGTACTGGTGGATTTACTTCACTTTGGAGATAGCCAGGATAGCTGATTCCTACTAGTGTTTTGGCTGAGAAAACTAGCAGGTAAACTGTAGCTTTATAATTAGTATACTGATAGAAAGTACTCGTTTTAATTCTGCTTTATCGATATAGTTCCAAATCAGAACAGTAGTCAACTCAAGGTGCTTTGAGTTGACTACGTTTGAGACCCTATCGTATTTTGGAGCAAAAAACTCCAGAATCCAATGATCCCCTTTGAACAAGCAGCAGGTGACAGTGGGAAGGAAAAACTCTCTTCTGACAGGAAGAAATCTCCAGCAGTGCCAGACTCAGGGAGGAAAGCCATCTGCCGTGACAGGCTGGGAGGTTGGGGAAAAGGAAACAAAGGAGTAAAACGAGATGCTTATTGCAGTCTGAGCCTATTGCAACTTAACTAACGGATGCTCCAGGGTCACCTTGTCGGAAATGAAAGTAGAGTTTTTCACACGTGAACTGACTGCAGCTATGAAGCTTTTCTAGCTGTTACCAAATGTAAATGTGGAAATATAAAAATGCATCTCAGTCATTTCATTTATTAGTCTATAACTTGCCAGCATGAGAATACAGAAGGTATGTGGTTTCCTCCTGCATGCCCAGGCGCCACTCGAATTCAAACCAAAGTGAGAACCAGACTAAAGCAGATTTTTTTCCTGTTTTGTGCTACACGTGAAAACTCATCATGTGCGATGAGTTTGTGCGTGAAAGCCGCGAGACAAATAGATCTTCCTATTTAAGACAGCAAATATCTTTCAAAATGTTGAACTAGTCCTTTAAAAATGCCAACTGATACTTTACATCTGGCAGGCAGTATTTTTATACAGTTCTCTTTACATGTTTATCCTCAGTGCTCTTTTACCTTATTCCCTCTGACATCAGTCACTGTTGATGTTAATATTGTCTATATTATCTAGGGTTTGTATTTTCTTTGTTGTGGTCTGGTGTGTGAAATGATGAATTTTAGGCCAGAAGCTGTTTCAATTTTGTTGTTTGTTTAAATTTACTTGTTATTTTACTCTTACTTATTATTTAAATTTGTTAATTGCTGTAAAATATCATCTTCTGTCCCACTGAACTGCCTTTCATTTCAAATTGAGCTTCATGAACTGCCTCCCTACATCCTTGAGTCTCAATGCAGAGTCACAGGTCCAGATTGTGTGTATACTGTATGTAATAAAATCTTAGAGATTTATTTAAAGTAACTGCACTTCTCTTGTGTTTCCTCTGCTGCTAAAGGAACTTGTGCAATCTGTGGGAGGATTTGCAGTCAAAGGGGGACACGCGTCAGTGTTTGGTGACTAAAGACAGTGGAAAAATCCTGCAGACAAAGATATTACTGAGAGGAAAGATTGCAACACACACATAAGCAGAATGCACACATTACACACGAGGCTGTAATGAGACAAAGACAGAGATACCAACACACTTAATCCTCTCAGTGAAGAGTTAGAGATGGGCGAGGCAGGGGAGAGTGATGGATGGGAGAGGAATCGGTAGGCGGCAGATGGCCAGAAAGACGTCAATCCTTTTCATTCTTTCCAGACAGCATAAGGGCTTTGTGGGTGATTGCAAGCAAGGCTGACGTTAGCTCAGGGACACGTCAGAGAGGAAAGCTGAGCAGAAAGGTGAACCCCCCCCAAAGAGCTTCTGCAAAAACTGAAAATCGAAAACTCTCGTTTAGGTTCGTTAAAATTCGAGTTTGTCTCGATCGACATTTGCGGCTGATGGAGTCCAAAGAAGAAAGCGCTAATCTGCCCTGTGGCATGAGAGAGCTGCCCCTTCAGCGCATGACGTGGGAATATCATGTCGCACCATCTGAAGGGAAACGAGGGTCAGGTATTTAATCACTGCAGCTATCACTGTTCAGAGCAGTTTGTGTGTGAGTGTTGGGGGTTTGGGGGGTCACGGGTCACAAGGAGCATCATCTGCTCCTTTCTATTATCTTCACTCCAGCTCTGTTTCAACATAACATCAGGACAAAAATTTAAGACACAGAAGCCATTTTCACAAACTAGACGAGAAAAACTCTTTTTGCAAAGAAATATATTTAAAGCAGTCAGTATTTAAAATTACAGGTGCTAAGAGGTATTCCTTATAGTATAAACAGAAATACAAAGAATTATATGATTACATTAATCAAAGTATGAATCTTGTAACTATTTTCATGGCTGAGTGCTCTGAGAAATAATGATCTGATATATCATCATGTGGCCTGAAAGTTTTCCAAAGCTCACATTGAAGCCCACAGCATCATAGCCAATTTCTAAAAAGCTGCGTGTGAAAAAATTACAACATCTCTTTTAAATAAATACATAACAGAGACAGATTTTGTCTTGAACTCTAAACTAATTCCATCTTTCCCTCTTCACATTCTAAATTGTGTTTTTTTTGGTAGCGTAGTATAAAAATAAAAGATAATTTATGCTCTGAGTTCGAGATTGTTTACAAACGTGATGATTTCAAGGTGGAACACATTAATCTGAAGTCTTTCTGGCATATTCTAAATCAGACCCACAAGAAGCAGGAGTGAGCCTGGCAGCCTGGTTTGGTTTTAAAACTCAGTCTGACATCTAGAGGCTGGATCGCTCGGCACATCAGCCTGCAGCTCTGACTCAGAACATTTCTGAGATTTCACAATTTTATCAAAGAACCTGACTCACACTTTGTCCAGTACCATCGCCTCCTGTACACGTGCCTCGTGATGCTTCTGTAAACATGTTTAGACTTGAGCACTCGTCATTACATTTTCCCACAGTCGCTGCACACGGAGTCACGCAGAAGGAATTCGAAAATGCGTGAGTGATAAAATGCGACCTTTGTTGAGTAAGGAAAGATGTATACATGATCATCTGCACTCAGAATACAAACAGGTAACACTATGCCCACATGCTCAAGATAACTTACAAAACCAGCTTTTAAAGTCTGAAATGATTCATGTTCCTTACTTGTTCTATTCAGCTAATACTCGTTACAAAATCAAGGACCCGTATCTCTCTTCTCTCACTGTAATCTTGGCATCTTGATACTTAAGATTGATTGAAGATTGAAAAAATATTTCTGAATATATGTTTTCCACATCGTTTGGCCAGAAGACAGTCTGAAATCTGTACGACTGTATATCATCACACGAGCGCATGCCACAATAGATTACACCAGAAATACTTCTGAAGGAATTTTCTTTTTCTTACGCAGGATCGCAGGGAGTCATTCTGAAGAGGGCACCCTCAGAGGTCGCTCACTGGTGCCTTACTGTAAGAATGTAATGACTTGGCATCTGGAGACTCCTCCAGAGCTCCTCTTTACTAATTTTAGAGGAAAGACCTTGCATAGTTCACATGCCCTGTCTGTTGTGTGAGATCTGCCACTTACGTAATGTCTTCTGAGACTGACGTATAGAAAGGAATGCACGGCTTCAATGCCTTTTTCTGTGTAAATACTGCCTGTTATCACAAAGGTTTTCTTATTCGACACAGTGTGTACGCTCGCGTCAGCTGTTTTCTATTCTTCTCAGATGAGTTTCTGTGTAAGACATTAGCTGATTTCATTGTGCGTCAAATGACCCGTTCACACAAGATTCATTTCATAATGCATACTGATAAAAAACAAAACAAAACATAAAGATGAATGGAAACCATGCTGTTTTAGCAGCTGAAACTACCTTTTATGTCCTCTTTAAACTCATACGGGAGTACCTTTTTAAATTTGCTACATCTAAAATGTTCTAATCAGATCTTTATACCATACTTGGTTTAGGGAGGAAGCATTTCCTGCAACGGCACCTGCCTCTGAAAGTTGCCAACTCTTCATCCACTCAGTACTAAGAGGACAATATTTGAGTAAGTGGGCTACAAACATTGTACAGATGTGGACAACCAGCCTGTCTGGTGTGGTTACTCAGTTGTGAAACCACATATACTTCAAGATTTAGGTGATTCCTGGTTTAGGTGTGTCGACCATGGTTCACTGCACATCATTGCAATGCACCGATTTGATTTGTAAAATTACAATAAAAGTCTATAAATATAAAGTCTATAATTTAAAAAAACAGACATTTTCATGACTTTCGCATTGTATTATCCATCTTCTTCTACTTATTTGGGGCTGGGTGCGGGGGCAGCGGCAGCGGCAGAAAAGCTCAGACCTCCCTCTCCCCAGACACCTCCTCCAGCTTGTCCTGCAGGCCAGCCGAGAGATATAATCCCTCCAGCGTGTCCTGGGTCTGCCCTGCGGCCTCCTCCCGGAGGGACATGCCCGAACCCCCTCAACTGGCTCCTTTCAATGTGGAGGAGCAGTGGCTCTACTCTGAGCCCCTCCCAGATGCCGAACTTCTCACCCTATCTCTAAAGCTGGGCATAACCTGTGCGATTTTTGGGCGATTTTTCAGTTGTGCGACTGTTTTGGGGATCGGCCCGAGTTTCGCCTTAATCATGTGTCGTGCATGGTGTAGTATACATGGGGTAACGAGAAGCGATTAACACCTCACGACCAGCTCCCGATCAGCAATCGTATGGTCGCAAGAAAATCAAACCTGTTTGAAATCCTGTCGCCGCTAGGATATCAATGCAACCTCTCACATCCTCTCACACTGCGCATGCGCAAACACAGAAATGGAAGTAAAAAAGATGGAGTAGCATGGCAGCGCAGTGTTAGAACTTTGGCAAGCTCATCCGAGCCTTTTCGATGTGGTCTAACAAAATCATTTCGACCGCAACAACCGTGAAAAGAGTTGGATGGACACTGCTGCTCAACTGCAGCTGCCTGGTCAATGTTTTTCATTAGCAATTTAGCAAAGTTGATTGGTGGTGTGTGTGTCTGTGTTAGTGAAAGAGAGAGAGGGTGAGCAAGATGCAGATTTTGTGTTAAGCTTCATGTTATGGACGCACAGTGTGAGCACTCAGGTCGCATCAGAGCATCAGGCCCTGCATCGTGACTCATGAACTTCTAACCCCCGAGATTCAGTCGTACAGTTTGAGCAGGGGCTGAATAACGCAGCTGAAAAAATCCTAGTGTTTGTCCAGCTTAAGAGAATGGCCAGGCACCCTTCGGAGGAAGCTCATTTCTGCTGCTTGTATCCGCGATCTTGCTCTTTCAGTCACTACCCACAGCTTGTGACCATAGGTGAGGGTAGGACTGGCGGATTGGCGGTGGTAGGATCGACCGGTAAATTGAGAGCTTCGCTTTTACACTCAGCTCTCTCTTCACCCATACCTCATTGTATTATTTTTATTTTTAGTTACTTTCTATTATTGCGATCCTAAAGTCATGTTAAAAGAATAGACTGAAAAATACAGACCAGGAAAATAATCTAAAACCTAAAAATACCATATAAATGATCTGACTGAGAGGGATCTCTTGTGACCCGAGCCCATGTGTCACAAGTGCTATACAATTAGTTTGTCCTTAATAATGAGCTGCAGCCGAGCATCTATGGAAGACATAACCAGCCAAAATCATAAATAAAACATTATCCAGATGACTTGCTTCTGTATTCATAGGAAAAGTAGTAAAAGTTTGGGGAAAATAAAAAGATGGAACAATGCAAAACATAAATAAATAATTAATCAATAACATTTTGATAAATAAAGATAATTCGGTGAATTAATAAGAAAGGAAAAATGCTTGAGAGGCAAGGTGAGGCAGAAATATAAACTTTGTAACATTTTATGACCTGATTCATGTTTCCATTATATTTTTATGTTATTTTGATCTTCTTTTGGTTGCAGTTAACATCACAATCATTGAATTAGATTCTCTGTAAACAGTCTATGACTGATCCACTGATTATTAAACAGCTGCCTCTTTGTTGCTTTCTGCTGTGACTAAATTTATTCTGTACCCACATCATGCTTTTAGCTTTATTACAGCCACCCTTCAGTCCCGAAGAGTGTTTGAGACAAAGAACAGATTTTAGATTTACTATAAAGACAAACTGACGTTGCGCAGCGCAGTGTATCAAAGAAAATCAGTGACACAAGGATTATGTTGTGGTAACTACTTCATCCAGAACACCCCGTGACAGAAAGCTGTTCTGCCCCCAGCAAATACCATTTCTGCCACCCACCCCCTCTGCCCTGTATCGGTTACACATAACACATAAACTGGCTCCGGTCCAACTACATGAACTCTGTCTGCACCACTGCCAGCCGATGAGCAAGCTCTTTGTTATCCTCATAAGCATAAGATTGCAGCGCCACATTTCTGCCATAACTCTGACAAATGCAGGGCATCAACACCTTAAACACTCCCGCCACTTTTAGCTGCTCTATAATAGTTTTATCTTCATGGGATATCCAATTTACTCAGTCAAATGTGCAGCAAATGGACATGCATTAAAAAGACAAAGTAGTCTAACCTATAAGCAATTTAGAATCGCCAACTGACCCACAGTAATCCCACTAACTGCATGTTAGTGGGAGTTTAGGAGTTTAGATTGTGGGAGGATGTCAGAGTACCTGGAGAGATCCCATCCTGATACAGGGAGAACATGCAACTCCACGTATAAAGGCTGCGCAAGCAAAATATGTGAAAAGATTTTAAAATGACTTGGTGAAAAATAAATATTGTTATAGCTAACTTCATTATCTGCACATTTACTCAGCTGGTTCTTCCTGCTCTTGTGCAATCACTCTGTCCTTGCCTCCTTTGCACTGACAATCATACACAAACACTTTACATTCAGCTAAACATAACAATATAATGTGATAATTATTGTAAGAGCAGGCTGGGAATCCATATTTGATATGAGTATAGCACACAGCTTGGTTATGTGAAATCATCGTCATGAATTTCTCGCCCACACTGTCATCCTCTCTCAGTCTTTGTGCTGTAACCCAAAAGTTAAATGTAACAGGGAAACACAACTTACAAATGAATAAAAGGCATAAACTGCTCCATTTCAATTTATAACAATATTCAGACTGAAAGCAGGGTGCTACTGAACATGAACTGACCAGGATCGGTACTGTAAACAAGCAACAGAACAGAAATAGAAATGTTTTAACAAACTAAAATAACAAAGTACATCAGCTCATTTGCTGGTAATACCAGCAGACTAGTGGCTCAGAAAGCTAGAATTAGCTAATAATCTCTAATGATTTAGGCTACAACACCTCTGAGTGAGCGCACTGTAACATCATGACATCAGCAAGACTGCACAGTTTTCATTCTCTCCTGACTCCAAGTTGGCAAAATATAACATTAGAAGAATGTCAATGTCAGAAAATAATACTAACATACATTATCATTACTACTATTACTATAATATTATACTAATATATATAGTAAAGGGGAAGGTCTATACTAGACCTCAGACCCGCCCCTTTCCTGATGAGTGCCCTTTTCTTGAGGCATTTTTAATTTATTTATTTTTTTGTAATTTGTGTGTGCATGTGGAGTCCTGCCTTTGCCCCTCAACAGTATCATTTAACTGTTAATCATAATTTTGCTAAATAAAAGGACCTGGCTTGCATCAGTCACATGACCACCATTTACCAATGCTCACCCTCGACAGGAGAGTCCGCTGGTTACGAGCTGGACCAAACTCAGAAAGAGCACGTGCATTTTTTGCCACCTGGGCGGTAGCGACTGTACGACATAGGAGTAGTAGGTTATTATGTACACGTTGGTAAGATGTCTGTGAAGGTTCTCAGTCATCCAGGTCATTGTAGTCAAAGGAGCTTGCAAAGAAAAGCGTCTGGACTTCTTTAAGTTTCTTAAAGACGTTTCACCTCTCATCCGAGAAGCTTCTTCAGTTCTAAGGTCAAATGGTGGGGAGTCCCAGATTTAAACTAAATGAGAGGTGAGATGAGAGGTGAAACGTATTCAAGCAACTTAAAGAAGTCCAGACGCTTTTTTTTTTTTTTTGCCTGTCCCATTTGGTTCTTTAGCCGTCAGAATTGTTGTCTGAAGACCAACAAGGATACCCAATGGATTTACTTTGCCAAATGGATCATCGTGGCATTGCCGTATTGATCCATTTGATCGACCTTTGTTTTTATTATTTATTATATTTTATTTTCAGATGTTACAGACGGGACAGACATGAGTGAGGGATAGGAAAGGGAGAGAGAAAGAGGAAGGAAAAGAAAAACAGAAGGGGAGAGGGACAGTGAGAAAGGGGGGGAGAAAATAAAATCTCCTGGATCACCTGTTGAGAGAAGAAGAATAGAAAACAAGCAAAAAAAACCCCAAACAAACCAAAGCAACATACTAAACACAACACCATCGCATTAATCTAGCTAAGTGTAAACAGCAGTAAATACTAAAAATTCAGTGTTGTTGTGCAGCAGGCAGGACAGACAGCGCACAATGTGCTTTGAAGTAGCAGCCAAGAAAGGTGTAATTTAAGTCTACGAGCAGTGAACACCCGTGTGCATACCTGTGTGGATCAGCGCGCTTGTATTCAAATGGTTTCCACATGTAATGGTCTGCAAGAGGATGTAGGGAGCCATAGCCCCGTCCCCCAGGGCATGAAGCAGGCATGGAGGAGATCCAGGCCCCAGACATCCAGAGGCCTCAGAGTGCGAGAGCCCAAGGAGGACCACCGGAGGGGCATCCGTGCCACCCTCATGGGAAGGGCTGAGGATCCCCAGACGAGGCGTCACCCAGTAGCCACCGAGCAGAAGCTAGAGGGGGCTGCACCGGCGTGCCCGCCGGCTCTGCCGGCAACCAGCTGTGCCAGAGTGAACCGAGCTGCAGGCCCAGAGGCCGGAGGCCCGAGGGCCCCCCGCACCCCGGAGGAGGCCTGACCGAGCAACAGGCGCCAGGCCCCGCCGGTAGCCACCGGGAGTGAGCCGATACATACCTGAGTGCCCAGCCCTGGACACCAAGAACCACCAATGCACCGACCCCTGAGGGCATCAGTCACCGGCAGGGAGTGTGGTGAGGGGAGATAGGCCTTGGAGGGCCTGGGAGTTCCCAGAGAGGTGGAGTCTAAGACCCGACCTGACATATAGACACAGACAAACAGGTACACACAGACACAAACATGCGTTCCCACCCTCATGCACACATATACAAACACTCAGCACTCACCCAACATAAGGATTGACATAAATGGACATGTACACACAATCACACTCCCCAAACATACTCTATACCCCGGGTCCAGGTACCCTCGCCCCCAGAGGGGGAAACAGAACCCAGACCCAAGAGATGTTACCCTTCCCCCCGAGGTGGAGGCAAGCAGACCGTCCCAGGCTCCGCAGCAGCAGGGAGGCCAATCGGACAGCCAACATCTCCTCCCCCCCCCCGCCCCGATGGCTAGCAGAGAAGCTAGACGCTTTTCTTTGCAAGCTCCTTTGACTACACGTTGGTAAGTTGTGTTGTGGCAACTGACGAATTGAAACAAATGAGCGTGCTGTGTGTGCAACAATCATTACCTGTCCTAGTCTGGTCATTAGCTGCCAGCTAACTGGGTAAGGGTGTCATGGGTCTGTAGCTCTGTCCACCGTTTTAGTGAACATATTTACCTTTAAAGTAAGTTACAGGGCTTTCCCTGCATTTCTGGAGGGCTTACATTTCAATAAAACTGATCTAACATGCATATCCACATAATTATGGATTTATATTTTATATTTATATATGTATTTTTTATTCTCATTACTTTATTATTATAGACTAGGAATAAATAATAAGAGAAGGATTCTGAATCAGCACCATGATGAAAACTTGTGGCCATAGTACTGTAAACACAGTATTCTGGAGAAGGTATAAAATGTCACTGCATGTGTCTGTCCCTCACCAGATGGATTAAAAAGGGCACAGGTAACAATGACACATGTACCAGTTGTTACATTGCAGAGGTATTCAAGTACAAAAACTATAATAAACACAATTGCAATCTTTTGGTTCTATAACATTTTTCTATCATTACTTTGTCATGGACTAGGTGCAAGACTTGTTAAGTGTAGACAATTAAATAATAGATTAATGCAATAGCAAATTATGCCTAGTTCTCAGATGGACAGCAAGTAGAGAGTGATAGATGAGATGAGGAGATGGAAGGAGGAAGAGAGGCGAAGAGTGAGTCACAGGCAGAGCCTAGTTTATTTCCCACAGTTCTTTTTATTCTTGCCTTATGATTTCAAGCACTGTCACCAATCTTTGCATTTTAATATTATCTCATAGCACTTGTTTAATAAGCTACCATCTCTCCTATGGACTTTTTAACATCTACAGTCTCAAAGCAATAGAGCCCTGTCTTCTAGCACTATCAGCAGCAGGAGCAGCAGCAACCCCTCAACAGCAACATTGTACCCCATCAGGTAAAACATAGACTAAAATAGTCATCGTTTTTTTTATATGGTGCATCCTTTCAGTTCATCCTCTGTACAGAATGCTTTATTCTGATTGGCTGGTTGCTTAATATGTAACGTGTATATAGACTATATAGACAAAAGTACTGGGCCACCCCTGTTTGCCCATGAAAACCCATTCCACGAAACTCCCAGCACACAGGTTTTGTGCTGATGTTAATGCCAGTACTATGGCTAGTTGCTTGATTTTATACACCTGTGTCAATGGGATTGAATTCAGACAGCTGTAGTCGAATACTGTTTCCATATAATTTAAGACAAGATATTGTAATATTATACACATGACAGCGTACATATTGACTGGAAAGCTGTACAAATAAAAGTGATTTGGCAGAAAATGAGGAGAAGCAGAATTTAGTGCTAAAGTTTTTTTTCCGGAAATTATCTGGTTAAAGGAAATTCTAGGTCCATTCATTACAGTCATTCTACATTCATTCTTCCTGTGACCAAAACATGTAAGTAACTGTCATCTGTGTTTGTTTAAAGAACCAGAGGGGGTGGTTGTAATTTAAATCATTTTGCAGCTGGTGGAATATTTGTCATGTGAGATGCACAGAAAATGCTTTGAGGCATCTGGAAACATTTTACTTTTTTCTGTTTATTTACTGAGGAAAACGGATGCTTCGTGAGTAGCTGTGAGTCGAGTATAATCATGCAAAAGCTTCACATATAAAACTATGTTCACATGTCACTGCACTTCTTGGTTTTCATGTCTCCCTCTGCGTGTCCTTTCAGCAGTATCTTTTTATATCTTGGCTCTGTTTTCTTGATGTGTTGCCATGAGTTTAGCACTCTGCAGTCTGTCAGACCTGAGTGACACGAGATTCCTTAAAGAGGAACCCCATGCCTCTCTGATCCCCATCTACCTGTCCTGCACAAAGGCCTGTCAAAAGAGGCCCATTGATCGGAGGGCAAATAGCCCTGTTCTGCCCATACAGTGGTGCGTAATCCCTCATATATTCAGGCCACTCATCCATTCCATCCTCGTCCTCCTCATCTTCATCATCATCTCCTTCCTTTTCCCAGAGCGATGTGGAGACATGCTGGTACACCCTGGTGTCCTCGCACTCCATCTCTCTGTGGTAAAAGTAGCTGAAGTTGGACACAATGACAGGCACAGGCAAAGAGATGGTGAGCACGCCAGCAATGGCACACATGGAGCCCACCAGCTTTCCCCCAACTGTCCCTGGGCACATATCGCCGTACCCGACTGTAGTCATGGTCACGACTGCCCACCAGAAAGCCTCTGGGATGCTTTTGAAGTTTGTTCCAGAACTGTCCACCTCAGCGAAGTAGACGGCGCTAGAAAAGATTATGACGCCGATGAAGAGGAAGAAGATGAGCAGCGCAAGCTCTCTCAGGCTGGCCTTCAGCGTCTGGCCCAGGATCTGGAGGCCCTTGGAGTGACGAGAGAGCTTGAAGATCCTGAAGACTCTCACTAACCTGATGATTCTGATGAGAGCCAGAGACACGGAGGGCTGCGTACCTTTGTCCTTTGCTAGCTCCGTGCCCACTGTGACAAAATAAGGCATGATGGCGAAGAAGTCTATGATGTTCATGATGTCTTTAAAAAAGTGCATCTTGTTGGGAGCGCTAATGAAGCGCATGATGAGTTCAAATGAGAACCAGCAGATGCAGATTGTCTCTACTATGAAGAATGGGTCCTGGAAGGCAGTGAATCCAGGTGAGACCAAGATGGTGTTGTTTGATATGTTGGGGTGAGGAGCGATGGAGTATTGCTGCAAGATAAATAAGGAAGTAGAAGAGATTAAACTCAAACATTAGATTAAAAGAAAAATCAAAGCATATAACCTGCACTGCCCAAAAGATTCAACTTATTTTCACACACTCGTTGGTTTGGAAGAAGAAATAGGAAAATAGAGAGAGAGGAAAGGTAGGGCAGTAGTAAACAGCTCCATGGAGATGATGTTTGCATGAATGTAAACAGAGAGAAATCAAGAAGGACAGAGTAAACATAAGGAGGAAAGTGAGAAGTAGTGATTATTATCAAAGTTTGTCCTCAGCACATTTGAAGTATGACATCTGTCAGGATCTTGTGAGATCTCTGATACGGTGCTAAAGTCTCTCTCCTCTCCATTTTCGCTCTCTTAGTTTTAATGCTTTTTTTTTTCTCTCACAGACTTTTATAAACCAGTTTCTCTATATTTAAACATAAAACATTCACCTCATGTGACTCAGGATTGTATTACAGCCACCTGACACTTTATTTAATCCAGCTGCTTTTTTTTTTCTGGGAACAAGGTGCAAGTTTGGAATAACTGTCTTTTAACAACTTATTTAAAGTTACTCTAAGCATTTGATGGCCTTGCAGTACATACTGTGCTCAACTCTATTTCCTATTTCCTGTTAATTAGATACACCTGGCTGAAAATGTCTGGTATAACAAGCCTGCAGTAAATCCTGCTTCCGTCAAGGTCACAATGTTCAGGCTTGGTTTTGATTCAGCTCTTTGTGGTGGGTTTGAACTGTATTCTGATAGATGTTTGGTTATCCACTAAAATAACCATTCAGCTCAACCAGCATCTCCCTAATTCCACATCAACCCAAACCAAACACTGTAACCTTGGCGACGGGAGAGTTTACTGCAGTCTGTTCGTCTTAAATTACATTATCTTTAGCTAGGTTGACCTAATAAACTGGAAACAGCATATGTTTCTTGTGTCCTCGTGTGTGCTGCTTTATATATACTTTGAACTGCCTGTGACATTTGCAAAGCAAATTCTAAACAGACACTGCTCAGATTAAGGTGAAATATACTAATGGCAGGTTGAATGATGTTAGTGTCCATCACTTAGATCCAGGCTGTCACATAAATCCAACAACATGCATGGTTCGAGATATTTTTGTTTGTAAGATTTTCCATCTCGTGAGTGACTGATAACGTGGAGATGGCTGTGCATGTATGTTTATGTTGGCTTGCATTGTATCCCAGAGTATTGCAGGCTCTGATCACTTTAGTATGGAAGACAAATCTGCTGGTCAGTTAAGTGGCAGAGCAGGTTGTTCATCAGTTTCGGCTGCTTTGGTGGTAATGGGATGAACAACAGGTGCACTAGAGGGGCAACAATGAGAGAACCCCCAAAACAAGAATGGTTTGGGAGTTGTGATGGAGGCTACTGACAACTTTTCCACCTCTAATCTTTTCTGTTTCTTTTCATTAGTTTTGCATTTGGCTGTCTCCCAGAACAGTCTCAAGATCATGGATGAGATTCTAGCACAGGGCCCATTTGAAGATGTCAGGCCCTCATGCAGTTACTTTTGGAGAGCTGGACAGGCCAAAACCATAACCCATCAGTGGGACCAGTGTCTGCTCCTTTGTGCAAGGAGGAACAGGAGGAATGCTGCCAGACCCCTACAAAGTAATCTCCAACAGGCCACTGGTATAAATGTCTCTGACCAAACAATCAGTAACAGACTTTGTGAGGATGGCCTGAGGGCCTGACATCTTCAAATGGGCCCTGTGCTACTTCTCCACCAGTGGAGCCTGATTAGCATTTGCCATAGAATACCAGACATAACAGATCCACCACTGGAGTCTGGACATAATCTGGGTCTGCAAACAGAATGGCTGAAACAAAATGTTACAATGGACCAGTCAAAGTCCAGATGTCAACCTAATTAAAAATCTTGTGGCGAGCCCTTCAAAGAGCTGTGCATAAATGAATTCTTACGACCCGCAATGAAGTGAAGCAACTCTGTAAAGAAAGGGGGCCCAAATTCTTCAGAACTTTCATGGAATATTCATTTATTTTTCTATTTGTTAATTGTTTTGGCAGTTTTTGTCCTCCATACATCAACATATCTATCTCTGTTTACTGGAGTAACGAGGGAGTGGTGGTGGTGCTTTGGAAGCATGCACGTCTGCTACCTGAACCTCCACAATCCATCTCGTCTCCAGGCTGCCGGAGCACATGCAAGACAAATTTAATTTTGCCGTAGTCATCAGAAAAACCGATCCGTCTCCATCTTTTCCATGCCGTTTTCAGTGTGTAGCCTATGAGTCACTGTGTTTATTAATACGGGCTTTGGTTTATGTGTTGATGGGCTCTTTGGGGTGTCCTTCCTCTATATATAGCACCTTTAGATCTCTGAGGAGTAACCTGAGACAAGCTCATCTCCTTTCCTGCTTTTCATGCTGGCTTCTCTTCGTCTAAGTCCTTCCACTCTCTAGTGCTTCTTCCTACTTTTAAAGCATCCACTTCATTTGAATTAATCAACTAATAAGTAAAACTCTCAAGCCGCTTTACCTGCTCTCTTTTATCCCTCATATTTTTCCACTGGTGGTTTAACTGCTCTCCTCATCTCGTACTTCTTTCCTCTCAGTCTAACTGGATCAGATTAAGTGGCAACTCCAAAATAATTTCAGCAGATAGTCTCCTTTACTTTCTTTCTTTCCTCAGCCTTTGCTTTCCTCTCCATTTTTCACTCAGTGTTGCTTCAGGAGATAAAAACATTTTCATCTTGTGCTGCAAAGTGACATCTGTCTGCACTTCTTGTGCTTATTTGTTCACCTCATCACTTTCCTGCAGTGTTACGCTGTGTTCTCTAAGCACCCTGTCGTCAGCCTACTCCCTCACTCATGCGGTTATTGCAACTGACATAACTTTCCTTGTGCAGCCCTGTGAATACCGGTTTTGTAGATATGAGCATCCTCACCTCCCTACGCTCCTTTTCATTTCTGAACTCAGGCAGGGTCTCCAGGCAGAAGATGAGAATGGAGACCACAATGACCATGACACTGATGATGGC
Source organism: Rhamphochromis sp. 'chilingali' (assembly GCF_963969265.1). NCBI lineage: Eukaryota > Metazoa > Chordata > Actinopteri > Cichliformes > Cichlidae > Rhamphochromis > Rhamphochromis sp. 'chilingali'. Next base: position 4,965,298 of record NC_137942.1, on the reverse strand, counting down.
GATGATCCGGGCTCCGCTGGAAGATTCCGGATACTCAAACAGCATCCAGATTTGCTGCTGCCACTTTTTTTCAGGTAGAGGTCTTTCCTCCTCTTTGGCGAAGCCTTCATCCTCTTTGAAGTGGTCGATGATCTCCTCTCCGAGCTCGTAGAACCGCAGCTCCTCCAAGAACATGTCCAGGGGGATGTTGGCGGGCCTCCGCAGCCTCCCACCTGACTGATAGAAGTAGAGGATGGCGTCAAAGCAGATGCGGTTTCTGTCCAAGAAGACTTCATTCCGCAGAGGGTCGAAGTAGCGAATTCGACGCTGGGGGTCACCCAACAGGGAGTCTGGGAACTGAGCAAGGGTGCGCAGCTGGGTCTCATAACGCATCCCTGACACGTTGATGGCCAGACGCTCCGTCAGAGCCCACTGACACCGCCGGCGGTTCTCCCTTCTGGGATGCGCTCTCGGCTCCTTGCTGCTCTCTTTCTCCAACTTGTTCTGCTTGTTTTTGGCCTGCTTATCTTCATCACTGACCTCCTCGGATTTTTGTTTATCTTTCGTCTCACCTCCACCTCTATCTGTACCTCCCCCCTTATGATTGTCCATGTCTCAGCCTGGAATAGTTCCTTTTTAAAAAGAAAAGAAAAAAAAAGTACTTTTTGCTGCTTCTTTGTTCTGCAAGAGTTACCCTGACAAGTTCACTTCAACAACCTTTACAGATAGTTACAACATCTTAATAACTGTGTATAAAAGGTGTATAAAAAATCAATTGTACATTGTAAGTATACATGAGTAAAAATTTATGAGTTGATTATTTTACCAAATGTCTTCATTTTTTACATATTTTTCTACTGTTAGACTTTAATGTAACACCAGAAAATGTTACACCTGTACAAGCTTCCCTGAACTGACTTCTAGGTTAAATCAAAATGGATTTTAAGATGATTTCATCTGTCTATAATCCATAGACGTCAGAGAAACTGCTGTCAGCTCCACTTTTCTTAAAACATGCTATACAGTGTGTTTGTTTAGATTGATTTCATACTGCATGCACAAATTCCAAGACATGCTGTTAGCGTAAACCCACCTTAGTTGAGCTCCTCCTTTCACCTGCCCTACTGGCAGCTAACGCTTCAGGCTAATGCTTCAAACCCCAGGCGAGTGACCATGACTCTCCTGCTGTTCCTTCACCTCCATGTGCCTTCTGGGCCGACCCATCATCACACCATCCAGGCAACCCCTCCTGATTCTCCCTTGAGTCACATTTAGGAGGTGAGGGGAGGAGATAGAGGGAGCTTCTTCAGGGGCTGCTGTGGTGTTAATCTGCCACCCTGGGTAAAGTTAAAATTGTTAAGCTTGTTTGTAGGTCACTCACTGTCTGCGCTTGCACCCTTACGCTGTCTCTCGCTCTCAGCATGGGAAATGCTGTTAGGCGGAAATTCAATCTTGGACTTGCTCCTTTTCCAAGAGCACGCTGCCTATTCGCCCACTTTTTCTGACCCCAACAAGCCTCCTCGCTCAAAAATGTCAACCTCTTACAACCCTCAGTCTGTCTTAAACATGCTGTGCATTCTTACATACACTTGTAGCCTGATCTGTACCTGAACTAAGAAGTTTAAAAAGGAGAATAAAAAATTAAATAAGGGAGCAGTGTTTGCACTGATGAACATGATTTACACTCTAGAATCATACCACAAACATTTGGTTGGTATTTATTTTTTTCCCTCTTTTGCTGTTACAGCTTAGCTATAAATTAAAACTTGCAGGTTACTGTGGTTTGTGCAGAATTATCCACAAATTGGATCAGAGCAGTGATAAATCTGTCATGAAATGTGCCCACACCATTACTCACTTTATGTTAAATATAACATATAATATATTTCTGTGGTTATTTTAGACATCTTAAATTATACACCAAAACATCTCCGAGTCTCTGGGTCTGTGTGCAGGAAGACTTTTCTGAAATGTACTGTTGCCTTCAAATACTTCAAGTAATTTACAGCTTTTAAGTGTTTATTTTCACAGAGGGTTTGTAAAGTTTGCTCTTTGCATTAAAAAGCTCCAAATCAAATTTTGATACTTTGAAGTTGAGTAGCTGGTGTAGAGGATTGTAGGTCTGAATGTGTGGGAAAACCTGCTGGCTTGTTTACTGCAAGCTGCAGCTGAAGGCGCTTGGAGATCCTGGTATTTTTGGCTCACTTTATTAAACTGTGTGAGATGTGCTGAATCCTTTACTGGCATAGTGAGTGGTATGGTAGCATGCAAGCTATGCTCTGTATAAAAAAAACATAGATGTAGCTTCCAGGTCTGAAAAGTGAAGCAAATGTGAAGCAGTGTGCCTTAAACTGTATTCTTTGTAATGGCCAGCAGGGGGCTGACGCCACAGGTTGCAGAAAGAAGCCCAATTTAAAAATAATTTGTGAGTTGATGAGTTTATGGCCTCACTTCATTTTAAGTTACTAAAGCACTTTCTTCCTTAAAATTATTATTATTATTATTATTATTATTGTTATTATTATTAATAATAATAATAATAAGAAGAAGAAGAAGAAGAAGAAGAAGAAGAAGAATCCCTGAAAAAATCAGGAAGTTTAATGATTTCCGAATGGGTTTTTTTTTTTAAACACAAAATGTTTTGCCATGTAAAATGAGGAAATTAGATTAAAGTTCATTTCAGCTTCTACCTTATCCACATGTTTTAAGTCACATGCCCTTCCTGAGCCAACTTCAAAGGTTTAGTGTCTCTGATTTTTTTTTTTTTTTTTTTTTTTACCTCCAATCGACCCAGCACCCTTTCACATGAATACGTTGACCAGTGAGGCGTGAAAATGAAGAAATGAAATAATTACGTTTAATATTAAGTATACAAAAAGGAATACTTTTAACAAAAGGCCAGGTCTCCTTGATCTTTAAGTTGAAGCAGCATTGAGATATTTAATGGCATCTGAGCATTGCAGAGTAAATCAGCTTCCTGCAATGATTCAAAACGTTATAAAGATGGGAGATCTGCTTTATAACCGTTAGAATAATAGCATCAGCAAGTTTAGTGGAAAGCAGGTTCATTATACTGTTAGGTAAAGACACTACAGTATTGGAGAGAGATCTCAAACAATCAGACGATCCCATTCCTGCAAGTACTTGATAACGGGGAGTAGGAAGAGCTTCCTTTCACTGAACGAAAGTAATCATGTCCAGACTGATGGTTTCTAAGGAAGCTGACATCAGCTTAGGGCGGCTAAGTTAGTGGCACCCAAGCACAGATGTCCAGACACAGTTGAAGTAAAAAGGAAATTATTATAAAAGTTCAAGAACCCTCTCTAGAGCTAGTTTTCTTGTGAATGTATAGATTTCCTACTATCCCTGTCCTCCTGAACGCAGCAAAGCAAACCGCATGATTTTGTGGCACTTTGAACTTTACAAACAAACATGCTGACAGCGGCTGATCGTTTCTGCTGGCGGCAGAGGAGTCCTGCTGTGATGACTCCGAGCAGACAAAGTAAGAAGTAACCGTTATTAGTCCGCTGTTTGACAGCAGCGCCGCTTTGCGTCACATTTATCATCGTGACCGCAGACAAAATGTCCCTCCGCTACTACAACAAAGTGGCTGTTGTCACAGGAGGATCCAAAGGGATTGGCAGAGGGATTGTCAGAGTGTTTGGTATGAAAATGTCTTTATTTATGCTGGCAGTTTGCGCATGCAGCGAGGAGTGGCGCACTGAACATTTTTGCGTCTTTTTTTGTTGTTCTTTTATAGTGGAAAACGGAGCCAAAGTGGCGTTTTGTGGAAGAGAAAGTTAGTAAGGCTGTTTTTATTCTGCTACTTTGTAAAACAGTTACACGATTTCACTTTTGGCAGCATATATGAAAAGAAAAATAATGGGGTGCAGTGTTTTGCGGCATGATCAGACGTGTCTCGTAGGTGCAGCAGGTGAAGCTTTAGAGGCGGAGCTTAACAAGACCGGACCAGGCTCGTGCAAGTTTGTCAAAAGTGACATCTCCAAGGAAGAAGACATAAAGGTGAAGTGCAGCTTTGTGGGTGTATGGTCTGAAATGGAAAGAGTCACATGATCACATGATGATCTCACTGAACTCAGTGACTCCCGCATTCACTGCGGATGTGTATTTGTCATTTGTTGGTTCCTCTTGTCTCTGCAGAGGCTGATTGCAGTCACAGTGGAGCAGTTTGGTCACATCGACTGCCTGGTCAACAACGCAGGCTGGCGTGAGTCTTTTGTGTGTGTGTTGTTGTTTTTTACTAACAAGGAGACATGACAACAAGGCTGTGTTGCTTACTGTCTGTTTTTGTGTTTGAAATCTTCCTCTTCAGACCCTCCTCATAAACCCACTGACGACACCACAGCAGAGGAGTTCAGAGACTTGTTGAATCTGAACCTCGTCAGCTACTTTTTGGCGTCTAAAGTACGTTTTCACAGCTTTGGGTGCAAATAATTTCTGTCTTCGGTGGTAACAAAGACAGTCCTTAAGGATTAAAGTGATACATTTAAACACTGATGAATGAAATAAATAAAAAATAACTTTATTTTAAAACGACAGGCGGGAAAACAATATAGGAAAAAAATGTTTTCAGTGGTCTTAAAAGTACACAAGAATACCCCTAACATGGAATCTACCCTTTCCTTGTGTCTACAGACCACCTGTAATATCACTTTTGAGTTTCCAGGATTTTTGCATTGACTGATTGATTTTAGCCAAAGCCAGTCTGACTAACTAATAACACATAAACCCTTCACACTTTTCATTTCTGTTTGAGCTCTTGGAGTAATTGAAACATTATGTATAGAGGATCTTTGCACCACCTGAAAGTCTCTCTCTCTCTGCAGTATGTGTTACCTTACCTACGAGAGCGCCAAGGAAACATCATCAATATTTCCAGTCTTGTGGGAACTATTGGTCAGAAAGATGCTGCACCGTATGTTGCCACAAAGGTGAGCTTCTTTCCTCGTTTCCTAAATTTCAGCCCTCTGCCCAAAAGAATAGCATTGTAATGTGATGTTTTCTCCACAAGGGGGCGATCGTTTCCATGACAAAGGCAATGGCAGTGGATGAGAGTCGCTACAATGTGAGAGTCAACTGGTGAGGCAAACTGGCATCTGCAAAAAATTATCACCCCCCCCCCCCCCCCCCCCAAAAAAAAAGGTTTCTAGGGAGAAGATATATTTTCAATCTCCAGATTAAATTAATTGGATTTCAATTTAATCACAAGGATAAGATATAAAAATGTGTTATGCTATTAATGAATCGCAGGGGACAGCTTGTGACTAGTATATTAAAATGCAGTTACCTTTGTGTGCTTTATATAGAGTTAACTAGTCTCATCCAATGGTTCCCAAGCTAAGGGTTGGCCTCTTTACATGGTCCCAGTATCAGTCTGAGGGGTTGTGAGATGGTTGATAGGAGCAGAAGTCAGAAAAACATAATCTGTATTTCTTATTTGGACTTCTCTTCAGTCACTGCTGTCTGTGATAACTGCCACAAACCATAAAGCCCAACTTTCTTATATCAGCCCCCCCCCCCCCCCCCCCCCCTCCCCTTTTTTTAAAACTTAATTTCGTAGCCATTGATAAGCTCTGATTCACTATTTGGGCTTTTCTACAGTAGACAGTTCAAAATTACACATTCTGTTCTCATAAATCCACAAGACTAAGATACCAAACAACTATAATTACGCAGTGAAATAAAAAATGTGATTCTGATAAATAAAAAGAAGAATTCTGGTGTGATATAAAAACTGTAGAGATTCTACAAGTATTTCATTCCCTTTAATCTAATAATGCCTTTCTTTTTCTAATCGGAGTGTCTGGCTTTTGTTGCAGCATTTCACCGGGTAACGTGATGACACCTCTGTGGGAGCAACTAGCAGCACAGACACCAGACGCAGCTGCCGCCATTAAAATGGGGGAAAATGCTCAGGTACGTTCAGGAAGGTGTTCAGAAGCCGTGCAGATTATGGGGGCTGGTTAGTAGTGAAGAGTTGAGTTATGCAGTCATTAATGAAAAGTTATTAAAATGTAATAAAAATGATCCGTGCCATCATCAAATCACAAAGAATCTCCACATTGGATCAGGGCAGCGAACGCCTCTGGTGCTGTTGGTCAGCAGGCTGCTGGTGGAAACTGTGCTACTGTTGCCTGAAAACAATGGAAGAGGAGAGGAGGAAGGTGTGTTAGGAGGCAGCGTGAGCGAGGAAAAGGCAGGAGTGTGGAGGTCAGAGATAGGGGCTTAATGTGAGGAGCTAGCTGATATGAAGGAGAGAAGGAAGGCGGATATTTTTCAGAGCAAGTGTCTGACAGAGATGAGAGTCTGCAAGGTGGTGTCATGGCAGATTGTAGCTAGGCAGCATGAGATAGAGACGAGGATCAAATGGTGGAAGTTGAAAAAGGAAAAATGTAAAGAATTCAGAGAGGAATGTCGACAGCTCTGGCTGGTAGGGAGGAGTTACCAGATGATGGGGAAAGCTGAAGTGATGAGGGAATGAAAACAAGGACACTTGGGAGAGGAATGAGAAAGTATTGGAAAGTGTTCAAAGAGTTTGGCAAGGAAAAAGCGGGATAGTCAAGAAGATGCAGACAGCTGATAGGAGTACTTGGAGGCTAGGTGTACAGCAAACACAGGTGGCAAAGGAGGAAAAGGCTTTTAGTGAGTTGTATGTGAGGCAGGACACTAAGGAAGGAAACTTTTATCGGTTCGCTAGGCAGAAAGATTGAGCTTGAAAGCCAAAAGTGCAACAGGACAGAGAGTGGAAGTTGCTAAGATTTTTCACCGGGAATTACCAGGATGGACATTATTAGAAATGAATACATCAGAGGGACAAGTCAAAGTCTGAGAGGCAAGGCTGAGATGGTTTGGACATGCCCATAAGAGGAACACTGGATATACTGGAAAAAGCAAAACTAAACTGCCACACACTGGAATCTCTCTGTCAGGCAGTCAGCATCGACGCCTTCAGTCTTGGATCGCAGCTGAACGAGTTTGTGTAACAGGCTGCATTTTTTCCATTAGAGGTTTCCTTTGATTCAGGCAAGAAAGCCTGTTTGAAGCTGACGCAATACAAGAGGAGTAACTAGACAGCCACCTCCTTTTAGTTTCGCATTTATAGAAAAAGAGTGAAAGACAAGTTTGTTTCAGTTCTTTAAGTGTTGTTGTTGTCTACATGTTTTGTTAAATTAGGATCTGTCATTTTCACACTTTTATTATGCCTGTTATCTAAATAATGGAGGATAGGAGACCCTCTGTTAAGCCTCTGTCGCATTAGGAGGTTTGTAGTTTTCCCTGTTCATGAGTTGAGAAAGCTGAAATTATGAAATCTCCAGTTTTGTTTTGTTTTTTTTTTTGGGGGGGGGGGGGGGGGGGGGGGGGGTTGCATGGGAAGTCGTACAGGAGTTTTTTGAAAAGCTTCTCCTTCTTGGCAAATACTTGTGAGCTAGGAAGCAACAGTTGGAACAGCTGCAGGCCTGTAGAAGCACAAAAACAAAAGGAATTTACCCAGTGCACCCAGAAATATGCAGTCTAGGACTGAGAAGTGACACACTTTCTTCTCCAACAGCTCATGGGTCGAATGGGGACTGAGGCTGAGTGTGGACTGGCTGCTTTATATCTCGCTGCCGAGGCCACTTTCTGCACCGGGATTGACCTGCTGCTCAGTGGAGGAGCTGAACTGAACTACGGCTTCAAGAGTCAGATCCAGTCCTAACAATCCTGAGTGTCCTTGTGGTGGAGATATGTGCAAATGTGCTGGTTACATGACTAAAATGAATACTAAATAATTTTGGATATAAGGAAAGCAATTATATTAATTGATTTCAAGTAGTTTGGTGCTTGAAGTTGAAAATTTAAAGCTTAGAATTTTGGCATCCTAACCTTGAAACTGGACCTGAACCACTCCCCTATGATTAGCCAATCAGCACTAGCCTCTCTGCCTATAATAACCTGCTTTCGCCTACCCCAATCAGAGGTTTGTTTGTTTTTTTTTTCTCTTCCCTCATGCTTCCAAGGACTTCCTGAATGAGACTGCTGGCCAATAAAACCGGTCACTACAACTGCAGAGCTAATTATTACATTGATTTGGGTTTTTTTAATACACTAACATCGTTGTGTCGTTATTCTGAGACGTGTAATTCTTTCTGAATTATTAAACTGGTAGAAAAGTTGAATAGAAGATCCTGAATATTTCAAAGTCGGCACACGCTGCTCGTATCCTGACGCTTCTGGGTTCAGGGAGAGCAAGAAGGTCTCGTATTTCAAAGCGGAACGCAAGCTGACTTGGAGCGTTTGTTTCCACACGGACTAACAAAGTTGTTTATCATCACTGGCGTAGCGGAGATGGCAGCCCTCCGGACGGTGAGTCGATTGAGTGTCTGTGTGCTGTTTATTACCAGGTTGCTGTGATGTTGTGGGTAAATGATTAACCTGAATGGGCGGTAAGGTGGCCGGTAATCATTAAAGAAGATAAGAGGCCAGTAAAACATCCTGGCCCACTGCTACTGGAGAATTCGGCGCGAGCGCGGAGCGTGGCAAAATTGTACAGCATGGAAAAGACCAAACTTAATGCAGAAATGTGGAGATTTTATGTCTTCTGCTTATGGTCAAAATAAAAACACTCCAAAAACACTAAGAAGATGCAGTTGTTAACCTTAAAGGCGGTTAACAAATTCGGCTCACTTAGAGACGAAAACATTTTATGTTTTTTGGGATCATTTGTTTCTGCTTAGGAACTTTGAGGTTTTCATGCGTGACGTCTTGTTTTTGGTCAGTCTGTCTTGTGCGTCGACTTAAATATTAAAGGGCTTTTAGTTGATGCACATTTACAGAAAATGCAAAGTGTCTGTGTACATTGCTACCACGTTATTACTCTTGTGTTTTACATGTAGAATGAATAGAATAAGTTACTTTCCTGCTGTATTAAATGCCACAATTGAATGCAAGAAACTAAATGTTGCTTTGGGAAATAGGGATATATTTCATTCATCAGGTTTGTGTGTGGCAAAAATCAACTCGGGGAAAAAATATAGCTAAGCTCTCATTGTGCAATAAAGACAAAATCTTGCATCACCTTTACGCCAAAATGCTTCCCTAAGCTCCATTGTGCAGAAATTATGGACACGAGGTGATAATTATATTGTCTGTCTGTAATGTCAGTGGTTTAGCTCTTTGACCTTCAAACATGCCAGAACTGGCCTGTCAAGTGAGCTGCCCTGTGGCCCTTTATCAATGCCAGCTGTCATCTACCAAATATTGGAATTAGATTTTAAACTTCTTTAAATGTTGTTTCAATTGTATGCATACAATTAACAGCCCAGTACTTATTAGTTTGGTAAAGTTAAAACCATTTAGAAGCACAACCTGGATGTTTTAGCCCTGTATCCATTCTGCTTTTTTAAATATTTAACTATTTTTCCAAATGTTTCTACTGTTTAACATTGTTTTTATTGTTAGAAAGAATCTAGTTGTGTATATTAATTATTTACCCAATATTTAACTGATATTTAATCATTTATTTCAACACACTTGTTAACTTTAAACGCAATCATTTACTAACTGGTCAACTTTTTCCTAGTCATGATTTAGCAGTCAAATTGTAATTTCTGTTTTCTTTCTTCCCTGAACTTGTCAGGCTAATTATTTCCATTTAGTCTATGGAAGCTGTAGATGTGCTCCCAGTGGTTCAATTACTCAGGGCTCCAAATTGCTGCTTCATACCACAGAGGGGCATTTGTGTGATGACTATATATGAAAGACTCCGTGCTGTTCAGTTGGCAAAATTAAAATCAGTTAAAATATGGGAAACCCAGCACCATATTAAGAAAGGTAAACTAAAATGTGAAATTTCGAGATTAATTAGAAGATTGCTTCCATAAGTATTAAACTGCCAGGACAGTTGATCTTAATACGGGTTAAATAAGTAAAAGTATAATATCCCATCCTGTCTTACCCCAGGGCTGAATTACCTTTAGATTTCTCATGTTACCTTGCCTGAACTCCAAGTATGAATGCCAAGATCTACAAAGCCAGTTAAGGAGTGGCACTGATAATTTATGTACCTAAACTAATGATATGTTTTTATGAAATAAGCTTTTATGGTTGGCTGTTGCTTTCTTCTTATTGTGAAGCCCTTTGTTGCCCACATAATATCATTCTGCAGAGAGCATCCTGCACATGTGATCTGATTCTGTTTACAGCTCTTACGACTGTCTCCTTCTGGAATGTGCAGACAATATGATTGGTGCTGAGTCACACACACACACCCCTCAGAAAAAAAAACAATATTGCACATAGTCTTCCTGTGTGTTCCCAAACGTGGATCAATGATTGTCACCTGGAAATCAGAGCTTAAACTGTTATCTGTTAACATTTTGAAACTTTTTGATGGGTATTTAAAGAAAGCTGCCACATCATCTCGCAAAGAGTTTCATCATGCATTCCTTGCAGGCACTCCATGGACGACGACTTCAGACTTTCCCCTTTTCCTTCGGCTCGCTGCGGTTCGCCAGCTCCTTTAAGGTAATGAGGAAAACGTTAACATTTTCTTTTTTCACCAGGTGAGACCTTGAATTACAGTCTGGCGAGCCTGTGAATGGCTGGTTTGGTATGGAGAACATGATGGTAACAGAAAGAAGAAAGTAACGTTCATTAGAGGGATTTGTCTCTTTAGCTTGGTCGAGTTGCTTTTTATTTACAGTTTCTTTCCATTTCTGTGTCCCCCTCACTCTGTGCCTGTTGTAATTATTTAATTCAGTTTAATTTAACCTGTTTAATTGTGTCCAAGTGATCTGTTAACCCTTACCTGACTATGTTTAACCACCATCAATTGTCCTTTTGCGCATGCTGTGTCAATAACAGCAATTTCAAAAAAACAATCACTGTTTTGGTCGCTTGCTCTGCTCTTGTCCGTCTCCTTCCTTCTTTTTTTTCTCCACCCGTGTCCGGCTCGCCTTTCCGTCTCCATCTCAGGCAGCAAGTCTCACCATTGAACGCAACACAGAATGCAAGCCGAAGCCCGAGCCCTCCACGCTGCTCTTCGGCAAACAATTTTCTGACCACATGTTGACTATCAACTGGTCGGAGAAGGGCGGCTGGGAATCTCCTCAGATCAAACCTTTCCAGAATCTGTCGCTGCATCCAGCTAGCTCTGCCCTGCACTACTCCATAGAGGTAAAGAGCACTCTGCCAACGTGCAGTACATAAACATGCATGATATTTTCACTGGGTGCAGCACCCTCTGCTGTAGTGTAACATATAAGTGAGCCTGTAGACCAGGAACTTGTAATAACAGCCAATGGCTGACACATATTGGCCAATGAAATGGTTAGGTATTGTCTTCTCACCTGATAATTTGATGAATATCAGTGCCAGAATGGGCTTAAAGTCGCCATAACCATTCAGTAAAAGGGAAACACTGCCACATTCATCTATACCTACATAGTAACTAACAAAAGTTATTTGTTTCTACCTTCTCCAGCTGTTTGAAGGCATGAAGGCGTACCGTGGCGTCGACAACCACATCCGCCTGTTCAGACCCATGCTGAACATGGAGAGGATGCATCGCAGTGCAGACAGGAGCAGCCTTCCTGTGAGTTTGCACACCATCAGAAACCTTGACCCTAATATATCATAGACTGTATATAAAAGATGGATACCATCCATTGATTTTCAGGATACTCTTTCCAGATCAATAGGTTATGAACATGCTAACCTTTGCTGTAAATGTGGGTATTTAAGGTGTCTGGTTGTTTTCTTGGTGGTTCTATTTTTTTATCCCTGGAGGCTGCTCTTTGCAATATATATTGATATCAGTATTTTGTTTGTCCTTCACACAGTATATCATTTTAATCAGAGTGGAAACGCCTCAGAAAAGCGATTTTAGACCATCGTGAGACACTGAGGCCTTATTCAGAGAGACTGTGGCACAGCATGACAAAGCGCTGCTCATTCTTTGAAGCCAGTCAGCGCAGTGAGGCTGCTGAGCACACGGACGGCTCTGGCAAAAACACACAGCGTGGTCTGGTAGAAAAGTTGATCCAGGCTTTTTTAATCCTTCATCTGGCAGCAAGTCAAGTGTCACGTTTTCTCAAAGCAAAGCCACATTTCTTCCCAAGATAAAAGATAAAATAGATAGGAGATAAAAGATCAGGTTGATGAGCATTTTCTCTTCATTCCCAAAATGTCAGTTACACTTGAGGAAGTGAAACAGGTAAAATAGATATTACAACACTGCAACCAGATTTGTGGGAGGGGTTGGATTAAACCTCATTAGGGAGGTGCCAAAAATTCCTCTTGCAGGAAGAATGCTGGTCATTCATTCTTTGGAGTGGAAAAACTCCATGATTCAAACTGGGTCTCAAACTTGGGTCTCATCGCCTTTTATGAGCTTTAACCTCACCCTGTGTTGCTTTATCTCAGTGCTGCTGTTGGTCTAAATGTGCTGTCGATGCTAATTCTTTAGCAAGGATCTAAAAAGCTCAAACTTGAGTGTACTTGGTAGAGAAAACTACATTTGGCTGCTCCCTTGCCTTAGACTCACTACACTCGGGAGATGTGCATGTTTGATTTGGCAGGGTTTTAACCCGCCTGACGCAACGCCAAAGGGGATTTGCGTCTATGCTGGAAACGAACTAAAGCTTTCCACCACCACACAGGAATAGGTTATCTTTACAGTTTCACAAACGAGTTTTTTACACACCCTCCTGATGTCCTGGTACCAGAGTTCACACTTCATTATTGTGAAACTGTTTCACAGGGAAACAAACTTTGAGTATAACTAAGATACTGTGAGTATGCAATATATGTATTTGGAAGAGTCTTGAAAGTGTCACACTAGAGGTGGGCGATATAAACGATATACGATAGAAACTATATAAATTTGGCCAACGATAGAGAGTTTGACTATATCGCTCTATCGCGATAGTGCATGCTGATGATGTCATCAAGCTGCGCCTGTTTTGGTCGAAAGCGTCGCAGCGGCTGCAAAGAGATGAAGCACTTTTGAAATATGGGGAAAGCCAAAAACTGCGCTTCTTCCACTTCCGTAACATTGATTCATTAATGTTGAATTCTCTCGCAGCTGCTCTGTTCCCATGTTGTTGCAGTATATTAATAACTAACCTCGTATTGTGGATGAATAATCTTAGTTGTTCTCCTGACGAAGTTTGGCCCGTGTATAGCATCCTCCGATACGATTACATTTGTCCCTGACCACCAGAATCCCTCACCTTAACTTTTATCGAGTGGAAAAACGTTGGCGTTCATCCTCCAGCTTCACTGTGCTAATGTTATGCTAACATAACTGTGTCGCTAGCAATCACGTAACACAACATTATATACCAGGTAGTCCAACTTCAGTAACCCTGCAAACGCCACTGCTGTTTAGTTTTCTGTCTTCATTTATGTTGGAAGTGATAACAGAGCTGTACGTTTGAATTGGTTTCAAAAATCTCTCAGTCAGAACATGGTATGAAATGTTTAGGTGTAAACTAGCGAGCTAACTTCCTGTTAACTTCTAACTCCGTTAAATTTAATAAATTCTGTTTTCATGGATGCATGGATGTAAAACTTAATCGTTACACCCGATAAAGCAGCAACGCTGATGATTTAATTAAAGATGAAAGAATTTAGACCGTTTTTAAGTCTTAGTGTTCGTTTGGGACGGAGTTTTGGACCCAGATTACTCCACGAAGCTCCCCACTACGCAGCCGTAATGCTCTGACAATCCATCAAAACATTTTTTAACAGATTTCTGCACGCCAAAATCGGTTCGAGGTCAGTAAGCACAACCAGAATTCATACATAAGGCACACTCTCAATTTTTGAGAAAATTAAAGGATTTTAAGTGTGCCTTATAGTGTGGGAAATATGTTATACAGAAGAAAAGAATATATCGCGATATATATCGTTACCGCACATGCTTCAAATTATATCACGATATGAATTTTAGGCCATATCGCCCAGCCCTATGTCACGCCCCATAGCCTTCTGGAGAACAAGACTTCTGTTTGTCTTTCTGTTCTGCCTCCAATGGAGAGCCTGGCTGCTGTTAGAAGTAAAGACAAACAGGGAGGATCGTAGATACTGAACATGTGGGCTCAGCTGTTTTCCTATTTATGCTTTATGTTTATGCCCTCTAGAATCCATCACTGACACGTCATGAATAAATTAACCGAGAGAATTATAATGTTAATTTGTGACACTTGTTTAATTTTTGTGTTTTTGTGTTGAAAAGATTTTACCTCATGTATATTTCTCCAAAGATAGGATATTCTTGTGTTACTGCAGCCAAAAAATTAAGTACAGCTTATAATAAAGTAGAATACAGCAATAAAATATAAGAAAATTTGCAAAAAGAAGAAAGACTCTCAGTAAATAAAAATCTAAATAAAATGCAGTCACATGCTTTGTAAAATGTTGACTACATAAAGGATAAATAATAAAGGATCATTACATTTAATCTAATCTACATTTAAATTTGGTCATTCCAGCACCAGCAAATGTCAGCATTAAAGAAGCTCAGTGTGATAGAGTGCAGGGTGAAAATACACTGAATGATGATATGAGAGAACAGGTAATTCTCTACTATACAGATAAGATGGCTTATAAAGTGAGGGCGTGAGGTAATGACAGCGATTAGTATCTGTCCTCGTGGCTGCCAAGATGAAACAGTCTGCCGGAGAAAGTAAGTAGTGCAGAGAGCGCGGGAGTAGACGGATAAGAGTTTGTAAGCAACCTCCTCTCCACCACAGCCAGAGTCATTTGGATGATATTATATTAGCCAGATTAATGGTGAAAGCTTACTGTTGAATGTCTTTTCCTTGTGCAGCTGTTTGATAAAGGAGAACTGCTGGAGTGCATCAAGAAGCTGGTGGAGATCGACCAGGAGTGGGTCCCCTACTCCCAGGATGCCAGCCTCTATATCAGACCCACTTACATTGGAACCGAGGTGAGCTTTAGTTTCACTAAAAGGCCTGTGCAGGTTCCACGTCAGCCAGGATGTGCTTGAAATGTCCTTCTCCTCATTAACAGTCTCCTCTTGTCTTTTCTTACCTCACATCCAGCCGTCTCTTGGCGTGTCTCGTCCAGGAAAAGCTATGATCTTCGTCATCATCGGCCCAGTCGGGCCGTACTTTTCAACGGGGTCCTTCAACCCAGTGTCCCTGCTGGCAGACCCTGCGTTTGTGAGAGCTTGGAAAGGAGGTGTTGGGGCCTACAAGATGGGAGGGTAAGTTTTTACCCTTAAGTGTGCATTTGGTGTCTGTCTTGCTGTGGTTATGAGTCGATTTTGTGCATAAAAAGAACAATTCAACACAATTGAGTTTGAAGGACTTCTGAGAGAAACCGGTAAACAAAGTTGAAACTAATTTACTGACGATATGGAACCCAAACAAGCAGAAAGAAGTATAAAAAAAAACAGTATAAAATACATTTTTAAAAAGTATTTTAAAAAATCTGAGGCAGTTTACCAGCTTCACGGCTCTGTAATGTTCAGGTGGACTTTCTGCAGTGCTCCACACCACAGCTGTGTTTTCATTCAGCAGTGGATCTGGATGGAGCCCAGCTGTGCAGATTATTCACTTTCCTGGTGGAGATGAGAAAGCCGGCCTGAGTGTCAAAAAGGAAAGAGCTTGTGTGATATTTTAGGTGGTGTATTTGCATTAAAATCAGCCTTAAAATATTCAGCATTAACCGTACAATGGCTTCAGCTGGAACATTAATGGTCTGGACCATCACCTGTGCTTTTGAAAACATCTGCAGTTAGGTCAAAAATAATCACGAGACTGAGGAGACAAATCGGCGTTCCTATAATCTCCCCTGATTCCATGCAGCCTGTAATCACGGCCCTGCTTCCACATGACTCTGCTGTCCTACATCAGCACCTGCTCGGCTCCGGCGTGATTACGTAACACCGCTGAACACCCACTCGATTCGCTAAGCCAACAAATCTGCTCTCCTCCATCAAAGTGGAGTAAACACTTCAGCTGTCGGGCCTGATTTAGCAGCAGTAGTCACATGACTCCAGTGGAGCTGAGAGTAATTCGGTGGGCTTACGTTGTTTGTTACCTCTGCTAAGGAGTTTATTTTATTGGTTACTTTTTAGTACAAGATATGGCAAAATTTAACTTATATCTTCACATATTCATATCAAACTGAAATAAGAAACACTGTGAAATTTCATCTCAGTGCTCTGAAGAAAATATCAAAAACTAATCCAGATCCAGGTTTCCTTTTAGATCCCAGGACTCACTTCATGCATGGTCTGAAGGGAATTTTCAGCCTAGCTGGAGGTTTCTAGTCTGTGTAGATTAAGAGCTTTGCAGTCTTGTTTAGCTAATTGTTTAAATGTTATTGTGCATTTACTGGTACAGAAAGTAGAGCCTGATTGATGCTGACGTTTTAGATATGATCACTAAAGCCAGAGCACATCAGTCGAGCAGTGTAGTTGGAACTGGACTGTGATTTTTATACTAGACAAGCAGATAAAATCCTTTATTAAAGCTATTTGTTTTTATCATTTGAGGCTTTTATCCAGAATCAAATCCATTTTATCTTTGAAGATTTGTGAATGTCTCATTCGTGCTTTCATCACAACGTGTCTGCACTGCTGCTTGAAGGCGTTTCACCTCTCGTTCGAGATGTTTCCTCAGTTCTAAGACGAAAGGTGAAGAATTCAGGTATTTAAGCCCTTGAGGGAGTTTTCACTTAAAAGGGTTGTTGACCCACTATTGATTGTTTGCATCACCACATGAGGTGTGAAAAAAGCTGTGGGTCATTATCAGCTGAGGTTACAGGTGAAACCGTTGTGAGACCTTGCCTCACCTTATCATGTGTGTTCGAAGAAGGTCGTTCGCAGTGGGCATAGATGGCTTCTTTCACTCTTCTTTCAAACCATCTGTGTTCTTGGTCCAAAATGTGAACGTTTGCATCCTCGAAAGAGTGACCTTTGACCTTTAGATGCATATGTACATCTTAGTCTTGTCCCATCGAGGTGGCTCTTCTATGTTGTGCCATGCGTTCATGGAGTGGCTGTTTAGTTTCTCCAGTGTAGATGTCTGAGGGACTCCTCGCTGCACTGCACACCATACACTGTGTTGAACTCATGGAGACATATTTCAAAGCACAGAGCTACAGCTCTGCTACGTCAGTCGAGCCGGTTTGCATTTCTGACATTAAAGGAGAATATCACAGAGGGCTGTACGTCAGGGTGTCTGTATCCTTCACTCGAAGCTAACGCAGCTTGAACTTAGTGACGCTCAGAAAGAGCTGGCAGCCGAGCACAACTCAAGGCTGGGTTCTTAACACCATTGTTCATTGTTTATTGTTGTCAATCCAGAAATGATTGCGGTTCTGTGGTTCTCACAATGTTCCTTCTAACAGTCGTGACATTAACAGGATGCTTCCTCGTCAGCACAAACACCTTTTCTTTGGGTGCTGGTGCCTGTGCACAACAACGGTTGCTCTGTCATCATTCTTTGGACTGAAAACCTGACATGTCACCGTGTCTTCCTCACTTCTTGAAATTAATTATTGTTGGATTGTGTGACTTTACTTTGGTTACAGGTTGTGATCTTGGCGGTGTAAGGCTTGTAATTGATGACTAAATATGTTATTTAAATGAAAAACAAGGAGAGAAAATGTGCTAATACTCTTGTGTTCATTTCAGTCTCTGTGGAGGATGTTGTAGAGTTTTATTTGTAAATCACCGGTGCTGCATGTTGGCACTGATGTCTGACCCGTCTTGTCGACATCAGCAGTTTTCATTTATTATTTGCATGTTGTATCTTGCTTCTTACCTGCGTGCCTCCTGCCATGCAACACACCTGCACGAGTCACCCTCAGAATAGCCCCATTCATAGATGTATGGCCCCACTACCACTGACTGCCACCTGGTGTGCAAAACATGCATTACACCAATGTCTTTATATTATGTTTTTCAGTCCAAGCCGCTCTGTTCATATGTAATAAATCAGGCTGTCTGTCTTATTTAACTTCTTTCCAGTAACTACGGCCCCACAATAGCGGTGCAGAACGAGGCAGTGAAGCGAGGCTGTCAGCAGGTCCTCTGGCTGTATGGACAAGATGAGGAGATCACCGAGGTCGGCACCATGAACCTCTTTATCTACTGGACCAATGAGAAAGGAGGTCAGATTCTTTTTGTTCATATTTGGTTGTTTTTTCACCCAGTCATCTTTTTATTGTTCACACAGTTTAAACCTGCTCTTGTGAATTTTTCCTCTGTGGATGCAGAGAAAGAGCTGGTGACCCCGCCGCTGGATGGCATTATTCTCCCAGGAGTGACCAGACAGTCGCTGCTGGACCTGGGAAGATCCTGGGTAAGAGACCGCTGTTAGGTCAACAAGACAGCTGCCGGAGCCCCGCCCACACTGAAAGTCCAGCACAGATGCAGGATAAGCAGAAATAGAACAAAAGGAGTCTCATTTTTAGTCTGAGTCTTAGTTAGTTTGTAGCATCCCAGTGCTTGTTAGCATTTCCCAGCATGATGTTCAGTGGTGTCATTTTTTGCAGACGAGCGTTTCCTAGTTTCAGAAATTGTCTTGAACAAATTATTTTGGTTGGTCGGGCTTCTCCGGGTTGCCAGGTGGGAATTTAATGAGGCATTCCAGCTGAAAGATTACGATTGGGATTTCCAACTTCTACATTTGAATGTAGTGCAGCAATAAAAAAAATAAAATAAAAAAAATTCTTTCTTTGTGTGTTTCTGTCAGGGAGAGTTTAAAGTCACGGAGCGGACTATGGGCATGAAGGAGCTGCTTGGAGCTCTGGATGCCGGGCGAGTCCTGGAGGTGTTTGGTGCAGGGACGGCCTGCGTCGTCTGCCCCGTCGGCAGCCTCCTCTACAAAGGAAAGGTGGGAGTTCATCTCCTGGTTCTGATGCTGCTTATTTTTCATGAGTAATAGTGACGTTGCGGGGTTTCCTGTGGCCCATTATCAAACATGAATATTTAATTTTTCTGCTTTGCTGAGTCATCAGGCAACATTTGTGGACAAATAATTATGTGGAAAGTGTTCGTTTTTAAATATTCATGTTTGACGGTGTGAGGAATCCATGGAAATCACCAATAACGTCAATATTTCCTTCTGTTTTCTCTCAGATGTACCAGATCCCCACCATGCAGAACGGTCCAGATCTGGCCAAAAGGTTCTACAAAGAGCTTACTGATATTCAGGTAAGAGCGTCACCACATTTATATCCCAAATCTAAGTATTAGGCACTTGGAGCATCTTTAAAGTGATCAAGGGAACTTGAATGCTGCTGCTTCCAAGTGGCAGCAAGAGGGAACTGAAAAATACAGGGTCCAGATTCCTAAAGTGTATCCACACGAAGGCAGAAATGTGTACTATTTTCATTAGACCTCTTCTGCACACTGTTCTCTTTCAGCAAGGCATGCGCACAGATGTGCAGAATTATTAGGCTTCAGATTAAATTTAGTGTATGTAAACAGAACCAAAACTCCAAACGTGTGCATGCTGAGTCACAAGAAGCTATTGTCTATGCATACTCTCTCACCCACAGAATAGAAGATGGACGTAGCCACTGTGGCATGTGAGCATATTATAGATAACTCTCCTTTTAGTTGTAGAAGGACCAATGTTTACGAAAGATTTCAGGTTCTATTAAATATTTAACTAGAACCCGAGCCTATGAAGTCACTGAGATCACTGAGCAAGGACGATCAAATTCCCATAAACATCAACTCTTTGCAGCCAGAGAAGTCGCCCCCTGCTGGCCATTAAAAAGAACTCTGGCTTAAAGCTCTTCTGCACTGGCTACACTCTTTAGGCCTCAGAGCTGTGCCCGTTTAGTTTATGTGAGGGAAAAGACGCAAAACACACCCATGCATGTTTTGTTTTTCTTTAACACATCCGACCTTGATGCCGATCAGTCCGACAGATATTCTTCTTTCTCAGATCAATAATCAGTAAAACATGATATTGAAAGAGTATTTATTTATGACTTGTTTTATGACAGTCTGCTATTGGAATAACAGCACTTGTTGCAGGCCTAGCTTATCCTGTGACTTTCTATATGTGAATTTATTTTTTATTTCACGCCCACATTTCCTTCCTCTGTATTTATTTGTTTCCCTCTCCTCTTTTGCTTCCTTGTGTTTCCTGCAGTACGGACGCACACCAAGTGAATGGGCTCCACTGGTTGTTTAAACAGCTACTTTGCACATGCCGGTTGTATCAACATTTAATCCGCTGATTTCAGTTTGGGACAACCAACAGCGACCCATCCCCTCCCCCCGCACCCACCGCACTCCTTTCATCCAATGAATGCACTCCTGCTTTGTCACTCGGGGACACAGACGCCTCTCTCTTCCTGTCTTTTTGGACGCCTTTCACGGATGTTACTGTCTCAGAAAACCAGTTGGTGGTTTGAATGCAGCAATACTAACGGCGACGTTTGCCGATATCAAGTCCGAAGAAAATTTTAATTGTTGGAGGGGAAAAAAGAGATTTTAAATATTAACATGATTCACAGCATTAATACAGACTAAACTTCACTCAGATGCTCGTACTTTCATTTTAATCAGCCCAGCATTAACAAACAGGCACATAATTTGACATGTTTCAGGTGTCGTAGTCACAAGCTACAGGTTTGTATTTGGTGTTTAAGACTTTGGTAGTTGCTGTTACTCATCAACAAATGAATTAAGGTGAATGTCACAACAGCAGTTGATATTAGCTCGTGGTATTTAACCTAAAACCTTTAACTGTTACATGTGAGTAGCCAAAACTGGAATAGCCAACCTTGTAAGGATGTGTTATTTCTTATTGTCGTGTACTTGGCGAACTGATCTGTAATTTTTCATGGGGCCACGTCGCTTGGACACCAGAGTTTGCACTAAGCTTAGTTGTAACATCTGTGTGTGACTCGGCTTTTTAGAAAATAATCATGAGTGGGTTTTAATGTTTGTTGGTTTTATTTGTAAAGACTTTGACAGCACAAAAAAAGATTTGAGCAAGCAGCAGCACGCACAAACAGAAGGACTGCTGAACGCCGACACGCTGCAGACGAGAGAGACTGTTAGATGCTGCACTCCTGAAAAATACTGTACGGTAGCAAATAGACCTGTTATTTTAGAGAGTTTTAAATTATAATTTTTCCTCCTCGTTGTGATGTGAAATTCAGCCGACTGTCTTCCAGAGTACTTGACTGTGTCACCATGTGTTTAGCTGTGACTTTCTCTGCTATATTTGTACACGCTGTAAGTCTCCTCTGTCCAAGTGCCTGATCTGTCTGTCAGCTTCTTCTTCATCTGTCCATTTAAAGCTGCTGATTTTGTCTTTAGGGGATGTAGCTGGATATGTAAAGCAATATCTGTTTAGTTTTTTAAATGTGCTGTTAGCTTTATTTGGCTGTTTTTGTTTTTACAATAAAGCAAGGTTGAGTTCAGTGGGTCCTTTGTTTGTTTTTGGGGTTTTTTTAAAAAAATCATCTGTATTTAAATTTAGCATTTGATTAAAAGTTCTTCTAGATGATATTAATAATAATCATTTAATCAGTGTTTTGGTGGTGAATTTATGATTTAAGCTTTGTGGTGTGACTGAAGGAACCATTAGAAGATGGGTACAATGCGGTGAGCAGCAATACTCAGGCTGTGGCGATCAAACAGATGCAATCCCTCACACTTACAGCAGCATCAGCAGCCTTAACAAGCAGTTGAATGTGTGCACCTGATAAAGTGGCTGGTGAATGTCTGTCATGTTATTGTGCAAAACCAATTCTAACAAGCTTGAAAGTCAATGTTTGCTGTGACCGCCTTTATTCCTCAACACATCCTGAACTGTCGTAGGTGCGCTTTCTTGTGATTTCTTTAAGTAGTCTTCAGAATGAATTCTTCGGGCTTGTGGAAGGACATTCAGACCTCTGCAAGTTGTTCCATCCTGTCAAGATGATCTCATACGTCCAGACTGTGAGGAGGTCAAACCCTGATGCTTTCCAGATGGATCAAAACGTGGTACTTTTCTGTGTTTGTAATTCCATCAATTTTGACAAAATCTCCAAGACCACAGGCTGAAACCACGACAGAGGCTCCATTGTGTTTACAGATGGCTGTAGACGCTTCCTGTCGTACGTCTGTTGTGCCTCGTCTGTAAATACTGACAAAGATTAAACCAAATATTTAAAATTTGGATTCTTCACTCCATCAGATCTTTTGCCACAGATTTTCAGTCCAGTTCTTGTGTAATTTGGAATATCTCTGACTTTTCCCCCACTTTCCTTAAGAATAGCCTCTTCACAGCTGCTCATCTACAAGACGTTTGTGTCGAGGCTTCAGTGAGCAGTAGATGGACCAGCTGAAGGTCCAGATCTCTCAGGTCTTCTGCCAAGTCTTTGCTGGATTGTCTTTTTCCCTTAAAACATGGCATCTGCTGTCAGGGTTTTTTTTTTTTTTTTTCCCCTCCACTTTTTTTAGTTTGTAATTTTAAGGACAGACTGCATGCACACCATGTTTTCAGCTAAAAACTCTGGGAAATCCTTGTTGGTGCAAAATTACAATTTCGTGCTTGTCAGTTATCTTTGGCATCTTTTGTGGTTGATCTGAAAAAATGGGAACAAATTACTGTTTATGTGACAGGCTGCTAGTAACAAAGTGCCTAAAGACACGGTGTGAAATTGGCTTTATAAGTTGCCTTTTTATCTTTGATTAATTTAATTGGTCGGGGTTATCTGTCCACTATCAAATACAAGCGTGTCAAAAAGCACCAAATGTCCAAAGAGGATTTTCTCACAATTAACTTTTATTCTTTTATGAATACAATAAAATGGAGCCCACGACATCCAACAAGGCAATCTTCTTAAAAATAAGTAATTCAGTTGCTTTGCATACAGAAATCCAGACGCTTCTCCAGTAACTAAAGATGGACGCCGCCATCTTTTTCACAGAAAGAAAAAAAATGAGATATGGCACAACTACTAAACTTTTTTTTTTTCTATTTTAGCAGGAAAAAAACTTCATTTCATACAGTTTAATATTTTACATTTGTCTGCACTAAGACTGGAAATTGTTTCATCAGCAGTTTATGTAAATGCAATATAATCAAGATGTATTGCATGACTATAATACCACAGTATTTACCCAGGTTAAATACTTTATAGATACACTTTCACTTGAATCTCTGCAATCATAGAAAAATTACCACCCACTTTTTCTGACGCCAAAAATCCCCTTTGAATAATAACTTTTATAAATTTATGCTGACTTCCCTCAAGCAAGGGACAAAAACAAGTTCCGGTCCTCATTTCTGGTAGATGATATTAACCCTGAACCTTTGTCCAAGCAGCAGTGGTGGATCTACTGTTCCTCATCCTCAGAGTCTGGTGTGACGCCTCCAAACACAGCAGAGGTGTGCTCTCCCAGCGGGTTGTAGAGGAAAGCTTCGATTTCTCCCCCGCCGTTGGTGTTTTTCTGGAAGTGGATTTCTAGCAGGTCCTGCAGAGTTTCCCGCTCCATGATGTCGGGTATTCCTGTCAGCATTACCGCCCGAGGACACTGCGTCATCTTGGTCTGATGGACGATCCACCACACACACACACACACACACACACACACACACACACACACACACACACACACACACACACACACACACACACACACACACACACACACACACACACACACACACAAAACCCTCAAATTTATTAAAATATATTTTATTAGAATTTCAGTAAGAGCAGATACAGATAATCTGATAAATGTGCTTACCTTCAGGTTTGAAATTTTCCCGTTGAGGAAAGGCGTCACTCTCACTGTGTGCTTCTTCTTTTGGACACTCAAGTCATGGAACTCATTTTGTACCACACGTTTGGCAACTAATACAAAAGAAACAGTCCATCAGCTGGTGGTCAACAACAACAATCCTGATTACTCTTTATATGCACAGCTCAGAACATCATAATCCACCAAACACAGAGTTATTCTTGTCTCTGAAGTTTCATTTAAACAAACTGTGCCCTGTGACATGAGGGTAAAATATTCGATGCTCACTGTTGTTCTCCGCAAACGTGAGGACCACCGTCTCAGAGTCAGACAGGTATTCACAGTCCGACACCTCACCGCCTCCATTTTTAGTTTTGGAGAAATGGATCTCCAGCTTGTCCACCAGAGTCTCGGTCTCCATTCTGGGCAGGTTGGAGATTAAAATACGCTGAGAAGAAACCTCAGAGTCGATCTGCGGGAACAGACGGGACACGTGAGCAGATCAGCTAAACCTGGGCCGACGCCATCTTTGATTCGCTGTGGTCGTTTGTTTTACCTCCACCAGCTTGGGCAGCATCAGATGAACCGGCCTGGCCTCCACTGTGATGCTGCACTCTCCTCCCAGATCCACCTGATGCTTCTTCAGTTCCAGAATCTTCCTTGCCACTGGAAAATGAAACAGAGAGATCCGGAATTTTAAATTTAATTTATATTTTTGAAAATAGCCGAAAGTGATGATGAGAGCCTGAAGATTCATCTTGCAGATTATTTATTTCATTTTGGAGCCCTAATAATAAAGAACTAATAATTTTATTTGGCTCCAGTTTAAAGCCAAATAAGCTGCAAAAAGCATCTTCCTGCTTGCAGCTTAGTAGCTGGTTTTGAAAAGTGACATTAGGCCCCCTAGTGGCTCAGTTTTGCCCTGCAGCTGAAGGTAGATACATTTATCAACATACTTTTTGAATTTTTCTGTTGAATGTGGCACAAAAACGTGAGTGCGATCCATCTACCTGCTGTTTAAGCCACCTACAGAAGGTTAAAGGGGGAGGAGCTAAAGCAGCTTGTTTAATTTAGAAGTCCTGCACCAAACCCCAAAGTAAGAAAAATAAAAATTATTTTGAACAGCAAATCACGCAAAGCTCCTCCGGTACAGTGCATGAATAAAAATATGGAAATTAGCATTTTAATACTTTATGCACACTTTTTAATGTTTCTGTTAAAAATAAGATATAATCACCTGCTTCCTTTTAACAAACGCAGATAAATCTGAACCACGCCAGTGCCGGCAAAAACTCACCGACTTCCTCCTCGAAGGTAATCAGCGCTGTCCCGCCATCCATCGGGTAAACGATATGTGGCTTCATCTCAAACTCTTGCTTGTTGTTTGCATTTCCAGTCGCTCCCTTGAAGACCATGTCCCTCTCTGGTACAGAGGTGAACACCTGAAATCAGCAGGTACAGGTTAACGGGGTGAGGTCACGGCGTGTCGGGCTGCAGAAGGGGGTGTGTCTCATCAGGTTAACGTACGTCGGCCTGTTGCATCAGGTGCTTCTTATTGGCCTCTTCCTCCTTAATAGCAGCATTAGTTTCCTTGATCTCCGCCACCAGTTTGAGCTCCTCCTGCTTTAGCAGATCCAGCTTCGACTAGAAGACACAGAAATCAAAAAGCATTTAAGGTTTTGTGGGATTCTAATGTGCTGTTTTCTAGTGATTCAGTTTTTTAATTTACACTGTTAGGAAAGCAATTACAAGTATTTACATTCACTCAATATTAACAATAACATGTACTATTTTGTTAATTGTTGTTTAATGCCATTGCGTTGCTTGTCCTATTGTTAATATATATTTTTATGAGTTATTGTCACTTAAAATTTTCCATTTCATATTTAACTCCCACCTTGTTTTCAAAGGCGCAACCTTAAAATTCATGGAATAACTATTATCTGTCCTCTTGACTCCTTGTTTCCTTCCTGTTATTGAACCTCTGCCATCTGACCAACATTTTTCCCTTGAGGGGAAGTGCAGTGAGGAAATTCCTTGGGTTTTACTCTATACTTATTCGCAGTGCTTTAAATGATGGTGGAAAAACTCAGAGTAACACTGAGAAATAAGCATGTTTATGTCACACATGCTTTACCTTTTCATTGGCTAGCTGGTCTCCGTAGGAGCGTTTGTCAGCTTCCAGATCCTGGGTCAGTTTGTCAGTGCGGTGTTTGAACTGCTGCTTCAGATCTCGCCGGTCTTGTATAGTTTTAGTCAGCTCCTTTGTCTCCTCCATCAGCTGGTCATACTTTTTCTGTGGACACAGAGGGAGAGCTGAGTCCAGGCTGTTGTTATTATTGATGTCTAATCAGCATGACATGTAACATCTCTTTAAACACGAACTTTTGTGGTTGTATTTTGTGCAGAACAACAGAACAACTCTTCTCGGAGTTTAATAAATGTTAAAACAGTTATTTTAATAACACACAATCTCTTCTGAGTTTTGTTCTTCTGCTCCTAATAAATACAGCATGCTTATGCTGTGTATATGTATTTCAGCCTTTATTTAACCAAAACTGAATCTGTGTGTGAGCATTCAGCTAAGATAGACAGCAGCTCAATCTGCAGTGTTTACAGAACAACACACACACACCTTTAGTGGAAGTGTTTCTGATTTTAAAGCTGAACCTATGGTCAAAGGCAGGACCTGGACAGAGACATGCAGTGGACCTCACACACCTGCACATTCAGTTTTCTTTTCACCCGAGCGCCTGCTGGTTATTGTAAACATTTCTCCTGTTTTGTGTTAAAACACCAGAAACAGAATTGCTGCTCATCTCATCGGGGACATTACTACACTGTAGTGCAACATACGTTAAAGTCTCCTTTACATTATGTCTACATTATTATACTCTTCCATTTTTGACCCATTAAGCCATGAAGGTTTAATTAAATTGTATGATTTCGTGATAAAAGCGTGTTCCCTCCACAGCGTGGATGAACGAGAACTTGGATTCAGAATGCTAACTTGCAGTTTTTTGAGAAGTTTGATATACGTTTGTGATCATATGATGCAAAATGTGCACTCCTGATCTTTCTCGTAACAGTAAATAATATTCCCAAAATGTCCAGGATGCAGATCGGGATTGACTCCAGAACTTTAACCACTTCTATGTTTGGCGACACCACCCCTGTGGTAAAATGTTCATGCAACCTCTTGGGTAATAGTGCTCCATACTAAACAGAACTAATCACACAGCCTCTTTAGTGGAGGTAGAAATCACGAGATCGAGAACTGGACCTGACAGAGAGCTTTCTCCCTACTAGAAATAGCAGTTTTAGGAAGTCAACATGCTTACAGCAGAAGATAAAAACATGAAACTTGTGTACGTTTAGAATGCCTGTCTCAAAATAAAAAAGGTTTTGAGTCTGTTTTTTGAATATACACACATATGTAACTGATCTCAGGTCAGCAGGTGGCTTGTTCCACAAAAAAGGACCACAGAAACCGAAGCACCCGCAGCATACTTGGATCTCATTTTAGGACTGGGTTGTATTCAGAGACATATGAATAGTTTAGGAGCCCTGCGTGTAACTGGAGGTAAACTGCCCAAGTGTAATGAAGCCGCACTCATAAATTCTCAATGCACCTTGTAGTTTTTGATTGAAGCCTTAATCCCCTCCAAGGTGTCCTCGGATTGTGAATCCGGAACCAGAGAGAAGTCCTGAAACACAACATGGAGACACGGAATGCCGGAAGGTAAGTAAACGCCTACACTCAGGCTGTGTAACACAGTGGGTTAAATAGATATCTTTAACACACTTAATAAATGTTGGCAGGGAGAGCAGCATTACGCGTGTGGTTTAAAACGCTTTGATAATAACGACGACAACAACAACAGGAAGAAGCAAAACGAGCTCTCACCTCGTCTGACGACATAGTGAAAGTAACCTGGAAAAAAAGTTTACAAAACATTACAGATGTGACACACTGTCACTCACTTGAACAGCCAAATGAGGTTTTTAACAGAGGATCGACACAGACTGAGAGTCAAACAGCTAAAACACAGCTCAAGTAAACTTCACAACAACAAAATGTACCGCAGGCCTGCTTTAAACCACACACAGATGACATCTCAGTAAGTTGAATTACTCTGAACCTGGAAATAAATCACCTAAATCAAGCCTCTGATGAAAACTCCCACATTTCACCCACATTAGATATGAATTTGCGTGTTTTTATCAAGGTTTATTTCTTATTTTTAAAAAAAGCAGCCGCAGTGAACCTACCTCCTCCCGACGATCACTGCTCTGAACTCACACTCGTTCTTTCAGTTTCTCTTTCCCCGCAGGAGGATCCCCTGCGTCTTTACGTATAATTAATGCCGCTTCCCACCAGCAGGGGGAGCTGCATCCAAAATAAACAAAACGCTGCATTTAATTCCTGTGGGAAATACGGAACCTTACATCAGCTGCGAAGCACTTCATGAGAGGAAAAAATAATTCAGATTCTGTTTTTGGAACATCTTCAAGTTTCCGATTCATTTAACTTCTGATATAAATAAATATAAATACACACACACATATAAATTACGTCATATTTCCTTTTCTTTTATGTTTTAGCGGTGATGATCAGTCCGCACATGTATGCCAGCGTGTTTTTTAAAATTAATTATTAAATTACTTTTTTTATTTTATTTTACAAACCAAAGAGACAAATATATTTTTAAATATAATAATGTGGATGGTATTCGTTAGGGGCAAATCTAGGAACTTGAGAACAGGTATTGCAGTGCAGGCACGTTATGTCAGGATCAAAGCACACATCAGTCTGATCTGATGATTGCTGACAAATCCAGATATTTCCTGTATATTTTTATTGTATCTTTGTAAGAATATTGTTTCAGCCATTTTCATGTTTTTCAAAAACTTAAAATATTGTTTTTCACCCGTTTAAAGTTCATCCCCGCATCAATACACCTGTAACCAGTGATCAATTACTTCAATATTAAAATGTTGAACAAATATTCAATATTTAAGATTTCTCATGTGCAGTCAAGTTTCTTAAAATCAAAATTAGATTTGCCTGAAACTGCTAAACACTATACAAATTGTCTGATGAGCTCTGATCACAATACAACGTACCAACAGCTAAGTGAAGATTTTCTATCATTAGTCTGCCTTTAATTCAGATGCTTAAAAAAAAATTAAAAATGAAAAAGCAACCACATCTCACTGCCACATTCATAACACCCTCATTGAATGTTCAAGTATTCGAGCCATACTCCTCTGAAAGTTCCAGAGAATCTTTCATGCTAAAATGTTCATTGAATAATTAGTCAGGCTTACATTTTGTTCAACCTTTAAGTTTGTATTGAGCTGTTCCAGCTGATCAAATTCACACAGAAGCAGCAGTGAATGATTTCTTTCAGCAGAAAATGTGAACTCGTGTCTGATTCCAGTATCAGTCTTGTAAAGTTCACATTATTGGTGCCGTTTAGTTCCAACCACTGTTGAAAGCAGGCAGTAAGATATCATACAACCTGTTTCAAAGATTGAAAAAAGGTGAGTGATGACTTTGTGCCAAGGTCAGACATCTGCACTACGTTACAGGGTAATTTGGTGCGACTAAGTCCTCGTAACCAAGAGTAACTCCGATTACTTTTTCAGCAGCTGGTGAATATTACAAGTCTATTTCCACAGTTTTCCAGATGGAATCCTTAAGAATATTTCATGAATTTTCAGTATGAGAAAACACACCCCACGCAAACACGATGAGTCAAGAGTGAAAATCAGTTTTTAAACATTTATTTGTGAAACCGAGTGAATTTAGAATCTGAGCTTCTGGAAGAACCACTTGTTCTTGCCCGTCTTGTACCTGAAACAACAAACAGGAGGTGAAGTCATTTTCTCTGATCAAACAGAACAAACATCACTGATTACAATCTGGACGTGCACACACCAACTGCTTGCTAAGAGGAAATTACAAAATGTATCAAAGAACGGGTTTATTTTGATCATAATGGGATCTTTTTTCCCATGATTGTGCTGCCGCCGGACTTTTTGTCCACTTAACTCTACTTTAGAAAACATACTCATTTTGAAATCATGAAAGATGTAACCCTGATGTTAAATCAAAAGGAAATCAGGGAGACTCACCTCTCCTCAAACTTGACCTTGGCCTCCCGCCTGGCTTTGCGTTTGAGAGCTGGATCCCTGAAGACATCCTTGTTCACAACAGTTTTGTCCAGAGGAATATCCACAGAGTATCTGAAGGAGTAAAAACATGTTAAAGACTTTTTTTTAAATTGACACCAATGGCTGACTGCAGCTCGCTCTGCTGAGCACCTTCATACCTGTACGATATGAACAATCAGTATCGCTTTACTAGCTTCCAGATTCATAAATTACAAATGGATCATAAACCTGCTCAATGTTCAAGTCGACGTTCTCCCTCAGCGTTGCATCAACTTTGATCAACGTTACACTGAATCAGACACATCAAGCACTTAAGGCAGCCTGTGTGGGTGAAAAGCCACTGATGTCAACCAGCAACTAACTGCTGTTTGATAAAAATGACTCCTCTTGTTCAACATTCTTCTACAAATTACAATTTGATCACATCTTCGATCAACAGCTGAACATCACATATTCCTGCATCAGAGCATCAGCAGGATGACTGTCAGACCTTTTTATACCTCAGTCTAAAAATGAAAATCACTGGAACAAAACTATAACTGGCCCACGTTCTGAAAACCAGGCGCCAGTTAAGAAATAAATAAAAAATTAAGCAAAATCTCTTTTTGTCATCAAGATAAAGTTTTATAGTTTTTATAGGTTTTGAGCACCAAAGATGTCTGAAGAGCATCTGTTCAGATAAAGTGACAGCAGCGTTTAACAGACCTATTTATGTACTTAAAGGGATCAGTCATTTTACAGAGCAAAACAGCCGTCCTAAAAAAACAGTACTTTTTGCTTAAGTGGCTCGTTCACCCTGAAGTAGTAACAATTATTCAGATCAAACGCATAAGGCAAGTCAAGCATGTTGGTCGTTTAAAACAAGTGGATCCAAAAGCAGAAGAAGCAAAGAACAGCTGTTAACAGCTGGAAAGGACAAAAAGCAACAAAAACATCTCCAGTAATAAAACTTTGATCTGAAGACGCCACACATTCCAACTCTCTGCTTAAATAACTGCAAGCAATATAATATTTAAACTTCTAATGAATGCACAGTTCAGATTCAGACACGCACTGTATTTATTTGCACCTCACCGAGTTTGATGGGTGGATTTATGAATATGAGACTCACAGAAACTGTCATTACACAAGTTTCACAATATTGATTATCATTGATTATCTGTAAATGTCTTCACAGACACATAAATAATAATGGGAAGAACACCATGTCAGATTTCAGCCCATAGATTTGATTGGATTTTTGAAAAAAGAATAACCAGCCTCCTCAATTAAACTCAAAACATTTAATCAACCAGATGTTTTTAAAAATGACAGCCTTTCTTGATTTAGCATTAATAATATGGTATCCAATCATGTTACAGCTGTTGGACACTTTTTATAAGACATTCCAAAAGACTTCATCTGTCACCACCACTTTATTTTCTTTACAGGAAAACCTAATTATGTCAATGTAGATGAGACACTGACCTGGTGGGCATGAGGTGGTTGTAGTTGAACACCTTAACGAAGGCCTTGATCTTGGACCTTTTGGCGATCTTCTTCTTGCCCATGGATGTGGTCACCTTACGGGGATAGCGGTCGATGCCGGCGACCAGAGCGTGGCTGTAGGGGCGGTCAGCGGTGCCATCATCAATGTTCTGCAGGCAGACATTAGCAGGAGGATGTGACATCAGAGACACGAAACACTTACAAGACGAAAAGCTGAATTACCACTGCAGTATGTATTTGAAGGCAAAGAAATGTATCAGTGTTTCCCCACGTATCAGTTTTCCTTTAATGTGCTGCCCACCCAAGTAAAGCCAGTTAGAGCAGTTCTGGTGAGTTACCCAGCCTTTTATTTTATTTTTCTTTCCACCTGAGGGAATGACACCATCTGGTATTGTTATCAGAGTCAGTATACTTTTTTTAATCCCAAAGGAAATTATGTAAACTCAGTTTCTTCCCATCTCATGTTTTCCCTTCCAGCTGGTCAGGTATGTCGTAGCATTCCAATTATCATTCAGCTACCTTAACTATGGACTTACGCCAACTTGACCATCTTAGAATATCTTCTGAAAAAGAGATGCCTCCTTCCACACAGCACACACATGTGTGTACAAATCCAAACACTACTAAAGCAAAGTCAGTTTAAGCAAGGAGCTTGAGCTGTGCTCCACAGGCAACATGCTCCCCAGCACCCACAGAGATATTTACTCACCACTTTCTAGTTTTACATCCAATATATATACATGAAGTGACGAGCTCTGAGCACAAAGCCCAACTGTAGTTATAACAAAACGTTTGTAGGCTGTCTTACTGAAACACATGGGAAACACATAATACACGGACTGTAATAGGACTTATTTTCCATCCCTCATCGCATGGCCTGAATACTGTATTCTTGGAAATTCAACATGCAGACAAATGGCAATTTGGCTTTCAGATGGACAACTCTGGTAAGAGCTTGGTGTGTACATATTCAGGCACATGTGCCATACAATCAGCAAACTCCCAGAAGCTCTTCGGTCTTACCTTGACGATGACAGCTTTGCGCCCAGCGTAGCGTCCAGCTAGGACCATCACCACCTTCCCAGGCTTCATGAACTTGCCCATTTCTGCCAGAAAGAGAGGGCACATTTGAACTCAGTGTCAATATCATATCAAACCCGTCAATCCGCCAACACGTCTCCAAGTCGGCCTCTCGTTTATGCTACATTAGCATTAGCTTTCAGCTAGGCTAACAGCTTTCAAGCAGTTTTCATTTTAATTATTTTGCTCGGACACATTATTAAGTGCACCGCATAAGCCCCTTTACTTATAGCAAAACGAATACAGCTCAATAAGATGCCTACACACATAAACAGTCGGTTCAATGGGACTCTGAGCGTCTACACATCAAGGAAGCTGCCATGTTGAAAAGAGCACAGCTGGGGACGAAGCGCTGCGATAAATCTGCTCATTTTCTTTCTTTAGCAAACAAAATCTACAAACTAACGGCCACATCTGAACTAACAGAGTCGGTGCCGTCTATGTATCATGAAAAAAATGATAAAATTAGGCGCATTTGGAGCGATGGATGAAGATTGTTTGAAGGGAAATCGCACTCACTGATGCTGTTCTACGGCCACCGCTAACAGGAAAGGAAGTCCACAAGGTTTAGCTGAACTTTGACCCATCGGTCTGCCCACGTCACATCCGTAAGTATCAGCAAGCGAATGTTTTTTTTGTTTATTAATTTTTATTAAACAAAAAATTCACCAGAACTCGATCATTAAATAAAAGTTATTATTTTAGCACTTCTTTTTAAAAATAGGAACCTAAAGAAAAAAGACACCAGAGGTAGATTATTACCTTTCTTTAGATTTTCACGGTATTGAACAAAGTTATTTCAGAGTAAAAAAAAGACGTGGGACACAGAAATGTTTCAGTCGGTGGCATAGAGACTCAGTTATGAAATCTAAATAAAAAAAATTAGTGTAATTAGGGTAACAAGAAAAATCAGGTAGATTTATTATTATTTTATTATTTGCACCATCTACAGCAGCATTCAGTCCCCCGACAGTCATCCACATGCTTTACTCCATTAAACCTTGTGTGGTGTTCAAATGTTTGTTACTCAGATATTGTTGGCGGGTCTGGTGGACCCAAGACATTGCTGAGCTATTAAATCTATCCACCCATAGCAATTTATGTACAAATACAGATTTGTACTTATTCCAATTGCAAGCAACACAGATCACATGCATGGTTATTATTTGGTGTTTACTTCTCTCCTTTTATGAAGATAACTATTTTGTTTTCTTTCTTATCTAATAAAGATGAAAGCAACCATGTTCTAAAAACTTCATCATACTGCCTTGTAAAGTCACTGAACTCTCGGGGCAGACAATCTTAGGTTATGCATCACCCTTGATTTGCTGCTGGGACTGAGTATGAGAAACTATAGATCCTTCCCATAAGACAGAGGGGTAAAATGTGCATTACAATTATTGTTGTTATCCATGAATTTTGAAATTTACTGCTTTACAAAAAAGAAGGAAATAGCAAGAATTTTGACTTTTTTCTCAGAATTCTGGAAAAGAAAAAAAAAGACGTGCCCCCTTTTTTCCCACTGGCCCTAATCCTCTTCCATTCATACTTGGTTCAAATTTGTGTATAAAAACATAAAATTAGTCTATTTTCCTCATAAACAAGAACATCAGTTTTAAAGTTTTTGATAGTTTTCTAAAATATTTGTGTTTTCTTTTTCCCGTGACAGGTGCTTGAAATGTCACATTGTTTGAACATTGTGTGGGGAAAAAAACAGGAGCAGAGAGGCAAAGCACGCACACTGAAACAGGAAGCCACATATGAGGAGGACAGGGGGAAGGGGCACAATACCTCCACACTCACTGTATATGATCCCCAAGTCGAGTGGATCCAAACACTGTGTGTGATATAAACATGTAGGGGGGAAGGGCTACAATGTGAAGTCATTGAAAATGTGTTATTTGATATTTTCTTCACAGAAAATGATGCAAAACAGTCTGAGGTGGAAATATTGAGCTGCATGATCTCTCTTTGGGCAAACATTGAAAACAGGTCCAACAAACCTGAACACCACACAAGGGTTAAAAACAAGCAAACAAACCAAATAAACCCAACCAACCCTGCTCCTGTTATAAGACAGCAACTTCTGACCTTCGCCATCATTAAACATCCAGAAATAACAGCAGATTTTAGCTAATAGGTTCAGCATTAAATATTAATTTTTTACTAATAAATATCAAAGAAAGGGGCTGTTAGTCCCTTTGTATTAGACACATGAGGTGTGATCAAGACCCAAACCATATTCAGCCTGTTTGGGTGAGACTGCATTCAGTTTGGATGCAGTTTCACTTACTGGTGAAGAAATCATCAATCAGTAGGCAGAACTGAATGCATCCATGGTGGTTTATTGTAGGAGTTTGAAGGGAAACTGTACCATTAACTGCACAGACACATGAAGCTGTAGATCTGATTTAATTTATCTCGAAATTCCTAAAGAAATTTCAGTAAAATCTGTTAATTCAGTGAATCAGAAACCTAACTCAACTGTTCAACCAATCCACTGCTCTGCATTGCTGATGGGTACCTGTGTGAGTGCAGTCATTTGGCTTAAAGTTATCCTGCTATCACAGTGTCCACTAGACTGACTGCTCCCTCCGGTCTTTGAATACCTGTCATTCATATTAATGCATTCACGATCACATTTTACCAAGTCTTAAATTTACGCACTCTGGTGGCTTGAAACTGAAACTGTTTTTATTCGGCTTACTTTTTCCCCTTCTTCAGTCACTCTCATTTGGATGAGCTGTTTTCAGACAGCTGCAACCCAGTCTGCTCAATCTGTTGTGCACAGCAGGACATAAAGATTGGATGCATTCTCATAGCCAGTCTCTCTTCAAAACATTGGCATCAGAGTCTAATCTATAGACTGTAGCTATAAATAAATAACCCAGATTAAGCCATCTCCCAACAGGCATTACCATTAGGCTTTTAGTAACAGAAGAGATAAAGCCTTGTGAGAAGCTCAGCAGTTCATTTATTACATTTAATTCATTTACAGACCAGGTTCCATTAAATAAGATTAAAAACTAAAAGATAAACATCGTTCATATCCCAATATATAATAAAACATAAACAGATGACCCAATGTTTCTACTGTTACCAGACTGAACTGCTACAGTTACAGTACAGCTGCTACTTTAAGCCTTTAACTGTTGAGCTAAGCTATTGAATAAATAAATATGTGTCAATACATAAATAACACAACAGCTGAACAAAAAGCAAAAACAGGGGAAAGAATGAGAAAACCATAACAAACCTATCCCAAACACACTTTGCTATTCACGTAACACATGGTGCACACATGGTCTCGTGCAGGAAACAAACTCAGAGGTTTGATACATACTTGTGGTCACAGGAACACTGAAGCTTTAGTCCCGAAAACAAGACTTAAACTACACTCAGTTTGCAGGTGCAGTTCACCCCAAAATCAAATTTACACAACAGTCCTCTGGTGTTTAGTGCGATTTGTCCTTCTAAATGGTTTTGGTTTGCAGCGGTTTAAGAGAGATCCCTGCTCAGCTGTAGAAATATCTGCTTATGTTGAATAGAAACTAAATGACACAGTTGGTCCCATAAATGGATTTTTACAATATATATGAATTGCTATTCAAATGTTTGAAGATCATGACCATCCCTACTATTTATCCTTTGTGTAGGAACCTTTTTCCTTCCACTAAACTAGTTCTTACCAAAAATTCTTGGTAAAATATCTTTAATCAGCAAAACGCCAGAAGGTGGCGGTAATGCATTTAACCTGTGATTGACAGTCAATTCCCAGTTCCAAAAGACAGAGATGAAGATGGTGCTCGAGGCTTTATGACAACACTGCACAAACCAACGGGTCACCGTGGCTACGTCCATCTTTTGTACCGTCGGTGCCAACTACCAGGCAGGAGGTGGGTTCAGGAACTGTGCAGTCTGGCCCTCCTCTTGAAGCTAGCATGTCACAGGGTCACAGGGTGGGGGAATTCCCAATGAATCTCACGATGTTTTGGCTTCAAATCATAACAAGCAGCACTAACAGCCAAACGATAGCATATAGAAACTCAATTTTGGGGTGAACTCTGACTTAATAGCATCTACGGTTTATACATTCAGTTATATAGGACGCGCAACTGAGCTGGTCTCAGGATGATGGAAAACAAAACAAAACAAAAGTTTACATCCTACAATTATGTCAGTTTTGGGATATTCTCATCCATATGAGCTGGATTGAACTACACCTGAAAGGAGGAGGAAAGCAGCAGTTTATACAGGGTCAAAATGCTTTTTCAAACCTGAAACACCAGAAGTGACACCAGCTTCATCTGCTACAGCTGCATATTTCTTACATAACACCACCCACATCTGGGTTTTCCTCAGCAGAGGAAACCATATCGCACGTTTTCCTTTACGGGCTGACCTAAGTGCTGCCGTTTAGCCAGTTTGCTACACATGATTTACCAGCTGAATTATTCATTCGCAAACAGAAGCCACTGCACTTTTCACTGAGAACAAGCACCCGTGACAGCTCTTGTTTACCATGGAGAGGCCACGGTAGAGCAAACTTCCCGCTCGTTCATTTGCTTCCTGGATTGTCAGACTGGAAATTACAGTAGCGATTACTGTAAAACTCTCACACAATGTTTGCTGCATAGCTCAGGCCACTAACAGGTACGACAGGGGAATGATACAGTATGATGAGCAGCACAGGTCGCTAAGGTCAGGAAGGCTAAAGATGAGGTAATCTCCATCTCCACAATAAGGCATTTTTACAGTACAAGCAGCTGAGTCTTTGATATTTTAATATAGCAGGAATGCAGACTAACACGACATTATCACCCATGCATGTAGTGTAGACATCACATACTTGCACTTAACTTTAGAAGGGTTGCTGCTTAGATAACCTTTAAAAGGCTACATACTTAAAGCAAAGTCATGCTTTTGGTCCTGAATGTTTGGTAAGAGCAGTTTAGTTCAGCTGATAAAACAAACACTCTCATCCTCAGAAAGCATCTTTAATGTTCTTCAGCTGCCGAACAGCCAGATCCACAGGGAGGTTGAACCTGAGGTGGCTGATGCGACCCAGGATGCGCAGGGCTCCTTCGAAGCCGGTCTGCGCCATGTAACTCCAGGAGTGATAGTGCGGGTGTATCAGAGTGCCCGACTTGCACAGCAGGTTGAGCCACGATACGAGCCGCTGCTCATTCAGAGCCATGCACACCAGAGCTTTGAACTCCGAGTCCGGTCCTCGCTTGTAACGTCCATGCTCCTTCAGCACAGTGTGAACGGCCCACAGCAGAGACTGCTTAGGCGTGACGGTTACCGGGCCGCTACCAACGTGCAGGCCGAAGGACTGAGAGAGCTGGCGGGCCGGTGACTCTACGAAGGCCTTCCCGTTTTTGGAGTGGTAGTACTTCACAAAGAGTTCCCATGGGTGCATGGTTTGTGAGACCGGTCTGTAAGGCAGAAGGCAGGAGATGGGTGCCAGCACTACGCTCATGGTCTGAGAGGGTGAAAAGAGGCCGTGAGCCAACAAGTCTTTCAGAGCAATGGCCAGCTCCTTCCTCACAGACGTCGTCAGCTCGTCTCGGGCCCCCAGTGTGGAGCTGCTGGTGTAATTGACCACGTGTTCGACAGATGGGTGCCTATGCGATCCCAGAACTCGCACCTTCTCCACAGCTGCCTCCAGACGCTGCAGCAGGGGTCCGTAGTCCTGCCCGCACAGATCCTGAGGCCACATGCTCTGGGGGACGTGTCCGGTTGCGCAGCCAAATTGGCTGGCAGCAAAGATTTGCAGCACGGCCAGGGCCTTCTGGATCAGCTGCAGGCCGGTCTCTCGCATCTTCTGGGCCTGCTCTGGGTCCACTGCAGCAGGAAGAACCACAAGAAAAACGCATATTAGGAACGCACACATTTTAAAGACTTTATTTTACAAACGCTACAAAGCAAAAAAAACTGTACCCTGTGTTATCAAAGCTACAGTTAAGAAATCTCTGTATACAACAAACACACAGAGTGTCTGACCTTTCTTCTTTGCTCCTGGAGATCTGGTATTGGTCCCTGCTGCGCGTGGCTGCTGGCTGCGTCCATCTGACAAAAGAGGGTTCCCCACCTCATCTTGTGGAAGAAAATGTCAAAGTTATCATGTGAATGAAATTAAAAATGAATCTCATTGCTAGTAAAACCACGGCTCAGAAGGCTGTGTACCCTGGATGAAGTTGATGAACATCTCCAGATCCCTGATTTGCGTTTTGAGCTGCTCCACCAGCTGCTCTTTGACTCTGGCTGGGTTCACTATCTGAGCGATGGCAGCGTCCACTCTCTGCCTCAGCTCCTCAGGTGACAAGTTCCCGATGTCCTCGTTCAGGTTTACATCCAACTTTTTGATCAACTCGTCAATGATGACCTGGAAAACACAAGACAGGCTGAAGCTTAAACGCCTTTTGCGTATTGTCACTGCCTCCAAGAGGGAGTAGAAGCTTTTGAATGTTAAGGGCATTCTTAAATTTAAACTTGATGGCTGTTTAAATATGTTGCTGTTGAAAGTTGCTTATTTGCACACTCAACAGATAAATGGCCTGTATTTGTATAGCGCATTACTAGTCCCTAAGGACCCCAAAGCGCTTTACACATCCAGTCATCCACCCATTCACACACTGGTGATGGCAGCTACATTGTAGCCACAGCCACCCTGGGGCGCACTGACAGAGGCGAGGCTCCCGGACACTGGCGCCACCGGGCCCTCTGACCACCACCAGTAGGCAACAGGTGAAGTGTCTTGCCCAAGGACACAACGACTGAGACTGTCTAAGCCAGGGCTCGAACTGGCAACCTTCCAGCGAACTCCCAACTCTTGAGCCACAATCGCTCCAAATTTGGCCGATGACATCATGGAGATCACTTCGACTTTCTCATGTTTGCATGGCTTCATTCAGTGGCATCACTAACACACAGTTCAAAAGTCTAATGAATAATGGATT
This sequence comes from Rhamphochromis sp. 'chilingali', assembly GCF_963969265.1. NCBI lineage: Eukaryota > Metazoa > Chordata > Actinopteri > Cichliformes > Cichlidae > Rhamphochromis > Rhamphochromis sp. 'chilingali'. Next base: position 4,925,869 of record NC_137942.1, on the reverse strand, counting down.
GGCTCAGCTGAGAAACTCTTTTGCTCTTAGAGCTTATAGTCGCGAATTAATCTGTGGAAATGTTGTACTTTAAAAAAAACCCTTATTTTAAAAAAAACCCTTCTGAACATAATGTGATCTCGAGCAGGTTATCTAACAGTGATCTCCCCTAGATAAAAGAGCCATCTTCCTGACAGCGAAATCTTTCGCTTTAGTCTCAAGTTCCTCACCCTTCCAGATCAAACCAACTTTGATTTCTTGTTATATAACCTTCATATATGCTAACAAAGAAATGGCACAAAAATAACTCAAATATAAATATAACTACTTGTACAGCTTTGTGATTACAGGATAACCTCTGTACTTTTTAATAAGTATTAATAGGTATGAGAGAAACAGCTTATCCTTACAAAACCTGGGGCACGCTGAGGTCAGATATTTGACCTGAACTGAAACACGCAAACATCACATTATATTGCTCAGCATAATGTAATGTTTATGAAAGTACTCGAAGACACTTCAGACGGTGGAAGAGCCTGAAGTTTTTATTTGCACTTTGGTGGTTGTAAAGATTAAAAGAGAAACAGGGATTGAAGGCTGTCAGGAAAACCTGTAAACAGCATTTAAGTGCTGTGATGTTTGCATTGACACAAACCCACCTTCTGTCTCTCCATGACGACGGACTGCGGCAGTGAGTCGTAGCTTCCCTCCTGGTAGGCAAAGCGCTCAAGATCATCCAGCTGCGTCTTCAGCTGGAAAATGAGATCCTTCTGTTTTTCCCTCTGTGCTTCCAGACGTTCCCTCTTCTCCCTCTCACTCTGACAGGAGAAAAACACAAACAGTCACTCTAGATTTTACAGACAGGAGGAGCTGACAGTGTGAGCATCACAACACTGAAACAGCATGTAACAAACAGACACCAGTGTGGACGCTTTGCCAGCATCAACAAACGGAAATTTTGTTCCCAGCATTTTCCAGTTAAGATGAAAACACACAAAAAAACAGAATATTTGGGCCACTTCAAGGTCTGACAAACACTGAACAGGACTTTTACACAAACCAAACTCTCAACGAGACATCAGGTATCGCTTCATACTCACCAGATCGCCCTGCAAGCAAAGCATGCAACAGGGGAGACAAAGAAAAAGGGCTTTTAGGTCAAACACATGAGGAAAATCTATAGTCACACACACAGCAGCTAACGAGGACAAGGCTGTGGCCGAAGAGGGGTTAAAAAGAAGAAGAAGAAAAGGAACAAAGCAGGTGGCTTCAATTTCCCTGTGCAAACACAAGCCTTTATTAAACAGACTGAGATCTGCTCGAGGCATTTTTATTGAGCCTGCGCCGCTGTGACTCACACGCCTGTGACAAAAGACAATAGGAGACATTTTTTTTCCATGAGAGATAAGAGTTCTGCAGGAACACACAGGTGGGCGCAGCAGGCAATCCTGTGATGCAATAAAGACACTTTAATCAGAATAACTGGCTGCTAGAGAGTAAATGTGTGCATGTTGGGCAGTTTAATAGCGCTATGAGCATTTACCCATCAGAAAAGACAGAAAAGGAGGAGGCTGGAAAACGAAACCAATTAGTAAAGGTATGCAATGTTTATCCAATTTTAATGCTGACACAGAAACAGCTTTTCAACCTTTTGGTACAAAATACCAATAATATACAGCAATCCTAATATATGGAGTGAATGTGAGTAATAATAGGAATCAATTACAGAGCAACACAAGGAAATATTTATTTTAAAATTATGACACTTCTCGTCTGCGCACTGTCTGGAGGAAGTATAAAATCAGAGTCCTCACCGAGTTCTCCAGCTGCTTGGTGTCCTGAGCCCTGCAGCCCACCACATGCGGGCATCCCCTGAAGGCGAACTCCTCCAGGTCTGCCAGCATCCTCTCCTTCTCCTCGCTCTGTGCGTGAACGATCTGCTTCAGTCTGAACTGGACCTGAGCGAAGTGAGAGGTGAGTGCGAGGAGAGAGGAGTTTAGTAAGTCCTGCTCCTCCTCGAGCCTCCTCAGCCGGGAGGTCATTTCCTCCTCGCTGGCCGACGTCGAGCATCTCTGCCTCGAATGAGCGCCCCTGCCGCAGCTCCCGCTCTCATCCTCGGGGCTAGCCACAGCGCCCACCGGAGCCCACCGCTCCCCTGCTCCGGCTAGCACAGCCTCGCTATCCGAGGCTGACAGCTCGTCTGTGGACATCTTTGAACAGCCGACCTCGCTACGGAACCGTGTCCGCTTAAATGTCGACGCTTGGAAGATCGTTTATTTTCTAATGCCGAGCCGAAAACAAGTAGAATCAACACAGACAGAACAGGTGCAACGCCATCTTAGGAGGAAGGATGATTCACACGTCAAAACGCAGGCACGTCAAGTAAACGGAGTCAATTGCCGGAAACTGGGCTCGCATGTCTTCAAAATAAAAGTTTAAATAAACGTTTACCTTAATATCGGAAATGCATACGTGCATAAAAGGATGAGCTAAAAGAGCTAAAGGGACCCCGTTGGAAATGAAACATTTAATTATATCTTGAATGTAATTGCACTGAGTACCGGAGGAGCAGATCAGCTGATCCCATTCTGCACTCAAAGGAAAATCTACTGGACCTCACAAACGAAATAATTCTGTGACTTACTTTTCATTAATTACCCCACCTGCCAAATCCCATTTTAACGTCCCTCTATATATTTATACAATGTATAAAACACACCATTACTGCGAACATGTAACTTTAAGCTTTCGATTAATGTAATAAATAATTTCACAGTTCATTTAAGTGTCGTATTTTTATCATTTGTTTTTAAATATTTTATTTTTATTTGTTGTTTTAGCTCTTTAAAAAAACAGTTTTGATATTTAATCAAGAAACTTACTTCTCCGGGTTAGACTATTATTTTGAAACGTAGAATCGGATGTTTGGATTTCCACTTAAGCTGTAATTTTTACTGCTGGTAGACAGGAGGCAGCACGAGCCCACATAAAAGCTGAAATCACGGTTTCAAAAATAAAAAAAAATAAAAGTCAAATCTCCAGCAGTACGACGTCAGCCTAAAAAGTGAAATTCTGTGCCGGAAGTAAGGATAAAGGAAAACAGGCCAGGTAATCTTTTACGTGAAATTGTAGTGGACTTCCTTATTCTAATAAACCACAATAAGTGACTGGACAACTTTTAATAATGTCACTTCTTTTTTATTGATTTAATGGATAATGTGACACTTTGACAGGGTAAGATCGTCCAAGCATGAATTTCTTCACCTTTGCCTCATTAACACAGATTACTAATCCAATGCACAAAATTATGAACCCAAGATTTAATGAGTAATTACACCACAAAATCATTAAATGATCAGACTGAATGTTCAGAATGATGAAAGATATTGAATCAGGTTTTGACTGATTGACTATTATTGATAAAGAAATAACCTTTTCAACAGAAGGCAGCTGCACCAAGTCTTAAAGAAACAGATGACTGACAAGTGGAGTGTTTCGATTGTCTTCTATTGTGGATGGAGTAGCATTTCAAGTGACAAACTGAGTGTGCTTGGAATAACAAAGATAACTCCTTAAATACATTAGTCACACGGTCATCTATATAATTAGGTGCATTCAGACCAAAATGTTCAACTTCAAGATTGCAAACATCTTAGCAACTGAGGTGCAAATCGTTTTCAAAGTGTCATTTAAAAACAAAGCATTTTGAAATTAATGTAGAATTCTTTCTCCATTAGTGCGTTATATGCAAAAACTAAAACTAGTAACAGTTTAGAGGTGGTGTTTTCACACAATTAGGGCTCTTTTTTTGTTGGCGAGGAACACGTGCCAGTTGGGCCAGTAAAGCTTGGAGTTCTGGATGCAGGAGTTTTCTTCCGTACAGGTGTACCCGGTCGGGCAGCAGTGCTTCATGTTGCTGCAGCACACCGCCTAGAGGGAGGACAGAGGGAGGAAAGTCTGTAAAAAAAAACTGAATGGTTTACTTAACTCATACACGCTCCCTTTTTATTGGCACAAAACCTCACAATTCAGACGTTGTGATGCTTTATAAGGCATTTTTTTAAAAAGATGCTGCAATGTAAGTACAGATTTGCCTTTTAGTATTACATGAAAACACAACAGTAATACCACTAATTTTTTTAAGTAGCAAAGTTCTCCTTATGGCTCTGTTTAGAGGCCTACATATTTATACAACATATTAGTTTAAAACCTATTCATGTCAACAGTGGTTTAACCTACTAATTTGTTTACAATGGAGCTCATGTTGAATCTCGAGCAGTGAATATATGTTTACAAACTAATTAGAGGGTAAAATGGTTGAGTTTGCAGTCTGGTAAAAGGTAACCTAACTGTGTAAAGGGTTATAATTTCACTGAAGGATGGAACTGAAATCTAGGGAATTACTGTATATAGTACAAAATGAGGAAATACTACTTTGGCTGTAAAATAAAATTACTTTCATCTGCTGACCTAAAACTGGACTTTCCAGGAGTGATCTCAAAATAGCAGTGAGCCTCCCTTTTCTGAGGTAAGCATATGAAAAATTTTGGAGCCCTTGGCTTACTGACAGTTCTCAGCTCTCCCTGACAGTTAACATAAAGCAGGAGGAAGGAAGCAGGACTAGTTTCTGTAAATCATACGTTAGAAGATGGACAGCAGCCCCAGGAAGTGGCAGAAGTCCTGCAGCAAGTTTCATCACGCCCGCAATTGGTCTGTTCATCGCACTTGATGTCTTTGTGCTTTGTTGGGCTGAGCTGGGGTTGAGGCTCAAGTAGATACACCGGTGTCAGTGGGACTCTCTCCAGCTGCATCATGATGAGCTTCTGGCAGGATCTGGATAAGATGTCACAGGTGTAACCCTGCGGGCAACAGTGCTCCTTATCCGGACAGCAAACAGCCTGCAGACACATAGTTGGTGCAAATTATAGTCCCCAGTTTGCATAGGCAAAGCCTGACCTGATGAGACGGCTACCAGGGTATATGATATTTTCATGCACTCACATTTTTGAGTGGACAGCAGCCCCACTCGCCTGTGAACAGCTTGCAGCAGCTGGTTTGTTCAGGACACTGGCTTGCACCTTCGCACTGGACAGAGTAGGGCTCGGCCTCGTCGCTGGTAATGGCTGGAATTTTGGTGTACCATGGAATCACAACTTCTCCTTTTATGCACGACGTGCGGCTATTGTCACATTTGTACTGGTTAGGACAGCAGTGACTCCCATCCTCACAGCACACCGCCTGGGGAGAAGTGAAAACATGAGCAGTGGCTTTCACTTCATCAATTCTGCTGTTTCACTTCTTTTTTCATTGGTGTATATATAAAGGTTATAGAGAGTCTGAAGAAGATGCTGAAATTCTATTCTAGAAACTTAAAGACACATCAGTTTATAAATGACTATTATAAATTCAGAGTGGCAACCAAACTAAAGTTCATTCGAGTTCATTTGAGTGACTGTGGCCTGTAAGCTGCTAAAGTCGCCAGTTCTCAACAGGAATATGAGAAAAGATGTGAAACAGAAAAACAGGATATCACCATGCAAATTAGGGCTAAAGATGATGTCTAGTTGTGCTTTTTTGGGGCTTGATGAACAGGTGACATTCAGTTAACATCTTCCGTGACTGCAGTGTGGGCGGCAGGTTTTTCTTTCATAAGCTTCAAAGGAAGTTTTAGGAATGAAAAAACTCAGCCGGCCTAAAAACTGCTTGGTGATCTGTGTGGTTCCCCCGCCCTCCACACACACACACTCACACACATACCTCACACCACATGGTCTAAAATAAACCATCTAATCCTCTTTTAAGATCTCTTGCAACTTCTTCAGGATGTTTTGAATCTTGCCAGGTCCTAAAAGAGGTTGGCTTTTAAAATGATCTAAACTATCTTATTTTCTTGTACTGGATTTTTCTCTTTCTTGTATTGTAGAAGGACAAATAATCTTCAGCTACACAAAAGACATCAACAAAACCACTGTGGTGTAAAAATAAGCTTTTTTTCAAAACCTGGGAAATGTTACTGACGGCCCAAGGTGTGTAATAACTGACAGTGTGTTAGTGTAGAGTTAGTGAAGCATTTCTTTACATATTGGAGGATTAAATGACAACAGCTTTGCAAATGAAACTGTGCTGTACTGCACAACTTATTCAAGCAATATGTTTGATTGGTGTTTGTGGACTGGCTGGTAATCATAGTAAACATCAACTGCCTCAATTGTGTTGTGTGAAAAAAATTACAAATTTGCATTCTCTTCCAAAACCGCCGTTTATATCAGGAGTGGAAGTATGACTCATAGATGTGACACATACGTGTAAGCATTGTTAGGATGCAAAGTAATAGTGACGTTAATGTTGACTCTTCCAATGACTGCCAATAGAAGCAACCATTTTAGAAAAGATGGATGAGAACAAGACCTTATTGACACTTTCTGTATGTCCTCCTGTCATTATAAAATTAAACTGCGACAAATATGCGCTGGGCTGCTGCATATTGATGTTTAATAACAGATGGAGGAGACACGAGGTCAGTGATGCTGTGAAAAAGCAGAGCTCACCTCAGGCAGCGGACAGCAGCCCCACTTTTTAAAATTCTTCATGTAGCAGCAGGTGGTCGACTGAGGGCAGCTGGTGTGGGCATCACAGTTAATCATGCCTTCTTCTTCTTTGTCCTCCTCCTCCGATTTAGCGCTTGTTGTTGGACTCTCAGTTGTAGGCTGCACAGTAGTAGGTGCTTCAGTAGTGAACGCAGGTACCTTCTGTAGCATGGGAGTTGAGCCTGATGGGCCATTGCAAGACACGGCGGTCGGGTCACAGGTGGTGCCGCTCGGGCAGCAGTGTTTGTGATCGTCACAGCAGACCGCCTTTTATGCAAAAAGACAAAAGTGCAGTCAGTCACAGATAGTCAAGTTCAAATACAAACAGAAGCCTGACAATGCTTGGCAGAGCAATGCTGACAAAAATAAAACAGGTTAAATGCAATGTAGATTAAAGATATTATTTGATATTTCTAGAAATACAACAACCTGCTTTTATTTTTTGTCACGCACTACACAAACAAACTGTGTCTGTGCAGAGGCTAGCAAAGACAAGGGTTAGTGCAGTCACAGAACTTTCTTTTGTTTTTAAGTAAAGTGGGTGCAGCAGTAAATCATGTAACACACTCACCGTTACAACGCACTTGTCCAGTCTTACTGACCTCAGAGTAATTTTACACTCTTAACAAGTCACATTTTTAACCACAGACTCTTTATTTTCTGTACACTTTATCTACATCACTCCATCATCAACCACGAAACCACTGTGTCACCGTGGTGGTGTAAAGAATATTCGCTTTACTAGCTGTAACTTAGCCAGCAACATGCTTAGGCATGTATTGGTAGCTTTGTCACTGTAAGTCAACTTTTACCTCATCAATATGATACTCAAGTGGTCTCCAGTTTTTGTAAAAGATGCAGGACATACAGCACGTACAGCAGTTTAAGCTCCTTTAACTAACAGGTTCCTGGTGATAGCTGCATGCAGCCATCCAGAGTGACGGAACTTTAGGTTACCAACAGTTTTCTGTTTGGTGTAAATTTGACATTCTGTGTGTGTTAATAAAGTACTTTTGAGAAATGTGGTCTAAAAACCGATTTCAGTCCAATGCTAACCTCTGGCAATGGACAGCAGGCCCAGCGACCTTCTTGGGTTTTACAGCAGGTGGTGCCATCAGGACAGGCTGCTGTGTGATCACAAGGAACTTTCTTCTCCTCTGCCTTCTGCTTTATGATTGCAGGAAGCTTCTTGGCCCAGGGCACAGACATCAGGCCGTCTTCACAGGTTTGAGCCTCCAAGTTACATTTCTTCCCTTTGGGACAACAGTGTATGAAGTCTTCACAACAAACAGCCTGGAATTAGGGCAAACAGAACACCATCAATATATTTAAAACACCTTAAACTGCAAGTAATTATACATTTAAGCAGAAATGTCTAAATAAATGGCAGACGAGACTCAGTAGTGTTTGTTCGCACTGCACTCCCCTCTCTCCTCCAAATTGAAAAGCATTTAAAAAAATGGATGGATAGATGGTAATACTGTACCTCTGGCATTGGACAGCAGGCCCAGCCACCTTCTTGGGTTTTACAGCAGGTGGTGCCATCAGGACAGGCTGATGTATCGTCACATGGAACATCCTTCACCTCTACCTTCTGCTTTATGATTGCAGGAACCTTCTTGGCCCAGGGCACAGAGATCACGCCGTCTTCACAGGTTTGAGCCTCCAAGTTACATTTCTTCCCTTTGGGACAACAGTGTATGAAGTCGTCACAACAAACAGCCTGGAAATGAAATGACAGCACAGACAGAAAGGTGTCAATATACTAAAAACACCTGAAATGTTAAACAGAAACTGTTAAATAAATATCAGACGAGGCTGTGGTGTATGCTTATGCCCTGTCCTCGCCTCCTCTGCCTTTTACCCTTCAAGCCTGACAAAGTAAAGCAGTTAGGGAAATGAATTAATAGATGCCCCAGAAGTTTGATTCTGCTCATCTGGACGTAGCGTTTTCAGTGGGAGAAACATTTCATCACTCATCCAAGTGACTTCTTCGGTCTCAGCTGACTGCAGGTTTCCCCAACCTTATAAACAGTACATTTGCACAATGTCTGAAACTAGCCCACTGAATGAACAATGGGCTGTGAGGTCAGTTCCTTGATCGTTACTATGCAAATTGTCATGACTATTGATTAACAACCACTCCAGTCACAGAGAGTTGGGGAAGGCTGTAATCACAGCATTGTACGATGGTGAAAGATGTACCCTTAGACCTCCCCCTCGATTCAGAGATGGTCTTTCCCTTTTCACCCAAATAGCCTCCTTGAATCCCCGCTTAAACGAGTGTTCCTCACTGTCCAGGATGTGTACATCCTCATCACTGAAAGAGTGTCCATTGACCTGTAGGTGTAAATAGACTGCGGAGTCCTGGCCTGACGAGTTAGCTCTTCTGTGTTGTGCCAACGGTTTCGCCACAGGTTGTTTGGGTTCCCCCATGATATAAATCATGACAATCCTCCTGTCACCTAACAGTGTACACTAAATTATTCTGTTTGTGTCGGGGGACCTGATCCTTGGGGTGGGCCAATTTTTGGTCCACCGTGTTTTGGGGTTTTAAAGCCACAGAGACGCGGCGTTTAAAAAAAATTTGTTTCAACTGTTACGATCCTCCTGACACATAATGGATCACTAAGGATTTTCGCTTAGGCAACCAGTTGTCCTTCTCTCCTGGATTGGCTGGAGCTTTCCTTAGCCCCCTTCCCATTACGAGGGTGATAGATTGTCTGAAGCAGTTACAACAAGGCAATACTATTGACCGGACTTCATGCCACAGGCTATGCCCGGGGAATCTACACCAAGTCTGTATAGTGTACCGAAGATACATCAACAGGGTGTACATTTAAGACCACTTGACGGTACCTGCATGATTAGGCATGCATTAAGACAAATTAATAGATGGTAACACTGTACCTCTGGCATTGGACAGCAGGCCCAGCCACCTTCTTTGGTTTTACAGCAGGTGGTGCCATCAGGACAGGCTGATGTATCGTCACATGGAACATCCTTCACCTCTACCTTCTGCTTTATGATTGCAGGAACCTTCTTGGCCCAGGGCACAGACATCAGGCCGTCTTCACAGGTTTGAGCCTCCAAGTTACATTTCTTCCCTTTGGGACAACAGTGTATGAAGTCGTCACAACAAACAGCCTGGAAACAAAATGACAGCACAGACAGAAAGGTGTCAATATACTAAAAACACCTGAAATGTTAAACAGAAACTGTTAAATAAATATCAGGCGAGGCTTTGATGTTTGCTTGTGCCCTGCCCTGCCCTCCCCTTGCCCCTCCAAGCCTGACAAAGAAAACCAGTTAAGAAAATTGACGGATAGATGGTAATACTGTACTTCTGGCATTGGACAGCAGGCCCAGCCACCTTCTTGGGTTTTACAGCAGGTGGTGCCATCAGGACAGGCTGATGTATCGTCACATGGAACATCCTTCACCTCTACCTTCTGCTTTATGATTGCAGGGAGCTTCTTGGCCCAGGGCACAGAGATCAGGCCGTCTTCACAGGTTTGAGCCTCCAAGTTACATTTCTTCCCTTTGGGACAACAGTGTATGAAGTCTTCACAGCAAACAGCCTGGAATTAGGGCGAACAGAATACCATCAATGTACTAAAATGACCTTAAACTGCAAGTAATTATACATTTAAACAGAAATGTCTAAATAAATGGCAGACAGAGCTGTGTAATATGTGTTCATCCTGCCCTCCCCTCTCCCCGCCAACCCTGAAATTGACAAGCATTTAAGAAAATGGATGTATAGATGGTAATACTGTACCTCTGGCATTGGACAGCAGGCCCAGCCACCTTCTTGGGTTTTACAGCAGGTTGTGCCATCAGGACAGGCTGATGTATCGTCACATGGAACATCCTTCACCTCTACCTTCTGCTTTATGATTGCAGGGAGCTTCTTGGCCCAGGGCACAGAGATCAGGCCGTCTTCACAGGTTTGAGCCTTCAAGTTACATTTCTTCCCTTTGGGACAACAGTGTATGAAGTCTTCACAGCAAACAGCCTGGAATTAGGGCGAACAGAATACCATCAATATACTAAAATGACCTTAAACTGCAAGTAATTATACATTTAAACAGAAATGTCTAAATAAATGGCAGACAGAGCTGTGTAATATGTGTTCATCCTGCCCTCCCCTCTCCCCGCCAACCCTGAAATTGACAAGCATTTAAGAAAATGGATGTATAGATGGTAATACTGTACCTCTGGCAATGGACAGCAGGCCCAGCCACCTTCTTGGGTTTTACAGCAGGTTGTGCCATCAGGACAGGCTGATGTATCGTCACATGGAACATCCTTCACCTCTACCTTCTGCTTTATGATTGCAGGAACCTTCTTGGCCCAGGGGACAGAGATCAGGCCGTCTTCACAGGTTTGAGCCTTCAAGTTACATTTCTTCCCTTTGGGACAACAGTGTATGAAGTCTTCACAACAAACAGCCTGGAAATGAAATTACAGGATAAAAAAACACCTTAAACTACAAGTAGTTACATATATAAATAGGAACTTTGAAACACATGTGAGACGAGGCTGTGTGGTATGTGTTAGCCCTGCAATAGACAGGAGACCTATCCAAGGTGTAATCTGCCCCTTATCCCATCCCATGAGAGCCAGGATAGGTTCAAGCCATTCCCTCATCCATGAAGTGGACAAGTGTTTAAGAATATGGATGGATAGATGGTAACACTGTACCTCTGGCATTGGACAGCAGGCCCAGCCACCTTCTTGGGTTTTACAGCAGGTGGTGCCATCAGGACAGGCTGATGTATCGTCACATGGAACATCCTTCACCTCTACCTTCTGCTTTATGATTGCAGGAACCTTCTTGGCCCAGGGCACAGAGATCACGCCGCCTTCACAGGTTTGAGCCTCCAAGTTACATTTCTTCCCCTTTGGACAACAGTGTATGAAGTCTTCACAACAAACAGCCTGGAAACAAAATGACAGCACAGACAGAAAGGTGTCAATATACTAAAAACACCTGAAATGTTAAACAGAAACTGTTAAATAAATATCAGACAAGGCTTTGATGTTTGCTTGTGCCCTGCCCTGCCCTCCCCTTGCCCCTCCAAGCCTGACAAAGAAAGCCAGTTAAGAAAATTGACGGATAGATGGTAATACTGTACCTCTGGCATTGGACAGCAGGCCCAGCCACCTTCTTGGGTTTTACAGCAGGTGGTGCCATCAGGACAGGCTGATGTATCGTCACATGGAACATCCTTCACCTCTACCTTCTGCTTTATGATTGCAGGGAGCTTCTTGGCCCAGGGCACAGAGATCAGGCCGTCTTCACAGGTTTGAGCCTCCAAGTTACATTTCTTCCCTTTGGGACAACAGTGTATGAAGTCTTCACAGCAAACAGCCTGGAAATGAAATCACAGCACAGACAGAAAGCTGTCAATATACTAAAAACACCTGAAATGCTAAAGAGAAACTGTTAAATAAATGGCAGTCAGGGCTTTGATGCTTGTGCCCTGCCATCCCATCACCCATCTTCTCTCCCCTCTTCCTCTCCCAACAAAGGAAGCCAGCTAAGAAAATGGATGTATAGATGGTAACACTGTACCTCTGGCATTGGACAGCAGGCCCAGCCACCTTCTTGGGTTTTACAGCAGGTGGTGCCATCAGGACAGGCTGATGTATCGTCACATGGAACATCCTTCACCTCTACCTTCTGCTTTATGATTGCAGGGACCTTCTTGGCCCAGGGCACAGAGATCAGGCCGTCTTCACAGGTTTGAGCCTCCAAGTTACATTTCTTCCCTTTGGGACAACAGTGTATGAAGTCTTCACAACAAACAGCCTGGAATTAGGGCAAACAGAACACCATCAATATATTTAAAACACCTTAAACTGCAAGTAATTATACATTTAAGCAGAAATGTCTAAATAAATGGCAGACGAGACTCAGTAGTGTTTGTTCGCACTGCACTCCCCTCTCTCCTCCAAATTGAAAAGCATTTAAAAAAAATGGATGGATAGATGGTAATACTGTACCTCTGGCATTGGACAGCAGGCCCAGCCACCTTCTTGGGTTTTACAGCAGGTGGTGCCATCAGGACAGGCTGATGTATCGTCACATGGAACATCGTTTGCTGGAGAAAAGACATTGAGAAAAAAATTAATCCACTAATGTTTCATGACTGCCATCGTTGTGAGCCCTCACTTCCACTGACTGAATGTAATAATCATCCTCATGAACCATTTGATAAGTGATACGAACAACCAGCGAGATCATCATGAGATTTTGTCAAATTTGGAATTGACGACAATAACAGTTCCATGTTATAATTACTAAAATTACCTGGTGCACTCTTTGACCACTCGCAGTGTTATGGAGCAATGTCAGTTGTCAGTGAGTTTGAACACGAACAAAATTAAAGAAAATGAAGACGCCCCAATCAATTAAATATTATTTCTGAGTTATGACAGTAAAAAAATGCATATAACATAAAAACTAGTATAATTTACCACAGACTAGTGACACGTCTTTCAATATTTTTGTTTTACTTAAATACCTGTCAGTAAAGACATCCATTCTCTGACTAAGAATTCATGAACTCGAAACTGCAAACATTTTAATTGTATTTAAATAAAAGACTAAAACAATTACACAACTGCAAATTAAATATAAAATGTTTCTCCTGAAATACAAAGTCCTGAATGATCAGGGCCTGTCATATGTTATCCACACCTCATAAAACCATATTATTCCAATAGTGCATTTCACTTTCGGACTGCAGGTTTACTTGTGGTTCGTAGGGTTTTTCGAAGTAGACTGGGAGCCCTCAATCCCAGTTTGGATTGAGGGGGCAAACACCGTGTTTACTGTTAAAACATTTCTTTTAATAAAGCTTATAGTGAGGCGACTCTTGTTTTGAATCGGTGCTATATAAATAAAACTGTACTAAAACTTTAACTGAATTGAATAACTTCCTTGGTCTAAAGAAGCCTGCTTTAAGTCACAAGGGGCAACTGTCCAAATGACTCCAATACGGTCATTTGTGTTGTACCATGATAGAGATGTAATGATGACATTAAATTCAGACCAAATGGTGGAAATATGAGAATGAAGAGGATGCACCATAGTTAAAGCTAATCAGAGATGTGTGTCCTGCTGTGCACAAAACACAGCGAATTTATTGTGAACCATTTGATTGGCTCATGGAGGAAAGATAAATAATTCCTGTCTAAATAAAGATATAACTCATTTATAGTTGGCAGGAACTGAGGAGGAACAGAGCTGTTTTGGGCAGACGTAATGCAGGCAAAAGCACTGTTATATTAAGACAGCTGCATTCACCACTATTCCTTTCTCTTGTAGCCAAATCAGAGTCAGTTTGGAGCAGTCTGTGTTATATGAGGAAGTATTTACCAATACAGTCACACATACTGGAACAATTTAGATGTCATGCTACAAAAGCCATTCTTTAAAAATAAAACTTCTCCTTTTTCCAAGTACTTTTAAAGGTTGACTGTCAAGTTTGATCTGTCAAACAAACCATGTGGTGCTTCAGGTTTCTGCCCCTCAGCCTCAGTGTTTTTTTGTTCCATGACATTGCAACAAAAATCATCACATTAAAAATATATATTTGAATTGAAAATGCATATTGGACTAACAGCAGAACCAATGATGTATATTGCCAAAAGTATTCACTCATCTCTCTTCACACGCATATGAACTTCAGTGACATCCTGTTCTTAACCCAAAGGGTTTAATATGATGTCGGCCCACCATTTGCAGCTATAACAGCTTCAGCTCTTCTGGTAAGAGTTTAGATTATTTATTGTTTATTGAAACTTAAAGTTAGGCTGTGGCTGATTTGAGTGACTGGTGAATGCAGACAGGACTGCTAAACTGTTGATTCACAGAACTGGACCTCTTGACCATACTTGCCATACAAAGTTGTTTTTGTTTTTTTAATACACACAAGAATTGACACATAAAAAAAAAAATGTGGCTTTCTGTGTGGTTATTTGTAGTAACAGCACATCCAAAAAGTGTAAAATTCTATTTGCATGTTACTTAGCAGGTATCTGTATCTGTGCGTTATTTGTTCTTAGCATTCCGGCTTGTCCCACCAAAATGCTTCCACTGATTTCAGAGTGGGTCGTTGCAGCGGCTCCCCCTTTTACCTTCAATATCATATTAAAAGTTCAAACTGGGCTGCCTGCACTGTAATATTTTGACGTTTTTCATGAGTTACAGTGATGTTTCTGAACAAGCATTATAAATATGTTGTAATAGTTAGCAGGCTTGGTAAGGGAAAAACTACCACCAAACAAAAACATTAATTGAAGACGGGGTGTTGCAACATTTAATTATAGCTGGATAGACCTGCCTATCAGCGCCAGATTTGTCTTGTCATTACCAGGAAATAATGAAACTGGTAAGAGAAAAAAAGATTTACCTGAACCATTAATCATGCACGCACTGGCACACCTAAAAACCGACAATGCCAAAAAAAATGGCCCGAAAGTGAGTCAGTGGACCACCTTTTAAAAAATAATATCTTGGAAAGCATTTGACATACGAAGCAAAAAATTCTCAGCAGTCATTTTAAGATGTTGAAACTTGAGATGGAATCACCTTTATGTGTCTTGTGATAAATCATGTGCTTTTTTTTCCAGTCTCATTGTTCTACATTATTTGTTTCATGGGGATAGTCTCACCTGCAGCTGCCTTAGCAACTGATGACACATTTACTGTCTTACCAGATGGAGGAAGCAGATTGGCTGTGGTGACTTTGGGGGCGTTTTCTGTTCCTGTGTTATTCACTGCTTCAACTGGCACTTCTTCTGGGAACAGAAAAACACAAAGATTAAGATAAACACACACACACACACACACACACACACACACACACACACACACACACACTTTCAAATACTTAGTGAGAACAAGGAACTAAGCTTAACGTTCACAGCAAAACAGTCAATTAAAAATTTCTGACCTTTCTGGTTTTCCCAAGCTGCTCTCACTCTGGCAGGGAGCTTTGCCCACATTGGCATCTCTTTCTTGGTAGAAGAGTCAATGCATTTGGAATGCTCGACATCACATGTGGTCCCTTCAGAGCAGCAGTGTATCTTGTCAGCGCAGCACACGGCCTGTTCACATGGAAAATAATAAAACACCATTAAGTCACGATAACTGGACGTCAATGCAGGACATGCAAATCCATAATTTGACTTTTTTGTCATTCATGATCTCACTCATGGTATGGAGTAGCATTTTGTACCTTTGATAGTGGACAGCATGCCCATTTCCCGTCATTTGTTTCACAGCAGGTGGTACCATCTGGGCACTCTGAAATGCCATCGCTGCATAGAACTGTAACCACGAGCTCTGCAACAATATCACATGAACATCAAAACTCAAAACAGGAAAAGGAATAGTGATACGACTGAATTATGATACTTTGGCGGGGAAGTTGAACCTTTTTTGATGCAGCCTCGGCTGTCTGAGCTGCAGTCGTGGCCCTCAGGGCAGCAGTGTTTGCCATCGGGGCAGGAGATTCCCTGATAGCAGTGAGAAAATCAAGAATTATGAATTAAACAAAAGCATTGGAACTGTTTATCTATTCATGCAGTAAATGAAAGATTTCAAAGAGGAAAAAAGGTTCAGTGAAATAAAGAGTAACAAACGACCAGCTGCTGTTTTAGTGCAAGCAGAAACCGCTTTTACAATCTCCAGCCAGTTTATTAGGGACACTTTTTCAGCTGCCATTCTACTAATATATTAAAGCTGGTGGTGGTGTGATGTTTGGAGGATGTTTTCGTGGTGCATTTAGTACTAACTGAATATCTTTTAAATGCCACAGCCTGTGTGCTGCTGACCGTGTCCATCCTCGTATGGCTGCAATATACCTAACTCCTGATGGCTGCCTCCAGCCGGTTAATGCACCACACCACAAAAGCTCAGACCAGCTCAACGTAGTTTCTTGACATGACAATGAGGTCAATGCACTCAAAAGATCTCCACAGTCATAAATCTGGGTCCAACAGAACACTTTTTGAATATGGTGGAAGAGGAGGTTTACATCATGGATCTGAATCTGATGTTATCATGTCAATGTACCAGAATCTCTGAGAAACATCTCTTTGCAAAGTTCAAGATGCAAAAAGATATTTAGTTAGTAACTAAAGGTGCTTGTTATATGAGGAGACTGCAATTATACAACAAGCATGTTATGCGCCATGGAGGTTTGGCTTTTTGAAATGAGGGGCTTGACCAAGCTAGAAGGTGTAGCTAATTAAGTGGCAGGTAAGTTTACATTAAACTTGTAACAAGAGCAAAAATCTATTCCAAAGCACTGAATGTCCTCGGTAAAGTGTAGAAGCTTAGTGGGTCAACCAGCTATGCAAACAAAGCATCAAAGAAAGATCCTCTTTTGAGAGGAAGTAAGCTCTATCACTGTGCAAGTGTCTTTTTCATGGCATCGATTAAATGGTTAGGGACTTTGCTGTTTATCAGTTGAAAGACCGTTAGCTATAAATCTGGAAATTAAAAAAGATAAATCCCTAAATTGAAATTAAAATAAAATACAAGCAGAAAAAAAAAATGAGACGAGACATAAATAATTGTTGCGTTGGTGCTGGTGAAAGATACTGAAGTATTGGTCATACATAACAAAAGGATTTGTAGATCTGAGCCAATTTCTGTTAGAGCTTTCCCTTTAAACAGAAGACTCAAGATGATAAACAAAAGTCTTCTAAAGTGCATGTTGTTTAAATAGATTCGACTTCCTACTGTAACCCAGTGACATAAAGACATCTTTTTACTTTTTCCCACGAGAGCCTGTGGGGTGGGTAAGGGAAATATCCATAGCTTTCCTAATGGATGTTCTGTAACAGCAGGTGGAGTTGTTAACAGCTTAAATGCAGTTTGCAAAAAAAAGTTAAGATTTATTTAGAGTGACTCTTTAGAAAAGCAAAGAGAAGGGAGGTGTAGTTTTACCAAACTGTACTATGTTGTTCAGCACCGACCTTTGTTATAGTGGTGTGATTCAAGATGCAAAACAGAAGTGAAAGATGTTTAAACATGCCGTACCCAAAGTACAGTAACAACCAGGGAGCTTTAAAGGAAGTGAGATGATGCTGGAAATGAATATGACAATAACTAAATATGACAAGGGGACAAAATACGTGAACCTGTTATCCAAAACATCAAAGCTACTGACAGGTGAAGTGAATAGACAACCATCTTGTTGCCATGTACTTAGTAATCATATGCAAGTTAATCTGATATGTACCAGTCACCCAAAAATTTGCAGACTAACTCTGCCACCAATTTCCTGGTAGTGAAAACTTTCAGAGACCCTGAGTGAGTACCCCTTCTGATCAGAGCTCTTTTGGCTGCACAATATTAGAATAACGAGTTTTAATCATGTGGTTGATCGGTGTGTATGTATGGAAATCCCCTCCTAGATTCAAGATTCCTTCACAGGAATGAACCACAAATAAAAGATTAGTGTCATCACTCACTTTGTTTTTCCACTCAGTGCTACTTAAGTATCTGAAGCACGTCTTATTTGTGGTGGTTAGCTTACCTGAGTTAGAGGACAGCAGCCAAACTTCGTCAAACCCTTCAGACAGGAATACTCAGCAGGGCATCGTGACAGGTCGGGGCAGATGTTGTCGTCTTCCTGACTCTCGTATGTCTTGATCATCCTGAAGGACTGAGTGGTCAGAAGGTGGGAAAGAGGACAGTATTACTTCTTTTAATCCACCACGATTATTTAATCTGACTTTGTGACAGAAAACAACTAACGTGTGACGACGCTTACTTTAGAGACTTTGGGCTGATCAGCAGGGGTTCTTTTCACCCAGGGGATGGTCAGGGTGGTATTAATACAGCCAGATAAGGCTTTATTACAGACTGTGCCCTCTGGACAGCAGTGGATGTGATCATCACAGCACTCAGCCTGAGGAGACAGCAGTAGTAGAAACACTTTGACTACCAAAGTTTGAAACAGCTATCACATTGAGGGAAAGCGGCACGTCCTTCTATCTGGATTTCAAAGTAGTAAAACACAGCTGAGGGTGAATAGTATCGCTGCATAATTATATTTACTTTAAAGTATAAGTGAAGGGTTATCTCACATGTACATTTAACTATAGACAAAGGGACAATTTACCTACACTGAAGGTGACGTACTGCAGCTTTGCTCAGTAGGTTAGGATGGAATTCCTCCCTTTTGCACTTTTGGAGTTATTTTAAAACAGAAATCTATAGAAGATTTTGTCCAGTTACCATGAAGATGTGAACACTACACATTTTACTCTTTAATATTTACATACTTGATGACTAATAAGCTGGGCTGTTTTTAGTCTATAGGAATGCATTTAGTTGATGTGAATGAAACTGTTCATACTAATATATAAAGCTAATAGATTTTTATTGATTTAAACAAATGTCGTATAGCAAAATAATTTACAACAGGTCTGATTCTGGTTTTAAGTAAACCAACTCATCAATAACAGCAATCATTTCTTCTGATTATAATTGTAGATGTCTAACGTCTCTCAGAAACGTTTCTATACATTTGTTTTTTGTTTTGTTTTTAGAGATTGTGAGATTTTCATACATCAAAACTTGGTTTAAATGAGTTACTAGCAGAACATGAACCCAAATGGATATCCGTTGGGGTCCCCCCCCCCCCCCCCCCCACACTCTTACTGCAAAAAGGAAGCCAATTAAAACAAGTACAATAAATATAATTACATTGTCGTGAACACTCAAGTTGCATGATGGTATAATAACACCTGGCCTTACGTTTTCATATCGGCAACACCCGTAACCGTTTGCTGGGCTGTTGCAGCAGGTTTCCCCTTCTTTACACAGCCCTCCATCTGGACACACATCAGCACCAACCACAGCCAGGGCGGCCCAGCAGATCACAACCCACTTCTGCATCTGGAGGGGGAAAAGCAAAAGGCACACAAATGGAAAGTGAAACTGGCGGAAGGGGGGGATTTCTCTTTCACTGACCACCACGATAAATGATATTTGTACATTAAAATTCTGCACACATTCTTGATCTTATCAGGTCACAAAGAGTTTGATAACCATGCTCGGGCAGTCATGCCAGTGGTGTCTCGTTATATTCCTTATGTCTGTCTCCAAAAAAACCGAATCTCGGCTATCTGGTCAGCTCGGTTCGAGTTTTAAAGGGAAAATGTCAAATAAAAGTGATGAACCGGGTCTAAACACTGAGCTCAAATGTTGTCTTTGACAAAATAGTGGTTTTCTTCTTTCTCCAGATGTTCAACTTTATTGAAGATGTTTCTTTTATCGTCATATGAATAAGCAAAACAAATGCACAGTCTAAAATGAAATAAATCCACTTTCACTTTCGTCTGGTTTATATTCCTTATTTAACCTAAAAATCTAGCCTCTCAGGGGAAATTCTGAGCGACACAGTTGAACTCTTTATATTGCAAGATAAATACACAGACTGTGAAACTTAAAACAGCTTTTTATAAGGCCCGCACCGATACATGCATAAATGCAATGATAGACGAAATAAAGTTTTTGATGCTCTTACCTTTATTGAAAAAAAATGAACAGAAGGGCTGTTGTGAGCAGGTGTTTCACAAGAGTCTCGCCACAAAATGACACAAATGATAGCCTGCAGTCTTGAACACACCCCGAAAGGGGAGGGAGAGGAGGTGCCTTAATGTTGCTGTACACCTTTTAACGCCAGCTCTGTCTCTTCAATGAATCAGTTTTTAATATTCATAAAACAACGTAGTACAGGCATAGTTGAGAATTTCAAAGAAGCATATTTATTTACAGCCATTAAAAATGCAATAAGAGCCTGTGACTAATAAGAAAATACGGATTGCTAACGATATCACGCTGTTTGTGTGGTACAGTGTTTGGCTGCCAAAAAGTTTCTGGTATTTGCCCGAAAATGATCGGCCATATTCAGACGGTTGTGCAAGAGTTTTTTGTCTATAATCTGTCAAAAATAATAATAACAATAATACTATTTGCAATTTCGGTTTTTGCAAAAGTGACTCTCTATCTATCTATCTATCTATCTATCTATCTATCTATCTATCTATCTATCTATCTATCTATCTATCTATCTATCTATCTATCTATCTATCTATCTATCTACTTTTCAAGAGACATTTGGCCAAGAGGGCAGCAGACACACAACATAACTTATAACATAACACTTCTATCAAGATATTGTAACTGAAGAAAAAGTAGCGGGTTAATTGGAATGGAGACAGAATAAAGCAAAGTCATGCTAAATAGATCATGTCTTTATTTTGTAACCCTTTCATAAATCATGTTGACTACAGTTTATTTATCAATGTAAACGTCTGGGAGGATTTAAACGCGGCACTTTAATTACAGTGTAATGAATGGATGTCCCTTTTTTTTCTTGTGTAAAGTGTGATGCTTCGTTGTTCAGGATACGGATACGCCTGACTAACGGAAAAACTGTTTTTCATGTGTCAGCGAAGTGCAATGGGTCCTCCAGGTGGCGCCAAAGCAACGGTAGCGACAGGGGGGGCGGCGGGGCGGGGCCAAGCGAGTCCATTCCTGATCAGTCCGGATCTACAAATCATGCGCACAGGCCTCCTGCGGTTATGATACGCCCATGACTGCGCGTTCATGATTATGAAGTCGACGTGCATAGCTTGTAACCTGCACTCTGAGGCGAGCTAAGCTGCCTCCAACAAGATGTTTACGGGTTATCCACGGTGGAGCACCCGAATAATCAGACGAAGCACGGCAGAATGGTGTAGCTCTTAACTGATATGGGTGAAGACACCTGTGTGTTTCCCGGCAACGCTCATAGCTAAAGCAGAGGTGAGAAACGTCGCTTGTAAACAGCTAGCTAGCTAGCGACTCAGATAATGTGCAGTGAAACGCAGGTGGCTGACAGCACATTTCAGAAAGGTTTGCTTCAGTGAATGTGATCACTGCATTCACAGCTGCCTTGAAAGGCAGCTATTCCTCCTCTTATCTATCTGGACTTCACATGTTTTAATTCTATTACAACCAAAGTCAGCTAACTTAAGTGGGGGAAAGAACACAATGTCCTAGCACGCGATGTCTTCGTGCATCCGCTGTGTTATGCAGCAGTTTTTTTGTTTTGTTTTGTTTGCAGAGAAGCATGTAATCTGCAGTTTCTCATGTTCTGTCAGCACATGTGAAATGTTTATCTGGCGTCAGACGTGACAATTATCCATGCAGCATTGTGTAAGAGAGATTAAAAAGGGAGAAGGAGCTGTTGAGCTGCATGTGTGTTGTGGGCACTTGGTGGAAGGAGACTTGGCCAGACAAAGAAGCTTATTGGGAAGACCAAGGCTGAGGGCTATTCTTGTCACTCTAAACTATAATAAAGTTAGCCAAGGAAGCAGAGGTCAACTACACAGTAAAGAAGTTTTCACAATGCAGTGCATGTTTTCTTTAACTTTATTTTGTTTAAACAAAGTTGTCTGGTTTTTTTTTCTGCAACATGCTCCATCATTTAGGAGTGGGCAAGAAGACAAGGCATGCGTGTTATAGATAAGTTATCATAATGCTTTAACAACTCCACCTACTGTAGACTCACCCTTCCTACTCACATAGTTGTTCTTTTTGCACTTAAATTTGTGTCAAATAGAAATGATGAACTGTGTCTTAACAATGAACTGAAATACTGTCAATAACAGTGCTTTTCCTCCTCCAGATGTTCCACTTCCTTTAAGTTGTTTCTTTTTATCATCATATAAATAAGCCCAAAAAAAGAAACCTGGCTTCCAGTTTTGTCTGGTTTATATTTCTTAATTTCCTTAAATTCAAGCTTCTCAGAGTGAATTCTGAGCATTATATGACAGTTTAACTCTTCGTAATGCATGGAGACGAATACAAAGTCTGTGAAACTTGAAAAGACTTTTAAAAAGGGTTTTAGTGACAGTAATTTGAAGGCTCTCAGGAGCAGGAGTCACACACTAGGAATTGTGATCTAACCGGATACTGATCCAGCTGCAAACTCAGTGTTTGGTTACTGATCCTTTGAGTCACTGACACTCCTTCCTCACAGTTTTACATAACAGGGAGATAGTGTTGTGTAAAATGGTAAGGCAGCTCTGTCAAGTTTAGTTAATATACACCTCGTGTTATCTCAGTTTACATTCTCACACATGTGTAATTATACTTTTAAATTTCACATTTAGATTTGCTTTTTTAGCTTTTTGACCCAAGTTTTTATTGTCTGAAAACTTTTAGTTGTAGTTTATTTTTCAAGATGGGTATTACAACATAATTACACTATTCTTGACTCCAGAACTGCAAGGATTAGACAGGTTATTGAATAATAACTATTAAATTAATCTCAAACTGCTGCTGATAATTGATCAATTAGTTTAAGTGCAAGACCATGTTTGAACCACTACAAATTTTTTAAGGGTGGAGAGCATTTTTTAAAGCTATGGTTTTAAATATTAATGTGATTGAAACCTTGGTGTGACATGCTGTTTCTCTTGGTCTTGACAGGTTGGCAGGATGGGCGAGCGAGGCGTCAGTGGCCCCGTGGCTGCGATCTCTCCAGTGCAGCAGATGCTGGCCTCTGGCACTGGAGCCCTCATCACATCTCTGTTTGGTGAGAAAGAAACAAAGGCTGGAGTTGTTCTCTGTGTCTTAGCATTGGCACTCAGTTAATTGTTTATCAGCTCTTGTGTGGTTGTGATAACTAAATTCATTCTTGTGTTTGCAGTCACGCCACTAGACGTTGTGAAGATCAGGCTGCAGGCTCAGCAGACACCGTTCCACCAAGGTAGGACCTCTTGTTCTTTTGTGGTTTACTGAGTTTGCTTTTAACATGTTTTACTGTGATGCTTTGCTCTTAACATTAACCCCACTAAACCTGTCCTCCTGTGTTTGTGCTCTGTCCTTCGTTTTCATAGCTTCAGCGTCTTTTTCTGCTCCGTGGGATGGTGTCTCACGTCATTCCAAGTGTAAGTATTTGCCCCGCCGTTGCTAACACTTGATCAGATGTAGATTAGCATACCTGGTTTTCTGCTTTAAAAACAAATGTCTTCTGGTAGTGAAAACAGAAAGTTCCCCTTGTAAATACATTCATGTGAATTCTGCCTCTTTTTTTTTTTTTTTTTTTTTTTTTTTTTTTTAGACTTTATTTGAAAGGTTTCTCGGTAATCGGCACTAAATAAACCGGCAGAGGCAAGGACAGGACTGTGTTATCTACAGAGCAGCTGTGCGGTCATTGCTTTTGCTTGTATTATTAATGACATTTCTCTCCTGTGTGAAGGCTTGTGTGACTCAGTTTAGGAAACACTTGTAGTTTCACATTGCTATTGTGAGATGTGCTAATTTTGTTTTTTAATCATAGTTGTTTTTTGTTTGTTTGTCTTTTTAATAGCTAATAATCTGAGTGTGGTTTTCTCTTCCTCTGACCACCTCATGTGCCTCCTCACAGGGAAGTGTTTCCTGTATTGTAATGGGCTGATGGATCACATCTATGTTTGTCAGAATAGAACCAGTTGCACCAGCTGGTACAAAAAGCCAACTCAGTTCAGCGGGACTCTTGTGAGTAGTCATGCATTAGTGGCTTTGTTTTTCCTACAATTGGTTTACAATTAACATCATATAAGCTCTCTTTTTTGTTTTTTGTTTGTGCGACAGGATGCATTTGTGAAAATCACTCGCCATGAAGGTCTTCGGTCTCTGTGGAGCGGGCTACCACCAACTTTGTGAGTAACATCTAGTAAAGTTTCAGTACTCGTAGAATAGACACAGAACTGAAGTGTAAGAAGACCTAAATTCAGAATTAAATTTCTTAAACTTTAAGTAAGTACAGTTTTATTTTGAAAGAGTGTAGTATTTGGAGCATTGCACTCAATGTGCATAGCTTCAACTGAATTAAATATCACTGAGTTTTAGAGAAAAGGAAACCGGGAGTGTCTTGGAGAAAAGAGAAGAAATTAAAAAAACAAAAAATAAATAGCAGAACTTGGTTTAATAAAGTACTTCCTTGCGCTAAAGCTGCATTTTAGTACCTGACACGTCAGTCTCATTCTAGTAAAAAAATTTGCATATTATTATAATTTTATGAGAACTTTCCATTGATATGTTGTAAAGTGTGCAGTTCCTCTGTTCGAAACCTTTGTTTGTTTATGTTAACAGGGTGATGGCAGTACCTGCCACTGTCATTTACTTCACCTGCTACGACCAGTTGCGGGACTTCCTGACATTCGGTGTGGGTCTTCAGGGCAGTCATGTCCCTCTTGTTGCTGGGGGTCTTGCCAGATGTAAGTGCATGGAATAAAACAAAAGCTCCCCACACAGAAATCACAGCAAAGTACTGACAGTGCTCTTTAAGTGAAACCTTTGTGTCTGTTTTGCAGTGGGAGCCGTGACGGTGATTAGCCCACTGGAACTGGTCAGGACCAAGATGCAGTCCCGTCAGCTGTCCTACAGCGAGCTGCGGACATGTATCCGCTCTGCTGTGGCCCAGAATGGACTTCTGTCCCTGTGGAGGGGCTGGGGACCCACCGTTCTCAGAGATGTACCCTTTTCAGGTGAGACACATCATGTTGATTACACTTAACATGCTAGTGCGTAGGGATGGGTATTGATAAGATTTTCACGATTCCGATTCCATTTTCGATTCTGTTTAACGATTCGATTCTTTATCGATTCTTTTTAAAAAAGGAGAACACTAAGGTCGATTAGCTCAGAAGTTTGTTTTATATCTTCTCTTTGAACAAGATAGAAATTTAGGAGTAACATGGCCTTACAAACCCAACAGTGAGATCAATGGGGTGTCACAGGGTCCCCAGGAAAAAAAATTGTAAATGTAAAATAAATATTCTTCTCTAGCAATAACAAAGTATAACATAAATTATTCAGTAGCAATTACACAAGAATATCCAGTAATGTCCCTGCCTACAATTAAACACATTCACTTAATGAAAATCGGGGGCATCTGCTGTGGCAAATGTGTTCAAGCCTTTTACCACAAACTTAGTCACTGCTCGGTGACATTCGTCTATCCTGGCCTGAAAGGAGACGCTACCGGTAGACTGCAGCGAGAACTGGCAGCATCTGAGCCAGCCAGACTCTGTCTGTCTCATCATGGTCACCTAAATGCACAGTAATGGCAGGTTTTGTAATAAGGCAGATCGCGCTAACATAATATGCACTGTTAGTTGATTATTTACCTGCCGCATTAACGGGAGAGGACGTGCAAACGTTACCGCTGCTGCTGGGTTGAGATTCACGAGTCCGGAGCGGAATTAAAAACACGACATTCATCTAAGGTTATCGTGTGTTTTGTGAGCAAATGCTTTTGCATATTCGTAGTGTTTCCTCCCTTAAATGAAATATCTACTTTGCAAGTATTGCAAGTTGCCCTGTTGTCATCTGTTCTCGTAAAATATAACCAAACTTTTGAGCGTTTGAGCTGCTTAGGTGCCGTGTTTCCTGCCAGGTAAATGACGCTCCGCAACGTGGTAACGTAATTCGGGGCGACTGGAATCGATAAGGGAATCGTTTGCAAAAATGGCAAACAATTCCAAGGAATTGAAACAGTGGGAACCGGTTCTCAACAAGAACTGGTTTTCGATACCCATCCCTACCAGTGCGCCACAGAAACTTGTCTAACCACTCCTGCAGCATTGTTATTCCACCACTCCCTTCCGTCTGTTCTAAACAGACGTCTTTTTGTTAAAATAGGACTCTTTCCTTGTTGTCATCGATGAAACTCTTCCAGAAGCCTCATAACCATAAGCTTATGAAGCTCACTGCCATAAATCATAAATTAGCTCCACGGATTTGACAAGGAGAACATTTATCCTAGACCTTCGATTTAGTCTCCCATAATAACCTCTAACCCTTTTCGCCTTGAAAATCTTATAGAGGCCCCCTGGTAACAAAATAGGTGTAGCATTGTGCTTAATTTTTACTGCACCGCATTTGAGCTGCAGAATAGATTTTCTCTTTACCAGTATTTATTGACTGTAAGGCTTCTATTTCCACTTCATTTAACTATTTTGATAAGGAGGAAGTAAAAACGTCAATTTATGCTGCTCTTTGTCCTGGTAATTGGGACACGGAGAGCGATTGGCTTCCATAAATTCTCTAGCGTGCTGCTGATGTTTGGAGTTCTTTCTTTTGAGTTTGCAGCCAAGAGGAGCTCGTACTGGTCAAAGTTAAGTGTTGGTTAATTTCAGAGAATTTCTAAATGTAGAAATCCACAGAAGAGCAGCTGAAAAGACAGTAGTTTGACTCTAATGTGGACCAAAGTAACAAATTACCAATCTCTGTGTTTGCAGCTTTGTACTGGTTTAACTATGAAATGGTGAAGGCCCGGCTTTGTGAACAGTCTGAAGTTCCTCAGGCCAACTTCTCTATCAGCTTTACTGCAGGAGCTGTTTCTGGAGCAGTGAGTACTCTGCACACCTGCCCTTTGTTACAGTTGTTAAGCATGTTAAATGTTAGGATATCTGACACCTGTACTGATATCGCTGAAGCAGAGTTAGTTTCTGCTTGAACCCAAATGATAATAAACTTTAAAAAATGTGCCGCTATGGAAAACAGTGCTTTCTTTTGCTCACCTACTGCGATTACCATGCTCATAAATTTATGTGAATGACTTTATAACACTAAAGCACCTGATACCAAAGTCTGAGAGACTGCATTGGATAACTTGGGGGAATCAGGCCAGTGTCGGTCACACATTCACACTGTGATGTTACTCAAGCAATAATTACCCAACTGGTGATATAAATAGTTTCCTTTCAAGTGCAGCTAACATCTACTGCAATTCATGAAAAAGAACTTTTAATCATGGTGGAAATCCACGTAACATGCACCAATGTCTGCAATACTGCACTGTTTGTTTTCTTTATGGACTGATCTTTGTGCAGAAACATTAAGAGTCTGAAACTCTACAGATCCATTGTTTAAGGGAATAAAAGTCTAACTTTGCTGCCTGTAAAACATTCATGCAGATGTGTATCTAACTCCTTTTGTGATGGCTCTTACTGCCCAGTAAACCAATCATTGCTGAGTAAATGTTTCCTGTGTTGCCCTGAACTAAACTGGCACTTAGTCATATTGCATATAGCACAGTTTATGACTCTTTCCGTCTGCTGTGTTTAGATCGCTGCAATCCTGACGCTGCCCTTCGATGTTGTGAAGACTCGCAGACAGATCGAGCTGGGAGAGATGGACACTTTGGGAGGTCTGCGCATGACATGCGTTCATGATGTAGGCACTTACGTTGTGTGAAATTTACATACTGATGTTCTTCTTATGCCCTCTAGTTTCTGTGAAGAGAACGTCATCCACCTGGCACATCATGAAGGAAATACGGGCCGAGTTGGGCTACAGGGGCCTTTTTGCAGGTACACATTTATCCGATTGTATGCCAACTGAAACTTATAATGTGTGCTTTGCATAAAAATAACATGTTTATTTTCCCCAGGTTTCATGCCCAGGGTGATCAAAGTGGCCCCAGCCTGCGCTGTTATGATAAGCAGCTATGAGTTTGGAAAGGCCTTCTTCCAAAAGATGAACCTTGATCGAGAGCAGCTGGCATTGTGAAGGCGGTCACTGTGCCGCTGGTTGTTTGTCACAGCAAAACATGCAGAGAATAATTCAGGACAAGTCTGAAGAGTCAGCCCATTTGTGGAGATTTCTTTTTTTTGCAGATCCACGCACCTCACCACTTACCCCGCATCCCTGGACACAATAAGGAGCCTGAATCCCAGGCAGAGATTTTCTGGGACCACAAACTTTGTGTGCTTAATGGAGTAAAGTTTAAAAGATAGAAACTTTGTTTAGTGGTTATGTAAAGGAACATGTACCAAATCATTGTAGTCTTATTGTGCTCTCATTTTTCCAATGAAACGGAGGAAATGAGGAGGAAATCTCAGTGAAGACCCTGAACCTGCTCACCTGCTATCCAGGACAGTGGGGGAGGGAAACCACCTTAAAGACTGCATCCTTATCGGGTGAAAGGAAAATGTTTCTTTTCCTGCACTTTGGATTGTGCGACAGACTGCATGGTGTGTGCAGGCCTGAAGACTTCCTGTCAATGTAAAGCATGACAATTTTGACATTTATCTGCTGTGTAGATGAGTAAACGATATGGTTCGTATGCTGGATAGATTCGGAGCACTCTTACGTTTGCAAAACAAGTGCTGTGAAATGAAATCATAAAAAGCAACTTAAGCTTCTTTTTAAAAAATGTTTGTAAATGAGGAAAGCCATACTGTGGGTTTTCAAGGATAACCTTACATTAGTTTGGCTAAATTGAAGCAGGCCTTATTGGAATAAATAATACGATTATTCCAATTACGTGACATAATCTTCTGTGAAAACCACTGCAGCAAACTTCTCAAAAGTCACAGATGTCACCAAAAAATGTTGGGAGGCTTGTTACAAAAAGCAATAACAAAAAGGAGAAAATCTCTGCTCATAAAAGTTTTGGACTTCTTATCTGCAATGAACAAAAACACTGGGTCATGAAACAAACTATTTCTGCCTTAAATTGCAAGATAAATGTGATTGTGTGTCCTTTGTGTTTTCTTTTTTGTATGTGTGAAATCTGAAGGTGGCTTCATCTTTATGCAATGAGTGACTTATTTCCTATGATGTGGTATTGTAAATGACCACTATTTAATAAAATTTCACTTATGCGTTAAGTTATGTTGGCTCACTATTTATTAGATTACCCAATGGGCACACACATTGATTTGGGATAAAAGTAATTTTCCTTTTAAATCACCAAACAGAAAGTTTGAAATCTTTGGCTGATTGTCTGGATGCTCTCGTCCTGTCCCTAGCATCTGTTACACCAGTCCTCTGCATGTCCTCATATTTCCATGAACCTCCAAGGTTTTGCTCTTTTCCTGGCAGCTCCATTTTCAGGATCCTTTGTCCAGTATCTACTATCCCTCCTCTGTAAATGTCCAAAGCACCTCAAACCATTTGACCTGAGCTCTCCCTCTGATGTACTCATTTCTAATCTCCATTCTGGTCACTGCTGATGAAAATCATAAAGTCTTCTGCTCTGCTGCCTGACATTTTATTAGTGCCACCATCTCCAAACCATCACAGCAGCTCTCACAACCATCTAGTAAACCTTCGCTTACACTTTTGTTTGACCGCTCCACCCACTCCAGCAATGGTACACTTCACCTCCATTCCTCAGGCACCTCCGTCTGTCTTCTTTCTCTCATTTTCTTCATTCATCAGCTCCTCCAAAATACTCTTTCCATCTTTTCAAGACACTCCTCACTTTTTAGTGCATTTCCATCTCCTTAGCCTATCCTGCCGTGCAGCTTTTCCGTTTCTTCTTAGCCAGTCAGTAGAAGTCCTTTTAATCTTCCTTAGTTAAGATAAGATAACATTGAACTTTATTAATCCCTCGGGTGGGTTCCTCTGGGAAATTCGATTTCCAAAAAGCACAGCACCAACAGAAGTTACAGAGTTACAGAATATTATATATATATATATATATATATATATATATATATATACACACACACACACACACACACATACACACACATATATAAATACAGAGACAAATATAAATAAAATATACGAAGGGGATAAATAGAATAAATAGGAATAAAAATACAAGTGAATTGCACATTTCAAGTATTGAGGTCTATTGCACCATTGACTATTTACAAAAAGTATTGCACAAGGTATTGTACAGTGAGGTGAAGAGGCACTACAGCTTCCACCCTCACATCCAACTCGCTATAAGCCTTTTCCTCTGCCACCTCTCTCTATTTGTATGCAACTAGCCTCCCAGTACTCCTGTTTACTTTCTGCATTTTACTATCCAACTTAGAATATTTTCTTGTACTTCCTCATTAAACCGCAAATTTTACCTCACCACATTAGCAGCAAACATAAGGATAAATGCTTATTTCTACTTGTATAAATATTAATAAGTCCCCAACACACAGACAAAACATATTAAGGATTGTACATTAACATAAAGCTGTTGTACACACACACACATATGAAGAGAGAGAGAGTATGCATAGTATGCAAACGGCTACCAAACAGCCATCATAATTCGTCATACAATGAGAACAGGACAAATCAACAATTGACAATGACTAATTAATATTAAAATCTGTAACATAATGTATTGTTTGGAGTTTAGTCTGTTACTGTTACTATTTTTTTTTTACCATTTCTTCTTGGAGCAACTGTAACCCACATAATTTCCTTAGGGATTAATAAAGTATTCTGATTCTGATTGTTTCAGGATGTCCTGCCATTATCCAATGACACATCTGCTTACCTGTATCTTTTGCTCGTTTCTCCTCTGCTTTTCTCTTTTTTCTAAACTGAGGACCTGATGGCTTTGAACTTTTCTTGTCCATCTTCCATTGGTTTTAATTTTGCACTCCAGTATGAACACCCATCCCTCAACCCAAGGATCACCACAACATGATCTAACACACCTACACCTTAGTTCACAGATTCACTTTGTCTAGGGTGCATTTCTGAGATTTCACACAACCCAGGATTCAAATCATGAATACATAATGGTCTTGGATTTACAACATTATAAATGAAATTTGGAAGCAGCCGGCCTTTTCGACGGGTTGTGTGTGAGACTTTAAATCATCAAACTGTAAATTTTAAATTGTTATTGATCCCTTTATCTCGAGTCCTAAAGTGTATATTTATTTTCTTACTCTTCTTATATATATTGTTTGTTTACTTGCACTGCTGTAACTGGAGCCTTGTCGTCTCTCTATATACTGGACTCTAGCGGAGATGACAATAAAGTTTACTTTGACTTCAGCAGCAAGGAGGTGCACCGAGGGCTCTCGCGCTCACTTTTCGTGTATAGAATTTCGAAAAAAACATCGGTGCAAATTATAAGTCTGTATTATAATGTCTGGTATTTTCGTGTTTGTTGGTTTGTTTTTATTTTGTTTTATTTTGCGAGTTGGTTATTAGATGCTGCTCCAGCCGGTCAGAGAATCCCCCGCCGCCCCGCCCTCTCCTCTCTGCGCCGCAAGCAGCAGGCGCACCTCGCAAACGAAGGGCGCCCTTACTCCCAGCAAATGGGCGATAGAAAACCGATCGGTGCCTATGACATTCGGGGTCATAGGCACCGATCGGTTGCCGCCCCGGGCAACCGCCCGTGTCGCCCGTATCTAAAACCGTTACTGATGACTAGTATAACATAAAAGATTGTTCATACTGTGTATGAGCGTAACGCAAAATTTGTGAAAGCAAACAGCGGCATCTAGTGGTTTATTTATTTTACTACAGATACTCGTTACCAACCAGGGGTGGAGCTTCTTGGAAGATTTTCACGCTGACTCTCGCGATATTTGCTCTGGTATATACAGGCAGTTTGCCCGTCACCGGGCCTCTTTCAATCGGATCGGAGACGAAATGGTGAGTAATCCTCTTTTGCTGCTTGTACTCTGAGCACCAATCCATTTTCTATCTCATGCATCCCACCTATTTGACATGTATAAGAAATGCAGTTTGATTTCAGTGTATATTTTATGACAGTCTTGTGTAGATTTCACTGCTATTTTCATCCCAAATATAAGATTTTGGTATGCGTGTTGAGCGACTCTGGGGCCAAAATGGCTGCTTTAATTAGGCCGTACTTATTTTGCCTATTACCGCCTCAGTCTCCAGTAACTTATTTTATTAAAGTTGTGGATAAAATGGATTGTCTTAAAGCTAGGGTTCCTATTGTGTGGATTCGGTTTTGACAGCCGCACGCTGCGAAGTGCTAAAGGCGGTTAGCTAAGCTAGCACGTCGAATCTAGCGTGGTAAATGAGAGTCCACGCTGGTTTCGGTGGAAAATTCACCTCACAGGTGCTAGGAACCGTGTGTATAACGGACACTTCTTGGATACACAAGATTAAATTTTTTTTCTTCTTCTTCACTCTTGGCAGTCCCACCGTAAGTTTTCGGCTCCGCGACACGGATCCCTGGGCTTTCTGCCCCGCAAGAGGAGTCGTCGTCACCGCGGTAAGGTCAAGAGCTTCCCCAAGGATGACCCCAGCAAACCCGTT
The DNA here is from genome assembly GCF_963969265.1 of Rhamphochromis sp. 'chilingali'. NCBI lineage: Eukaryota > Metazoa > Chordata > Actinopteri > Cichliformes > Cichlidae > Rhamphochromis > Rhamphochromis sp. 'chilingali'. The sequence goes on along the minus strand of NC_137942.1, from coordinate 4,893,241 downwards.
CACCTGACTGCCTTCCTGGGCTACAAGGCCGGCATGACTCACATCGTCCGGGAGGTGGACAGACCTGGCTCAAGTAAGTGCAATTAGACTGCAAATGTAATACAGCAAACCCTCGAATTTAAAAAGAGAAGTCATAGTTGGTGATTGGACCTTTTTCACAGTAGCAACTTTAGCTTCTGTCTGCAAGAGAAGCAAGTGTAATAAATGCATGACGATGCATCTTAACTTGATCATTGTTGCTGATGGTGGTAAAGTTAATGAAAGCTACCAATCGCCTCCTTTTTCAGCATTAGTGTTAAAGTTTGGAATTAAAAAGAAAAACGCAGTTTTAAATTATTTCCTGAAAGTTTGACAGCCAGAGAAAAAATAAGTGACTGCCATTAATGGCAGATTAAGCACTATTTGGCAGGTTCTGTTGAAATATCACTGTAATAATACTTATAACAAAGAAAATGTAATTAATGATACTAATTGTGTAGATGGTCATTTATATCTATGGGAAGTGAGTATTTAATACCTTCCTAGGGGATCTTACAATATACAGATACTTTAAAACTAAAAACCTGAATAAGTTTAATCGGCTGTCATTCTCATTTTAATTTAATTTTTTTTTTGTAAAACAAGCCTCGTCTGCAGTGAAAAAGGTCTAGGGTTAGTTATGGTGTTCTGCCTGTGATGATTCCCTCGACGGGCGGACAGAATGGGTCTATAGCCCCTTGCTGAATGTCGAGCACTGAGCGCAGTTTCTACCATGAGTAAACAAATCTAATGAGTTGAAGAAGTTACTGATTATATCAACTATTAGTCAAAATTAATCAACGCTTTCTCTTACAGAGGTGAACAAGAAGGAAGTGGTTGAGGCAGTGACCATTGTGGAGACTCCTCCCATGATCGTGGTTGGTGTTGTGGGTTACGTCAACACACCTCGTGGTCTGCGCTCCTTCAAGACAGTCTTCGCTGAGCACATGAGTGATGAGTGCAAGCGTCGCTTCTACAAGAACTGGTGAGTCTTGGGGACAAAATGAAGCTCATCCCGTTGCAATGAAAGTGCTTGAAGCAGATGTTAGTTGCTGGTGGAAATGTTAGGAACTGCATTTTCACTGAGCGAGTCTAACATCACGGTGGCCCTCTGTGGCAGCTCCGCTCAGGTGCCCCGTGCCCTGATGAGCTCCGGGCTCCTCTGGCCAGTGGAAAGTGCTTCTTAGAAACTGTGCCATGAGCCGAAACCCTCACTAGCTGATACAGCCCTTCTGTCCACACGGAGGCAGGGCAAGCAGCTATGCACTGCGTTCTTCCGCTGCCCCTCATGGGGGTTATGAAGGACCTGTGCCAACCTATGTGTTGCTTCATGCTCTCAGGTACAAGTCCAAGAAGAAGGCTTTCACTAAATACTGCAAGAAATGGCAGGATGAGGAGGGCAAGAAGCAGCTGGAGAAAGACTTTGCAGCCATGAAAAAATACTGCCAGGTCATCCGTGTCATTTGCCACACACAGGTTGGTTTGTTCCCTTGATTTTCTGTTGATTTTTCTTGAATGTCTGTCAGTGAAGAGACCACGGAACTCGCGTCAGGCATGGCGCCCGAAACTTATGAGGATATCTTCCATGCTGCCTTCCTTCTGAGACTACATAGCTAGAATTATCGGTGTGCTTTTGAGCACTGCATATTTTCTGTCCTAACCAGGCTTTGTTCTTTGCAGATGCGTATGCTGCCCCTGAGGCAGAAGAAAGCTCATCTCATGGAGGTGCAGGTGAACGGAGGCACCATCTCTGATAAGGTGGACTGGGCCCGTGAGAAGCTGGAGCAGGCTGTGGTTGTCAACAAAGTTTTCACCCAGGACGAGATGATCGACATCATTGGTGTCACTAAGGGTCACGGATACAAGGGTAAGATACTTGAGCCTCTTTCACAGCATCAGCTGCTGGTTGAACCTGAATTTATCATGACGCTGACCGAATGTCTCAACTCTTAGGTGTCACCAGCCGTTGGCACACAAAGAAGCTGCCTCGCAAAACCCATCGTGGTCTACGTAAGGTGGCCTGTATCGGTGCCTGGCATCCTGCCCGTGTGGCCTTCTCTGTGGCCCGTGCTGGTCAGAAGGGTTACCACCACCGCACAGAGATCAACAAGAAGATCTACAAGATTGGTCAGGGCTACCACCAGAAGGACGGAAAGGTGGTGAAGAACAACGCCTCCACAGAGTACGATCTGTCCAACAAGAGCATCAACCCCATGGTAGGATCTTAGACACATCTGTACTTTGTGTCAGCACTCCAGCCTGGAAGCTGTGATTGACCTTGTGTTTTAATTACAGGGTGGATTTGTCCATTACGGAGAAGTGAGGAATGACTTTGTCATGTTGAAGGGCTGTGTTGTGGGGACCAAGAAGAGGGTGCTGACTCTGCGCAAGGTGAGACTAAAGTGAAGCAATTAGTTGTGCTAATTGACCAGTTTCATACTAGGAGGATTTTTCTTTTCTTAGACAAAGTTGGTTAAGCAAGCTCTGGGATATAAAGACTTGATTCTTGTTCTCTCTCCCTCCAGTCTCTGCTGGTGCAGACAAGCCGTCGTGCCCAGGAGAAGATCGACCTCAAGTTTATCGACACCACCTCCAAGTTCGGTCATGGTCGCTTCCAGACCGTGGAGGAAAAGAAAGTTTTCATGGTAAGACTTTGTTCTATAATGGCTAGTTTCAGACTGGTTAAGCAGACGACAGGCCCAGGATAAGACGTGTGCGGATGATTTTGATCTGAGCCATGCAAAGCTACTCTAGAATTAATGAATAAAGTGGTGAAGCTGGAAATGAGTCCAATAAGTTCCCCTTTAAAGATTGACCACCTGAAAGTAAAAGCTTTGTAATACGGCAGTTAGTTTTTGAGTTGTCCTGCACTGTTCGTAACCTGGTTCAGTCTTCAGTATGAACTCTGGGTTCCATTCCAGTGCCACAGTGAGCTCCAGTGAGGCAGGGGAGCAGTGCCTCTCTGTGCTGGCTCCCTGTTCACTCTCTGGGAACACGTCTGCTTCGAGCCAACAGGAAGACCATTAAGTTTTGTCACATGATTGATGGTTCTGTTTCTCTCTTCCACAGGGACCCCTCAAGAAAGACCGCATTGCCAAGGAAGAGACTGCTTAAAGTCCCGGACTACAATGTCTCTGCTACTTTGACTGTCACCATCTTCACTGTTCTGCAGAGTTGTTCAATAAAAACAAAAGATGGAATAACAGCCTTGTCTTTTTTTAATTAACATACATTAAGCTACAAAAAGAGCTTGCATTACAAGTAAGAACTTCAGCTATTATGTTGCTACGTTGATATCAACAGGTGCTGAAATTCTATTTCGAGGCCTGAAATTTGCACTTTTATCAGCTGCCATGTTTGCAGCCAGACCTGGCCATTTTGGACATGAAGGAAAAGCTGACAGGGTTCAGCTAACAGGTGTTATATCAAAAGCTTAAGGTAAACTAAACGGGCTGCATCTCGCAGCAAGTCGCCTCAAATAATTTAAATTCAAATGATGGTTGAGATGTGCAGTTAAGTGAATGAAGTTGACCTTGCACATTTACTAACTGGTCACTTCGAGTATACTTGTACTGAGTTGTGCTTGCATTTTCTATCAGAAGTGCTTTAAAATAATTGGAACAAAGAAATGAGATGGTCCTGATAGGATATCACTGCAGATCCAGGACACAAATCTCATGTTGCACTACATCCCATTGGATTGAGATGTGGTGACTGGAGGCCATAACAGTGCAGTGAACTCATTTTCAGGTCCAAGAAATCATTTTGGAAACTACTGGAACATGATGTACACTGTAATCTAAAAGCAGGCTGTGATGCTCCGTTGCTACTAAGGGCTGAAAATGCACCCAACATCATTCCTCCAGCAGCAGCAGCCTGAACTGCTTATGGGGGCAGGGATAGCTCAGTAGGTAAAGTGGTCGCTCCATGATCGGAAGGTCGGCGGTTCGAATCCACTTAACGGCTACCCTGAGGTACCCCTGAGCAAGGTACCGTCCCTACACACTGCTCCCCGGGCGCCTGCTTAGTGGGCTGCTCACTGCTTCACTGAGTGAATGGGTCAAATGCAGAGAAAAACAAGTAATTTCCCCATGGGGATCAATAAAGTATCCATTATTATTATTATTATACAAGGTGTATGAGATGTCTTCTTTGAGCGCTGACATTAACAAAGTATATTCACCCAGATATGTTCTGGTTTTCAGACCATTCTCTGTAAACCCTGGAGATGGTTGTGCAAGAAAATCCCAGAAGATTTGCAGTTTCTAAATCAGAGCAGGCAGTCTGGCACCAACAACTGTGCCACATTCAAAGACATTTAAATCACCTTTCTTCCCCACACTTGATTTGAACTTGAGCAGGTGATCTTGACCATGTGTTCACGTCTAAATGCACCAAGTTACTGCAATGTGATTGGTCAATAAAATACATTAACTGCATTAATGAGCAGTTGAACCTAATAAAGTGGCCAGTGAGTGAAGGATTAAAGCAGCCCGACACAGTGATGAACAGGAAAAACAACACAATGCAAGTAGTTGTATTGTGAACCTGGCATCCCCACTAATAATGACGTGTACAAATATTCACCAAACTCAGTAGTTTGGTGGGTACAGAGAGAGTACTGCAAGGCCAACAGAAATTAGCGTAGCCCTGGTTCCATCACTACACAAGCTGGTTGGATTTTTCCACAAGCTGATCACAAAAATAAGCAGTGAGGAAAAAAGATGTTATGATACTTATTTTATTCAACAAGATAATCTGATAATATCGTGATTTTTTTTGACACATAAATGCAATGGCAAGAAGAAAAATTATAAACTACACAATGCTGACTTCAAGGTCACCATCTCCATGGTGTGATGACGCTGAATGTCCCTGAAAACCTTTTTAGTGTCATTATCTTGTTATGAAACTCCTTCTCTGGCACAGCTTTGGAATAGCTTCACAATTCACAGGTGAAGTATTTACTTCCACACCTCATGTTGTAGAACAAAATGTGAACATTTCTAAAGCTTGTGTTAGGAATAGACCTTATTCAAAGCAAAGCAAACAAAAAACCTCTTAACTTCAAGGTGAAGAAGCCTGAAAGTGCAAAAAATCTCATAAAGCAGAATGAAAATGAACAGAGTGTACGTCATTACACTTCAGGGAATGAGTGAATACACATACAGTGAGTTACGTACAGTTTCATGTGCCCACTGAGCTTGTTAAGTGCGTCCCGTCTCTGCAGCTGAAAAGGTCGGCGTCAGCTGTGATGAGAGCAGCCACCTATGCAGAACTGATGGACGGAAAGACAGAGTTTCGCTAACATGGCATGTTTTAACAGGCTATATGTGTCCTTGAGCTGTAATGCTTGCATTCAGCTGACATCAGAACTCGAGCAGTTGCTGTACGGTAATTAAGCCCCAGCATCATCCAGTCCGACTCATCACTGCTAAAAAACTGAAAAAACCTCTTCCGCTGGTAATCAGGAAGACCCTGAGAGGGTTCTACAGGCCATTTAGATGCCCCCAAAACGCCTCTCTGAGACATCCCTGCATAATATTAAGCACTTTTAGCAAAAATGTGGATCTACTGTGAAGCCTTTCAAGGTCCCTCCCACGTCCTATTAACCTGAAAGCCCAAAGAGTTGACGTACGATCGTTCTCTGTTCAGCCGCATTTCAAGAATTTGACATTTTCTCTACCAAAGCAGTTCCACATCCTCCAAAGGACACTTGTGGTGAAGTGTTTCTGATGTACATGTAGAAGCAGCAGGAGGAGGAAGCATGCTGAAGCCCCGTGTCACTGTGGCCAGAGGACAGTCATGGAGATGGGCCTGCTCTTACATAATCACCTGCTGCAGCACAAGCAGCGCTGCAGATCAAAGCAGTGGCAGAGCTCGGCTTTACGTAACCCCACCCCCCCACAGCCTCCCCGCTAAATGTGACGCTGAAAGGGCAAGAATTATAATGCCGTTAATTGCTCCCTGTATCCCATTCAGATGAGTCCAGGTGTCCCAGCAGGCACTAACTTTATGACCCCGTGCATCTGCTCAAACAGCATCTCTGTGCACTTTTCATAAAGCCCTCCCTGCACCATTTCACTCTATTAGTCCAGTCCTACATCATCTCAAATGAGCTCTCTTTAGAGCTGAGGATGAAGAAAGCAGGTAGGAAAGGATTTAAGAAAGCAGACACGGCTGCACTGTGGCATGGAAAAGGCCTCGACCCTCCTACAGACGAGCAACACACCAGACTATGGAAGAAATATAGTATCATCAGAATTCAAGTATTTTTAGACATTGAATTTATGACACTGAATTTTTATCCTCCAAATTTCCCTGCAAAAATATTCACCTGCAAAAATTCACCTGCAAAAAATTCACCTGCAAAAATTCACCTGAAAAAAATTCACCTGCAAAAATTCACCTGCAAAAAATTCACCTGCAAAAATTCAACTGCAAAAGTGATGAACTTTAATGACCCAAGCCAGAGCAATCAGCACCAGATCGAGTCGAGTGGCTCTCAGCCAATTAAATTACGCTGTTTGATCACATGACACCGTTAGCCAGCAGTTTGTCTCCTAAAAGAGAGCTGTTTAGAGGTGAGTGATTAAGTTTTTCTCCTAAATAGAGATCATTACAGAACGCCTAGTCCTACTTAAAATCCCATTTATTTTTATTTTATCATCTACTCGAACTAAGGAAAACGTTTGACTAACTCAAAGACAATTTCCACGCCTCCCCTGCCTGACTGCAGAGGCAGTTTTGAATTTAGGAGCAGCAAGATGGAAGCGGCAAACCCTGGCGATTCTCCGGTAAGTATATTGTTTTTTATCTTCAAGTTTGTCTTTTGAAACCTTAATTTTATTTAAATCCGTTGCTCACGTATAAAGTACACAGACGGGGTCTTTGCTCAACTCGTCTGAGGCGTGTCTCACTAAGCGCTACATGCTAGCATCCTGCTAACCGAGCTACCCTTTACATGCTGTGCTTTAGAAAATAGGATACTCGTTAAAAAATACTCCGCAGATATTGATAGATAGACGAACACTGCAAATATAATGTTGTAAACGAAAACGGCCTTTGGTGAAGTGGTAAAATACACCATGAATAAAGCCATAGAGTGAATGGCTGCCATGGTTGCAGAACGGCCTGATTTAATGACAAGAATGGGGAAGAGTGAGGCGAAGTGAACCAAAGCCACAAAACACGGTCAGACAAGGCGGCAAAAGGGCAGTGATCTGTCCGTCAGTATGAAGTTGGTGTGTGCTTTGGTGAACAAAAACTCCAGACCGGTAGCAGGAAGGTGGGAGACTCGTGTTTCACTGGAATAGTGGTGAATTAAAACATCCTTTGTTGGGGACATTTAGGTGTAAATGCATCCATACAGGCAAGACAGAGGCAGACCAGACAGTGAAGAAAACAAGGCAAACATTAGAAATATTAAAACGGAAATATAGGATTAATATAACATACAATTGGGGAAAATGTAAGGAACACAATGTAAATGATATTGTAAAGTCATTAAAACAGCATACTCTGATTAAAAGAAACAGATAATTGGGTAGGATGATGATGATAATAATAATAATGTTAAAGAACATGTACAAGATGGGTATGTATACTTGTAGCCAGAACTTAACTACAAAGTTGTAGCATGCCAGACCATCTTGATTGAATGTAACTTCGCTCCACACAAGTTTTATGGTAGACATATTCATATTGGTATCTAATAAATGATTAATTCTTAGATTTTATCAAACGTTAATTTATAAATTGTTTCTGTCTTTATGTGTTTGTTTCAGATTATGCAAGATGTAATTATTCAGTCAGCAAGACACTTGCTGCAGTTACTGACATCATCCAACTGAACTGCTGCTGTGATGAATCAGAATACAAGGTTTACTTTAGCAAGACCTATGAGTTAATGCTACATTTAACTAAATTGTTATATATTTTGTGTCCAATATTGTCTCCATATGATTTTGTTTTTTGCAACATCTTGCAGAGAACAGAGTCAAGGTACCAGCTTGGTCAACCCTAAAAGACCCATCTGTTCATCAAGAAATGACCAGGTGAAAAAGTCATAAACTAAACACTCTGCATGAATTTAGGATGCAACTTTATATCTTACCTGCTCTACACTCAGGGCTTGAATTACAACAACAGTCAATCACATAAAAAAAAAATATACTTTTGGTAGTTCTGTGTCTCTCTCTCTCCTCCAAACCCAGATGGCTGCTGGTACTGAACCGGGTTCTGGTTCTGCTGGAGGTTTCTTCTTGTTAAAGGGGAGTTTTTCCTCTGCACTGTCACTTCATGCTGCTCAGTGTGAGGGATTGTTGAGGTTGAGTCCATATGTCCTGCGAACAACTGCTGGGCAATGACACCATGCAATCTTCTGGGATTCCTTGGATAGAAAACCTGTGAGCTGCACTTGTCCTTGGTCTTCACAGCTCACCTTTTTACTGTTTATTGAATCAAAATTCTCCAGTGACATGGATTCTACATTGTAACTGATGTGATGTTCTATAAAGTGGTTTTAATAAAAAAAAGGCAAAAATTAGTTTGTTTCTTTATTCAATTTTTGAACAGTGATACTCATTCAGTAAATGCAAATTATTTACACGGCAGTGCACTATAGGCATAAATCTAGACCCCTAGATAAAACATGATGGCATTATAGCAGTGACAACTCCTCCACAGTAGCAGGTGGGATTTTTCTTTTTTGAGGACGGCTCCTTTTACCTGTCACTACAGATGGTCTGTTTGTTCTGATCAAGAGCCTTTTTTGGGCAGCTGAAGAGGAGAAGTCTATCTTATGGCCAACCTCTGGCTGTATCTTGGTCATATTACCCAGCAAAACCCAGTATGCAGGTTCATCTGTAACAGTCCTTGTGCCACAGATCACTGTTGCTTCTAAATGGTAAATGGCCTGTATTTATATAGCGCTTTACTAGTCCCTAAGGACCCCAAAGCGCTTTACATATCCAGTCACCCACCCATTCACACACACATTCGCACACTGGTGATGGCAAGCTACATTGTAACCACAGCCACCCTGGGGCGCACTGACAGAGGCGAGGCTGCCGGACACTGGCGCCACCGGGCCCTCTGACCACCACCAGTAGGCAACGGGTGAAGTGTCTTGCCCAAGGACACAACGACCGAGACTGTCTAAGCCGGGGCTCGAACCGGCAACCTTCCAATTACAAGGCGAACTCCTAACTCTTGAGCCACGATCGCCCCCCTACATTAAACAGAAGAGCAGTGACGTGGGTGCAGGTCTCCGTGACTCCGGCCTTACAGCTGCAGTGGGCGGCTTCAACCTTCCCTGTGATGCTCACAGTGACCCATGGCTGCAATGCTGGTTCATTCAGTCTTTGAGAGTGCAGGACCTGAAACACACACAAAGTTCTTGTCTTTAAATGAACTATGAGCCAAGGCTGACATAAATGTTTTATCTACTTAATCATTAATGTAACAGTGTTTAGAAAGTTAGCACATACATGTAATTTTTCATTTCTTTATGTGTCCATCTATAGAACGCTGCATGTTATAGTGTAAATCTGCCTGTTCTCTGTCAGAAACCTGCCTGCAGAAAATGAACCTAAAGGATGTAATGCAAGGATGTCATCACTTTCAAGATGGAGAAAGCATAAAGTGACAATTATGAATCACTTAATATGATAAGGAGATTCTGCAGGTCATTAATCAATGTATAAAATTAAATAAAATTATTTTTAGTGACACAAGATACAAATATGGAAGGAAGATGTATAATCGCTCAGTTTGGGGAAATTGTGGGTAGCCTGCAAGGGCCTCAACTTCTCCATACCCACAATGTGCAACAAATGGGCACAGCTATCTTCAACAGTGGAACATCGGCCAGTTACTTCCAACTTTAACGCAGCTTGTAGTCTTGGAGAGCAGCACACCACAACTTCTGCTAACAGTGGAAACAGATTAAGAAATCCATGCAAACAGATTCATAAACCGAAAGAATATTATTTTACAGGATTAATGATCATATCAGCCGCTGGCTGATCACAAACCCTGAGGGTGTATACGAGAAGCAGAAGAAGCAGAGGGGATATCCAGTTTAAGTTTAGATAGTATTTGTAAAGATATTGACCATATCCTTTTCTGAAAGTGTGGATATAATGGATGGGGTAAGGTACTGACATGCTACAACTTTATAGTTGTTAAGTTCTGGCTACAAGTATACATACCCATCTTGTACATTTTATTATTATTATTATTATTATTATTATTATTATTATTATTATTATTATCATCATCATCATCCTCCTACCCAATTATCTGTTTCTTTTAATCAGAGTATGCTGTTTTAATGACTTTACAATATCATTTACATTGTGTTCCTTACATTTTCCCCAATTGTATGTTATATTAATCCTATATTTCCGTTTTAATATTTCTAATGTTTGCCTTGTTTTCTTCACTGTCTGGTCTGCCTCTGTCTTGCCTGTATGGATGCATTTACACCTAAATGTCCCCAACAAAGGATGTTTTAATTCACCACTATTCCAGTGAAACACGAGTCTCCCACCTTCCTGCTACCGGTCTGGAGTTTTTGTTCACCAAAGCACACACCAACTTCATACTGACGGACAGATCACTGCCCTTTTGCCGCCTTGTCTGACCGTGTTTTGTGGCTTTGGTTCACTTCGCCTCACTCTTCCCCATTCTTGTCATTAAATCAGGCCGTTCTGCAACCATGGCAGCCATTCAATCTATGGCTTTATTCATGGTGTATTTTACCACTTCACCAAAGGCCGTTTTCGTTTACAACATTATATTTGCAGTGTTCGTCTATCTATCAATATCTGCGGAGTATTTTTTAACGAGTATCCTATTTTCTAAAGCACAGCATGTAAAGGGTAGCTCGGTTAGCAGGATGCTAGCATGTAGCGCTTAGTGAGACACGCCTCAGACGAGTTGAGCAAAGACCCCGTCTGTGTACTTTATACGTGAGCAACGGATTTAAATAAAATTAAGGTTTCAAAAGACAAACTTGAAGATAAAAAACAATATACTTACCGGAGAATCGCCAGGGTTTGCCGCTTCCATCTTGCTGCTCCTAAATTCAAAACTGCCTCTGCAGTCAGGCAGGGGAGGCGTGGAAATTGTCTTTGAGTTAGTCAAACGTTTTCCTTAGTTCGAGTAGATGATAAAATAAAAATAAATGGGATTTTAAGTAGGACTAGGCGTTCTGTAATGATCTCTATTTAGGAGAAAAACTTAATCACTCACCTCTAAACAGCTCTCTTTTAGGAGACACACTGCTGGCTAACGGTGTCATGTGATCAAACAGCGTAATTTAATTGGCCGAGAGCCACTCGACTCGATCTGGTGCTGATTGCTCTGGCTTGGGTCATTAAAGTTCATCACTTTTGCAGTTGAATTTTTGCAGGTGAATTTTTGCAGGTGAATTTTTTGCAGGTGAATTTTTTTCAGGTGAATTTTTTGCAGGTGAATTTTTTTCAGGTGAATTTTTTGCAGGTGAATTTTTGCAGGTGAATATTTTTGCAGGGAAATTTGGAGGATAACAATTCAGTGTCATAAATTCAATGTCTAAAAATACTTGAATTCTGATGATACTATATTTCTTCCATACCAGACTGAAAGAAATAAACACATATTTGTCGTACTTGCAGTTGTTTGTGGTCAGGTCACATTATGGACGTTGCTTTTGGGCCGTGTTTGTTAGTTTGTGCTTGTTCTTCTTCTCTCTTACTTTATGTCTCAGTCGTCTTGCAAAATTTTATGGTTATGATTAGGTCCTTTGCAAAAAAAGATATATTTTCCTTATAATTTGGGATCAGTTTTTGGTTACTTTGCACCACTTTCTCATTTTGTTTCCACGTTCTATCATATTGTTATTCTGTTTCACTTTTTACTCACTATTGGAATCAGTTGGCCTCTGTTTTGCATCTCTGTGGTGATTTTTGCCTATTTGTTATAACTGTTTGTGTTTTGTGGTAATTTTTGTATCTCTTCTTAGTCATTTTGCATCAAGCTGGGTTTATTTTCTATCTGTGCGGTCTTTGATTGCTTTGCATCCTTTAATGGTAATTATACATCTGTGCCTGTTTGTGTCTCAGTAATTTTATGTTATTTCATTGTCATTTTATTGCCTATGTGGACACTCTGTATCAATGTTTTAGCAATTGTGTGTATTTTGTGTCTTTTACATTAATTCTGCATACATTATTATCATAACAAATCTGGTTATTTTGTATCAATTTCTGTCTCTTTTTCCTCTGTTTGTTGTTTTTGCTTTTTTTTTTTTGTTGTTGTTGTTGGTTTTTTGTATCTTTATAATCATCTTTTTGTGCTTATGTCTGTTTGTTGTGGCAGTTTTTGTTGATTATCTTCCCATAAAAAGTTATTACCTTCTGGTTTAGTCTTCCATCACCTGAAATGAGCTTGCATCAGAGCTGGGGATGAATGAAGCCAGTACTGTTTGTGGCTCTTTTATGTGATTCTTTGTGTGTATGCATGTGTGTGTGAGCTACCATGCAGTGGAACCTCCAGTCCAGTCTTGTGGTAGCAGCTGTTCTTAGTGGGACAGCAGCCAGGTAACCAGGGTGCATGCTGGGACAGTGGAGAGGAGGGCCAAGCATTTGATTTATGTGAGTGTGTGAGAGTGTGCGCAGTTGCTTGCACATATAAGTAGGTGTGTGCAACTGTGTGTTGGTGTGCCTGCTGGCATCGTCAACGTCCGGCTGGCAGAGAGTCAGAGGCACGCCGTCCTGCAGCGTCGGGGAAGTGGCTGGGTGGCGCCGTGGCGTGGCGTCTGACAGGAGGACAGACTGTCGGAGGGGACGACCACACGCTCTGGACCATTATTACACACGGAGGAGGCCACAGGCAACAACTGGTCCAACAGTGACTCTCACACTGCTTTATCCCTCTAAGACCCTTTTTCAACAGATACATGATCAACAGTTTTTTGTATTTATTAATCTCGTGAAAGCCTTTAAAACCTGTTACGTTCGTCCTTTTCTTACTTTCAGCTCCTACACAAATTTTTTTTGCCAACTTTGGAAAATCTTAATCATCTTAATCAGGGCTTTCTGCATTTGTTTTTCTGTATCTGCATACAGATGAAAGGTAGCAGGGCTCTTCAAGGAAAAGGCGATGCGTCTCTCTTCAGTGATCAGGATTTTGTAATGTGTGTAAGCTAACCTGATGGACGCCATGTAGACTGTTTCATCAGTAATGATCAAATCTAAATAAAGCCACGAAGCACTTTTACAAAACAAATTCTCTCTACCAAACTCTACTTCTGACTATTAATGTTTAAACTTCTAAAGAATTATCACCAAAATGACCAAACATTTAAAATTTCCAGTTTTTGCTTTTATACTTTTATGTTTTTTATCTCTCCATTATAAAGTTATGGAGAGCCTTTTCCAATCATTTTTAACCTCCAATCAAAAATACAACACAAATTTAAAAAAAAGAGTATTTTGTAGCAGCATGTTCCTTGGCTGTGTAGCTTTCACAGGGCCTAAGGATGTGTTTTTGTGGCTCCTCTCCTGGCTAAATTTCCAACATGAAGGTTAGAAAATGTATTTGGCATGTGACAAACAGCAGTAATGTCACAGTGTGTGGAGATAAAGGGTGAGGACCAAGCTGTCGGATGCAGGAGGACATCCTGAACTCCAAAGCCCAGATATACTGTATATTCACTAAGAACCCTAAACCCCAACTCCTAATTATTTCTGACACAGACACAGAATCAGTCAGGACCTCATCTTTTCCATTTCTTGTGTGGTTACATTAAAATGCACATGCATGGATGTAGCACAGTTGTGATAAAGCAGTTATTTCCAATATTATAAGTTCAATTTTGACACAGTATCGATAAATCATTCTGTATTATCGTCAGTATGCGATTATCCTGATACTCTCAAACACATTTTACACTTCATTGTGTTATGAACATCTGAACCATCACACAGCAACAGGCAGGACATGAGTCACACTACAAAATTCATCTGCCATCAGAAACCAAAAAAGAAAAACAGTTAAGAAATGGATCACATCATTATGCAAAAAGGTCCGCAGTTCATTTGTGCTCGTTGTTTAGAGCATAAGAAGGTACTGGTTGACACAACAAACAGGCAAAACTTTCAAATTATTTATTTCACAGTCTGGTAGAATGTCCATTTTTCCCAGTGCGTTCCAAACCTTGCAGTCTCAAGTTTCAGGGAGAAGGTTAGTTGCTCCATTTCACAGATTAACTAGTAATTAACTAGTATTAACTAGAGTGTTTTTATGTATCTGAAGCCTTCTTAGTTGAAGGCTATAAGTGGCTGTCTTGTTTTTTTTTTTTTTTTAAATTCAGTCAGTTCATGCTCCAAATAAATATGACTAAAATCAAAATAAACCTGTAACTGATTATTGATCATCTTCAGAACCCCATCCAACCAGCTAGAAGAAACCACAGGACAATCCCAATGAAATCAAAGACATCCCCACACATTGTTCATCAGTAACAATGTTCAGTTACTTTATTATTTGAGTTATGAAAAACCTTAAAGTATTTTTTTCAGCATCATTCCCTCCTTCACGTGGCCGAATGTATCTTAGCATCTTTCTCCTACCTTAACATACAATGTTGAGGGACCTCTATTTTGTAAGGTTATAGGATATTAGACAATATGAGGTGATGTCTTTACTTTTCCAGTATTTATTCCTCCAGTCAGTTGAACTGGTATGCAGACGTCAGACAAGTGTGCTGCTACAGTGTTACAGTTTAACTGTGAGCTTCATCACAGCTGTTGGGACTTTTATTTTACTGTTATGAAGTTTATTTTACAGTATTTTTGGGGCGTCCTTCAGCTTAAATTCAAAGTGTGGAAAAAAGGCATAAACAAGCAGAGAGCATTTTCTCTTCTTCCTCCGAGGCATCAAATGATGTAGACATTTTTGGCTTTTTTGAGGCTTAAAACTCTTCAACCATATCGCGTTCAGCATTGATTAGGACTATAAGGCCTCACAGACAAGTCAGTGGTCTTCTTTTGTCTGTGTCTCTGTAGAGGACAATGAATCTGAGTGCTTCTCTGGGGCCTGCCAGACTGCAGCTCCTGCACCCCTGCACTGTGGCATCAGTATTCCAGGCCCGTTCATGGACACGGCGTTCCCTGAGCTGATGGAGCAGGCAGCATCTCTGCACCCTTCTCCCATTGTACCACCAGAGGGCAGAGCACAACACTGCATTTTCTTCACGCGTCCCAGAGCACTTTGTGTGCTGTAGCCTACTTAGGTTCTTCCTCTTTATATCCCCCTCTTTAAAAAAAAAAAGTCCTCTATTCAGAGTTGGATTTAAAAACATTAGATGGTTGGTGAAACAGCAGTGACACGGCCTAGACTGCTCTTTGGTCCATATGATGAAGCTTCTTGCTGCTTGTACGTATCAGCAGTGGGGGTGATGTGAATGTGTCATTTCAGACTATGTTTGCTCCACTGATTTTTTTTTCTTTTCAGCTGGTTGCTTAAAGCTCTCCATTGCTATTCAACTCTACATGACCCAAAAATAACCCGAGGTAAGCGCTGTCAGCAACTCCTCCATGGTCAGCACAAACAACACACACATGTACCCGCACACATGCTTGCTCATGCAGATCCACTGTTTGCATGAAATGGGGAAAAAATACAAACATTCCCACGCATGGATATCTGCACACACATTTAATTCTCAGAGAGTAAATGTGGGACTTCTACTGTGAGCTTCTCAGCAGTTATAACATTGGTGGCATCTTGGGAGGAACAGCTCCAGTGGGAGCTTGCTCCTCAGTTCCAGAATATTGTCCAGTAAAGTCACACAAAGGTCACCAGTGGGTTTGATAGTTAGGTAACCTTGCAACGTGCCAGAGACATAGAGCCAAGCTCTGGCAAAAAGACAAAACCAGTGTGTTCCATGTTAATATTGCCAACCCAGGCAGGGTGAGGCCTCTTCACCTCCTCCGGAGTCCCTCCCTCCACGTCTTTGATCGTGCAGCTCTGCAGAGACACTTTGATCGCCACAGCAGGAACAAAAGAAAGAGAGGGAGGGGAGAAGAGGAAGCTTAGGGGAAAATGAAGGAGAGCAGGGGGTTAAATGCAGGGGAGCCTGGCGATGTCAACTAATTTGCACTCCAGTTTACCTGGATGTCAAATCTGAGGACTTTTCATTGACTTTCAGGATTATTTATTTGCTTTCTTAGACTCAGACTGTACTCTCTGTCTTAATTGTTAAAGCATGGACAAACTTTATTGATGATTTAGTGCATCTGCAGGGTGAAGCTGTCATTAGTTTTGGTGCAAGAGCGCTCAATACAGGCCCTCTGCACAACTCCTGCTATACAAAGAAAACAAAACTGTGTACTCATCTAGTTACTCTCTGTATGAAACTGAAGAAAAGAGGAGGATGTTTTAACAAATATGTAAACATTGAAAGTCTTCCCACTTGTTCTACTTTACAGTTGTCATTCAGCAAATGGAAAACTGCTCTTCCTCTAATAGTCAACTGTCTTCCAGGGGCCAGAACAGGCGACACTGAGGGAAATTTAAAACTGCTGGCTAAGGGTAAACATAAATTCCATAAAATTATAATTCACTTTGGCAGTAATGACAGCTGGTTACGTCAACTGGAGGTCACTAAAATTAATACTGAGTCGTTGTGTAACTTTACCAAAACAATGTCAGACTCTTTTCTCTGGTTCCCTCCCCAGTTGTACCAGCAGTGACTTGTTTAGCTTGTTAATCAACTAAAGACCCAGACAGAGTTTTAATTCATTTGAAAGCCCAATGCTTAGCTTTGACCACCCTAGCCAGAAAACTCCCCCCCCCCAAAAAAGTTTCATTTGTTGCTGTTCTATTGTCCACCTGGGTCTTACTCAGAGCTTCTGCCTGAATCTCAGGATTGGTTTTTTTTAAATAAAATAATTATTAGACTCAAGTGGCTTCTTTCAAAATGTAAAAGAACCCGCCCACCACTTTAATCACAGTCTACAGCTTGTTCTGACCAATAGCATAGAAACTGAACATTTAACAGTATTTGCTGAAAACCCTCTTTCGTCTGATCATTTCCTAATAAAATTTAAATTTACAATAATGGATTACACAGCATTGAAATGGATTTCATCACAGTAGACGTCTTTCTGAAAGTGACGTAATTAAGTTTAACAATATAATTCATCCGCTGTTATCATCTTCACCTCCAACACAGAGCAGAACTGCTACTCCTGCAGATGTGAATATCTTAAGATCTTTACTTCTTCACTGCGTACAACTTTAGATACTGTAGCATTCGATACTAAAAACACATTTTATTACAGCATTTAGAGTATGCGGTA
This sequence comes from Rhamphochromis sp. 'chilingali', assembly GCF_963969265.1. Taxonomy (NCBI): domain Eukaryota; kingdom Metazoa; phylum Chordata; class Actinopteri; order Cichliformes; family Cichlidae; genus Rhamphochromis; species Rhamphochromis sp. 'chilingali'. Next base: position 4,875,869 of record NC_137942.1, on the reverse strand, counting down.
GGTATTAAAGGTATTGCGCTGCAGTGGTTTGAATCATATCTATGTAACAGACTCCAGTTTGTTCATGTAAATGGAGAGTCCTCTTCAAACACAAAGGTTAATTATGGAGTTCCACAGGGTTCAGTGCTAGGACCAATTCTGTTTACATTATACATGCTTCCCTTAGGCACTATAATTAGAAGGCATAGCTTACATTTCCACTGCTATGCAGATGACACCCAACTCTATCTATCCATGGAGCCAGATAACACACACCAATTAGTTAAACTGCAGGAATGCTTTAAAGACATAAAGACCTGAATGACATCTAATGTTCTGCTTCTAAATTCAGATAAAACTGAGGTTATTGTACTTGGTCCTAAAAATCTTAGAAATGCAGGGTCTAGCCAGATGTTTCCTCTTTACACTGGCCTCTAGTAACACTGTGAGGAATCTTGAAGTCATTTTTGATCAGGATATGTCCTCCAATGCGTATTTATTAAATATATAGAACTACTCAATATGTCCAAAAAAACCTTCAGTTAATCCAAAATGCTGCAGCAAGAGTACTTACAGGGACTAGAAACAGAGAGCAGATTTCTCCTATATTCATTTCTTTTCGTTGGCCCTGTAAAATCCAGAATTGAGCCTGGTTCTACTGGAGGTTTCTTCCTGTTAAAAGTGAGTTTTTCCTTTCCACTGTCACCAAAGCACTTGCACATAAGGAGTCATATGATTGTTGAGATTTTCTTTGTATCATTGTATGGTCTTAAC